>NC_062285.1:13573928-14178750 GCF_902655055.1 Lutra lutra | reverse complement strand
TCCTGTTGCCTTCCTTAGGACTCATCTAAAGAGCTAGTGCGTGTCGTCGGGGTGGCTGAACCGTGGGAATGAAATAAGGATGAAGCTCATATTCCACGTTACGTTACGGAATGAGATTCCTTCTTGAGCTCGGGGCATTATCATAGAAATAAAACCAAGTTTAGCTTTTACAGGGAAGTGAGTGATCTATTTGGGGCTCAGCATGGATTTTGTTGCCAGCCACCTCTTTGCCAACCACAGGTGCAGTCACACAGAATTCTTAAGCCAGCTCAGAATGTGGACACTCAGCAGTTAAGAGAAAGAAGAAATCGAAAGACCAACATGTGGTGGCAGTCTTTAGTTTCTGGATTTGTTTGCTTATGGCAGGATGGATGAGGTGGTTAATGAAAAAATGTAATAAACTCAAGGCTGCAGCTTTCAGTTACTTTAGAGAAGTAGTAATGCTGAAACAGTGTGTTCTCCAGGAAGGGAGAAAGATAAATTTCCACCAAGAGCAATGGTCTGATAAAAGTTCATAATGACAGGGGTGCCAGGGTGGCTCAATGGGTTAAGCCGCTGCCTTCGGCTCAGGTCATGATCCCAGGTCCTGGGTTCAAGCCCCACATCGGGCTTTCTGCTCAGCAGGGAGCCTGCTTCCTCCTCTCTCTCTGCCTGCCTCTCTGCCTACTTGTGATTTCTCTCTGTCAAATAAATAAATAAAATCTTTAAAAAAAAAAAAGTTCATAATGACAATTCCGTTATTTTTTTAAAGTTACACTTCCATGTATTACTATATATTTAATTGATATGAAAATGCAAATATGTAAGAAATTGCACAAATTCATGTAACAGTGTGTCCAGGGATGTGGAATTGAACTGAACAGGCATGAAGAAATAAAATATCTAAGAAGAGTGTCCAGTGTAGGAAGTCTTGTTCGTCATTTCCCTTACAGAGTCTTCATTTCTCATCTCTTGACCTGAGTTTCTTTTTTTAGAGGGGCAGCATGGCCTGGCCTCTGGGGTTGGACCAGCTGTACCTGAGCTCTGGTTCAGCTCTCTATTTCCTAGATGTTATTAAGTGGGTCACTTGATTCCTTCATCCCTCTTTTTCTCTTTCTGGTGTATATATATACTTTTTTTAGTGGCTTTATTAAGGTATAATTTACATAACAAAATTCATTCATTTCTAGTATACAGTGATTTTTTTTTTGAACTAAATTAAAACTGTGCAATTGTGACAGTCCAGTGTGTGTGTGTTTAAAGATTTTATTTATTTATTTGACAGAGAGAGACAGCGAGAGAGGGAACAGAAGCAGGGGGAGTGGGAGAGGGAGAAGCAGGCTTCCCACTGAGCAGGGAGCCAGATGTGGGGCTCGATCCCACGATCCTGGGATCATGACCTGAGCCCGAGGCAGATGCTTAATGACTGAGCCACAGAGGTGCCACAACAGTCCAGTTTTAAAACGTTTTTATCCATTTGACCTCACTTTTGTTTCCTCATCTGTAAAATGCATTTACATCATGGATTATTGCACAAAATCAGGGAGATCATAGTTGGCACATAATAAGTACTCAGTACGTATCAGCTATTACGTTAGTATAGAGTACATTAAATATCTTTGTTTAATAGACTGGAATGACTATGTTTTTTAGAAACCCAAAGACTAAAAATATATTGCTGTTGTATATTGTTTCAAGACATTTAAAAAAATCAATAGTAGGTTAGGGGAAGATTTTTTTAAGTATCCACGCCCAACGTGGGGCTTGAACTCACGAGCCTACAGTTAAGAGTTGCATGTTCTACCAGCTAAGCCAACCAGGGATTCCAGGGGAAGATTTGCTTTAATTTTTTTTTGTAAATGCTCCAAGTTGCAAGCAAAGGGAACATCAAAGAGGAGTGTTTTAGTCTTAGATTTAAAAAAAAAAAAACCTCTATAAACTTTATTATTATTATTTTTATTTTTTAAGATTTTATTCATTTATTTGAGAGAGAGCGTAAGCGAGAGAGCAGGAGAGGGAGAGGGAGAAGCAGACTCCCCACTGAGCAGGAAACCCGATATGGGGCTCGATCCCAGGACCCTGAGATCATGACCTGAGCTGAAGGCAGCCATTTAACCCACTGAGCCACCCAGGCGCCCCTAAACTTTATTATTTTTAAGCCTCCAAAAACTCTACGATCATAGCCACCAAAGGGCATTGATCACTTCTCTTCTGTGTCACATAGTGCCCACCCAGCCCAAGATCATAGTAAAATTTTGTTTAATAAATGCTTTTTATTCCCGTCATTACTGTGCCCTGAGAACAGCCATTGTGGCTCCCGCATTATATGACTGGGCTTATATTGCTGGGGGGAGGTTTTAAAAAGCTCTAAAACAGCCGCATCTACAAAAAAACCCAACTTGCATCCGCATAATTCTGCTTTCTTTGTGCCTAGCTGTGAATATGTGGCACATGCTCAGGAGAAACTTTGCTTGTCCTTAGAACAGGTGTTTTAGCACTCCAGGCCAACTATGTTGAAATCCTGGGTGTGCGCCTCATTGGAAAATACAACCCCAGGCCTAGTTCGCAGACTTCCCCATCTGTCACCTTGCAAATGGCATGCTCACTGATCACGGAGAATGAATTGGCCCAGACTGGGATTGGCTCTGCACAAACTTCTCTTTGGGAAAAGAACACACAGAGAACGCTTGTATGATTGCAAGTCTGAGACATTTCCTTTGTGTGCTAAGGATTCTCGATAGAAATTAAGCAAGATCATTTGGGAATCGAGGTGAAAGTGCTCTCTGTTAAGGGGGTAGTATAAATTTAAACTGTGACCTCAAGTAGATATTTCAGACCTGACCTTTTGTAGATAATAGAATAAAAGAAAAATTTCCTTCTTAATTTTTCTTCCTGGACATTAAAAAAAGAGGGAAACAGAAGGAACAATGGAAGATGCTATATTTATAATAATTTTTCTCTTCAAGTATTTTAATAACTATTTAACAATGACAGTAAGATTTATTTTTATTGAGTTAAATAAAGGATAAATAGAACTACCATTTTCCAGTTGCATTGCCAGCCTATGAGAGATTAGTTGTGTTTAATAATTTGAAGAGTTTAGTGTTTTATGATCATCGAGTCTGCTGACTTTCTGATATGTTAATTTTTTCAAATTGGATGGTAGCAATGACATGCTTTATTTATATTATGATGTAGTCAGTAAATCATAGTTTTAAATCTCTTCCAGCACTAAATTTGCTTCTTCAGAAAAATATACTCAGCCCCTATTACATGCCCCCCTTTTTGTACAGTCACATTGTTCAAAGCTAAAACTACAAAGAGAATTTGAGACACCCCAGGGGATCAGGGAGTACCACATTACATGGAACTCTGGCAGGGTTTGTGTGTGGACATAATCCTCATAACCCACTGCTTAAAATTAAAAGTTGAGAAAGTTCCCAAGTAGGTAAAAAGTACAGAATCCGGGGTGCCTGGGTGGCTCAGTGGGTTAAAGCCTCTGCCTTCGGCTCAGGTCATGATCTCAGGGTCCTGGGAATCGGGCTCTCTGCTCAGTGGGGAGCCTGCTTCCTCCCTCTCTCTCTGCCTGCCTCTCTGCCTACTTGTGATCTCTGTCAAATAAATAAATAAAATCTTTAAAAAAAATTAAAAAAATAAAACAAATTTTTAAAAAGTACAGAATCCATAACTCCTCAAAGAATCTTAAAAACAGATCTACAACTTTCTGATTTCCAAGTAGTTTGTATGTTTATTTCCATATATATATATACAAATGCATATTTATATATTTATAACTTGGTCCAAAGCACTTCTGCTTTTGTAGCTGAGATTTCCAGTATGTTTTAACAATATTTCATTGCTAGGTTTCTATGAAATGCCTGTCTATGAAATGCCCTATGAAATTCCTAGGTTTCTATGAAAGTTTTGGTCAAACTTTTCATTGGAAAGCTCTACTCTCCCTCTGCCTATGCTAAGAATTTCCACAATTCCCTTTGCATGCTAGTTTCCTTTTTGTTTGTATGTATTTTCTATGTATATGTGTTTTATTTTAAACAAGTACTGTATGAATTCTTTAAAATTTGAAAAATGCAAACTGATAGACCAAAAAAAAAAAAAAATCCCATTTTCCCAAACATAGTTATTATTTACTTTTTGATACATTTACTTCTAGTCTCTCTTTTTCTGTGAGTATTGATTAGGAAAAAAATGTAGTAGTAATCATACAATGGTATAATTTAGGTCTTTCTTTCTTTTGATAAAAGTAAACAAGGCATTTTCTCATGCTTTTATAATGTAACATTTTTAACTGCTGCACAATATTTCTTAGAAAGTGTATGCAGTGTTTTATTCCCCTACTAAGTATTTAAAATGTTTCTAGTTTTCCTTAATATAAATAATAACTTTTTAAAAAGATTTTATTTATTTATTTGACAGACAGAAATCACAAGTAGGCAGAGAGGCAGGCAGAGAGAGAGAGGAGGAAGCAGGCTCCCTGGGATCATGACCTGAGCGGAAGGCAGAGGCTTTAACCCACTGAGCCACCCAGGCGCCCCTAAATAATAACTTTTTATGTTTAAATCTGTTTTCACAGACTATGCTCCTACAGAATCACTGGGTCACAGGGCACTTCTTATCATATCATTAAATTATACGTCATATCTTAGAAGATCGTTAAAGCCAAGTTGAAAGAATTTGTATATTTCCTCCATTCAAGTAGCTCAGCAAACTGTTGAGAATCACAAAATGATGATTCCTGGAGTCCACTCAGAATTTCTTTTGTGCTAGTGAGGAGAAGTATCCCTCCTCTCCACTCAGCGGATAAAATATTTTCAAAAAGGCTCATCTCAACTAAAGACATAGTTTCTGGAATTTTTCTAAATGTGCCATTATTATAATTCCTTTAAAATGACAAAATGCATGTTTACTCTCAAAAATATAAATTTATAAAGAGTTTTGCCTGCATGTAACCTTTCGTGTTTGCTCTTGTCAGCATTAACATCAAGCAGTCCTACTACGCCAGATCTGAATTCTGAGCTTAAAGATGTTAAAAGCAGCACCTTCTCTTCCCCAACCTCCACCTAGGCAAAAGGGCCTAATTCAGATGCCTTGACTACTTTCTCCATGCTTTAGGAAGTGCTTAGGGAACTGAACATGGTGAAGAAACCAAAGTAATGATGAAACACTGAAGAGAAAAACCAAACACAGTATTGCTCATAATGCTCCAAAAAGTGTTTTCTATACCATAGCAGCATACATTGTTACAAACAATAAAAATGGACCGATACCAATCATTTCTTCTCATTTGTACCTTCCAGCACCGTTCTTAAAGCTTATCTAATTTGGGGGATAATTTCATATGGCCTGTGTGGACTTAATAATTTATTGTTCCAAAATGTGCTTTTTCCCCTGAAGCTGTTAATCCTAGATATGTACTGAAGAACTGGATGGCAGAGTCTGCAGTGAGAAAAGCAGAAAGGAATGATTTTTCAGAGGTAAGATGTTTGAGTCTTCTGGCTTTATTTTTAGTAATTTAAATGTATTGTATTTTACGCACACTTATGTTGCTTGTAGACATGCTAAACTAGACCATTGCCAGTACCAACTTCCCAAAATTCTTGCTGCCTGGTCTCCCTTTTTTTGCTTTTCAGTGAATCTTCTTTTCTCATATTTTCTAATTTATTTTTTAATGGATTTAAAATTTTAGAGATTCAGTTTATCCTGTATCTGTATTCAAATTTCTGAGGGTCTGATTCTGCTGTTTATTGGTTATGTTTTGGACTTCTGGATTTCAATCTCTGAGATCCAGAGAAGCCTGATTTTTTAAAAGACTTTATTCATTTATTTGAGAGAGAGAGCATGAGTGGGATATGGGGCAAAGGGAGACACGGGCTCCCCACCGAGCAGGGAGCCTGATGTGGGGCTTGATCCTGAGACCTTGGGATCATGACCTGAGCCGAAGGCAGATGCTTAACCGACTGAGCCACCCAGGTGCCCCAGTGAAGCCTGATTTAAGGGTGCATCTCTCCAAAGGGAATTAGCTTTTTGCTTCTAGCAGGTGTCCGTGGCACGAGCCACGTGGGTCCACTAATCCTGACAGCAGTGAAGATGGGATGAACGAAATCTACATGAATCTGCCTGGATGAATCCCACATACAATGTTCGGCAAGACAAGCAAGTGGCAAAGGCATATGACAGGCACCCCTTAAATACAGGGTGAAACATGCAAAACTATATGCCACATAGGGAGGCATGCATATATAATAAAAGTAACAACATGAATAAAGATGATAAACATCATCTTCGGACAGTGGTTACTTCGAGGTGAGGAAGAAATCTGAGTTAGGGAAGGAGACTCACTCTGGGCTCTAATGCTATTGGGACTATCTGATTTCTGAAGGTGGCTGGAGGGTACACGGGGGTTCGTGTATTGTTCTGCATACCTTCTTGTATGCTTCAAGTACTTCATAATCAATTATTGAAAATACAGTGCACATAATACATGTTTTAGAAGAGGACTGGCCTTGGAACTCATGCTGTCACTGTCCTGCACTGGAGTAGATGTTATTGATGCTCATGGCTCTCCTTCTGACACTGGTCCCACCTCAGAATCATTCCCACCACAGCATGTATGTGGTCACAACAAAGTGATCAGAGTTGGCATCAGAGAAACTGATGAGAAATCAGAGAAACTATTTTTGCTTTTTTATTTTTTAAAGATTTATTTATTCTAGAGAGAGTGCGAGAGAGCATGTGTGAGTGGGGGAAGGGGCAGAGGGAGAGAGAGAGAATCTCAAGCAGACTCCCCACTGAGCACGGAGCCAGATGTAGGGCTCGATCTCATGACCCTGAGATCAAGACCTGAGAGGAAACCAAGAGTTGGACATTTAACCAACTGAGCCACCTGGGGGGCCCCTTGTTTTCGTTATTTCTAATTTGGGACTTGCATTAACTTTTTATTTTAGTAGTTTCATTAGCCTGACAAATCTAGGTTTTTACTTTAGAAAACAGAACATTTTAAAATGTAATCTTTCTATGGTATTAAAGAGAAAGAGAAGGGAGAGAGCTCAGTGTTTATAGTTAAGTCAGCCTAAGCTGAGAAGAGGAAACATTGTTTCATTAGCTGTCCCTTGGCTTCTTTCTCCTTCCTTCCCTATCTTTTGTTCCTTGTTTTCTTCCCTTCCCCCAAATTATATCTGAGCAAGGGTGCACTGCCCACCGTGGGTGGAGAGAGGTCTTTATTGGTTCAAGTGAACATTCAGATTCCTAAGACTAACACAGGCTGCTCTCGGCCCCACCCAACTCAGACGGAGGACAGACAGGCTGACCAGCGGGGCGGCATCAGGCTCCCCATTCGCCGGAGGCCTGGGGTGACCCAGGCCAGCAGCTCTGCGCAGCAGCGAGGCTCAGGTGTGCAGAGACAAGGCCCACCCTGGGAAGATGCAGGGGCAGCCCTGGCTTAAAACCTTCCTGTTCCATAGACACTCGTATCTCGTCACAGCCTCATAGGCATCGTTTCCAGTGTCCCCACAAGAGATCTGTCTTGTACCAAGTCACCACACTAAACAAAGCCTGAAGCATTCTGGCAGGTATCTACAGACCTCCCATGCAGAAGCTGCTCGTCCGTCCTAAGCAATGCTATATGGTGATATATGCGGTTGTCATACTGCCTTATCAAGTGACTAGGGGAACAGATCTAGGAAGTTAATTAAGGGTTTAATTCTCATGCAGGGAAGGAAAAAGATTTTTTTAAATCTTTATACAGGGAACCCTTTACACACATAACTTGTATTTACCTGCCTGTATCAAACATTTCTTGAGAATCTATGTGAGGTGCTATGAAGAAGTATATAAAAATGCATTCAGAGAGATTTTTAGTTAGCAAGTGAGATTAGGTATAAAAGTAACTTCAATAAAAGGAGATGTATAGAAAACACCTAGGGAAATTAAGAGGGACTCTAAGCACCTAGGGAAATTAAGAGGGACCGTATTGATTATGATGAGTCTTCCTATTTAAAATATTAGTAATACAGGGACGCCTGGGTGGCTCAGTTGGTTAAGCAGCTGCCTTCGGCTCAGGTCATGATGCCAGCGTCCTGGGATCGAGTCCCACATCAGGCTCCTTGCTTGGTGGGGAGCCTGCTTCTCCCTCTGCCTCTGCCTGCCATTCTGTCTGCCTGTGCTTGCTCTCTCTCCCTCTCTCTCTGACAAATAAATAAAAAAAAATCTTTAAAAAAATATTAGTAATACAGTAATACCCTCTATTTGATCTCTTGGTACTTTCTTAGTATAGATAATCATGAACCTTTTTCTGTCAGAACCAAGCATTCCTTTGTCAATACCCAAGGAAATGACAAAACCACCAAAAAGCATATTTTAGTTGAGGTATAGTTGACATGTAACATTATATTACTTTCATGTGTATGACATGATGATTCAATATTTGTATATAACGTGAAACTATGACCACAGTAATTCTAGTTAACATCACTATAGACGGTTACAAAATTTTTTTCTTGTGATGAGTTCTTTTTTTTTCTCCCAGTGTTCCAAAATTCATTGTTGATACACCACACCCAGTGCTCCATGCCATACGTGCCCTCCTTAATACCCACCACCAGGCTCAGCCAACCCCCTACCCCTCCCCTCCAAAACCCTAAGTTTGTTTCTCAGAGTCCATAGTCTCTCATGGTTTGTCTCCCCCTCCGATTTACCCCCACTTATGTCTCCTCTCCATCTCCCAATGTCCTCCGTGTTATTCCTTATGCTCCATAAGTAAGTGAAACCATATGATAATTTACTCTCTCTGCTTGACTTACTTTGATGAGTTAAGATCTACTTTCTAGGAACTTTCAAATATGCTCTACAGTATTATTAACTCTAGTCACCATGCTATATATTACATTCCCATGACTTATTTATTTTATAACTGGATAAAAATATGCATTTTGATCCTAGAATTATTGTTGAAAGAGATGTGTTCTTTGATGCCTCAGTCTATTACCAAGGCTCAAATTACAAATGAGGAAGCAGCATGAGTTGGAATCCATGCCCTTGATTTGGAAAGGCTGCAAACCACTGACATTCTTTTATTTTTGTAAATATTTTATTTATTTATTTTTTAAAGATTTTATTTATTTATTTGACAGAGATCACAAGTAGGCAGAAAGACAGGCAGAGAGGCAGGCAGAGAGAGAGGAAGGGAAGCAGGCTCCCTGCTGAGCAGAGAGTTCAATGCCGGCTCTATCCCAGAACCCTGGGATCATGACCTGAGCGGAAGGCAGAGGCCTTAACTCCACTAAGCCACCCAGGCGCCCCTATTTTTGTAAATATTTTAGAAAATTATAATTCTCTTTATGCTGTAAAAGAACTTCAAAGTTATTGGGACATATATATGTAGTATTTGTGACAGGGTATGTTTTGCTGTCCTGTTTTAGCACAAAACTAGTACTTCAAGGAACTTCTGTGGGATGATAGGAATTTTAAGTAACAGCTATAGCTGAAATCTTAATAAAACATAAAATGATTAAACATTTTTAAAGAAATATAAATTTAGCCTTGTCATTCTGGGAATTTAGAAAACTGGTAAGGGTTCTGAGGAAGAAATCTGTATCTGTGTGCTTCTGTTGTTTGCCAGGTCCGTCTTCTCCAGCATGTTCTTCAGCATCCTTTCCAGAAGCATTCTGCCGCTGAGAAAGCAGGCTACGCCTCCCCCACTCCTTCTTGGGCTGAAGACCTCAGAGTTAGCTGCTCATCTTAGTTTAGGGTAAATAAATTAAGGAATACTCTGTCATTGAATTCGACATAGAATGATCTATTTGATAAATTCTTAATGACTATCTACATTTTGATGATAATGCTGCATTTCATAAAAAGGATTATGATTGCAAATATTTTTTAATCATATAAACTGGACCTATTCTTTGGAATAACTTTGTGATCATTTTTGTTCTAATGAAGAACTTCAGTGGAATAATAAAATATGTTTGGCAACTGCGTGTGTTACTTTCAATAACTGAAAAGTCTTATCGCAATCTTTTAATGAACTTACAAGTATTCATTTAAGACATGCTACGTACCCAGTGCTGTGGGGCACATCAGATCAGTATGTAGTTTAACTGTACTCCTAGAGCTTTTTTGTCTATTATGATAGTTTTCAAACATTAACCAAAGTAAAGAGAATAGTATAATGAACCTGATTTACCAGCCAGCTTCTTAATTATCAGTGCGTGATCAGTATTATTTCATCTACATCCCTACACACTTCCCTCATTTTTAGTTATTGTTTTAATTGAGGTATAATTTCTATATCCCCACATAAGTTCCTGGATGTGTTTCACTTAATTTACAAATATTTTTGTCTGCATCTCCAAACGTTAATGACTGAAAACACACACAATACCATTATCATACCTTAAGACAACTGAACAACTCCCTAATTCATCAAATCCAAGTACTAGTTTTTGGATTTTTCCTTTTGTTTTATAAGTCATTATCACCACTATTATCATTTTATGGTTGCTTATTTGAATTGGGATCCAAGTAAGGACTATACATTCAAATTAGATGATAACAGCTCTTCTGAGTTTCTTTTGATACTTTTGGGTACGACCACTTGCATCTTCTTTTTCCTTCGTTTTGGTTGAAGAAAGCTGGTCACCTATCCCAGAGTGTGTCCCAGAGTGTGCATTTTGCTAGCTGCATCTCGTGTTATTGTTTAACATGTTGTTCTGTCGCCTGTGTTTCTATAAACCCTCAATTTATCGGAGGAAGTACTTGCCATCAGAAGGCAACTGTGGGCACTTCCACCAACAAGTACAGATTGGCTGTTTCTTTCTGTGATATCAGCAGCCACTGACGGTCATCTCCTGGACCCACTGATTCAATAAGGTTGTAAAATGAACATCTAATCCTATCATTCGTTAGCTGGAATCCTTCTATAAAGGAAAAGTTTCTATCATTAATTATTTGGTTATCCTGAGACACCAAAAGGCAAAGAATTGGTTCCCAAGCATGCTCCAAAGACAGTCAGTAGGCTTGTTGATTGGTTTTAGTATCATGAACTCTTGAATTTAAGCACATTTTGTTTTGGACTGTTGCAGTTATTATCCTAACTGATGTACAAATTGTCCCATGTGTGGCCAGCGAGGTTTTATTCACGACGGCTCCTTGTGTACACGTTCCTAGAAGGTTTTGATAGCTTTGTTTTCTGATAGGGTAAGATGTTCCAGGTTCATTGTGCATATTTCTTGCCTTAGCCCTGGAGCCAGTCATTTTTCTAAGGAGACCTCATTCAGGGAAAATATATTCAGGGGAATGGGAATGATATTAGGGAAATGATATTAGAGATCACAGTTTAGATGCTGAATCCTTTGTGAATATTTGAAACTCCTTACAGAGCTTGTTAAATGATAGCCAACATCTGAGTTAAAACCTTCCTTAAAATTAAATGACATGAGCTAAGAACAAAAAAACCCAAATAGCAAAAAGATACATTATTAAAATGTAAAAAAAGTCCTAACCTCTCAAAATTTTACTATTTTTTTGTTATTGTAATAATTGTTCATGTCAAATCTGGAAGAAATGGATGCATTCCTAGAGACATATAAACTACCACAACTGAACCAGGAAGAAATAGAAAGCCTCAACAGACCCATAAGCAGTAAGGAGATTGAAATAGTCATCAAAAATCTCCAAACAAACAAAAGCCCAGGGCCAGACGGCTTCCCGGGGGAATTCTACCAGACATTTAAAGAAGAACTAATTCCTATTCTCCTGAAACTGTTCCAAAAAATAGAAATAGAAGGAAAACTTCCAAACTCATTTTATGAGGCCAGCATCACCTTGATCCCAAAACCAGACAAAGATCCCATCAAAAAAGAGAACTACAGACCAATATCCTTGATGAACACAGATACAAAAATTCTCGCCAAAATACTAGCCAATAGGATTCAACAGTACATTAAAAGGATTATTCACCACGACCAAGTGGGATTTATTCCAGGGCTGCAAGGCTGGTTCAACATCTGCAAATCAATCAATGTGATACAACACATTAATAAAAGAAAGAACAAGAACCATATGATACTCTCCATAGATGCTGAAAAAGCATTTGACAAAGTACAGCATCCCTTCCTGATCAAAACTCTTCAAAGTGTAGGGATAGAGGGCACATACCTCAATATTATCAAAGCCATCTATGAAAAACCCACCGCAAATATCATTCTCAATGGAGAAAAACTGAAAGCTTTTCCGCTAAGGTCAGGAACACGGCAGGGATGTCCGTTATCACCACTGCTATTCAACATAGTACTAGAAGTCCTAGCCTCAGCAATCAGACAACAAAAGGAAATTAAAGGCATCCAAATCGGCAAAGAAGAAGTCAAACTATCACTCTTCGCAGATGATATGATACTCTATGTGGAAAACCCAAAAGACTCCACTCCAAAACTGCTAGAACTTGTACAGGAATTCAGTAAAGTGTCAGGATATAAAATCAATGCACAGAAATCAGTTGCATTTCGCTACACCAACAACAAGGCAGAAGAAAGAGAAATTAAGGAGTCCATCCCATTTACAATTGCATCCAAAACTATAAGATACCTAGGAATAAACCTAACCAAAGAGACTAAGAATCTATA
Organism: Lutra lutra; assembly: GCF_902655055.1. Lineage (NCBI taxonomy): Eukaryota > Metazoa > Chordata > Mammalia > Carnivora > Mustelidae > Lutra > Lutra lutra. Next base: position 14,166,133 of record NC_062285.1, on the reverse strand, counting down.
CTCAGAAAACTATAAAGTACTCATGAAGGAAATTGAGGAAGACACAAAGAAATGGAAAAATGTTCCATGCTCCTGGATTGGAAGAATAAATATTGTGAAAATGTCTATGCTACCTAAAGCAATCTACACATTTAATGCAATTCCTATCAAAGTACCATCCATTTTTTTCAAAGAAATGGAACAAATAATCCTAAAATTCATATGGAACCAGAAAAGACCTCGAATAGCCAAAGGAATATTGAAAAAGAAAGCCAAAGTTGGTGGCATCACAATTCCAGACTTCAAGCTCTATTACAAAGCTGTCATCATCAAGACAGCATGGTACTGGCACAAAAACAGACACATAGATCAATGGAACAGAATAGAGAGCCCAGAAATAGACCCTCAACTCTATGGTCAACTCATCTTCGACAAAGCAGGAAAGAATGTCCAATGGAAAAAAGACAGCCTCTTCAATAAATGGTGTTGGGAAAATTGGACAGCCACATGCAGAAAAATGAAATTGGATCATTTCCTTACACCACACACGAAAATAGACTCAAAATGGATGAAGGATCTCAATGTGAGAAAGGAATCCATCAAAATCCTCGAGGAGAACACAGGCAGCAACCTCTTCGACGTCAGCCGCAGCAACATCTTCCTAGGAACATCACCAAAGGCAAGGGAAGCAAGGGCAAAAATGGACTATTGGGATTTTATCAAGATCAAAAGCTTTTGCACAGCAAAGGAAACAGTGAACAAAACCAAAAGACAACTGACAGAATGGGAGAAGATATTCGCAAATGACATATCAGATAAAGGGCTAGTGTCCAAAATCTATAAAGAACTTAGCAAACTCAACACCCAAAGAACAAATAATCCAATCAAGAAATGGGCAGAGGACATGAACAGACATTTCTGCAAAGAAGATATCCAGATGGCCAACAGACACATGAAAAAGTGCTCCATATCACTCGGCATTAGGGAAATACAAATCAAAACCACCATGAGATATCACCTCACACCAGTCAGAATGGCTAAAATGAACAAGTCAGGAAATGACAGATGCTGGCGAGGATGCGGAGAAAGGGGAACCCTCCTACACTGCTGGTGGGAATGCAAGCTGGTGCAACCACTCTGGAAAACAGCATGGAGGTTCCTCAAAATGTTGAAAATAGAACTACCCTATGACCCAGCAATTGCACTGCTGGGTATTTACCCTAAAGATACAAACGTAGTGATCCGAAGGGGCACGTGCACCCGAATGTTTATAGCAGCAATGTCTACAATAGCCAAACTATGGAAAGAACCTAGATGTCCATCAACAGACGAATGGATAAAGAAGATGTGGTATACATACACAATGGAATACTATGCAGCCATCAAAAGAAATGAAATCTTGCCATTTGCGATGACGTCGATGGAACTAGAGGGTGTCATGCTTAGCGAAATAAGTCAATCGGAGAAAGACAACTATCATATGATCTCCCTGATATGAGGGAGAGGAGATGCAACATGGGGGGTTAAGGGGGTAGGAGAAGAATAAATGAAACAAGATGGGATTGGGAGGGAGACAAACCATAAGTGACTCTTAATCTCACAAAACAAACTGAGGGTTGATGGGGGGAGGGGGTTTGGGAGAGGGGGGGTGGGGTTATGGATATTGGGGAGGGTATGTGCTATGGTGAGTGCTGTGAAGTGTGTAAACCTGGCGATTCGCAGACCTGTACCCCTGGGGATAAAAATATATGTTTATAAAAAAAAATAAAATTAAAAAAAAATTTCTTTCAAGGCAAAAAAAAAAAATAATTGTTCATGTCAAGTAATAAATGCTCATGTAAAAATGTTTTAAATAAGTATATTGAAAAAACGTGGAAGTCATCCTTCACACTCTACTTCCCCTCTTTCCTATATCCATTCAGTATCCCAGGACAGAATGGATATAAAACAGAATGTTTTATAAGGCTTGTATCTCTTCAGACTTCTGCTGTACATGTACATACTTGCATACCAACATACACTTATATATGTGTATAAACTTATGTGACTAGAGGCATACTTGACACACTGTTTTGTAAACTGCCTTTTATTTAGCTATATATATTGTTAAATATGAACATGTGTGATCTCCTTCATTTGCTTTAATGGTTTAAAATATTCCATAGTATAGATATACCATATTTTGTCAAATTATTTATGTATTTGGTACTCATTTGTGTTTCCAGATTTTTTTCCATTATAAATACAGCATCCTTGTCTATATGTCTTTGCTTTTAGATTCCTACAAATAGAATTAATTGGGTCAAAAGGTGTATGCATTAAATTTTTTTAAAAGATTTTATTTATTATTTGATAAGTAGGCAGAGCAGCAGGCAGAGAGAGAGGGGGGAAGCAGGCTCCCTGCTAAGCAGAGAGCCTGATGTGGAGCTCGATCCCAGGACCCTGAGATCATGACCTGAGCTGAAGGCAGAGGCTTAACCCATTGAGCCACACAGGTGCCCCCAATTTTTTATTTTTTAAGATTTTATTTATTTGTCAGGGAGAGAGGGCACAAGCATGGGAAGCAGTGGGAGTGGCAGGCAGAGGGAGAAACAGGCTCTCTGCTGAGCAGGGAGCCCCATGCAGGACTCTATCCTAGGCCCCCAGGATCATGACCAGAGTTGAAGGCAGACACTTAACAACTGAGCTACCCAGGTGTCTCTGCATTGAAAATGTTTATGTATACTGCCAAACTGAACCCCCAAAAGGCTTTACCAGTTGATATTTCCAATGACATATCACAATATCAGTTTCTTTATACTCTAAGCATTGGATATTATTTTATATATTTTTTGCAGTCTAATACATAAAAATATTATTTTAATATCAATTTTTATTATTCATGTAGCAAATAATTTTTGATTTTCATGTAGTAAATAGTGTTTCTTTTCTATCATTAATATTTTATTCTTTAATGGTGCTTTTTTAAACAGGTTTTTAAAAATTTTCCTATATTGAATTTGGTAATTTAAAAAGTATTTTTAAACTAATTTTTAAACTAATTTAAACTAAATGTCTTATTTAGTTTTGTTTATATTTTATAAAAAGTATTTCCTCATATTTTCTTCTAGTATTTTTAGAATGTGTATGTTTAATCCCTTTGAGATTTATTATTTTTACCCCATTGACAGATAAGTCCCAATACTATTTGTCAGTTTATCCTTTTCATACATGTTTGAAATACTTTTATCATATATATGTCCTCATATCTTTGAGCTCACTGCTAGACTTTTTTTCAGCTCTTCTAGCAATGCAACAGTTAATTATTTTGATTGTATAGTATCAACAGTTAATATATTTCAACAGTTATTCTGCTATCATTAATCTTTTTTTAAAAAAGATTTATTTATTTATTTTAGAGAAGCAGGGGGAAGGGCAGAGGGAGAGACAGAATTCCAAAGCAAGATTCCCTGCTGAGTGCAGAGCCCAAAGCAAGGCTCCATCCCATGATCTTAGAGATCATGACCTGAGTTGAAATCAAGAGCTGGTGAACTGACTGAGACACTCAGGCACCTCCATCATTACTCCTTTGAAATATTTTCTTTGTGGAGTGCCTGGGTGACTCAGTCGGTTGAGCAGCTGACTCATGATTTCAGCTCAGGTCATGATCTCAGGGTCATGAGATTGGGCTCTGCACTGGGTGTAGAGCCTGCTTAAATTTCTCTCTTTCCCTCTGCCCCTCCCCACCACTTAAGAGTGCACATGCTCTTTCTCTGTAAATAAAAAATGAATGTTTTCTTTGCTAGTTAATTATTTTAGTTGAATTTTTATGTTAACTTTCAGAAAAAAATCTTGTTGGGATATTGGTTGGTTTTATATTAAATTTATAGAGTGACTTGGAAAGAATTAACATCTTTACAACATTGAGTTTTCCCATCCAGGAACATGCTACAGGCATTCTTCCCTTTGCATAGTACTGCAGGACTGTAAAAATGGCCACGCAAACTAAAACCATGCAAAGTGATCTAATAATCAATGGGGGAAATTATGATTGTTTTGTGATCTTCAAAAATTTTGGTCAAAACCTTAAAAACTCTTTCACTGTTGGCTATGGATATATAGGGAAATAAAACAGTAAAACTAATATTTAGTGCACTGTAATATAAAACACTAGAAACATTGAGAAAGTATTTTATTTCTAAGAGACTTATTAAGAGTGGCTTGAACAGTGGTTGACTTTTTTCTCATCATTTAACTCATAATACAGAACTAGGATCTTTTCTATATCTTAGTGAGTTGCCACTATTTTTTCTATAACTCCATTTATGTTCAGTTTGAATTTGACTTTCAGTATTATCGCTTTTCATTTATGTATTGCAGTTTCATCTTTATTGGCCAATTTCCTTCTTCCAGTGATCATTTTTTATAAAATGTCATGGGTTTACCACTGGGAGATAAGGAATCAGTGTAACTACACACTTCGCTGTCTGTGCATAAGAATAACAAGTATACAGGGGTGCCTGGGTGGCTCAGTGGCTTAAAGCCTCTGCCTTTGGCTCAGGTCATGATCCCAGGGTCCTGGGATCGAGCCCCGCATCGGGCTTTCTGCTCAGCAGAGAGCCTGCTTCCTCCTCTCTCTCTCTGCCTGCCTCTCTGCCTACTTGTGATCTCTGTCTGTCAAATAAATAAAACAAAAATCTTAAAAAAAAAAAAAGAATAAAAGTATTCAGCGATCAACCACTAACAGACTTTGAAAGAAGTGATATGATTGGTCACTGATCATGATATTCATCTGTTTTTTATGTAGTGATTTGTGGACTGTAATGCTAACGGTGAAGCTTGTACTTTACCCAACTGTTCGGTTATAATACCATGGTAGCAAATGTTGGGAAACTAGTGTTATTTAACTGAATTGTGGTTACTGGAACTTGTGCATGTTGGAACTATGCAAAGTAAGGGCTCTCTGTACCTGTTTCCTAACATTTTCTTTTATGTCCTGAAATTAAAATTTTACAGTTTTCTTCATAGGGGCTTTGAAGATTTCTCTTTTTAAAAAGTGTTTCTTCTTGAGTAAATGAAACAAGATGGGATTGGGAGGGAGACAAACCATAAGTGACTCTTAATCTCACAAAACAAACTGAGGGTTGATGGGGGGAGGGGGGTTGGGAGGAGGGTGGGGTTATGGACATTGGGGAGGGTATGTGCTAAGGTGAGTGCTGTGAAGTGTGTAAACCTGGCGATTCACAGAGCTGTACCCCTGGGGATAAAAATATATGTTTATAAAAAATAAAATTTAAAAAAAAGTTTCTTCTTTTCTTTTTCTTCTTTCTTTTTTTTTTTTTTTTTAAGATTGTATGTATTTATTTAAGACAGAGAGAGAGTGAGTCGGATGGAGGATCACGACCTGCGCTGAAGCCGCTTTAACTGCTGAGCCACCTGGGTGCCTCCAACTTTGAAGATTTCTTACATCAATTCTTAGATATGTTGTAGTTTTTGTTGTCACTGTGTAAAAAGTACACTTTAGTACTACATTTTCTAAATGGACTCACTGGTACGTAGGACAGTTTTTGGTGTCTGTGGTTCATCTTAGCCGTGTTGTTGAACATATGCAGCTTTCAATGGACTGCTTTAGTCTTGTTTTTAACTAGATATTCACATCACCTAAGAATGGAAAATTCTGTCTTTTTGTTCAGCTGCAAATAACTGGAAGTTGACCAACACCGTCTTATCCACATAGAGGTTTGAGTCTCACAAAGGGAAGGGCATGACCAAGCGTTCCAAGGCTGGTGCAGCAGCTCGGCAATGTCCTGAGGGCCCACCCTTGCCTTTCCATTCCCCCATCTCTTTATGGCATTGAGTTGGTCCTTCTCGGCTTGTTGCCTCATGGTCAGCAAATAACTGATGACCTCCAAGCTTTGATCTTGGTCCAGTCTGGATGAAGGAAGGGAACAGGGAAGAAGGGAGGGTGCCTGGAACAGGGAAACAAAATCCTTCCTAGAAATCCCCAACAGTCTTTTACTTACAACTCATTTCTATTTTTGTATTTCGTTGGTAAGGACTGGGTCACATCACCATTTCTGGCTGCAAAGTGAGTCTAGGAAACTATTTTTAGCCAGATATGTTGCCATTCCAACTAGATCTTCTGTTAATTAAGAAGAAAGGGAAATCAGATACGACGTAGATGAAAACTCTTCATTTCTTTCTGTGATTATGAGACTACAGGCTTTCTGTATCCTCTTGCATCCAATTTGGTAATTCGTATGTTTCTTACAAAATTAATCCATCAAGATGCTTAATTTTGTTGACACATATTACATGTGCTATTTATTGTCTCATAATATTTAATTTCTTCCATATCTGTAATTTTGTCCCTGTACTTATTTCTAAACTTCTTAATATATGTTCTCAATCTTTTATCCTTGATTAAATTTGCTAAACCTTAGTCTTTTATGTTGGTCTTTTCAGGTCATTTATTTGCTTTTTTTGATCTTCTGTTTAATTTTTTTAAATTTAATTCTATTTTTTCAGTGTTTAATTTTTATTTTCTTTGTAAGTGAAATCTGATTTCTTTAGCTTTGACTTTCCTTTAATATACTCTTGGTTCATTTATTTATTTTAATGATTTTTATTTATTTATTTGATAGAGAAATAGGGAGAGAGCACAAGTAGGCAGACCAGAAGGCAGAGGGAGAGGGAGAAACAGGCACTCCACTGAGCATGGAGCATGATGAGGGGCTCAATCCCAGGACTCTGGGATCATGACCTGAGCCAAAGGCAGCCGCTTAACCGACTGAGCCACCCAGGCACCCCAGTTCGTTTATTTTTAATCGTATTTTCTAATACATGAAATTAAGACTATAAAATTTCTAGTGAATACTGCTTTGGCTATTCTCATTGTCATTAGTTTCTAGGTAATCTGCATTTTAAAAAATTTATTTATTTGAGAGATAGAGATCAAGAGCATGAGCAGGAGGAAGGGTCAGAGAGAGAGGGAGAAGCAGACTCCTTGCTGAGCCAGAAGCCCAATGTGAGGCTCAATCCCAGGACCCCAGGATCATGACCTGAGCTGAAGGCAGACACCCAACTGACTGAGCCACCCTGGCACCCCATTAATCTGCATTTTTCATATTGATTTTATTTTTAACTTGAGAGTTCTATGGTAGTTGCTTTAACTTTCCAAGTTAAGTTCCAAGTTTCTGCTTTAGTTATTAGATTTTTGAGAGAGATGTTAAAAGTCTGAGAGTTAGGAACTGCAAGGAGATACAGCCAGGTGCTATTCCCACACTTTTGTGTTTTATTTCCAGGAGTTATACCAGGTTCTCACAATGAAGATCTGAGAAAAATGCCCTCCTGTTTCCAGCAGGGAAAGTAGCCATTTTGAAATATGCCAGAGCATTTCATTCTTCTTAACAAGACCTGCCTGCAGGAAAAAAATATTTTACCAAAGCCTACCTTAATGAGGTTTTATCACAGCTTAACTGACCAGAGAAAAGCAAAATGCCCAACACCAGCCTCCTCTAGCCTTTCATGTAGGGGATGGGAAATACTTGACTTTAACCCTCTGTAGCCATCTTGTCCCACCTAAGAGGGAAAAAAACTGAGAAGCAGTTGTGAAGTACACAGACCAGTGCCCAGTGTCATAGGCTAACTAGGACTATAGAACACTTTTCCTTCCCCATACCTCACCATCATATTACTAGAGGCATAGTAACCACAGTGCCTTTTACCCAACACATCATGTCCAGCTTTCACAAAGAAATCACAAGGCATACTAAAAGGCAAAAAGCACTATGAAGACGCATAGCAAGCATCAGAGCCACAGTCAGATATGGCAGGAATGTTGGAATTCTCAGACCAGGATTTAAAAATAACCACGGTTAATATGCTAAGGGCCCTAATGGAAAAAGTAGACAACACGCAAAAATAGAATGGCAATGTAAGCAGAGAGATGGAAAAATCTAAGAAAGAATAAAAAAGGAATGCTAGGGATCAAAACTATAAATGAAGATGCCTTTGATGGTGTCATTAGTAGATTAGACACAGTTAATGAAAGAATCTCTGAACTTGAGGGTATGTTAATAGAAATTTCTAAAATTGAAAAGCAAAGAGAAAAAAATACTGAAAACAAAACAGAATATCTGAGAACTATGGGACGACTACAAGAGGTATATTATACACATACTAGGAAGAAAGGAAGAGAAGGAATGACTGAGAATTTTCCCAAAATAATGCCAGACACCAAACCACAGATCCACAGTGCTCAGAAAACACCAAGTAGGATAAACACCTCCCCAAACAACACCACCAGTACTTAAACATATCATATTCAAAATCTAGAAAATTGAAGATAAATAAGAAATCCCAGAAGTTGCCAGAAGAATAAAATATTTTATAAATGGAGGAAAAAAGGTAAGAATTACATTTGACTTCACAGAAACCATCACAAGCAAGAAGAGAATGGAATGAAATATTTCAAGCGTTGAGAGAAAAAACCCCACCAAACTAGAATTCTGTATCCTACAAAATTATCCCTCAAAAGTGAAGGCCAGGGGCACCTGAGTGGCTCAGTGGGTTAAGCAGCTGCCTTCGGCTCAGGTCATGATTCCAGGGTCCTGGGATCGAGTCCCACATCAGGCTCCTTGCTCAGCAGGGAGTCTGCTTCTTCTTCTCCCTCTGCCTGCTGCTCTGCCTACTTGTGTTCTCTCTCCATCTCTCTAATAAATGAAGTCTGTAAAAAAAAAAGTGAAGGACAGATAAAGACTTACCTAGACAAAAAAGAAAGAGAGGAGAAAAAAAAAAAAAGAAAGAGAGGGAGAAGAGAAAAATTTGCTGCCAGCAGACCTGCCATGTAAGAAATGCTTAAAGAAATTCTTTAGGGAGAAGAAAAAAATATATAAAGAAATATAAAGAAAGAAAGAGCATTAGAGAAGGAATAAGTGAAGATAAAAGAAAGTTTTATTTTTCTTATTCTTAATTAATGTAATAGATAACACTTTGTTAAAAACAACAGCAACAACAGTGTATTAGATGATTATGGCTTATATGTAAGTGCAACCGAGGACAGTAATGATATAAGAAGCAGGAGGGAGGAATAAAAAACATATTGTTATAAAGTACTTGCTCTCCCCATGAAGCATTGCGCTCCTTGAAAGTGGACATGGATTAATTTTAAATATATACCGCAAACTCCAGAGAAACCACTAACAAAGTTAAAAAAAAAAAAGGAAAAAAAGTATAATTGATGTGCTAAACAAGGAGAGAAAATGGAATCATATAAATGTTCAGTTAAAACTACAAATGGGGGGCACCTGGGTGGCTCAGTTGGTTAAGCATCAGCTCGGGCTCAGGTCACGAGCCTAGGGTCCTGGGATTGAGTCCCACATTGGGCTCCCTGCTCAGCAGAGGGCCTGCTTCTCCCTCTCCTTCTGTTGTTCCCTCTGCTTGTGTGTCTCTCTGTTTTCGTCTCTGTCTCTCTCTCCTTCTCTGTCAAGTAAATACATAAAATCTTTAAAAAAATAAAATAAAACCACAAATGGTAGAAAAAGAATGAAAGACAAAAGGAGAAACAAAGAACAAGGGCAGCTAATAGAAAACAGTAACAAATATGGTAGTTAGTAATCCAACTACATGAATAATTGATTTAAACACCAGGGGTCTAAATGTACTAATTAAAAGACAAAGATTATCAGAGTGCATCAAAAAGCAAGACCCAACTATATTCTGGCTACAACAAATCCACTCTAAATACAGGGATACATACAGGTTAAAATCAAAAGGATCGAAAAAAGATACACCAAGCTAACATAAACAAAAGACAGCTGGAATAGCTGTATTAATTTCAGAGCAAGGAATATCAGGGATAAATAAGCATAGTACAGAATGATAAAAGGGTTTATTCTTCAAGAAGACATAACACCCTTTAACGTGTATGTGCCTAACGGCACAGTGTGAAAACACATGAGGCAAAAACTAACAGAACTGCAAGGAAAAAGAGATGAATCCACTATTATAGCTGGAGACTTCAACACCCTTATGTCAGAAATGGACAAATCCAGCACGCGGAAAATTAGTAAGGACACAGCTCATCAGCACCATCAACCAACTGGATATAATTAACATCTATTGGTTATTTTATCTCATAACAGCAGAATACACATTCTTCTCAAGCTTACATGAAACATTCACCAAGACAGACCATATTTTGGGCCATAAACCACACCTCAACAAATTTAAGTTTATTTATTTATGTATTTATTTACTTATTTTAAAAGATTTTATGTATTTATTTGCCAGGCAGAGCACAAGCTGGGGGAGCGGAAGGCAGAGAGAGACGGGGAAGCAGACTCTCCATCAAGCAGGGAGCCCGAAACAAGACTCGACCCCAGGACCCTGGGATCACGACTGGAGCTGAAGTCAGACACTCAACCAACCGAGCCACCCAGGTGCCCCAACAAATGTAAAAGAATATAAATCATACAATGTCTGCTCTCAAAATCATGATGGAATTAAACTATAAATTAATAGCAGAAGATACTTGGAAAATTTCCAAAGACTTTGGGATTAAACAACACACTTTGAAATAACATAGGAGTCAAAAAAGGAATCTCAAGAGGAATGAAATAGTATTTTGTGAAAATGAAAATACAACTTATCAAAATCTGTGGGATAAAGTGCTTAAAGAGAAATTTATAACACTGAATGCATACAGCAAAAAAGAATGAACTAAAACCAGTAATCTAATCTTCCTCCTTGAGAAGTCAGAAAAAGAAGAGTAAATTAAATACAAAATAAGCAGAAGTAAAGAAAATGAAAATTAAAGCAGAAATCAATGAAATTGAAAACAGGAAATCAATAAAGAAAATTAACAATACCAGAATCATGTGGTCACATCAACAGATGCAGAAAAAAGCATTTGACAAAATTCAACAGCCATTCATAATAAATAGTCCGAACAAACTAGGAATATAGGGGAGTTTTCTCAACTTGCTAAAGAACATCTACAAAAAAAGTATCGCTAACATTTTACTTAATGGTGAAAAACTAGAAGCTTTCCTGCTAAGGTCAGGAACAAGGTAAGGATGTCCCCTCTCACCACTGCTTTTCAACGTCATACTGGAAGTTCTAGCTAACTTAATAAGAAAAGGAAATAGAAGGTATATAAATAGGGGAGGAAGAAAATAAACTGTCTTTGTAGATGACATAATTGTATATGTAGAAAATTAAAAAACAATTGACAAAAGAAAACTAATTAGCAAGTACAGAAAGGTTGCAGGATTCAAAAGTCAATTGCAATTGCATTCCTATATACCAGCAATGAACGACTAAAATATGAAATTAAAGATACCATTTTTTTTTAAAGATCTTATTTATTTATTTGACAGACAGAGATCACAAGTAGGCAGAGAGGCAGGCAGAGAGAGAGTGGGGGAAACAGGCTCCCCGCTGAGCAGAGAGCCCGATGCGGAGCTCTATCCTAGGACCCTGGGATCATGACCTGAGCAGAAGGCAGAGACCTCAACTCACTGAGCCACCCAGGCACCCCAAAGATACCATTTTTATTGGTTCACCAAATATGAAATGCTTAGGTACTTTATGGAAAATATACAAAACTAAGAGATATAAAAGATAGTTAGAAGGTCTGACATACATTTCACTGGAGCTCCAGAACTGGATAAGGAGAGGCAATATTTGAAAACAAAATATATGATACTTTTCCAGAATAGTGAAATCCACATATTTTAAAATTAGGAGCCTTGACAGATCCCTAAGCATTCAAATAAAAAGAAACCCACACTTAGATCCTAATAAAGAAAAGTCTTAAGATCATCCAGAGGGGGAACAAAAAGATGACCAAAATGAAATGATAATTTGACAGTCAACTTCTCAATAGCATCATTGGAAGCTAGAAGATAGGGGGACAACCTTTTCAAAGAATTCACTGTTATTTAGTACTTACTAAAGTTTATCTACAGCCAACCCAGAATTTTATATACAGTGATACCATCATTCAAGAATGAGTATGTAATAAAGACATTCTAGGGGGAAAAAACCCAAGACAAAACTCAAACACTGGACGACAATACTCTGCGTGTGTGTGTGTGTCCAAATGAAATTCAAGTGTTCTTAAATCTTGTATTGTCCTGGTTAAAATCGTTTAACTTCAGACTTATCTTAAGTATGATATCAGTTATAGGTAGCCATTGAAAGAAAAGAAACAGGGTGTAACTTTTCAATAAGAAGATTTAAAATGGAATAAGAGAAAAATCTTTAGTTACATGAAAAGAAGATAGAAAGAAAAAAGCCCCAGAAAAATCCAGACCATATAAAAAGCACAAAATAAGATATTAAAAACAGTACAAAATGAGTTATAAAAATATATAATCATCACAGTAAGAGTTAAAAAAATAAATTTTCCAGTTAAAAGACAGTGATGGCTGGACTAGATAGAAACACAACAAAATCCACTTCTATTTATAAGTGGCAAACCTGGAACATCATGATGTAAAAAGTTTGACAGTAAATGAATAGAAGGATTTTTCAGGGAAATGACCTAAAAGAGATGATATAGCTGTATGGATAAAACAAGCAAAGGGTGGTACACAGAGGTATGCCATTCAATTTGCCAGGAAAATACACAAATTTTTATATTTAATAAAGTATCAAAATACGTAAGGCAGAATTTACCAGTACAATTAGAAGCTATTGACCAATCCACCTTCATCAAAGGGGATTTTAACACATTCTTCCAAGTAATCAATGGATCAAGCAGACTAGATATTAGGCTGTGGAAGTCTTAAGCCACATGCTTAGGAAGGTCGTTCTCAGTAACATGGGCAGTACATTGTACCTGTACACATGTGGGTCATTTATAAAAACTGACCATATATCAAGCCATAAAGAGATCTCAAATTTCAAAGGCTTAGTTATCATTGACTTTGATAATTTCAGTATCATACCAGCCATTGTTTTTATGACTAAATAAAATATGTAAAACACACAGTAGAAGCTTAAATGTTCATTTCCCTCTCAGACCCACTGAAAGCAAGAGAGTCTGTCTCCTGGCATGTTAAATCTTGTTTCTTGTAAACTTGATCAAAACCCGTGTTTTGTTTTATTTTGCTTCGCAGTTATTCTATTACCTGGATCTCTGTCCTGTTGGCAACATTATGCACAAAATTCTGGAGTTATTTTAAGTTCTGATACAGGATTACTGTCTTAATACCATAGTTCCTTCATCGCTGCCTCGACCCCAAAGCTGGTACTGCCCTCACGTCCAGATTTATGGCTACGCTTTTCATGAAAGGGGAACAAATTCTGGTGCATTTTCAAGGCTGAACTGAGTAGACTCATGTGTAAGTACTGTTTGTGAAGACTTTCCTGCAAGACACCAGAGATTCTGTTCTACTTGAATGAAAATCACAGAGCTCCTGATCTGGTGCCTGGGTCTATTGAAAGCAAATTTCTGCCTCAAGATGAGGTGAAAGCAGCCCAGTCTCTAAGATTCCTGACTTAAAAGACCTTAATACTGGATTCTTTCTTCGATACTCATACAACAGGGATCAAAGTCGGCCCACCATACAGGCAAACAAGGAATGGAGACACCCAAGGTAGTCAACCCTTTTGTTCATTAAAACTATCAATACTTTGACTACAAAACCAGTTACTTCTCTTCAGGAGCTTTCCTAAAATTCATATTATCAAATGCTAAAGCTCACAAACATTTTAATGTTTGAATTTTTATATTTTTTTCCCCTGTAAAGGAAAGTTATGGAATGGATGGGAGTTAGGAAACTGCGGCTGGGACCCAGCTCTGTGGGCTCGAGGTTAAGCACATAGTCAGGCCCGATTTCTCTCTGTTAAGTTGGGAATATGTTTGAAGTGACACTTTCTGGTTCTTCTGTGAAGCCCGTAACAACCACAGCTCTCCCTTTCCCCTCCTCAGTGCCCTCATCCTACTCTCTGAGCCTTCTTGATCCACAGTGATGGGTCCCAGTACCTCTCGTGTTATGTTCTGGCTACCAATGATGTGGCTGAGCAATGACCCTTTATTCACTCATGCCAACAAGGTTCTCTTTTAGAGAATTTTCCCAGTCGGGGCTAAAAGGTATACCACCAGTCTGTCCTGACCTCTAGACAGATGCGAAAAGAAACGTGGGAGTTAAAGAGTGAGACTGTCTTCCATCATAGGAGCTGAAAAGTGGAGTGACAACACAAAGAGAATAACAATGTTTGCAAAGAGAGAGACAAGGAAGCAAGCATATGGACAGGAGCAGAGATGAGTAGAGGGGAAGACTAAGAATTTCCAGGTACCAGTTATAGGCCCTGCCCAACAGTCTAGGGGCACATGTGGCCTCAGGTATCGGCATTCTGCTCTGAATTGTGTAATCAAGTCCTATTTTTTGCTCAAGATGGCTCTAGATTTGCAAAGCAATCTTTGCTTTGTCACGTAAAGTCATGATCCTAATTAATGTAGTGGGTCCTTTCCAGGGTCCCTTCATCTTCGTGATTCTGTGGCTGTGGGATGGAGAACACTTCTGCTTCCTGCTCTAGACATGACTGGAAAGTGCCATCAGGGTTTTTATATTCTGAAATCAAGTTGGCAAAGGGTTATTATATTTTCGATTGCAGAGATGCTTAATTCTACGTTATTATTCTCAAGTACTAATGCATTTCCTCATCTGTGAACTAGGTGGTCATTTTGAACAAATTAAGATCCAGGTAAATCTAATGAACAATCTTCTGTCCTGAACCTCACAGGCTTGGTTCATTAGCCTATGTCAGGTTGAAGCAAGTGGGACAATTGTGCATGGCCACAATCTGTGTGAGCTCTCCATCTCCAAATCAGTTCCTAAGAAAATTCTGCCATTAACAACTTTCTTGTATTGTCCCAGAGATCTGCATAGTGATCAGGCTTTCCCCAGGTCTCAGAAACACCATGTTTTTACTGCATCTGACATCAAAGATCATCACAAAACAAAAATGAACAGGAAAGGGTTACTGTGCACGAGGAGACATTTAATGTAAAGCATTTACCTTCTATCCTATCTTAGGAACATGCTTAGTTAAAGTATAGAACACTTCATCATTTTTTAAAAAAGATTTTATTTATTTATTTGACACAGAGAGAGAGAGATCACAAGCAGGCAGAGAGGGAGGGGGAAGCAGACTTCCTGCCGAGCAGAGAGCCCAAAGCAGGGCCCAATCCCAGGACCCTGAAATCATGACCCGAGCCAAAGGCAGAGGCTTAACCCACTGAGCCACCAGGTGCCCCCATTTCATCAGTTTTAATTACTAAATATTTTGGCTTTAAAATCTGAATTTGTTTTTTTGTTTTAAATGTCAATTTAGCGCTTACTTCCCCCCAAATAATAAAATAAAAGATTAATCATCTTCCTTAAGTGGAAAGTAACATCTCAGTTATTATTTATTTTCTACCCGCTTTAAGAAGATTTTGAGATGTGGAGAAACAGGAATCCTCGTGCACTGTTGGTGGGAAGGTAAACTGCTGCAGCCAGTGTTGGAAGACAGTATGGAGGTTCCTCAAACAAAAACAGAAACACTGTATGATCCAATGATACCTCTACGGGCTATTTATCCAAAGAAAAGGAAGATACGAACTCTAAAAGCTATGTGCACCCCTACGTTTATTGCAGCATTTTTTACAACAGCCAAGATATAGGAGTAAATTAAGTGGCCATTGACAGATGAATGGATAAAGAAGATGTGCTATATATACACAATGGAATATTAGCCATAAAAAAAATAAAATCTTGTCCTTTGCAGCAACATGAATAGACCTAGAGGATATTATGCTAAATGAAACAAGTCAGAGAAAGATAAATCCCATAAGATTTCACTTATATGCGAAATCTTAAAAAAAAAATCAATACACAAAAAAAGCAGAGACAAACCCTTGAACACAGAGAACAAACTGAGGGTTGCCAGAGGAGCAGAGGAGTGGAGGGTGGGGGGATGGGCAAAATGGGTGAAGGGAAGGGGGAGACACGGGCTTCCAGATATAGAATGAGTAAGCCACAGGAATAAAAGGTGAAGCATAAGGAATATGGTCAATGATCTTGTAATAATAGCTTGTGGTGAACACAGCAGTAACATACAGAGTTCTTCAATCACAATGTTGTACCCCTGAAACTAACACTCTATATTAATTACACTACAAAAAAAAAAGGTCTTTGACATGTTCCATAATTAAAAAGAAAAATAGAACCATTGAAATAAAGTTAAGAAAATCTAAAAGGGCTCCCAGAAGTCAACTTGAAAGAGAAGCGAGATAGGTAACAGGAGCTCAAGGTAAATTAGCTATTAAAATTGAACATCAAGGGGCACCTGGGTGGCTCAGTGGGTTGAGCCTCTGCCTTTGGCTCAGGTCGTGATCTCGGGACCTGGAATCGAGCCCCGAGTTGGGCTCTCTGCTCCGCGGGAGCCTGTTTCCCCCTCTCCCTCTACCTGCCTCTCTACTTGTGGTCTGTCAAATTAAAAAAAAAAAAATTAAAAATTGAGCATCAAATTTATCTGAGAGTGGCGCCTGGGTGGCTCAGTCATTAAGGGTCTACCTTCGGCTCAGGTCATGATCCTAGGGTCCTGGGCTCGAGCCCCACATCTCACTCCTTATTCAGTGGGAAGCCTGCTTCTCCCTCTCTCACTCCCCCTGCTTGTATTCCCTCTCTCGCTGACTCACTCTTTCTGTCAAATAAATATAAAAATAAAAAATCTTAAAAAAAATTTTCTGAGAGAAAACATTCCAGGTTAAAGAATATAAATGACTGCCTTTTCCTGTCTCTAAGTTTAATTTATAGGATACTTACAATGGTGTTATAACAGAGAAGCCCCAAACTCTACACGTCTCTTTTCTTCATTACTGTGCTATTTGACCACTGGAAAACCAAAATGGATGTCCAGGACCTCCATCCATCAAGCCATGAGTCTCGAAGAAACTGAATTCACTCTACCTCTCCTGTTTTTCCCTCTTTCAATTTTTTTTCGGAAAATTCTGAAGGTCTTTGGGGGTGGAGATGGAAAATATCTCGAAGATTAACAACACTTTAGATGGCCCACGACTTTGAAAGCTATTTTAAAAGGTCAAGTATATTATAACATGGATATCGCAATAGATTTATTTTTAGAAATATTTTTAGAAATACCGTCTTCAAGAAAAAAATAAACTTTATTAATTTGATGCTTCTGAACATATTAAAATGAATGAACATAAAACATTTTTTAGTTAACTTGGAAGGGAAAATGAATTCACAGAAGTGGAAACAGTGAAGATATATGTACATTTAGGCAGATTCTTAAACTTCTGTGTTAGGTTAATGGTTATGAATGTATTTGAGTTACAGTGAGACATTTTACATCATTTCTCGTCTGAATGTGTCGATATTTTACCGAAAATGAACAAGATGTCACGAAAATAGAGTAGTAAAAATGCACTTGAGGTTAAAAAAGATTATGCCCATCACAAGAAGATATTTATTCGTTTTCCTTAGGACATGTTGCCTCTTTTCTTTTGCAAAGCTTTCATTAGATCGGACATGAAATCTTGCTCTCCGCTGCCTCCCCCGCTGGGTGGTCCCGGGTTCTCTTTCCTCTTCGGGGGAGCAGGAGGCCTTTTAACGCCAACGGGGGGCGGCTTCGGGGCCTCGGGTGCAGGTGCAGGTGGGGGAGGAGGCGGGGGCGGTAACTGAGAGCCCGCATCCCCTGCAAACGACGGCGGTGGCGGAGGCACGAAGTCCGGGGGCCCGTCGTTAAAATCAGGGGGCGGCGGAGGGAGCTCGTCCTCCTCCAGGGGCGGCGGCGGCGGGGGTGGTGGCAGAGAGTCGTCGGGCGCGGCAGGGAAGCCTCCGCTCCGGCCTTTGGCCCTGGGCACTGTCGCGGGGCTGCCGCAGACGTCTGAAGACCCTCGCACGGGAGGGGGAGGTGGCAGGCTGGACTTGGGCAGCTGGTGGGCCCTGGGCGCTCCTGCGTCGTGGTTACCAAGGGCTGGCTTCTTGTCCTTCAACAGAGCAACCACAGCTTGACATTTCCACTGAAAGGCGAGATCTGCCTCCTGAGGGGTGGGGGGGGCCTCCATTGCTCAGGCCCTGAGACCACAGGCGGTTCACCAGCTAGCTCCTCTTTGCTCTGCCTTAGGAGAATGACTCCAAATGGCCCTTAACATTATTACTGATAATAACATTCTTTAACGCTTATCTACTATGTTTTCTTAAGTAAATGGAACAGGAGGTTTTTACCTACCCTGAGCTCAGTCTAAGGAAATTCAAAACGGAAGCAAAATGGCTCTCCTGGAATTCGCACTCATGTCTTGGTTCCCAACACAAGCCAGCCCCGGTCCTGGGAATGGGCAGCCCTAACATTTTTCTTGGTCTGAGGAGCAGGTATCTATGAAATTATTTTGCTTCTGTATCATACCTCCGGTGGCAGAGAGGTGATTAAGAAGCTTCCCCAAATCTTCCCCAAATCTCCTGGCTTAGATGTCCTCCTTTGATTAGTACAAGGAAGATGGAAGGGAAAAATTAAACGGAGTTTTCACTAGGTTACCGGTAACCTTTTACAAATCTGGGCACAAAGAATAACTCTCCTAGCAGACCTGTTCTGCCTTCTCTTGCATCAGTGATTGCTGGCCTGCTGAGAACAAACGTGCTGCTCCCCAGGACTGTGAGCTACCAGGGAGAAGCCAATTACGTGCTTTTCTCCTTCGGCATGACAACTTCAAGGGAGGTGGTGGGTGGACGGAGAAGGCACACACCGAGTCCACAATCTTAGATTTACTTTTTGTTAAACTGTGTGACAGTCGGCTGTCAGGAATAAAATGAGCATCACAGGCTTAGTTATTATCTAATGCCTCAAGGTTATGATGATATCAAATGAGCCAGGTGTGTGCCTGGGTTTGAAAGAGGAAAGTCATGCAGCCCGTGTTGTGGTGGAAACCACAACACCAGGCTTGCTCAGAGGCTGAAGAGGCAGAGTCCTCCTTCTGCCAACAGTGGAACAGATAACAGTAACTTACATTTATATAATGCAACTTCCTCAGGAATTTCAGGCAGCTTAGCTGAATCCCTCTGTTTTAGTGATAATTATCATTGCAGTTTACAATTGATCAAGTTTTTTTTTTGCTTAACCTCTTACCACTGACGATTAAATTTAGAAGTTATGTTTTGTTTTGTTTTTCTCCTACAAAGTGCCTCATGATTGAGTTTCTATTTTATTCAGTTTATTTGCTTGGCAAGATGAGCTAGTTGACTAGTGATAACTTAAAAAAAAATTCTCAACCGGCAGTTTGGGAATTGATGTTCACACAAAGCTAAGTCATTTCTGTTCTGGGATCCTTTCATTGCTTTCAGTATTTTCGAGTGTTTCTCTTCAGTTGCCTCACAGGAACCATAGAAATAATAAGAGCTGACGGCTCAGTGCCTGATGTCGGACTTGAGAAGCTTGTAAGAATATTAGAGAAACACAACTTTCAATGATCTACAACGGTTTTAAAAAATTATAACAATTTCAATAAATACAAGATTTAATTCCTCTCACCATAGGCTGATAGACAAAGTGAAAGGGGGGAGTGAAGTGAAAAATTATGGAAGGTACAATTATTCAAGGCTGCTTGAGTCACACATGGAAAATATTCAATGGAATAGTCAGTTGATATGTCCCCAATTAGACTAGTAACTAGATTTTAACTTTCAGCTACAATTTTCAGATTAAATAAATCTTCATTAATCTCCTCTACTGAAGAAAAAGTTACAGAGAATGTTATATCAATTTGGCTATTATTTTAAAATGTGTTTTCTTCTCCATCACCCTGAGGATGTATGTAGAACATTAACAGAGAAATGTAAAATGCACATTTTCTAATAGAACCTTTTTAGTAGTCATCTAATCTGGTTTTGGGGCTTAGTCAGCATTTAATATAGGGCTTCTGATTAACTGGTTGCTCTAATTTATTCAGAAAAAGATAAGTAAAAATCCCAAAGACTTAAAACTCAGGGTCTACTTTCAAAATGCTAAAACCACTTATCTAAACCAAGAAAATCTCTTCAGCCAAAATCAGTGTAGCTAAATTAAAACTATTTACCAAGCAAAAGTATTAAAAATTTTTTTTTTTTACATTTTCCTGGAGCAATGTGATAACAGTTGGCTTTAACTTTCTATTCTAGTCTGTATAAGTTTAAGATTAAAAAAAAAGGCAATTACTTAAATGAAATTATAATGACTTCTTAGTTGTTGTAACTAGATTTTCTCTTTTCTCAGAGCACTTACTGCACACTGCTAATGGTTTAGAATACGGGCTTACCAGAAAGAGGCTGAGAATGATGTCAGTTCCTCTCTGGCCTTACCTTAGCTGTTTCTGCATGCCTCTGGGCTTCTTCGAGAACAGCACTTACAGAATGTACAGCCTGGGGGATTTGACCATTGGCCTGAGTGGTGCCTGCTTTAAGCCCTGATAAGAGGGGAGAAACACAAGAAGGGTGGGTAAGGCATATTTAACATTCTTGCAAGTTCATCTAAAAACATAAAGTAGTTTATATATTTCCAAAGCAAAAGACAAGGAGTCATAAGTACACAGGCCTTAACAAAAAATCTGACATTCTATGGCAATACTTCATGAGATTCAGCAAAGGTTAAGGAAAGTGAATGCTTTATATAGGCTACAACATCTTAATTAACTAGGGGCCTAGAGAATAGTGTGTTCTTTTTCAAAAGACCTTTTTTTTTTTTTTTTTTTCCTTTTGGAGAGGAAGAGTAAGGAAGGAGAGGCAGAGAGAGAACCTTAAACAGGTTTCACACCCAGCACAGAGCCCTACTAAGGGCTCTATCTCAACAACCCTGAGATCATGACCTGAGCTGAAATCAAAAGTCGGACACTTAACTAACTGAGCCACCAGGCATCCCTCAAAAGCCCCATGATAAGTGGAGAATAAACTCTGAAAAACTGTTTAAAAAATTCCTGTTGTTGAAGATTTTTCTGAAAAATATGTTTCTAGTTCCATACTGTGCTGTGTACAGGAACAACTTTTGAACATTTTTCTCAACAAAACATATTATGGGCACAAAAATAGTAGACCAAGGGGACTAAGGAAAATGTGCAGACTTCTGAAATAACCTGGAATAGACTTTCTTCCAGAAAGTTCTGATAAGCACTTATTTTCCTGCCTTTTAGTTTACCCTTTGTCACCAAAGTGAGACTGAGGTTTCACAGTTTTCAGGGAACCTGATAGATTTCTTCAGATGTACATGGAATCTCTGTGGTTCCTTAGAGAACATCCTGGAAAGCATGGCCATCTCTCCACACACGAAAGCCATTTCTCCAATGACCGAACTGCCAGCCAGCCCACGATGACAGAGTGAACTCAGAGACTGCTTTAGCTATGCTCAGTGCCAGCTGTTCTGTCAGATATTTATGAAATGACCTTTTATTTGCTTCTTCAAATATTTTTCCAATAGTTTGAGAAACTCATCCATTTACATAACAACTCAAAGAAGGCTGTTAAGAACTTGAGCTTGGCAAGAAGCAAGTGTTTGATAAGAGAATATTAATAGGGCCTCTAGTATCTCTCTACAAATTATTAAATACCAGATGGAAATCTGTACAGGACAGAAATTGAAAAACACATTAGCCGAGTGGTCAAAATGAATGTTTCCAATGAGGGGCAAATAGACACCATATGCCTCCTATCGTGATACCCTGTGAAGAACATGCAGCCCTCACGCAGGATTCCCGCCAAAAACGCACTACCTGAGATGAATCATAAGAAAACATCAGACACATCCAAACTGAGGGGTGTTCTATAAAATAAATGGTCCTTGTTCTTAAAAAGTGTTAGTATCCTGACAGAGAAAGGCTGGGGGAATATTCCAGATGAAGGGGGACTAAGGAGACATGATAAGTAAATGCCACACACAATCCCGGACGGAGTCTGTGCCAGGGAAACCCGCGCCTATCGAAGGCATTGCTGAGACAACCGGCCGAACTGGAACACGGGCTGTGGTTTAGATAATATTAATATGAAATTCTCCAGATTTGATAATTGTACTACGGTTAGTAAGAGAATAGTCTTGACTTTAGGAACCACAAAGGCAAGACTGGAGGGGAAACGTGTGTGAGGTAGTCAGTCTACTCTGAAGGGGTTTGGAAAGCACATGTCTGTGGACAGGATATGGAGAAGTGGGAGTTGGGAGATAGAAATAAGACAAATATGACAAATCTTCAGCATTGGTGATTTGGGAAAAGGGTTAATTGTACTGTTCTTAACAACTTTTCTGTGTGTTTGAAGTGACTTCAGGATAAAGGTATTTGTGTCCATTTATGCGGTTGAAATATTAGAACAGGCTATAACCACTTTCTCTACTGCCAGTTTTTTCTTACAAAATCCATGTTCCTCATTCAGCAAGGACAGCCACCTCCTTGTTCTGAGCGGACCTTCCCTTTCCCTCCTCAGCACGCCCTAGCTGTGCTGTCAGAACCTACATGATGTGACCGGTAAATGTGCATTTCTCTAGCTCTAAGGCTCATTAAATGGCTCTAATTAGCCATAGCTTTGTTCTGGAGGTCAGGAAGCAACAAGTCTAAGCATCTTAAAGTCTTAGAATGTTTATACTTAGGATTTTCTTATACATATTCAAATCCTTTCTTTATATATAAACACTTGTACAGAGCAAACAGAAACTGAAGCTGAATCCTGAAGACCATTGGGGGAAATTCCTTTAAATGGCACAAATGTATTTTCTTTTTGCTTCTTTTGCCCAAACACATATACAGGCTGATTTCTCACCAACACAGTGTGTGTTATTATGTTAACTATGATGTGCTGGTCTTTAATCTGTCTGTGAGAACAAATTAATAATAATAATAATATCCCAAATGTTCCAAGCTGCGGTCTTCCCATGTACCAGGAGATCCAATCTTTTCTGTGGGCTCTCTGCCCCATCCTGGGACAACCCATGGGTACCCACATAACCCACATATTCTGTAGGTACTACTGACTTGGGTTCCAGGTTGTCTGGGTTCACTGTATTAACAGTCCCAGCCGTCAAGCAGCATATAGTCTTTCCCACTCTCTCTTTAGAAGTCCTCAGAGAAATTAGGGGTTGGAAGCTGATTGAACAAATATGAGCCCCAAATGCTTTATAGGACTCAACTGCATTCTGAAAAGGGGACCAAGCCCCACACCCCTCATTCTTAACTCACATGGTTTGTGAAAGGCCAATTCTCCCACTTGACCAGGCAAGTCCGAGGGCAGCAACCTCTCGGGCACAGTGGGATCGTTAGGAATGGGCATGAAACAGAACCCTTCCAGAGCGTTTTCAGAGATGAGGCATTCTATTTGTACTAATATTTATAGCTGTGTGAAGAATGTAAGCCTAGAGAATCATTGGCGGTCCTTGCCACCTTATGGAGACAGTGCCTAAGAAAGAGAACATATCTTGATGACATCACTTACAGTCCTGGATCTTGCTGTGCCTGAAAGCTGCCTACCCCGGACCTCCTAGTTTTGTGCATTAATAAATCTCTCCCCCTCACTCTTTGTTGCTTAAACCGGACTGAGTTGGATTTCTGTCAATTGCCATGTGAAAAGTCCTGACTAAAAATAGTTGCTAAAGTCAAAGTGATTTAATAAGTGCTAAAAACAAAACAAAACAAAACAAAACCCCAAACAAAACCCTTTATGGCTGTTCTCTAATATGAAAAAAAAAAAAAAGCTGTCATTTATCAAGAATAGATTACTTGTGAAGCACTTTGGATACAGAACAATGCCTCCATGTTTTTTCAGTTGGGAAGTCATAGCAGAAAAACCTCATGATGCCCTTTCGTGTCTAGAGGAGAAAACAGTTCTAAACTTATCAAACTGGCTTATAAAGGACAATTCATTGTAGACCTGAATAGGAAGGGCTTAGCCACATGAAAGAAAAAACATCACAGAGGGAACATCATCTGAAGTCCCTAAGAAAGGATGGTGTTTGGGGCTTTGAAGAACTAGGAAAAGCAAGTGGCCCATGAGCCAGGAACAGGACGAGGCAGGTGATTAAAAGAGGTGGCAGAGCTGGGCAAGGCTCTTATTGTGCAGGCTTGGTTGGCCTTGCTAAGGATTTGGGACTTTATCTAAGGTTAGTGGAAAGCTTCTGAAATGCTACACATAGGGGAGAGATCACATTTGCATTTAGAAAGTGACTCAGGGAGGGATAGAAGTCTGCAAATGTAGGGAATTGAGCTGGTATGCCACCACCACCGGAGGCCAAGTGAAAAATCATGGCAGCTTGGTTTTTGTGGGAATGGAGATGAACAGACCTCAACAGATTTGACCAATATTTAGAAGGTAGAATCAACAGGATTTGGGGGTGACTGGATTTGGAATGAGTGAGCTTTTCTTGCATGTGTCCTGCATGAGCTACTGGGCAGATGGTGATTATTATTAACAGAAACTTGAGAACGACAATGGAAGAGCAGGTTTGGAGGGTAAGATGATGATGCTGTGTCTGATGTATCCAAGTGGAGCCATTGGGCAGACAGTTGAATACGTGGTTTGGGAGGTTTACAGAGAAGTCTGGGCTGGATTTATAGATTTGTGGGTAGTCAGCACAAAAATGGTGCCATGAGTGGATTTAGACCACTTAGAGAGACAGTGTAACATGAGAACAGGGTTAGGATTGACTGGGTTGTGGGTAATTTAAGGTGGCATAGAAGAAGAGTTAGTAGAGGACATTAGAAAAGAAATGACCAGAGAAGTCGGGGGTGGGATGGAAGATGTGGAGTGTGTGCTATTGAAAAGCCAATACAGGAGACTGTTTCGGGAAGGAGAGGTCAATCATGTTGATGCTGCTGAAAGGTCAGATAAGAAAATGGGTTTAGTTGCACAGAGGCATTTAGTTGCATGGAGGCCACTGGTGGAATTAGCAAGCCTTCTCCAGGGGATATTAAAGGCAGAAACTTGCCTGAAATGAGTGGAAGAGTGAGTGAGGGTAGAAAAGTGGAGGCAGCACATGCGGTCAACCCTTCAGAATAGTTTGCTTGTTGGGGGGCAGTAGCTGGAGGGAGATGTGGAATTATAGGAGGGTTTTAAAACTTATTTGTTTGAAGAAGGGGACAATGTTGATGAGAAGGACCCCGTAGAGCAGAAAAGTAGAAAAGGATGGTATGATAAAGTATCTGTCTAGTCTTTGTCCTGAGTCCCTGGCACAGAACTTCTAAAACTCCTGGGATTTCCAGAATGACTGGAATGTCTTTGCTATTCAATGAAACCCTAGGATCCCATCTGAGTTTATGCTAACAAGATGGCTTGGCATGTGGGTTGGCTACCGGAAACACTAACAGGTGGTTAGAGGGTTGGGGGCTTTGAGCTAAACCAACCTCTGGGGAGGGCGCTGAAATCAGTCATGTGGTTGATGAGAGGACAAAGCAGCTCTGCAGCCAGGGCCCTCCTAGACCTTGCCCTGTGTGACTCTTTATTTGGCTGGCCCTGATCTGTATCCTTTATAATAAAATAATAATAATAATAAGGATAGCACTTTCCTGAGTTCTGTGAGTCATTCTGGTGATGTGTTGAATCTGAAGGGGTAGTGGGAACACCTAAAATTGTAGGCAGTAGGTCAAATGTATGGCTGGCATCTGAAGAAAGGCAGCCTTGTTGGGGATGGTACCATTGGCCTGTGGGGTCTGAGCTAACTCCAGTGGTGGGCATCAGAGTGATACTGCAGAAGATCGACTGGTGTCAGAATAGGGGACCAGAGCAGGCATGGAAGGACTGGCCCTTGTTAGGGAGTAACATAATGGACGAAGGCTGGGATGGATACAGATGCAGGTAAGTTGTCGGGTTTCGTGGTGGGAAGTCAAAGGAGTTCCCACTTGATGGTTCCATTTTCTTTGCTGAGAGTGAAGGATTTGGGGGTTGGAAGACTGAGGAGAGTGAAGAACATGTGAAACAGTGAGAGAACCTAGGAATTACATTGACAGGAACAGGTGTTCTCAATGTTATTGACATCTGGGACTGGTAAATTCTTTATTGTGTGTGGAGCTATCATTTTAGGACAGGCGGCATGCTTAGCCTCTACCCATTAGATATCATAAGCATTTCCCCCAAGGTGTGACAACCAAAACTGTTTGTAAGCATTGCCAAATCTTCCCTAGGGGGCAAAGTCACCTTCAGCTGAGAGCCGCTAGTCTCGGGAACCGTAGTAAGATCAGTGGGCGGTATTAAGGGCCCAGTTGTGGGTGACGTCCAGAGCTCTGTGGTGGAATCACTTGCTTGGTCTTTTTGGCAACCAGCCCCCATCCTGAAGCTACCAGGGGGCCCGGGCAGGAGCCGCCTCATTGGCATAACAAAGACACGATCCCTCAGGAAATTCCTTGGGCTCTTGAGGCTGTGTCTGGAACTGAGGCCAAAGACCAGATATATTTCTCATTGAACCACAGAGACAGTCTGTGATCTGAATGAACAAAATGAATACAGCTGATGCCACAGATGACCCCCTGAGCATCTGACTGGATACGGCTCTTCCTGGCTGCTGACCACGAAGCCCAAACTCCCTGACGGATACTTAGCCAGAGGCAGGCTATGAAACCTGTCTGGGTGACAGTGTGTCTGTCAGTATATACTAGCTGCTTCCTTCTGGGAAATGGCTGAGATGTCAATGCTTGTGAAAAATAACTACAACCGCTAGCTGGTAAGAAGCAGAGCTATTTGCTAAAGTCAGTGACCCCAATTTTAGAGAAAAATGCTCAGAAGAAAAAATTCTTTGGTTGTCTGGAAAGGAAAGGCATCTTACTGTTCCCTCAAATCAAAAGACTTAGAGCCTTACAGGCTCACCCTCAGTGAGTAAGACCTGAGGCCACGGGATCTGCCTCAGAAATAGCCCAGGAGCCTTTACTGGAAAAGAGTCCTGTGCTCCTGGGAAAGATGCCCCAGGTGGTCTCAGGATGCCTCATCCCAAAGAAGGACTCCATCTTGGGAAGCGGAAAACTGACAGTCTGGAACTCTAAGTGGTGTTTCACTCCCAAGCTGAAGACTGATAGAATTAGGAAACCCAACTCCCAACCAAACTCAGCAACCCTTCATTTAGTAACTTAATAAATATTTACTATATGCCTGGCTTGTAAACTCCGGGAACACAATGTGCAACATGATGAGATGGTCCTTTGTCTTTTGGAGACTTAGAGTCCAGTGGAGAAAACAGACACCAAACATGTTCATAAATACATAAAATAATTACAAATCGTGGTAAGTGCTCTGCAGAAAACGGTTTTATTCAGCAAAAACAATGTCAGAAGCTCACTGCACACAGAGCAGCCCATCTGGACACATCCAGTGAAAACCTCTTCAGGTGTTGGGTCAAATGTGCCATATTGCACCTTCTATACTTTCAAGCAGCTTTGACCCTTTCAGCAGCAAAGAATATATATACTGGCCTTTGATATGACCATTCTCTAACACTGAAGGACAAAGGCCAGAACTTTCCTGCTATAAATGGTTCCAGTTCTTTCAATCATTATTTATCATAAAGACAAGGTGTTTGAATTACAGCTCAGCCACGAGACACTCACTTATCACAGCTTCAGAATTTCTTCAGCTGTGGAGTGTGGATAATAATCTATACTTTGCAGGGTTGGTGTAGGAACCAGAAATAGTCTATGTAAAATGATGCCTTGTACACACTTCATCTCTCAAAGTTCTGTCCTTCTCAAAAATACAAATAAGAAGCTGTTATGTTACCACGGAATGTGATGTCCAAGATCGTGTTCAAGGCTCTGGCCATGATACCATGAGGCAAAACACCAGGAAATGATCTCGTCCTTTGTGTGGGCTGTCTGCTGGGTGCTAATGGAGCTTTGGACACCTTTATACTCTGTTGAGACACAGTATTCTACTAGCTCAGCCTACACCGGCGATCACCATCTAATCCACAAGCCTATCAATGAGAAAGTGGTTGAAACTTTGCTGAGAATCACATTTATAAATGTTGGTTATAAATGCTGAAGCTGTATAGTATTAATGTTCAACATTATAAATGTTGAAGCTTTGCTAAGAATCTATTCATAAAGAAACATACAGGTGTGTGAGGAGATTTTGAGCCAACAAAGTTCTGTTTTTATCAAATGTGTTGGGTAAGTTTGAACATGAGCTCTAAGCTTGTCAGGATTTCCTTGCACGGTACCTGTAGTAGGTGGGGCCGCGCTGGCAGGGCCCAGGTTTGTCCACCGGGAGGCGAGCCCGGCCCGCGCCACAGCCCGCTGATAGTTATCATAGAGAGTCTTGCCATACTGGGGAGAAAACACAGAAGAAGCAAGAAAGAAATCCATTTATCCAAATCTCGCACCCAACTGCAATATATATATTGAGGGAAAAAAGTACTAACTACTCTTTTTACTTCTTTCCTGAGCTGTTTTTTAGTTTATTTCAGTAAAAAATCCACAGATTGTTTTCTCATGTTAAATGATTTGCCAGATTAGCAGAATCAGTTAATACTTCTACTAGATGTCACAGGGGGGCTTTCGCCACTCAGTTCTGATTACGTGGGTCTCCATGGAAATCTACCACAGGTTATGTGTTGTGTTTCTTAATTACATACTATGAGTAAATAAAGCTCTCGATAAGTAAATAAAGATCTGAGAAGCCTCACAGGAGAGTAAACCCTTGATTCTCAGGTCGCTGGAGAGGTCTGTGTTTCCATCACTCTCGCCTATTAAAAAAGCCCCGTGGGCAAGTAAAGAAGTCGGCATCTGCAGCACTGACCAGCCAAGGATGGGTCAGCCGTTTGCAAGTAGCACAGAGCCTGCGCCCAGGTCAGGACGCTGGTGTGCAGTTCAAGACAGGGTGAGTCCAAATGCTCTCTCACCTTGGCAATCCTTATTCCCATGACCCATTGGTTTAGGGTCCTTGTGTCGTCACAGCAGAGGTATTTGATGTACTGGGACTCCTTCTGAATTTGGGGATGCTAGAAAAAAGTAATTTCAAAGACCATTTATAAATTATTTATTAGGATAGTTTGAATTTTTTCTTTCTTTCTTTTTTTTTTTTTTTAAAGATTTTATTTATTTATTTGACAGAGATTGTGCTCGCTTCGGCAGCACATATACTATTTGACAGAGATCACAAGTAGGCAGAGAGGCAGGCAGAGTGAGAGAGAGACAGAAGGAAGCAGGCTCCCCGCCGAGCAGAGAGCCCGATGCGGGGCTCGATCCCAGGACCCTGAGACCATGACCTGAGCCGAAAGCAGAGGCTTTAACCCACTGAGCCACCCAGATGCCCCTAGTTTGAATTTTTTTAAAAAACTTAATGTATATGATTTCCTGAGATGGTGGAAAATCGCTGGTAGCAATTTTAGCAATTTTAGGATTTAGAAATAGGGGTATTTTTATATTTTATTTTATTATTTTTTAAAGATTTTATTTATTTGAGAGAGAGAGAGAAATGAGGGGCAGAGGGAGAGGGAATCTCAAGCAAACTCCCCGTTTCCCCAATGAGTGTGGAGCCCAATGCAGGGCTTGACCTCATGAAGAATAGGGGTACTTTTAAATGGACTAAATTTTGAAAGGACTTAAGAAACCCGTGACATGATTTGTCATAAGCACTTCTTACTATATTAGCAATAATAATTTTCTCTTCTGCTTTTTTAGCTTTTGAAAGCATCTGCGTACACCATGTCTCCTTTCCCACAAGAAATCCGAATCGTCTCTCCATTCAGATAAAGCCCTACATGATGTAATTCTCATGTCACAGAATTAATGTTCTGTGACTCCCAGTCAGACCCAGGGGTATTTCTGTTATGAGGAATTCAGGTTTCTCCCATTCTTTTTTTTTTTTTTTTTAAGATTTTATTTATTTACTTGACAGACAAGGGACCACCAGTAGGCAGAGAGAGAGGAGAGAGGAAGGAAAGCAGGCTCCCTGCTGAGCACAAAGCCCAGTGCGGGGCTGGATCCCAGGACCCTGGGACCACGACCAGAGCTGAAGGCAGAGAGGCTTTAACCCACTGAGCCACCCAGGCACCCCCCGGTTTCTCCCATTCTTAATTGTCTTTTCTTTTGCAAACTGGCCATTATGGCCTCTGGAAGGATGGCCCAGAGAAGAAATACCCGGTCTATTCTCAAGTGGCAATGGCTTAAGGTGCTGCACTAGGATCTGGGCCTTCCAGGAGCTCACATTCAGAGAGAGGAGTGATGCCTGCAGGTATGAAGAAGAAAGATACTGGGCCCCTCTTTCTTAATCCTCATTGCCCTTGTAATTTCTGTTGGGCGTTTCTTTCATAGACTGTGCTCCATGAGGGTGGGGACAAATGTCTGAAACATGTCCTGCTGAAGTCCCCCATGTCAGCGCATGCCTGGCGTGTGATCAGTATTCTGGTCCAGAGCTGGAAATACTTGTTGAAGGAAATAAACAAGAGCAAGATTTCCTGTTCAGCCAGAAGTCTTACGGCTATGAAATGAGTGGCAGGCAACAAAATCTAGATTCTAAGATTTGTGCCACGTGTATTTTCATGGGTTGTTATCATTTTTAAAAAAGATTTATTTATTTATTTGAGAGAGAGAGAGAGAGAGCACTCCCAAGTTGGGGGAGGAGAGGGAGAGAGAGAAGCAGACTCCCCACTGAGCATGGAGCCCAAGGCAGGGTTCCATCCCAGGATTCTGAGATCATGACCTGAGCTGAAAACAAGAGTTGGAGGCTTAACTGCCCGAGACACCCAGATGCCTCAGGTCATTATAATTTTTAGTAATTATCCTATAGAATAATTACAACCATAACCATTGTGTGTGCACGTGTGTGTGTGTGCGTGTGTGTGTAAGACCAACTCCTTTGCCTCTACCTCTCAGAGGGGCTTGCTAACCCTGCTAGAATGGGGATGAACAGGTGGGGAAGTGGAACGCCAACAGAGTGGGAGCCGTGTTCGGGGGCAGGAAAGGAGTGGAGCTGGCATTCCTCTTCTACAGTATCGCACAGACCTTCACTTTTGCTTTCGGCTCCATCACTGACCATCAAGAAAATGGCTATTTTCAAAGTTGACCTAAGCGAAGGGCATTGTGCTTTCGAACGTCAGTCTGAATTGGAGAAGCAGCATCTGGATGGTCACCCCGCTGATCTGTCCCACAACTCACTGCTGTCACTGCCCAGAGAGGATAACAAGACTCTTACAGACTCTAAGAGCGTGATGAGGGTTTAGTAAGTCTTGGCTTTACAAATAAGAAAACTGAGGCCCAGAGAAGTTACTATATATTTTACGCCATGGTCCACCAGCGTCTTGGGGGTCTCTTGTCCTGCTACTGAGAATTTCTGTATTTACATTAAGCTATTAGGGCAGAATTCCAAACTTTAAAGGTAACAGAAAAATTCAGAAATTGTAAAGAATTCTTCCTTTTGGCCTTTTGACCCAGTAGAGGAAAGACAACCTTCATACTTTTCTCTGTAAATGGACTGTTCTTTTTGTTTAGGTCCTTATTCTGAGAATTTGCCTCCGTATCACTTGAAGAATGGTCTTCGGTTTTCCGAGGGCAACAACACCTGGCTCACGGGCGTTGCATGTA
Source organism: Lutra lutra (assembly GCF_902655055.1). NCBI lineage: Eukaryota > Metazoa > Chordata > Mammalia > Carnivora > Mustelidae > Lutra > Lutra lutra. The sequence continues at coordinate 14,134,650 of NC_062285.1, read as the reverse complement.
GTTCTTCATTATGGCCAGCAGATGGCAGCATACATTTCTGAATGGCTGCTGCACCGTTTCCCATTACTGGGGTTCAGTGCTTCCTGATTAATTCTGAATGTCAGATTTTAGCTTTATTATTACTGTAACCCCAGTGATCATCCTCTGTGGAGGGCTTTGAAAAGGAAACTCTCTATCAACGCAGATAATGTGGCCCAACGGCAAAAGTGGATTTGTAACATTAATTAACTGGAAGGACATATTGATGAGAAGTGACTTATTTCCTGGATGGAATGTAACATTCCACAGATGCCTGCAGCACTCCCTCCAACAGAATCCACAAAGCCAAACCAAAGTTCTTGTTATTCGATACCAGAAACACAGCTCCCTGACTTATAACAGCATTCTTGTTGACAGTCATGTAAGAGGAGCAAACATGGGTCTCTTCAGCAACTTAATGCTTATAATTTTTCTCAGAAAGCAGCTGTTATTTTTTTTTATTCCTGAGAAAATTTAAAAGTTAACACTGTTACCTTGCGCTTGGTATATTAAAATATTTTTCGTTCGTTTTTTGGTTCATGCCATGTGAGAGCCAGTTTCCAAGAGCAGACTATATGTCACCCTGTGCTTGCGATGAGGTGGGCAAATCAGCTGTCTGTGTAGACGCTCCCATTTAACAGCACGATAAATAATTTCTTAAGTATGTTATTTATCCAGATAGAGTAAAATGCGGTTATTTCAATGAATATAATGGGTTTTGAGGATAAAACAGAGGCAAGAACACTTGAACTTGGCTCCTCCTCTGATGATGAGGTCACTGTACGGACCTTGGTTCATTGTCTTCAACATTCTCACTGACTTCCTTACACTACACGCACACTCCAAAGGTATAATGGGGAGTCAGCGTCCATTGACCTCCGAGGTAGCTTACGATCCTCAGATTTTATGGTTCAAAGATGAATTATCTCGTGGGCACAAGGTTCCTTTCCAGCTCTCAGGGCGTTATACAGCAAAGTCACTGCGCTTGTTTTCCAGTCATGGCTTGGGATCTTGTCAAGGGGTTTCCTCCCTAAGTCTTTCACTGAAAAATTATTTGCAAGGGGGTTTAAGAAAAAAAAAAAAAAATGCTGGTTTGGTACCATTGGCCAGACTCTTGTGCAATTGGTTGGATTGCTCCTGAAAGAGAGAAGCTCTTTCAGGCAGCACAATACACAAGGGTCAGGACAACTGCAGAACATTGCTGTTAAAAAGGATCTTACAGATGCTCTAAACTGAGGGAACTATGTGTTACAAATGAGAAAACTGTGTCAAGAATGTTAAACCAAAGGCTGAAGGAGTGGCTAAGAACTAAGGACCTGTGAATTCACCAAATACCTTTGGGTGCTAAGAAATATTCCTGTCATTACTAAGGAGGGTAAAAGGCTCACACCATAATTAGAAAGTGGTGGTTGGGATGTTGCTGGAGGAGACATATGTCAACAAATATATGATTACCCTATGACATGGTGAATTTCATAGTAAAAGTCTGAAAACAGAGAATGAGAAAGGCTCTTTGGAAGAAGTGTATTCTATCATTTGATCCCATCTAAGGCACATCTAGAAATTCTGCATGGCTAAGGCCAGGGAGCCATGGAAAGAAGCAGAAAATGAGTTGGAGCCAGAGTCCAGAGCCTGGTGTCAAGCTAGCATCTGGATATTGTCCTGTAGGCACCAGACATTTTAGAAGAGTAGAGGGATACAGGCAGCTACCGGCAGTTATGTGGAAGATGGGCCTGGGGTGCGGAGGAAGGACAGACAGAAAGGGCTGGATGAGAAACGTCGCGGATGGGAAATCAGAGCTTGATGACGGACTGGACAAGAAAGGGAAGAGAACAGACTTCTAGGATGATTTCTCTATTTGTAGCCTGGAAAAGGAGTTGGGTATTATGGGTGTCACTGTGTCCTTTCTAAAGACATGTTGTCATCCTAACGGCTGGTACTTGTGCATGTGACTGTATTTGTAAATAGGATCTCTGTAGACCTAATTAAGTCAAAATGAGGTCACACCTGATTCGGGTGGGCCTTAGTCCAATATGACTGGTGTCCTTGTGGGAAGAGAAGAAGCAGACGTGCAGAGAGTGAAGACCATGTGATACAGAGGCAGAGATTGGCGTTACGTGGCTGTAAGCCAAGGAAGGCCAAGGCTTGCTAGAAATTGACAGAAGCTAGGATATAGGCATGGGACAGATTTTCCCTCAGAGTCCTTCAAAAGGAAGCAACCCTGCGGACACCTTGATTTCAAACTTCTGGATTCCTGAATTGTGAGAGTATAAATTTTTGTTGCTTTAAGCCAGCCAGTTTGTGCAACTTTGTTATGGAGGCCCCCCAACAGTCGGACAGTGGGTGATGGTACCGTTCGTCTCGATTGGGACTCCAGAGAGGAGGAGTTCGTGAGGGTGGAGAGAGCTGAAGTCACCATCTGACGGGTTATGGCTGAAGTGCCCTTGGACACTTAGTTATCTCAGGTGTAAGGCTGGGAGAAAAGGTGGAACAATTTGCTATAGCCTGGGAATTATTTGCGTCCAGACAATGGCAGGAGCTGTGGTTGTGAATGGGATTTCTCCGAAAGAGCAGGAGTCTGGTGAGAATGGAATACAGAACCCCGGAGAAACTTTCCAGTGTGTGTGGGAGGTGGAGGAACCCACAGAAATGGAGGAGCAGGTGGACAGAGGGGGCTAAGGGGAGGGGAAAGCGTTTATCACCAAAGCAAATGATGCCAGGAGGACAAGAAGGCTGAGGACTGAAACAGCGGACTGTTTACCAGAAACTTTAATAGTAGTTTCAGCACCGGAGGGAGGAGAAACCAGCCAGAGGGCAAGCACCACAAAGCCAAGTTCTTTGTTTTATTCTCTATGTATTCTAAGGTCCTGGATAGCAGTAGGCTGGAGAGAAATATTTTGGAATGAATGAGTTGTACTGACAGAATAAAAGTTGAGGATGAGGAAGGCATACTGCTTTCTCAAGAAGTCTGAGTGAAAGGGAAGGCGGGAGCCACAGGTGTGGGGCAGATCAAACCGAGGGAAGTGATTTGGAACCCCCGCCGAAGGAATATTTGGAAGGAAGAATTCTCTGGAGAGAGGGTGAAGATGCTGACGCCAAAGGGAGTCCTGGGTGGCGCGGTCCCAGGGAAGGGCTCCTGGTGGAGGGACTGGCCATGGAGGAAGGAGACTTTTCCTCTGCGACACAAAGCTGGAAGGATGATGACTGTTAGATTAAGTTTAGAGGAAAATAGGAAGCCAGGACAACTCAATCCTTCCTTTTTCTCCAATTGGAAGGCAAGGTGTGCTGACCAGAGAGGTTCGTAGGTGAGAGACTCTTTGAGAAGAGTATAGATGATGTCAGGGGATGAAACAGAAGATCGAGTTGAGCAGAAAGCAGGGGAAAAGCTGCCAAAATCTGTGAGTGCAGGAGCTGACCTGGTCAGCACAAAGCAGACTCAAGAACCAAAATCGAGCCACATAGCTCAATTGTACGAGCCCCACACGTGATGTGGCTCTTGAGTAGGCTAGGGAAGGGAAGGTGCAGTACTGAAAGAATGCTGACCCTGAATCTCAGCTCAAGATAGGAGGAAAGAGAGTTTGTTCTCAAGAGAACACACACCATGTTTAACAATAAGCATGGGTGACCTTGGTCAAGTTCATGAACCTCTAGGAGTTTCTGTTTCCACATCTATAATGTAGAGATGATAATACCTCCCTCGAAGGGCTATTGAAAGATTAAGCGAAATAATGCAAGAAAGGACCCAACACAGAGCCTGTACCATGAGAGAGTGTGTTACTATTACTATAATATTAATGACAGAACCAGGTTTTGAAGAACACAATGGGGCAGGGGAGTTGATGTGCCTTTCTGTTCATTCGTTCCTTCAACCGATATGAATTAAGCATTTAATACTGATTCAGGCTCCGGAACATAACCATAAACACAAAAGAAACAGTCCTTGCCCTTGAGGTGTTTATATTCCACTAGGGTAGAAATCCAATAAAAATATAAAACACTAAATAACATAATTTCAGATTGTGAAAAGTTCTGTGAAGAAAATGTAGCAGAATAAGGGGTGGAGAGGAGATGACTTAACGGAGCAGAATTCCAGTGCTTTCTCCGTGATACTCCGATGCCTCCAAACAGACCTCGAGAAAAACATCATTTCTCCTGGAAGATATTTACTTCCCCTGCCCCATTGCATTTAGCCTCAGAATAGAGTGAGAAAGAATTCACAAAAGAGGAACTTTGTCGACAGCTCAGAATGGGAGTGTGCTTCAAAGACAGTACAAGGAGAGAAATGATTCTTGAGCACTAAGTCCTTTCTTTAGATTCTGATATCTTTCCTGTGAGTATGCACAACCTCTAAGAGACTAAGGGAGAGGTGACGTCTATCCTGCCTTCTCAGAGTGTGGTCCTGGCAAACGGCGGCTACAGTACCTGGGAATTTGTTGGAAGAGCTAATTCCTGGGCCTGATCTCAGACCCACTGAATCAGAAACTCTAGGGGCCCAGAAATCTGTGTTTTAGTATCTCTCTTAGTGATTCTCATGCACAGTAAAATTTGAGAATCTCTGGTCAACAGAAATATTAGTTAACGATAAAGTGTTGTCATAATGACTACCAATTAATGAATGCTATGTTTCTAGACATGGAACTCAGGGTGTTTTGAACATACATTATTTAATCCACACAAGAAGGGCTGGGTACAATCATCCCCACTTTGTAGAAGGGGCAGTGAGTGTAGAGAGTGTCGATAATGGGCCAGGTGACTTCCATCTTCTTGACAGCACCCCCATGGACTGTCATAATCAGTGAGCTCACACTGAATAAGACACTTTTGGATGGGATTTCTCAATCAGTGCAAGGCATGTTTGTTCTACACGTTAAATGGAATCATACAATCTCTCTCTCTCTTTTTTTTTTTTTTAAAGATTTTATTTATTTGACAGCGATCACAAGTAGGCAGAGAGAGAAGAAGAAGCAGGCTCCTCGCCAAGCAGAGAGCCCGATGCGGGGCTTGATCCCAGGACCCTGGGATCATGACCTGAGCCGAAGACAGAGGCTTTAACCCACTGAACCACCCAGGCGCCCCGGAATCATACAATCTCTTAACCTACTTCTCCATATCCCAATTTCCTTTTGTAAAGTACGTATGTATTCTTTGAATTCTATACATCTATTCACCCTAATGAAGTATGTTAATATCAAGAGACTTTTTCCATTTGGAACAGAAAGGGAAATAAGTGACCAAATGTTCATAAACAAATTAAGCTCTCCAAACTGTGACAGAGCTTTTTACTCAGCAAATTAATAACAATTCCCGGTATTTGGGGAAGGGTGAGCAGGTGACTGCTCATAAAACTGGTTTGAGAACAAGACTGATCCCATTCCGAGGGAAAGGGAGATGTTCCATGAAGATTGCTCCTGACTCCTGGCCATTTCTATATCCATCAGGTCCGCCTTTTTCTCTATCTTGGAGCCCTGTACCAACCCTACACCCCACTTCAGGGAGGCCCCCAACCCTCTCCTGAAGGCTTACGCCTGGGATATACGGGTTCTAGGTATTCTAGTTCAATACCCTGGGCCTCAGCATGGCAATTCTTGGTGCCGCCCAGAGTTACCCACAACCCAGTCAGATCATTCAAATCATGATTCCAGGAGCTACTTCCAAACTTGCAAGCTGGCATGAGAAATTGAGTTCCTGTCCCGCTCACTGTGTTGAAACCTCATCTTGGAAAACTCTGGGTCTGGGATCTTCCCTTTCGCTCACCAGACATCCCTGCTCCAGTCTCTGGGCCCCAGTCCTGGGGTCAGGGCCTTTGCTCCCTCCTGACAGTTGTCATTCAATTTGTCCACTCTAAAGTATACTCCCCTGCCAGCTAAGCCCTAACTGTGGATGTTAGAGGTAAGACACATTCTAATACTCTTGAGTGTAAAACTTGGCTGTGCTCAGGGAAAGCAAAAATGCCTGGGCCCCATCCTTAAGTGTTTTGAGTCAGTGGGTTTAGAGTCTTAGAACTTGTATTTCTACCATGAGTCTGAGTTGTCTAGTTACTGGTCAGCACTTCAGAAACTCTCTCAAAACCTTCTCCCTTGGGCACCTGGGTGGCTCAGTTGGTGAAGCGTCTGTCTTTGGCTCAGGTCATGATTCCAGGGTCCTGGGATCGAGCCCCACATTGGGCTCCCTGCTCAGTGGAGAGCCTGCTTCTCCCTCTCCCTGCTCTTCTGTCTACTAGGGCTCTTTCTCTAGCTCTCTGTCAAATAAATAAATAAATAAAATCTTAAAAACAAAACAAAACATAAAACCTTCTCCCTGCTTCAGAGATGTGGGCATTGGAAAGCACACGTGGAAATGAAGGCCTCCAGTCTGGTAACTTCTCAGGGTCTCAGAATTCCAAGTAAGGGCTCTGGGGTTAGCTAGGAACACAATGAAGACGCGGTTCAGGCCGGCCGGTGGCAGGGGTGGGAGAGGCAGAGATTTTGCATGCAAGCAAACAGCAGTCTTAGAGAGTGGCCTCTGAGCCACCACCTGGTTGCCTGCTTGCTTGCTTTTTTTAGGGGCCCAATGAAGGGCTTAAATTCATGACACTGAGATCAAGACCTGAGCTTCACTCTGTATTCCTAGCGCCTGGGACAGTACCTAGTAGGAAGCTGGCATTCAGTCAATATTGAGTAGATGAATGAATGAATGAACAAATGAGTGAATGAATGCCCAGGCTGCCTGCACTGTCAGGGTTCTGGGAATGTTTGGGTCTAGGAGACAACCAGCTCCTAGAGTAACAGATGCATGATAATACTACACTAGTGGGGCACCTCTGAAATGACAGTGGGTACGAGCTCATCTCTAGTGATGTGCTCCTTTACCAAGAATGTTTGTTCTACACGTTAAATGTTAAGCGTTGTCCTCCACTTACGAAAATGATGGAAACCTATAGTATAGACTTTGAACCACTTCCTCAGGAGAGGTGACAGCTTTGCCAAGGAGGACATGGGCACCCACAGGGAGTCCGGCAGCATACATTTCTAGCAACATTGTGATGGAGTTCTTCCTTTGTGGGGGATGGGTGACCAACCTACAAAAGATTCTCACCAGGAGCCTGATCTTATTTGCTACCTGTTCCACAGACTTCCATCCCAGATGGAAAACGAGGAAGCTGACTCTCAGAAGAAATCCTGCACACAGCTTTGGGCCATAGCTATAACCCGCACTCTTTGGTGCGAGATGGGATTGAGGGGCTGAGAAGAATTTATGGTGTTTGAGGGGGTGGTACGGTCAGAACAGCTACATAAATTCCCCGAATCCATTTCTAGGAGTCAGTCGTTAATTTGGCAGAAAACAGTTACTTCTGTCCAACCTTCCAAAATATGGTGCTAATGTCAACCTTACCAAACACCAGATAATTGCCTTTTGATAACATACACCTTAAGAAGGTTCAACACCCAGTAATGCTATTTTTAGAGAAAGGTTATTTTTTCCTAATTTTTGTATTTTCTGTACTTTTCTAGTACATCTTGTAAAGTTCCTAATTTCTAAAAGCTTCTTACAACGTAATAATGATCTGATAAAGAAACCGAAAAACTATATCAGATCTGTTCAATATGGAGAGCTTGCATTTTTATAAGTGACAAAGAAGCCTGGATAGATTCATTATAAAGTTTTAGACTCAGAAATAGGAACTGAGGGCAGAAATGTTTCCACTTTTCCTATTTTGGTTTAAAATGAAAAATTATTAGGATACAGTTGTGGTTAATTATATGACAGTTAACATTTTTTTCCCTTAAAAGGAAATACTAACTCGAATTGCTCACACATCTAAATCAAGGACTTCTTACGACATACCTTTAAAACAAAGCAGTAGTCAGTGGGTGCTTTATATCTCATTTTACACTGAATCCCATAGTAAATGTTGACATTTTCGAACTGTATAAAACAAGCCAGATCTCGAGATGTCTGAAAGAGAATGAAAAAAACTAATCTTAACAGAGTTGGCAGCTAATAATTTTTTAAGGTTGTCCTTGATGGTACAACTAAGGATTACACATTAGCAGAAAAATATTGAATTGTAGGTAACTTATTTAAGTATCTATTCTGTATATATGTGCCAAAAGTCAAGCTGGCATTTTTAGAGGTTAAAGAGCACATCCAAGACAACACGGGGCACCACAGACCCGGAAATGGAGAGGAGTATTGTCCTGCTGCTCTTGTAGCACCTGTACCAGGTCTCTGGGGGCCGGAGCGGACGGGCTGACCTTGACACGCCAGTTACTGATGCAGCTGGGACAAGGGGACTGACCACTCGTCAGGAATTTCATTCTGGCTTTTGTCATTCCAAGTCAGTGTCGGATTTCATGATTGAGCATTAAAAAAGAAAAAGTCCTCCTCAGGATGAACAATAAGAGGTAAAACTGATGTTCAGTAAATTAGCACACTCTTCATGCACTTCTGCCTGAGAAAAAAAGATTCCTTTCATGCTTTCTCTTCGGTGCTGGCAGTGTTGCCATGGAGACAGAAACCTCTCCTCCATGTATAATGTGCGCTGTGAGGACTGCAACCTCTCATCTACATATTCGGTTACACTTCAATTACAAATTCGCCCTATTACTCCTCTTTTTTACCTCCACATTCTGTAATTCTTTACCAGGTTAGGGTAGAGGGCAGAATCGTGACACCTCAGTGCACAATTCCTCCTTCAAAGATGGTTGTACAGTATTTTTTCTCGTAAGGTATTCTGGATTTTCAAAGTCTTGTTTTCTTTTAAATTGAAGAAAACCTATTCATCATAATTTTAAGGACAACATATTGCACATATATATAATTAAATGAATTACATATATTATATATTGGACGTATTTTTCCAGATGTTTCTGGGTGAACATTTATATTCATATGTATGTGTACACATACCCACATACATACATATACACATACAATTTTAAAACTAAGAAGGATGAGATTTTACTACAAATACTGCTCATTAACTCGTTATTTGCTTAACAGTGTCTTGGGGTCTTTCTAGGTCCAAACATGCAAATGAATACATGACAATCACGGAATGAGTGCACGGCACTCCACTCCATGGCGTAATGATTTATTTAACCATTCTTACCACAGATGACAGCAGATTATTGCAATATTTTGCTCTTGCAAAAAACACGGTGCATATGAATAAATATTTCCATGGGGCAGACTGCAAAATGCTGAGCTGCCATCTGAAAGGGCACTCCCCTTTAGATTTGAATAGATCTTGCTAAATTGTCCCCCAATTTGGCTGTACCAGTTTATATTCCAACCCTGTGAACATGACGGTGCCCATTTTCCTTATTCCTGCTGAAATCTGGATATTATCAAGATTGTTCATTTTAGCCATCTCATAGGAAGAAATATTTCACCTTTCATTTTACATTTCCCTGATATACTACTGGTAAGACAGAGCAACTGTTTAGTTGTTCACAGGTTATTGATATTTTTTTTCCTGTAAATTTTCACTTAATAAGCTTTGTTATTTTTCTATGGGCATTTTTTTCCTTGTTGATTTCTTGAGGTCTTAATATTTGATGGATATTCATATTTGTATATAGATGCTACATGTACTCTCTAACTCCAGAGCTAGTCTTTAAGTTCCTGTTTGGTATCTTTAGCAGTAAAGAATTAAAAAAACACTTGGGTGGGGGGTTGGGGTAACTGCGTGATGGCATTAAGGAGGGCACTTGATGCAATGAGCACTGGTGTTATATGAAACTGATGAATCACTAAATTACTTCTGAAACGAATACACCAAATATTAATTACATTGAATTTAAATTAAAAAAATAATTAAAAAACACTTTAACACAAATTTGTCAAGTTTTTCCTTTATAATTTTGAGTTCTTAGTCTTGCTGAAGGTTTCTCCATCCCCAAATTATGAGAATATTAACCTGTATTTTCTCAGAAAATTTAAAACAAAATATAAAGAAGATTTTATATTTTTTTTCTAAATATATTTAATCAATCTATGCTTTAATTTGGAACGAGGTAAGAAACTATTTTCTCCAAATGGATATATGATTATTTCAATGTTATTTATTAAATACCATATTCTTTCCCCACTAGTATAAAATGCTCACTTTAATTTCCCTAATTTACTAGATCTCTGTGTTGATCTGTTTTTCTCTGCTTGTACTGTTTTTATCTAATGTTTTGGCATCTGGGAGGAGGAGTTCTACCTCAATGTTCTTCACAACCTTCCGTGGCCGGGGGGTAACAGTATCTCTTCCTGATTAATTTAATTTTTATTTTTTTTCAAAAATGGGGCTTAAACTCACAAACCTAAGATCAAGACCTGAGCTGAGATCGAGTTGGACACTTAACCAACTGAGCCACTCAGGCATGCCTCTGATAAATTTTAAAATCAGTCTGTGAAATTCAAGTCAAAACAATCCTATTGAAATTTTTCTTGGCGGATGCCCAGGTGGCTCAGTTGGTTGAGCAGCTGCCTTTGGCCCAGGTCATGATCCCAAGGTCCTGGGACCGAGTCCTGCATCGGGCTCCTTGTTCAGCGGGGAGCCTCTGCCTGCCTCTCACCGTGCTTATGCGCACTCTCTGTGTCTTCCTCTCTGACAAATAAATAAAATCTTAAAAAAAAAAAAAGAAAATTTTCTTAGGATTTAATATATAGAAAGTTTGGGAGAGAATATCTTTTCATCCACCAACATAGTACATTTCTATTTATTTCAGTTCTGTTTCACTTCTTTTTAATTAAATTTTATATTTTATGCCACATAGGTCTTGAACATTTCCTGTTTAGTTTATTGTTAAGTATTTTGTATTTTTTGTTCTTACTATGCATAAAATATTTTGCATTATACTTTAATTTGCATATTGTTAATACAAAAGAAAACAATTTCTCATTTGGTAAATTTATTTGGTCCTAATAGTTTTTCAGTTGAGTGTCTTATATTGTCTGGTAGACAATCATGTCGAGTGTGACTAAAGACAGTTTTGCCCCTTCTTTCCAAAAACTCTACTTCTTATTCTTTTTCTTGACTCCTGGCTTGCTTCTCCATTCCAAGGTTAATGGTAGCAGTGATACAAAGTACTCTGGTCCAAAGCCAGTGTGAACACTTCTCATTTTATCACTAAGTGTGTTGTGATAGGTTTATTTATACATCTCATTTACATGTCCATGCCAAAGACTATCCCCCCTAAACACTTCTAAAATAAAATTATCTATGGGTCAGTTCTTACGTCCACAGTGTGGGACTGGACTGAAGATGGCACAAATGGGAAAGTACTAGTTCTCTAAGATTGACACTACGTAGGAGCAGTAGCTGCCCTAAACCAAGCCCTATCCATAATGCCTCTCCTGCCTTCTGACAGAGGTCAGAGAGTCTTCTAACTAGAGGAGCAGACCTGGATATTTCCCGGGACTTCACCTGCTTGGGAATGTGGGTCAAGCCTTATTAGAAGAAGCCTGCAATTTGTACATATGCCATTTGGTGGTGCCCTGGATTTGGCAGTGAAGGCAAAATGCTTCAGCGAACCCCAGATAGAGACAGGAGAGGTATCCTAAAGCTTTTCAAGCAAAAGGTGGAAATGCTCCAAGCATCTAAAAAAAGGTTTTAGAAAAAGCTAACGGTCAGAATGAGAGTCAAAATTCATTTCAAAGATGAAGAATTTATGATATGCTTGTAGATCTGAGGCAATAATCCTAAATCACCAAGTAGTTTTTTTTTTAAGATTTTATTTATTTATTTGATAGAGATCACAAGTAAGCAGAGAGGCAGGCAGAGAAAGAGAAGGAAGCAGGCTCCCCGCGGAGCAGAGAGCCTGATGTGGGGCTCGATCCCAGGACCCTGGGATCATGACCTAAGCAGAAGGCAGAGGCTTTAACCCACTGAGCCATCCAGGCGCCCCACCAAGTAGTTTAATGACACCTAAAATACTCCTCTAAAATACGCAGGTAAATAAATCTAGTACACCTCAGAGAACAATTTAAATTTCAGAGTAGAAGGGTTATAGTCTTAATGTAGATCTCCCAACACTTATACCTCTAGGATTCCAGATAAAGGACGTTTACTATAATGACCATAGAACAAGAGAGTAAATACAGGGGGAAAAAAATCTTCAAAAATAGATATGTAAAGTAACAAATGAATCTGTAGGAAAGTGCTTCTGCCATAATTTTTGAAATCTGACTTTAAAACATACAAAATTTTCATCTTCAGGAGAAAGCTATGGCAAAACTCAAAAGAACTTCTGCGGTTCTGTCTGAATGGGGAATGTGTTTTAACAACATGAATTTCTAGTGCATTTAAATTGCCACCTGAGGATTTCTTTAGTTTCATTTCCATAAAATGATTTCTTGATGAAGAGATTATTTTTCCTTCTGACCTTAGTCTTTCCTTTGGGAACATAATAAATTCCAGAAGCCCGCAAAAGAAAATAGCGTCTTTTCCAGGATTTCTTTCCATCTTCTTTTAAGTAAAGAGCTCCTTCAAGTTCGGGCACAATGATGGATGATCCACAGAAGCTTTCCTGAAATCGAAATTCCAATTATAGAGAACACACGAAAGAAACAAAAACCACATTTTTGTTCACATTTAAACAAACTAAGGCAAACTAGGCTTTAAGCTAGAAATCATTTGTTTATAACTCGGAATGCATACACTTATATTTCATGCTAGTTGGGAAAAGAGAGGAGGGACACCATGGTGGTAGAATATCAGCTCTTAAGTTAGACTCAAGACTTCTTCATCACTTAGCTTTGTGAATGTGGGCAAGTCACTCAATCTCATAAAAAACTAATAAAAACTAAGTCATAGTAGCCCAGATTCATAAGAAAGGTTGTGAGCACAATCTTGGCTTACTGTAAAGGTAAGAATTACATAAAGGCTATTTCTGTAATTATATTATATTGTATATTATTTTGTATTATAAGTTGGTAAATAGAGGAATTCTTCCTTTTCCTGTAAGTAAAAAAAAAATGCTATTTTACTGCTAGGAAATAGAAAAATTAGAATATATAATCCTATACCTAAATATGGGTAAGTTAATTTATTCTTGTGAGGGTTTTCTTACTGAAGAATAAATAAAGCAATTAATGCTACAGTATCAGAAAAGGAAAGGGACAGAGTACTTTTTCTAGGTATAGATTTTCAACTATCAAAACTTGCATTCAATTATATAATTCTTAGTAAATTTATTTCAAAAAGCAGTACACTAAAATTACATATCATTCTATCTCCCAGTTCAAATACTCAAATTTATTTTGGGCTTTCTTTTTTTATAACTTTCAACCTCCTTTCATTCTATCTCATAAAAGTAGGGTAACTTTCAATTTTGTACCCTGCAAGTAAATTTATATGTAGTGGAGCTGGGATACATTTTTGTTCCTGTTTCCCCCCAATTTAGCTAGCCTTAGTTGCCCTGTCAATAATCTCTTCAGTCAGATTTTTGGTCCAAAGTAGAAAGCAGGATAATGCTGATTAGTCATGGTGTAACGTGTTTTGTATTTTCTCTCACATCCAGCTTTTAATACACTGCTGAATTCCTATATCAAAAACTATTGAGGCAATTGTATAAATCAAGGCATGAGCAGTCCCTGATTTACAGCTGATGGACAAGCACAGATGATAAACAGATGGCTGTCAGGAAACTTCACCCTCCCTGTCCATGTCTGTCAGTCCTCGTCACTGGTCACTGCTAGGTATGCTCAGGGCCTGAGTTTCCTTGCTGCTAGGCACCCCTGGAGCTTTCTCTTCCTCAGCTCCACCTGGAGCCTGGTAAATGCAGAGAACATCATCCCCACTGCTGGGCCTCCTCGGGCAACACCCACTGTGCTCTTGGCTCCACAAAGCAGAATTTGTAACATGTTTTCAGGAGCTTGGGGATGGCAGAAGGTTCTTTTGCTCACCCCATCTGGTACAGGGCTTGGAGAACTTGGTGGGGACAGAAACCTGTGTGGGAGCCCAGCCAGACCTTGGTGAAGGGGAGGGGGTGCTTGTCAATGTCAGCGAGCTGGCTCCGGCTGTGAAAGCGGCCCAGGTGTCACCAGGTCTTCTGAGTTTTCAGAAGAAGCCTCAAATCTATGAACTCAAGAAAAGGTCAACACACTGTTGAAGGTAAAGAAAGCCTGCCCAGGGCTCCAGCACGCCCACCTGTGACCTGCGATCTCTGCCCTCCTCTGCATTGTGTGCTGGGAACAGATCCCTGAGTTTTAGCATGGCTAGTATGTGAAAACTCACTAGAAGTTTCAGAAAAAACCATCAGATGAACTTCTGGAACATGGTCCTAGAGTGATAATCACAAACATGTGCACAGTAATGGATACTGTGTTTCCACTACGCCCAGGACAGCTGTAATAATTCAGTATCATCCAGGAGACTGAGGTTCTCGGACTTGCCCAATAACATGAACCTCGATGGCAGACCCAGACCTTCCTGTGTCAGGTCTCCCAACTCCAAAGTTTATACTTCCTACCACACCTGGCTACTGGAAGAGCATCACAGAATTGTAAAGAAGGTTTAGAAACCCCTTACACCTAACTTCAATGGAACACTAAAGAAAAACATGGAATGTTCAGAGATGAGTTTTTTGTGGATTCATAAGTGTTTTAGTCAAGAATTTCTAACTCAACCTCATGAAAGTAAAATATAGTCTGAGGCCATACTTTTAAACAACTGATTCAAAGAACCAGTTTAATTATCTAAATAGCTATAATTTAGTAATAATCGATTTTAAAACCCCAAGTTAAAATTTCAGTGTGTCTCAGAGTCTCCCATTGTTCCAAGAAGCAAATAATTTAAAAATAGATACAGTTAATATCCTTCTCTTTTCTTCCACTCAGCAAAATTAAACGTACCTCAAGTAAGGATTCCTTGTTCTTAGCATTCATTTTCTCATTTGTTTCCTTTCCTTCTTTTTTTCCTTTGTTATCCAGGTAAAAATTCTAAATAAAATATTAAAAGAGCAGATCAGAACGTGTTCATTGTCATGCTAGCCACTGTAGGAATCTCATGGTCCTGCTGGAGGGAGAACACACACCTACAGGAAATGAAGTGGGAACCACAGCATAGGGTATGTGTAAATGGTCAGTAGAAGCTGGGTGGACGCATACTCTATGCTGCGCTGACTATGGCATCACTGACGCTGATGTGAATACTTCTCATCTTGCTACTGTGCATGGTCAATGAGGACACAAACGTAAGACTGAAAACACTAGCAAAGGATATGACACCATTTAGTTGTTAAATTCCATTGTTTACGACATGTGCCCAATGCTAGAGGCTGGGAGACCCTAATATCGTGGTAGAGGTTGGGTCTGGTTAGCAGGGGGAGCCTGTGTCCCAAGTGTAAGAGGCAGACTTCTCTGGCTCGTGGGTGTCATGGGACATCCCAAGGCCCTGTGAACTAGATATTCTGGCTTATTAAGAGAAGACTGAAATCTGGAGTTTTATTTATTTATCCATTTTAAAGATTTATTTATATGTGTGTGTGTGTGAAGGGGAGGAAAGCATGGCAGGCAAATGGAGAAGTAGGCTCCCTACTGAGCAAGGAGCCCAATGCAGGATTCGATTCCAGGACTCTGGGCTCATGACCTGAGCCAAAGGGACACTTAATCGACTGAGCCACCCAAGTGTCCCTGAAATCTGGAGTTTTATAAATGCCGGTGATGACTTTTAATTTTTAAAAACCATTTGGGTCAATCATAGCATGGAGTTTGATGCTTGGCACCTTCTGGGGACAGACGGAAGAAGAAAGGGCATTTCTGGAAAGAAAACTAGCCTTACAAAGACCATGGTTTAAAAGCATTAATGAATGGGTGCTTTGTTTCTAAGTGGAGTTTGTTATTAATCTATGTATCATATTTTGTTAAGACTGAGTATCAATGAGATGGCTGAAGCTAAATGTTAAATGAATATGTTTCCAGAAAATCACGAGTATCCAAGGGTTAGTCTTCACATAACCACTGTAACTGAGGTATCAACATACAAACTGATTATTATGAGTGATCACTGTCATAATTAAAACACTGAAGATTTTAAAGTGAAAATGTAGAGTTTTATGACATAATGCATGAAAAAATGTATTAAAACTAGAACATAGGGGCGCCTGGGTGGCTCAGTGGGTTAAGCCGCTGCCTTCGGCTCAGGTCATGATCCCAGGTCCTGGGTTCAAGCCCCACATCGGGCTCTCTGCTCAGCAGGGAGCCTGCTTCCTCCTCTCTCTCTGCCTGCCTCTCTGCTTACTTGTGATTTCTCTCTGTCAAATAAATAAATAAAATCTTTAAAAAAAAAAAAACAACTAGAACATATACCTCTGGAGCACAGTAACTAAAATAAGGACCCTCCTGAATCTATTTTTTTTTTAAAGATTTTATTTATTCATTTGAGAGAGAGAGAGATCACAAGTAGGCAGAGAGGCAGGCAGAGAGAGAGGATAGCAGGCTCCCCGCTGAGCAGAGAGTCCGATGCGGGCCTCAGTCCCAGGATGGTGGGATCATAACCTGAGCTGAAGGCAGAGGC
Source organism: Lutra lutra (assembly GCF_902655055.1). Lineage (NCBI taxonomy): Eukaryota > Metazoa > Chordata > Mammalia > Carnivora > Mustelidae > Lutra > Lutra lutra. The sequence goes on along the minus strand of NC_062285.1, from coordinate 14,118,143 downwards.
TTAACCTACTGAGCCACCCAGGTGCCCAGGACCCTCCTGAATTTAGACACAAACATTTATTTATATCACAAGGATGTTTCTCCAAGTGTGATTCCCCAGACTAGGTTGATGCTCAGCAAAATGCATGTTCCTGGGACCCCCACCTACTGAACTGGAACTTCTGGGATGGGGCCTGGAAATCTGCATTCCAACATGCTTCCTGCATGATTTTTACTGACACTGAATTTTAAGAATAGAGTGTATACTGTAGATGGCCAACAGACACATGAAAAAATGCTCAGTATCACTCATCATCAGAAAAAGAAATTAAAACTACAATGGGCTGTCACTTCACACATGTCAGAATGGCTAAAATGAACAACGTAAGAAATAACAGGTATTGGCGAGGATGTGGAGAAAGGGGAAGCCTCCTGTACTGTTGGTGGGAATGCAAACTGGTGCAGCCACTGTGGAAAACAGAGTGGAGATTCCTCAAAAAGTTAAAAATATAACCACCCTATGATCTAGTAATTACACTGCCGGGTATTTCCCCCCAAAATAAAAAAACATGAATTCAAAGGGATACGTGTACCCCCCATACATACTGCAGCATTATTTACAATACCCAATTTAAAAAGCAGCCCAAGTACCCAGTGATAGATGAATGGATAAAGAAGTGGTATATATACACAAAGGAATATTATTCAGCCCTAAAAAATCACGCATTTGCAATGACATGGATGGAGTTAGAGAACAGCACGCTAAGTGAAATAATCAGAGAAAGCAAATACCATATGATTTCACTCATATGTGAAATTTAAGAAACAAGCAAAGGAAAATGAGAGAGAGAGACAGATAGACAGACCAAGAAACAGACCTTTAACTACAGGGAACAAGCTGATGGTTACCAGAGGGGAGGTGGGTGAGGGAATGGGTGAAAGAGGTGGTAGGGATCAAGAAGGGGACTTGTTGTGATGGGCCTTGGGTAACATATGGGATTCCTGAATCACTATATTCTACATCTGAAATTAATATAACACTGTCTGTTAACTACACTAGAATTAAAATTGAAACTTAATAAGGAAGTAAATAAATAAATATTTTTTAAAAACAGAGTGTACTGGACAGAGGGGAAGGAAGCAGAATGGAGGCAAATAAAATAAGCAAAATCAGGACATTTCCAAGAAACGGGATGCATAAAAAATGGTGATCTGCCAACTGAAATAGAGGAAATAAATCAAGTACAATTACTTTGATAATTTTTATTGCATTATCTTTTAATAAGTTTTTTCAAGACCTTTGACTTTTACTTATTTGAAAGGACAGTATATCATGAATCAGTGTGATTACCACCTAGGGTTCTGAAACTATTTTAGTTGTACATGTTTGGGTTGAAGACCATGATTAACCACAACAGGTAAGATACAGCACCTGCCAGAACTCTGCGCCGAGGTCTCACTTACAAGAAATGTTTTGGGAAACATAGGCCTATTACTATTTTACAGATAAGGAAGCAGAAGGGTTAAGTCCAATCAGTGCCAAAACTTTGAGTTTTTCCTATTTTTTCCCCCTCAGCATTAAAATGCTCTAAATACCATAGGAGAGAATCCAGATCCACAACAGTGTGGATGCAATTAATGTCCCTGAACTATACTTAAAAATGATTACAATGGTAAATTCCATGTTATGTATATTTTCTCAAAACAAAACAAAACAAGCAGTCATAAGAATGAAGGCAGGGTGTTGTTTGCAAGCATTCTTCCCTTGAGAGTCCTGGAAATGGGAATTATGTGTGAGTTGGAAGAATGAACAGAGAACATGAGTAAACTCTGTAGCAAGTGGTTTTCCTCATCATCTGGGAAAAGGGGAACATGTGTCACCTTCTGCAGGGACAGGTAAGTGAAGAACCTTTCCAAACTGCAAAGGGCCTCATTTTATGAGGGTATCCTAAAGAGTCAGGATCTGTAGTTGTGTCCTTCCTCTGAGATTTTTCTCTGAGACCCCCCTCTCACTTTTTCAGCTTCAGAATAAGTTTTTCCCCTCCAAGAGATAGTGCTATACTGTTTTTGTTTTAAAGAAAATGGAAAAAAACACAAAGTAAACCCGAGCTGCAGTTTGGGGAGCATAGACCTTAGAATGGACTGATGGCCCTTGGGTCAGAGCTTTTCACCAGTCGGGTGGTCAGCCAACTCCATTTGGGCTGTTCTGAGGCAAGGAGCAGAGCTCAGGAGTGAACTCATTATCTGTTACACAGGGGACTGTGGATCATCTGAGCTGAGCAATAAGAGAACTTTAAAATGGGAAATGAGACTTTCAGTTACAGCTTGATCCCTTTTCTCACGGCTGAAAATGCAAGATTTGGGGGCAGCTGAAAAGGAAAGAAACAGCATTACTTTTTAAAAATGTGTTTAAAAATACATTACTTTTAAAATACCACCTTCTTGGAATTAAGAACAAACCAAGCAGTTATCTGCCCATGAATACCTGTGAGCACCATTTACATGTAAAATACCCCTGGTTTCTGAGAATCTTTTTCTGTCTCATTGAGAAGATATGTTTAAACAGATGGCTATGATCTGTAGATGGGGAGCTACATGAGACACGGTACAAATAAATGCAAAATGAGCTATTTCTATAGATTTTCAGTGAGGAAGAAAACCACTGTAGGCTGAAATGGTCAAGGAAGACTTTGCAGAGGAGGTCAAAGTTCGAACTGGCCTGGAAGACGTTCCATATTCAGATAGGGAAAAGGAATGAGGAAAACATTCGAGGCAGGAAGAGAAGCATGTTCCAAGGCCAGGACGTAGTTAAGGACTGGGTATCTTCAAGCCACCAGTGAACAGTCTGGTTATGCCTGTGGACAGATGGAGCACAGCTAATGACCAGACTGTCCCTTCCAATTCTTCTCTTCTTGCCCGTATCAGAATACACCCATGGCCTGTCATCGGGTGATGGAGCAGTGCCTCCCCCTACGATGGGCGGTATTCATGTCCTTGCCCTACTTGTGTTGGGTTTAGCCATGTGACTTGCTTTGACAGAGCAAGAATGTGGGTGGAATGGACAGAATGTGCATGGAAGGGACAGGGCATCAATTCTGAGCAGAGGACTCAAGAGGCTATGTCATGTGTTTCCAAACGTCCTCCTGTATTCTTGTCGCTCACCATGAGAAGAATGTGTCACTGGGAGTCGCTGGTCTGAGGACAGAAGAGACAAGATCTGACTCACATTCTGGAGCCAAGGATGACCTGCAGACCCAGAAAAGAGGGAATGTCTATGGCTGTTAGCCCCCGGGATTTGGAGGCTGCTTTTATGCATCGAACACTAACTGATACACACACCCACACTGGCTGGGGAGGGGATCTAGGGCACCGAAGCCAAGGGTAGACTTTCCTTTAAAATAGGAAGCCATATTGGAGACCAGAAATGTGCTTACTGTAAGACTTCCTCCTGCTGGGCCTGGTCCTGGATTGTCAAAGATGAACCTTGGTGGGAGAGGGAGGTTGGAAAGGAACGGCGGAAAGATGCCATGAGGTAATTTTCTCCCTCAGTGGCTGGCACCCTTCTGCACCTGAGGAGCAGAATGAGGTTGTGTTTCTCTCTCTGTTCCTCACTCGGGCAGACACCACTGAACCACAAACACTGCCAAATTTCAGTTATGGAACAGAACGAAGGATGGAATGAACATTGCCTAAAATATCAACAATGATCATTGCTGGAGTGCAGGATTACGGATCATTTAAATTTCACTTCTTCTGTTTGTCACCTTTTTTTCTTTACAATAAGTTGACATTATTTCTGAAGTCAGAAAAATAAAGTATGTTATTAAAAGAAATAAAAAGCAATTCAGCAAGCAAGCCACCTTATACTAACTGATTTGCCAGTACCTTCTTTGAAAAATGGATTGTTCAGGCTCCCGGCAAGAAGAATGGCTAATGTTAATGCTGAAGAGTTCTACCTCCAGACACACTCCTTAGCTCTGACACCTCTTTTTTGGTTTTCAGACAACATCACTGGCCTTTGCGTAGTGGGACTTTGTGTCAGCATAACCCCGGGAAAACAAAACTCTTCAGGTCACAGCTGACTTCGGCTTCAACAGTTGACGCTTATTTGGGAATAGCAGACCACCCTGTGCTTCTAATCAACTGGGAAGAAGAACTTTCTAATGACAACCAGGCTGAGAAACTAAGCTGCTTTTTAAATAAAGTTGCTTTTGTTAGGATACTAAGTGTCCAAGGGTGCCCAGATGGCTCAGTTGGTTAAGTGTCTGCCTTCGGCTCAGGTCATGATCTCAGGGTCCCGAGATGGGGCCCTGTGTTGGGATCCCTGCTCAGTGGGGTGTCTGCTTCTCCCTCTCCCTTTACTCCTTCCTCCTGTGCATGTGCACACATACACTCTCTCTCCAATAAATAAATAGATAGATAGATAAATAAATAAATAAATAAATGGAGAGTAGGTGTACTAACCCACTTTACCCAAAAGAAGCAGTACCATCTGAGCAAGAGGGGCCCTTGCCCTGACTCCACTCTTTAGGGGGTCCCTGCTCTGACCCTCACCCAGCCATTCCCCTACTCACAAGGCGACAAGTCTATGGGGCCAAAAGGCTATGCCCACTTGGAGCCAATGACCCTCCCACATTTCAGTCCACACTCCACAAACCCAGGGCCTTGGAATTCCCTGCCCAAATGACCCTGAGACTCTGCCCTACATCCATCTTCCTGAGGGCAGAGGGCACTGTTAGAATGTGCATCCTATGCCAGAGGGTGGCCAAGGGGCAGCTCTTTGCACGGGAGTGATGGGTTGCTTGGAGCCTACTTTCAGGGCTGGATGGTTCGCATCATGCATGCAAGGCTCCCATGGTGCAGGATGGACGGGATGGGTGGAGGGACGAAGTCCAGAGGCAGGCAATGAGCAGCTCCAAGAAACCACCTTGCACAGAACTCAAAGAAATCTAAGAATACTAGTCCAAACTTTTAGGTCATTATGAAGGCCCTAAGGTAGGAGGACAGAACACATTTAACTGCTTATTAATTTGATTTAGAACTTTAAATATATAGATATATGGTATGTAAGCCTTCAATCCAGTCTTGCCCCAGGTCCTAATAAATACTGGGGGTGGGCTTGCACAGAGGCCTGTCCTCCATTCCCTGTGGGATTACATGTGGCCTCGTACCCCATCCTTTTATTCTCTTCTCCTAGTCATCAGGCCTACTTGAAATGCAAATTAGAAACAAAAAAGAATTTCTTCAGACTATTTCTCTTTGAGAAAGTCTTAATTTTCTGGGACATTTGAAGCCTTGGGAAACTTTCTCAGTTACAGAATAGCCACAGTTGTTAATGAGTAGAACATGACATCTCCCCTTCCTCATCCTGGATTTTCCTGCTCATTAGACTATATCCCGTAAGTCTACACCCTGGGCCCTGGGCTAGAACAGGTCCCCATCTCTGACAACTCTGTTCTTGGTGCTTAGGATATGGGGCTAACCACCCTTCCTCAGCCCACAGCATTCTGGCTCTAGTTCACTGGCTACTGACCCCCTACCTCCAGGCACCCAGCCAAGCAGGATATCCCCATGTCACCCATCTGGCCTCTGCATGGACTTCACTTCCTAAAGAATGCTGGCTGCTTCTTTTATTTTCACAGTAGTTCTTAGATACTCCTGCTCCTTCTGCCCATTACATCCAGCACATAGCCACTGGCCTTGTATCTCACCTACAGTCTCCTTCCCTGGCTTAATTCCATTACAATGTAGATGCTCAAGAAATGTTTGCTGGTAGTTCTTGAGCAAATGCCTGGGATCCTGGGAAACCTTAGGGATGAAACCCTTACCCACTCAATTTGTCCTGAACAACTTCAGGTAGCCTGAGGTTAGACTCCTAATCATACTTCTTTGAGTCCCTGCCCAAAACTTCTGAGATTATACAGCACCACTGTCCCAGATCAAAGTCTGGCCTGGCTCCAGTGTGATCACCGTGATCCAAGAACATTGGTGATGCCTTCTGGAGAGCTGCTACCATCCTCCCATGTGCCTCCATTGCTTCTCTTCTCCAGACTAATCTCTATAATGAAGCAAACTAAAAGAATGACAGTTACTACACTTTGTGTGGATGACAGCCTTTAATTCTCACCACACACTTCTAAGAACAAATTATCTCCAATTTCAGACAAGAAAATAGAGACTTGGTGAAGTTAGATGATGAAGTGGGCTCAAGGGCCCACAGCTAAAAAGCAATGCAAGATCTATAAAAACCTCCTCAAACTCAACACTCAAAACAGATAATCGGGGTGCCTGGGTGGCTCAGAGGGTTAAAGCCTCTGCCTTTGGCTTGGGTCATGATCCCAGGGTCCTGGGATCGAGCCCCGCATCGGACTCTTTCCTTGGTGCAGAGCCTGCTTCCTCCTCTCTCTCTCTCTGCCTGCCTCTCTGCCTACTTGTGACCTCTCTCTGTCGAATAAATAAATAAAATCTTTAAAAAACAGAACAAAACAAAAAACCCCCACAGATAATCATGTCAAAAAATGGGCAGAAGACATGAACAGACACTTCTCCAAAGAAGATATGCAAATGGCTAATAGACACATGAAAAAAGTTCATCATCAGCCACCAGGGCGATTCAAATCAAAACCACATCGAGATACCACCTTACACCAGTTAGAATGGCCAAAATTAACAGGACAGGAAACAACAAGTTTTGGAGAGGATGTGGAGAAAGGGGAACCCTCTTATACTGTTGGTGGGAATGCAAGCCGGTGCAGCCACTTTGGAAAACAGTGTGGAGATTCCTCAAAAAATTAAAAATAGAGTTACCCTATGACCCTGCAATTACACTACTGGGTATTTACCCTGAAGCAATGGAGTGAGGATTCAAATCCCAGCCGTCTGACTTTAGGACCCAAAGTCTTGGCCACTCCATGAGACTGCTTTCTGGGGAGAGGCAGTTTTGTAGAAAGCACATTTGAACAGAAAATGCCTTGTTTATGAAGCTGAAAACACTCAGCACAGTGCGGCAGGCCCATCAGCCTGGCCCTGCACACCACTGTCCCCATAGCATTCTCTACAGCAGCCTCAGTGGGTCTTTCTATTCCTTGACCATGGCATACTACCTTGATTCTGGGCCTTGATAATCCTGCACTATGGCTTGGAATCTCCCCTCCTGCCTCTCTCCCTCATCTCAATTCCCTTGGTGAACATCAGAAACACTGCTTCCTCAGGGAGGCTGTCTCTGACTCCTGCTGGAGGCTCCCAGAGTCTCCTGGTTTGTTCCCATTACAATACACACTTCAATGGCTATCATTAGCTAAGTGTCCTTACTGGCTGACAAGAAGTTCAATGGCACCCACCCTCCTTGAGCCTCCTGATGGTTGAAGATGAAAATGACACAAATCATTATTTTACAGTAGTTGTGACAGATTCAGAAGTAGGGTGACAGTTCACTGTGGGGGATCCTGAGCCACCATTCAAGGCTAGGGGCCTTCAACTGTGTCCCCCTTGGAGCGTGTACTGAAGCCCCTTGAAGGGTACACAGGCGTCAGTTTCCACATCCTCAACTTCCACGTGCACTCTTCTCTAAAGCAGATCTGCCTGAGAAAGGAAGGCCCCTTTCCCACTTCATGTAAGAAAGGCACACCTCACAGCCACACAAAATCTTACTGCCCTAGGTGGGAATTTCAAAGGCTCTAAACAAAGGGACAACTTGAGACACAAGTGTTGAGAGAGGGAAAGACTTACGACTCAAAACAAATCTTTTTGGAAGTCAAGTGGTTTCTAACTCTGCATCTACACAACAGAAGGCACCTAGTGAGCTTGTCAGTGGTGTATTAAAAGAGTCATCATTGATCCCTCAGTGACAGATAACTTGGAAGGAGTTCAAGAAACGGAGTGGCACTGCTCTCACAAACCTCTTCTATTCTCATCCACTTTTTTATGTGAACAAGGTTTCTCACACTGATACCTATAAAAAGTACTTAACTTCTATAGAAATGAAAAAGAGCAATACAAGTGATACTGAAAATTCACTCCTTTATCCTGGAACAAATCAGAGGGCAAAATGTTTCATCTATTATCTCAATACGAGATGTTTCCCCTGGATTTTTTCCTCTTTAAGCCTAATATTGATATTTATAATTTTAATGTTTTTAAGTTGTTTTAACCAACTGTGTAATTTCTTAACACTTAGGTACCTTATGATGACAGGATATAAAAAATTACATATCAATTTTTAAACAATTTGTTAAAGGTAAGTATGAGAGAGATCAGTAAGAGACTTAACGAGCATAGAAATATATTACAGTAGGATAAGTCTTTGTGGAGAAAACAGAATGGGAATAGTTCAAGAGGAAAAAAAGGAACAATGTAAAATTTCCCAAATGTTATTAAAAAGCTTGTTGTCCACCACCAAGAGTGAACCCTAACGTACACTGTGAACTTGGGCGATAATAGCATGTCAGTGTAGGTTCACTGGCTGTAACAAAGACACCACTTGTATTGGGGGAGGCTATGCCTATGTCCAGAGTATACAGGAATTGTCTCAATTTTATTGTGAACTGAAAACTGCTCCAAAAAATAAAGTCTATTAAAAAACTCGCTATTCATGTGCTTCTTACATGGATGCTGATGGGAAATCAAATTGCCATGAAACTATACTTAGCCTCCATAATATGATGGCAAGATCCATAATAAGCTGTTCATTGCATTATTTGCATCTGTTTAAACTAGTGTTGAAAAATTCTGGATGTGAGCATATAGATCTTACTGATTCTGATGCACTCTCAGTATTTAGTAGTGTGTAAGTTTTTATCCATCTTTAAGACTTTGGGGCCATCTCTCAGACTTTTTCAAGTTTCTTCTTTTTATCTCGACTTCATTCTTTTTTTTTTTTTTTAAATATTTTACTTATTTATTTGACAGACAGAGATCACAAGTAGGCAGAGGCAGGCAGAGAGAGAGGAAGGGAAGCAGGCTCCTCGCTGAGCAGAGAGCCCAATGCGGGGCTCCATCCCAGGACCCTGAGATCATGACCTGAGCCGAAGGCAGAGGCTTTAACCCACTGAGCCACCCAGATGCCCAATTCGATTCCACTCTTAGCCAGTTTTGCTTGTTTGGCATCTATTCCTCAAGTTTTGAGTTGGGGTGAGGGACTGATGAGTGAAGTGCATATAAACCAAAGGCTTGATGCCACTGGCTAGTGCACTGCTCCCAGCCAGGTAGACAAGGACCTCGTCCAGGAATAGTGGGTGCCCACAGGGGTCAGGCCTCCATCAGCTCTGACAGGCCCCGAGATGGCAGGAATCAGCACAATACCCCCCAAGTCTGACTACAACAAACAGTACCCTCGACTATTATCAGTGGTTGCAAAACCTTCTCTCATATCATAACCTTCGGCAGACGGCATTTTGCTCATCATCTCTACTTCCATGAATCATTTTTCTGCAAGAACAAAGCCTAAAGCTCAGCTTTGTGTGCCAACAACGAGTACAGCACATTCTATTCAACAGCTTCAGTCATGATAGCAAAGTTGGATCGCACAGTGGCAGGGAAATGCAGTCTAATATAAAAGAAAAATAGGCAAAGTAGGCATTGATGCTCGTGATTGGATTCTTAAAAATAACGGAATGCTGGAAACTGACCAACCTGCCTGAAAATGCTCTTTAAATGAATCTCATACAATTACAACTACATGAACTGGTGACTGGAAACATTTCTTTCTGACTTGTTTTTATTTTAATCAATATACTATTTTGACAAGTTTCTTTTTACCAGTTTATCTGAATGCACTGTGACTCCCTGTCCCTATGCTCACCGCTCTATGGTCAGCCATACGACCATTTCCCATGACCCAGATGCACGTCCCTTTTTCCTTTTGGACTTTGTGGACACCCACTGCTTAGAGTGCTTGCTTCCTCTCTACTCTTCCCCTGGCTAACCCCCACAGGTTTACCAGGTGAATGCTCGCACATTAGTTTCTCCGAGTAAATTTCCCCGCCCTCCCTGTGCTCCACAACAGCTGGTCCTCTGCCCCATCTCAGAGTTTTCCAGACCCGATTCTAATTTCCCATTTCCTTTCTTTTCCCTCCCATTCTCTTTTCTTTTACTCTTATTTAGTTGCCTTTTCCACTGGTTTATTTGGACATCTGACCGCCTTCTACTGAAGATAATAATTTTCTACAATTTTCTTCTGAATCCTGCAGTTGATTAATTGTAATTGATATATTGTCTAGAAGGTCTTTCTGATGCTATTTCCGGTCAGGTTCTGTTTTGTCATAAACACAATGATGGTTTTTTCCCTTCACTCACCCTAAATCAGGGCAAGACTTCTCTGTAGTCAGTAACCGTCAGCAAGCATGATCTGTGGTTTGCCTAGAGCTGCACTCTCTTTGCATGTGTGTGGAGGATATTTTTGCCTTATGGTTAGAACTGTAGGGTTAACTGACTGCCCAGTTCCTACTTTCACTGCTCTTCTGACCTTGGGTTTTATGAACTAATGTGGTAATTACAAAACTAAACTTCTCAGCATACACCTTCACTAAGGCTCTTCTGTACTGTCGGGAGCATTTTGTGTACTGGGACTTAATCTTGAGATGGCATTAGTCCACGGTCTACGTCCTACACTGCTCTCATGTTAAAGCTGTAAGAGCAAAGATAATCTTCATTTTTGTATTCTCCATAAATAGTGCAGGTTACTCATGTAAGCGGATATTCTACAACATCTGCTATTGCCAAGCAAACGGAGTGAATTCCATTAAAGTTTCATCATATAAGTCAATATAGGAAAGACTTTCAATATTTTGAAACCTTTTGAGAAGAACAAATAAATTGTTCAGAGTCTTAGCCTTTTCCTTTGATAATTTCTGGTTGAATCTAGTTCTTCATGCACAGTTTCTAACTAATACTTGACATAGTTCCTAGACAGTGCCCTAATCCAGTTGGGCCCGAAGATCAAGCCTGTAGGCTCACAGATGTAGCCTGGAGTCAGGAGCGGAAGCAGGTATCAGTTATGTACTACTCTGTTCTGGGATTCACCACTACGTGTAAATGTTGACAAATAACTAACAACCCAAACAAAACACAAGATGTATTTGGATTTTTGAATTAACTGCTTGAGACACTGCTTAAGGAGAAAATCTAAGGCAGTTAAACAAAAGAATCTCCAGATTGTGCTTCCATAAGAAACTTCCTCTGGAAATACTCTTCTCTAGGATCTGTTATTCCTTTAAGATGTAAACTTAAAAAAATGTTCCTGTTAGAAATGATCAAAGGGTCTCAGGATACAGTTCTTACAAAGTGACTGTGGATATTTCAAAATTACAAAGCCTCCTTTTAGGAGTCATGATATCAACACAGAAATGGTCACAATCTACTTCAAGAACAAGTTGAAAGAGTCCTATGATCAGCAAGCTGAAGTAGCTATTCACATGGACCACTGATCGGAAAAGACAGATTATCCAACCAAACACTAAGGAAATGGAAATACTTAAAATCACCAACTTCAAAAGTGCTTCCACTTCCATTTTGGTCTTTAATTGTGGTTGTCAATTAGAAGAATTGACTTATATGGTTTTTAAGGACATATTATTATCCAGAAGAATTCAGCAGGAGGATTTCTGCTTCCTCCTGTGATAAAGTAGCTTGCAGTTAGACCAAAGCTCCACAAAAAGAGCTAGAAAAGCTGGATTAAAAAACATCTGTGCAGGGGCGCCTGGGTGGCTCAGTGGGTTAAGCCGCTGCCTTCGGCTCAGGTCATGATCCCAGGTCCTGGGTTCGAGCCCCGCATCGGGCTTTCTGCTCAGCGGGGAGCCTGCTTCCTCCTCTCTCTCTCTGCCTGCCTCTCTGCCTACTTGTGATTTCTCTCTGTCAAATAAATAAATAAAATCTTTAAAAAAAAAAAAAAAAACATCTGTGCAAAGGCTTCGGCGAGCAATGGAGGCAACCAGGACTCAAGGGGCCAAGATCCAAGAGAGAAAAGAACCAAAAAGAGGTGCGGAGACATTGTGAGAGCCACATCCTGCCCACTGCCCCCACCCCAAGCTGGTGAGAGGCTAAGAATCATGGAACCTCACAGAAATGGATATTTAACATGGATAATAGTTCAGGTACTCAAATCTTTGGCAACAGAAAATTTGACTTAAAACCACAGGAGATACCTCTATACATTCACACAGAATAACTAAATTTATTATTTTTTTCATGGCAACACTAAGGACTGGCAAGGATTTGGAATAACAGGAATTCTCATTCAATACTAATGAAGGTAAATCATGCAATCACTTTGGAAAACTGTTCGGTACTCTATCCTAAGGCTAAATATGTGCATAAGCTGCAACTGTACTTGTAGGTAAATATATAAGAAAAAAGCCTACATATGTTCGGCAAAAGACAGGGATGAGAATGCTCTCAACAGCATTACTTGTTAAAGCCTCAAACTCAAGAAAAATTAAATGTCTATCAATATACAACAGAGAAGCTTATTCTGGTATAATCACACAATGGAACACTAAACGGCAAAGAAAAAGAACAAACTATGGACTGCCATGTGCAACAACATGAATGAAGGTCAACACCAAAGAGTAATGATGATTCCATTTTATACAAAGTTCAAAAGCAGGAAAAATCAAGGCCAGAGAGGTCCGAATTGTGATTATCTTGGTAATGGAGATCAATGGCTGGGAAGGATAGAAGTGAGTCTACTGGTATACCACTCATCATGACATGGGTGGCCATTAAATGGGATATGCACTTGGTAAACATTCATAGCATGTAGTTAGGTTTTGTGCACTGATGCACTGGACACCACGGCAAGCGGCAGATCCACTGACACCCATTCTCCTTCTGGTTAATACAGTACTAGAGCCACATTACACAACTCTTGAGCACCATTTTTATAGACTCCATATGAAAGCTTCCTTGTGGAGGAGCTGTATGAGGTGGGGACTCTGAATGTAACTCCCTGTTGTAGTTACGTGTATGGTTGTTTGGACAGAGATTGCTTTTGTCAGCTTGTAACTCAGCTCTGGCCAATAGGATGGGAGCAGAAGTAAAAGTGCCATTTCTAGGTCTTTCCAGTAAGAAGTCTGGTTGTACACTTCCCTGGCTCTTTCTTCCCTCCCTAAGGACTGGAAAATGGCCAGGGGGAAATCTGCCTTGGGCCTAGAGATAGAAGGAAGAGAGAAGATGGCACAAGCCCCCTATGTCTGGACTGGTGTGTGAGGAAGAATTAAGCTTCTAGCTGGTTTGAGCCACTGATTTTGGGGAGTCTCCTTGTTACAGAAGCTGAGATGGTACCCTAAATAATATAGGCATTAAATCATGCCATTGAAGGTAGTTACAGTTTGAAAACTTTGTACACTTGATCTCTGAACAACTCAGGGCCCATTTATACAGATTTTTTTTTTCAATAAGTACAGTACAGGACTATAAACATACTTTCTCTTCCTTATGATTTTATTATAATGTTTTCTTTTTTCCACCTTACTTTATTGTGAGAATACGTTATATACTACATATAACATACAAAACATGTGCTAACTAACAGTTTATGTTATTGGTAAGGCTTCCCAGCCAACAGTAGGGAATTAGTAATTGAGTTTCTGGGGAGTGAAAAGTTATACACAGATTTTCAACTGCACAGGTGATTGATGGCCCTAACGTCCCCCTGAGCCCCCAATGTGTTATTCAAGGGTCAACCATACTTTTACAATTCAATATTTGCAAAAAGACAATAGTACCTAATTGCTTTGTTGTCAGTGCGCCAGCAAAAAACCTAGAGATGACTCTAGAAAAAAGCACAGGGCAGGGAAAAGAATATTTTCTCATGAGGAAGCTGAGAGCATCCTTCTATTTCTGCCTCTAGTGATAGGGGGCTTCAGTTTTTTTTTGTTTTTTTTTTTTAAAGATTGATTTATTTTAGAGAGAATGCACAGGAGGAGGGGTAAAGGGAGAGGATGAGAGAGAATCCTCGAGCAGACTCCCTGCTAAGAATGGAGCCCAATGCAGGGCTCGATCCCAGGGCCCTGAGATCATGACCCAAGCCAAAAGCAATAGTTGGTCACTTAACCAACTGAGCCATTCAGGCACCCTGAGACTTGTTTTTTTTTTTTTTTTAACCCGTAAAATATAAAGGTGTCTGGATTATCCAGTGATCTCCTCTGAGTCTAACATTCTTTGACTTTCCAAAAAGATTTAATGACTCTCCTACAATTACAGTTGGCTGGAGGCCCCAACAGGAAAAGACCTCTAGTTCTGTGATATCCTTGTACATATGACTTGAAGGAAGCCTTTTCAAATATGGAGAACAATGCTTTTTATTATGTAGACTGTTTGTAGAATTAAATCACAATAAGTAGTACATTTTCTAGGTGTTCTCTTTAGTTATCCCAGCATCAGTAAGCACCAAATATGAGCAACAGCAAAAAGGAGTGTCTTTAAAACACGAAGCATTAATGACCCTTAGTGAATCATCAAGGTACAGTGAATTAATGTAGCCAAATGGAAATAAGGACAGAAGAAGAGGATTAGTCAACAGACAGATATGCTGAATCCAAAGAAACAAATTGGCTTCTTTTCTTTCTAAATCCTTCAAGGGCCTATTAGTTGATGTGTGACCTAAGAGTTGGGTTTGTGTTTTTTGAAAGGAATACATTTGTGCTATATTGTGAGATAATGAATCATGTTTATTAGTATACAGGTGACCCTAAAATAAAATCTTCCATACTTTATATGGTTTAACTATATACAAGTTATCTTACCTGGGGGTTTTTAAACACAGCATATTTTTCCTCTTTCTCCAAAAACAGCACTTTATTTTCTGTGTCTCTTGTCCAGTCTGATAAGACTTCAACGACATTTTCATGGTCTTCAAAAATCCTTTCTGATGAAATGAGAAAAAGCATTCTTAAGGACCCAAGACATTAGGCCTTCCAACGGAGAAATAAACTAGTACTGAGTTAAACACAATGCTTCCCACTTCTCACTGGTTTTTAGAAATCCCTAACTCTTACATGATGTCACACTGTAAAACCCCTATTGTATTTCTTCTTCAGTGTCAGGTCTTCAACTCCTTTGCCATAAAAAAAAAATGACAGATGAAAATACAATATCGTAGAATGGCCAGTCACTGCACTTTTTTCTTATTAGCATTTCTGACTTTAAATAGTCCCAGATGGCGGTAAACCTCCTGTCCATATGGAGGACCATGAAGCAGTAATTGGCCGAACAACTTTGAATGAAGCTGTGGGACATGAGATACATGCTCTAAAACATCACCCCCTAAGACTCCAAAAATAATGTATCCATGTTGGAACTAAACCTAAACATAAGGAAGGTTTTCATTTCTCTATTTGACTCCGGGAGTTGAAAAGTACTTCAAGAGATTATTTCATTGTAGAACTCTTACTTCAGGAAAAAAAAAATTCACTGAAAGCTTCTAAGGCAGGCTATTCTGTATTCCACCAAGCTCTCCTGAGGGGGGAAAAACACTGCTCTGAGTGATCTTAACAATGAGAAGGAGCAAGGGTATTTCTTTAATTGCCTTTTTATCTCTCTCTCTCTCTTTTTTTTTAAACTCCATCCATTTTGACCAACTGTCTTTTGCTCTTTGGGGCTGAGCCTCCTCAATTAGACAAAGGGAGTGGGGATGATGGAAAGGGAAATGAACACTGATGTACGGCAGAGTTATGCTATAAAGAAGCAAAGTCTAAAGGATATTAGCTATAGACACTCAGGTCCTCCCTAGATCAGCTCAATTTACTCATAAGCATGCAGTGAGTGGTATCATCCTGTCACTTTCTTTTTCTTATGGAGCCACTAGAGAAGTGGCAATGACAATGCTGTCATCCTCCAATGCTGTGGTCCCTTGCAACAATCTGAGTCTCTTCACCGCAGAGAAATGAAGAGGCAAGCACTGAATCTGACATAAGGGGAGTGATTTATGGCAAGTCTTTATAGCCTTGAACAAAATTCTTCTTAATAATAGGCCCAAACCCATCATATAGCAAACCCACAAACCCACAAACTGTGCTCCAAAAACTGTGTTTTTGGAACACAGTTTTTCACAGGGGATGGGACTTACCGATCTGCAGCTCTGTGTAGATTTCGTAAAGACACCAGTCTACGTTGCAGTCACAATGGGTTTTCTCAAAAAGGTTGTCTAGAACATCTCGGGTCAATTGCCGCTCGTCCACCATCAGTGACTTGGTGCTGTTATCATTCATGTGCACCTTGACAACGAGCTGGGGACAGAGTCACAGAGCAGCCAGTAAATTTCAGTCACTGGGGAAGTCACGGACATAAGGTTTCAAAACTGCTACTGTTTCTGTGAATTTAAGAAGAATGCGTTCTGCAAAGTCACTCACTATGAACTCATATGCTCAGTACTTATTTAAGGTGCTAAGAATACAGGTGTAGAGAAACCAATTCACAAAAACAAAACAAAACAAAACAACTGCACACATAATGAAGTCCTTGCCCAGCCTTCAGACATTGCATTCTCGTGAAGGAGACAGAAAAGAGAAACAAGTGCTGACTTCCTGCTTTTGTGACATCTTTCTGGCACGTGTCCAGGTTCATCCTAGAGCCTGGAAGCATGTCTTGATTGAAAGGGTCTCTATAATAAATTCTCTTTTGCCCAGCTGGAGCTGAGTCCTTTTTCATGTGGCCTGAGGGTTCTAAGATACAGGCAAGACCAAGCTGGTTACTTTACAACTCTTTTGAAGATCAGGGGTACAAGCGACACAGCACCACTGAGAGGTCTTACAAGGTCGAAAAGGTTGTGTCACAGCAGAACGTGTTTGAGATTAGAGGTGGATTAAGCAAAATGAAAGAAGACTGAGAAACAAGCTATTATGGAGGCATGAAGGCAAATCAGTGATCAAATTTACTTTTCATTTCAGTTTTTAAAAATTCTACTCTTCTGATTTCACAGTCAAATTAGTTGTTATCCCATTCCAAATCTAGAGGGTATGGTGGGAGCAGAGTTTACTTATCTTCAATAAGGACATAGGATTTCACTGGCTTTTCCCAGGCAACTTGGCTAAGTTATTAAATCTTCTGACCACCCCCTACCTCGAGAGACCATGATTCTGATGTAATGTAGCAGAATTAATTCATGACATAATACAGCTGGGGTCTGGATTTTCTCTGACACCTGTGTATTTGTAGTGTATTTCTAATTATAGTAGTTGTTATTTATGAGTGCTACCAGTTATAATGGTGTTATATATCCAGTCTGTAAAAGCAACACTGGAAATGTGCCCACTCATTCACTATACACTTATGTTTTGCGAAGATTTCCTACAAAACCTTCTGGGAAGGACTGTGCTTTTATTTTATTCTTTACCATGATCACTAATCCTACTTAATTAAGTGGGAAGTAGGTCTAGTTGGAGTCTATCTTTGAATGCAAGGCCAGAAAGAAATGTTGTCTTTCCCTTTTCAGACAACACTGCCTGACCACTAGCCCACGGTGCTGCAACCACACGCACTATCCTCAGCCCCAGATGAGGCCTAGAAACACCCCAACCAGAAACACCCGATACAACTCTTGCTTAAATTTCTACTCTAACTTGAAAAGTGAAGGATAAAATAGCTAAAGACAAGTTCTGCCCATTCTGTTTGTCTACAGTTTGTGCTGGCTACTTAAGTGAGATGTGGCACTATTAAAAACGTGCATGGGGCACCTGGGTCGCTCAGTATATTAAGTGTCTGCCTTTGGCTCCGGATGATCTCAGGGTCCTGGGATCGAGTCCTGCATCGGGCTTGCTGCTCAGAGGGGAGCCTGCTTTTCCCTCTCACATACACACACACACACACACACACACTCTCTCTCTCTCTCTCTCTCTCTTTCTCAGATAAATAAATAAATAAAATATTTAAAAAAAATATGAATAGAGGGACTAAAGAGGCCATACAATTGATAACATTTTTCTTCCTCCCCAAAAGTTTGGATCAGGTTCTGAGCCGCTGAGAAAGGGCCCCTCCTGTCCCACTTCCACCTAATCTGATCTTGAACTCGTTCTGCATTGAGCTGAACAAAGAGCCCGGTTCCTGCGGGCTGTTATGCAGAGTTACGGAAACCAACCAAGGGTCTGGGTGGAGATAGAAATCTGGGCGAGGGGCTGGCAGGGACCACAAACTGAAGTGCATATAGGCCTTCTCTTCCCAACACCTGCACAAGGAGAGTCAAACACACAGACATCGGGGCAGGAAAAGTCCTCTCCCCAGGATCACTCAGATTAGACCTTTACTCCAGGTTTGTCTGAAAGATACTGTTTTTTCCCTTGAAACCCTACAAAACCTATAGCCCTTGTTGAATAGTTGCTTTTCTTTTTTGTATTGTATGTTTGTCTTTTGACATATTTAAAATGATAGGCCCAAGTGCCACAATGTCAAAAATACACTTACCTGACCTGAGAAATGAAGCATGGAGGGTTGCACAGAAAAATAGAAAATCCTCAAATAGCGGGCTTTCTTCACTATCATTTATATTCTGTGTGTGGAAGGTATACCCACTGTTCTCTGCTAAGAATTATTGCTATAGAGTAGCTACAGGTCCTAAGAAACACTGCCAATGTTAGGACTGAGAAGACTTAATCTCCCTGATGGAAAAATTTAATGATATCTGATCACAATTCATTTTTGCATAGGGATTCTTGAGAAAAGAAAACGTTTGTGTTTTGTTTTGTTTTTAATATAGAGAAAAAAAAACTAAACCACATAATTTGACAATGATGAAAGGTTGTTTTTAAAAATTTTTTTGGCAGAAATTGCAAACCAAATTTAATCCACATGTAGTTACAAATATCTACAATTACAGAACTTAGAAAAGAAAAAAAAACCAAACAAGAGAACACTGGTGACTTTCAGCAAGAAGAAATTATTTTTACTACTCTTAACAGCTTCTATCACATTTACAAGCTGAGGAGTAGCTATACCAACACATAATATTGCTAGATCCCAGTTATGTGATTCAGCTAGCAGAGCACTTTTCATATCGTTGCTGTTTGCTAGAGAGTAAAATGATGAAGCATGGAAAAACCTCCCTTTCTAAACTATTATAGTAAAGACTTTATGGCTTTTATTTCTCCCTTTTCTTTTGCCAGTTTTTAAATAAAAGAATGTGCTAGACCTAAATCCTTCATAGGTTTTTTTTTTTTTTTGCTTCTGTGCTAAAAATGTACACACAGTTGTTTTCCTGTGTCACAGAGCTTTAAAACAAACAAACATATGAAATTCACCAGTTTTCCATTTCCAAAACTTTGTAACCTAAGCTGTGCACATCACTGGCAATCCAAATGAAGTCCACACCCTACAGAACACTTGAGGGCCAAGTCCTTCAAATAGACTTGATTTCCATGTTGCAAGGTTAGTAGGAGCTCATCTTGGTTACTTCAGTAACGTGCAAGTATGTCTCGGTTATGCTCACAAGCTTTGTTTTAAGGGATACGTTTGGAACCTCTGAAATCAGACCAAATACACAACTTGGCTTCTTAATTTTCTCTCTTTCCCCACTGATCAGAGTGGCTTCTGTTTTACATCTTCTTTTAGAATGAAAACAGGTTGTGCTTTGGGTTTTCTGTTACCATTTACCCACCGAAGTTATGGAGAAGTTCTCTGGCTTTCCGACACGCTGCAGGAAACAGCTGCTATCTACTACCCCTCTCTTAGCCTCCAGTCGAAGCAAATCAACTGAATAAGCTAGTTGTCCTACCTTTTTATCTAACAATCAACTTCTCTTTTCACTTCCCCTCTGAAAATACAGCCAACATGGCCCTCTTTTTATAAACAATCCAGTGGTTTAAAATAGTTTATGTAATTTCCTTTTGTGTTTTATCTTACAGGTAAAGTCAGTGGCCCGTGGCAGCCCACAGTTATGGACAGTGAGCTACTGTGCTGGAGTGGGTTGCACAGAGGGCCATCCTGCTTGTCATCCTTCCCCCTACAATCCATTTTCCACAAAGTAGCCAGGATGATCTTTAAAAACCAGATATTATCCCCAGTTAAAAACCCTCAAATGGCTTCCCAATGCACTTATAATATCTTCCAGACTCTTCTTCGGGTCCGTGAGACTGTGTGGCCTGGCCTGCCTCGCTGACCTCAAATCCTCCTCCCTTTTCCCTCCTACTCAATGGCTCTTGGAGCAATGGCCATACAGCCCTGCCTGGGAATGCTCCCCCAACACACCCTTGGGGAGCTGGGCTCTTCTTAAGCCAAGGTCTTTGTTCCAGTGTTGCCTCCGCAGAGGGCCTCCCCCATCACGAAGTCCACCTACAAGTGACTTGGGCACTCTTCATCACTTTTTTCTGCTTTACTTCCTTCCTAACACTTATTCCTCCTCTAGAATTTAACTCTACATAGGCAGGGGCCACACCTGAACTGGTTTACCTCTGTAAACCCAGCATCTGCTCTATGAGATGGGGATGCATCAGTGAAGAAAACACAAAACCCCTGGAGGAACTTCTGTGGGGGTGGGGAGTGGACATAGGCAATAAGCAGCATAAACAAGTAGGAGGATGTTATGTGGACGGTGATGAGCATTGAAGAGAAGAAGAAAGTAGGGAAGGGCTGCAGGTATAGGGGGTGTATGTGCAATGTCAAGTAGAGACCTGACTGAGTGGGTGACCAGACTGAGGGGAGGAACAGAGAAAACCCACTGGAATCTGGGGAAGAGCTTTCAAGGCAGGGCATGGTAAAGTACAAAGGTCCTGAGGCCAGCGCATACCTGGAGTGTTTGAAGAGCAGTGGTGAGACCAGGTAGTGAGAATGGGGTATAGGTGGTGGGGGACAGTGGGCAGCCAGATCATCTAGGTGCTTTATGCTGCTGTGAGGACTGGGCTTTTCTGTGTGAGATGGGGTTCCTTGGGAGGCTTTAGCATGAGAGGGATGAGAGACAGGACAGGAACTGGAGCACACACAGAAACATAAGAGTTCATCCACAGTAACAGGAAAGACTATGGACTCTTTGTCACAGGGCAGGCAGGCAGGAAAGCAAATATGTCAGGAGCTTATGGACCTTTCCTTCTGAGTACTTCTATTTTCTCAGTGCCACAGGCAGCAACAGCATTAGCTGAGAGAATGTGGATGAGGAATGAGGTATCAGAGGTTTTAAAGGAGAGGAAAGATAGGAATCATTTCTTTGGTGAGCGGGTGTGTGTGACTGCGCTGTTGGGAAGCCCAGGCAGTACCAAGAGCAGCTGAATGGGAGGAGAGCTGCATTTAGGGTTTAATAAGGTTAGTACGAGCGGAGAGAAGGGCAAGGAAGCCAAGGATGTGTGATTCCGGTAACTGGCCACAGGATTTAATCAATGTAGCGAACTGGGAAGAATAATGCTAAAAAGTGCATGCATGTTTTAAATGAATGGGAACAGACTGGTCTGGGAAGACCTCATAGATGAACCCTGAATGTCTGGATCCAGGGGTAGTCAAGACTATTTACTGAATATCATTCAACATGTGCTGAACACCTTCATTCAAGGAACCATGAGGGGTGCTGTAGGAACATAAAGTCTCATGCTTTTCACCCAACTAGAAGTGAAAAGTTCTTACGTGGTCTTAGACCTGATACACACTTCAGGAAGACATTCAGGTTTTCAGATATTCTTTCTCCTAAGTAGCCAAATTAACTTTTTTTTTTAAATTTTATTTATTTATTCGACAGAGAGAGAGAGAGATCACAAGTAGGCAGAGAGGCAGGCAGAGAGAGGAGGAAGCAGGCTCCCTGCTGAGCAGAGAGCCCGATGCGGGGCTCGATCCCAGGACCCTGAGATCATGACCTGAGCCGAAGGCAGCGGCTTAACCCACTGAGCCACCCAGGCGCCCCCAAATTAACTGTTATTAACAGTTAACTATTACTAGGTATGTGCTTCCATTGAGGTTAAATACATGTGTTTTTGTTATAATATATGTGTTCCTAGAAAACCTAGTCTACAGAAAACACTCAAAATTGCAGGCTTATTGGGAAACTAGGATTAAGCAGGTCACTCAAAATTTATGCAGCTTTGTACCCAGAGCACTAGCCAAAACAACATTTGGGATCTCGGGACATAAGGAGGACATCTAGGGCGGGTGGCAGGGCTGTAGGCTGCCTGGGAGGTCGTCAAAATTGCACAAAGCAGTCGTGGAAATGCCAAGGTGAGGTCAATGGGAAGCTGAGCTCTGACCCCGTAAAGGTGCGTCCAGAAGGTGGCGCCACTTACTATTACAGAACACCTGAGCAGAACCCAAGAGGGTGTGCCCCCAAGGGAGGGAGCCCCCGGGGAATGGAAACTTGGAAGCTTCCACATTTACACTAACAGAGGTCCTGATTTATCAGGCACAAATGAGCTAACTGATGTCACAGAAAGTAAAACTATGTGATTATCTCTACTAAAATTTTCACAAAATTACAACTATTTGGAAGACACCACTCGAAATTTTCTTTTATCATCCAGCATAATACCATGTTATTAATTTAACTGCCCCATGCAAACGTGATTCATGGCTTACCTTCTTCACTTTGGCCTCCTTCAGTTTTTCCAATGCTAGCTTAATTTTATCGGCCTTGGCCTGGGCTGCTTCTTCTTCCTGTAAAACAGCAAGACATTCAACACAGTCCACTAGACAAGAGCAGTGAGGAGGTACCCACGCCACGGGTTTCTTTGTTTCTGTCATTTTCAGTAATTTTTGGAAATTAAGTACTGAGTGCTTAGAAAGGATTAGTTGCCTGTCATTGTGGTATTCTTTTTTTTTTTTTAAGATTTTATTTATTTATTTTACAGAGAGAGATCACAAATAGGCAGAGAAGCAGGCAGAGAGAGAGAGAGAGAGGGAAGCAGGCGCCCTGCCGAGCAGAGAGCCCGATGCGGGACTCGATCCCAGGACTCCGAGATCATGACCTGAGCCGAAGGCAGCGGCTTAACCCACTGAGCCACCCAGGCGCCCCTGGATCACTAATTTTTAAATAATTTTCTACAATAAGTACACAATAGAACAATGCACATGATAGAGTATGACTTAATATTTGATTTATATTTAATAATTATTCATTCAAAAGGCACTGTAGGAACTTTCAGGGTTACTAGGGTCGTATTCATGAATACTGACCACCATGACACAGTACAACAATGAGCAAGCCACAGGAGACAGAGCAGGGTTCTTACTTTTAAGTGTTTTTCAAGTGGCTTACCATAAGGAAAATCCTTAAAAGTGCTCTTTTTATTCTATAAAAGACATATTATAACTTAATGTCCCAAACAATGATGATATAAGTTTCCCAGATGTATGGCTTCCCAGTGTTCAGAAATTTGATAATACCGAGCACTTACCACCTGCTTGGTCACAACTGCCCCACCCAAATACGACACTACAAATGATTCACGGGTATCTTTGCCCCACTGAACAGAGCTGCCAGAGTCAACAAAATTCCATTTAATTTCAGAAGCATGTAAGGAATGCTTACAATTCTTTACGTACCAGGCTAGCACACGGACACAGATATGTATTTATCAGCTCCACAGCTGATGCCAAGGTAATAAAACATTACCCCCAAACTGAGTATTGTCAGGGAACGTTGCATACAAGTATAAACTTTAGCCAAGCTCTATTCACTCCTGAATATGGCCCCAATATATTCTTTATACACACCAATGTCTTTTCATGGAGGATTCTGGCTTTGCAATGAATGTACTCGGTATCCTTGTTTTTTAAGTATCTCAGAACTCCAGAGACTTATAAATGTAACTGTCCCTCTTGAAGAAAGTCAAAGATCATGGGAAGCAGAGGTAGCAGAGCGAAGAGTTCTGCCATCTTTGCCCCGCACACTTACCTGAGAGAGAGGTTCCGGCGGTGGTGGTGGCAGAGGAAGGTCTACCATGGGGTCAGCTGGTGGGGGAGGTAAGTCATTCTCATAGTGGCTGACACTAACTGCAACGACATTTGCTCCATAACCAAGAGCCCCTGCACCGCTGAAATCTGGCATCTCCGGGGATGCGGGACGATGCTGATTCTGAGATGACTCTTTCTGTGCCTGGATTGTCCTCTGCTCAGCCTCGCTTATATCTGCCACCAGATCCGCCATGAGAGCATCTAAATCTTGGTCTTCCAGTGCATTTAAGGACTCTGATGAGGGAAAATCATGTTAAGGATCAAAACAGCAATTTATACTGGGAAAAACTGAAAGAAGGCCATTTTTAAGAGTGGTATTTGGGTACTGGCGGTCAGGGGCTGGGAAACAGGGAGAGGCTGGCGAAAGGTGTAAACTTTCAGTGGTAAAGATGAATAAAGCCTGAGGATCTCACGTATCTAACACGGTAACTGTCGTTGGTAACACTACTGTATAAGTGGAATGTGCTGAGTGAGTAGAACTTACATGTTCTCAACAACAATATCAAAGAGGGTAAATACGGTGAGGTGATGGATGGGTTAATTAACTCGATGGAGGACATCTTTCAACAGGGATACATGTATCAAGTCATCACACTGTACACGTTAATGTCTTACAATTTTGTCAATTAAGCCTCAATAAAACTGAATTCCTCCCCTACTGTCCCCCCACCAAGTAAAAGGAGGAAAATATGTTTGCTACCCTCACAGATTAGCTATAAAGTCAGATCCAAGCACGTGACTTGCTAAGTAGGAATTCTTGTATATTCTGGTGCAAAATCTGAGAGTTGTAGAAGATGGGGAGGGGACATGTTGGGAACAGACAGAGGGGAGTTTTCCCTAGGTCTCAGGAGGGCAGACAGAGTACCACTGATATATGTACTTAGAAGAAAGTATGTCTCAACCAACTGGGGTTTAATATGATTTAAGACCTGTGGTAAGGATAACGTCTCTGTAGGGACACCATCTAACTACAGAAACTCTCAGATTCAAAGAACGAACAATTAATGATAAGCAGCAGTAAATAAAGCACTAAGGAGGCTGAAGTAAAAAACAATTTTTAAAAATTGGGGTTATGTGGTAAAGACTTTGTAAGATGATGAGCTGCGAGGTAAGTTTTAAAAAAAGGGCAGACATAGATTTTCAGAGTGAGGGTGAGGGAGGAAGTTCTCATTGGAATTTCTCCCATGTGTGATTGGCTATCAGACATGTGATCCTGAAAGCTGACCTACAGTGAGGCCTAGAGGGAGTGGGGTCAGTGAGCAGTGTTAGCAGAGCGCTCTGGCATTCAGTGGATGGCAAAGGTAATGAACACAGGATGGGCACGATGGAAGTAATCCACGAGGAAAAGGAGTCACCTTCTGTGTGTTTGGACGGATTGGAATGAGTAAATGCAGCCTACTTAGCGACAGGCATGAGGCTTTGCAAAAGAATTTATTGCCACACATCGTAATAAACACCATGCGGCATACTGTCCACATGTTAATAGTTCTAGTGTATACAGCACTTAGACTAAGGTCTGGATTTCCAGTCTGAGTGAAAAGGATTTATTTTCTTCTAAGTGATTTTTGCATATGACTTCTTCATAAAATTAAATTAATCTAACAATTTTCAGAGAAAATATATGTAGAACAAACAAAGCACATTCACAATTTCCCAATGCCAGCAATTACACTGTGATGGTTGCCATCTAAGCAAATGATTTTAATCCTTTATAAAAATTTTAGGGATAAAGTTCCCATAATAATTCTCATATTAACAACTTCCAAAGCAAATCATAATTCCACTTTATATAGAATTGGGGAATAAGAATGACATGGATTCTGTTCAGAAGTCTGTCACTAACTCTCTGAATGATTTTGGGCAAAGTAGTTCTAACTCATTTTAGCAGTGTTTTAAGCAAAAAGAGTAAAACACTTATTTCTTTTCTATTCCCAACACATTTAATTTTCAGTACATATTAGTACTTTTTAATGGTTTTGTCCTAGACCCAAATTGTGCCGCAGGTATATGTCTTATCTCCTTAAGGACATGAGCTTTTTGCTACTGTACTTTAACATTACTATGTTTATATACTGCTGGGTTTCTTTGTTTCTGTCATTTTCAGTAATTTTTGGAAATTAAGTACTGAGTGCTTAGAAAGGATTAGTTGCCTGTCATTGTGGTATTCTTTTTTTTTTTTTAAGATTTTATTTATTTATTTGACAGAGAGAGATCACAAGTAGGCAGAGAAGCAGGCAGAGAGAGAGAGAGAGGGAAGCAGGCTCCCTGCCGAGCAGAGAGCCCGATGCGGCACTCGATCCCAGGACCCCGAGATCATGACCTGAGCCGAAGGCAGCGGCTTAACCCACTGATTCACCCAGGCGCCCCACATTCTTAATTTAAATTAAATTGATTAAAGCTCAGCCACTGTGAGTGTGATAAGGCAAATCTTCATTGTTTACATGTACAAGTATACATTATTTATTAATATCATACACTGTAACAAAGTGTATTGCTTTTTTTTGAAATGTCATGAGTGTTACCATCACTTATGATGGAAATGATTGACAGGAACAGTAAATTTTTATGGCAAACAGAAAAGGAGGTGAAAAAAGACGTCAGAAAAGATGTATTATAATTTTTTTTTATTTTTTTTAAAGATTTTATTTATTTATTTGACAGAGAGAGATCACAAGTAGACGGAGAGGCAGGCAGAGAGAGAGAGAGGGAAGCAGGCTCCCTGCTGAGCAGAGAGCCCGACGTGGGGCTCGATCCCAGGACCCTGAGATCATGACCTGAGCCGAAGGCAGCAGCTTAACCCACTGAGCCACCCAGGCGCCCCAAGATGTATTATAATTTATCCAGATACAGGCAATGGCACCTAAGGGTTTATAAAAATATTATTGAAAATAACAGAAGCAATGAAACCCAGTGAGTGACAGAAATAAAACTTAGAATTTGGGATTTTGGGGCTTCTCCATTATTCTGTTTTTCATTTTTTGGTGGGCATTGCAAAATCTTTGGAAATCTTTCTCAAGAGTTGCAGTGAATTCTCATTAACTTGGAAGCAATTACTTCAAGATTCACTGCAATTTGAATAGCACATGAGCTAATGTCTCCATACTAAATAAGAAGAGAGATTTTGTTAATAAAATAATGTGACCATCTCAGGGAGGATAGAAAAAATGTCAGAGCAAATATATTACATATTAATTATATATCAATTAAAATATATTTTGGAGCATCCGTTCATATATTAAGCAATCATTCTGAAGTGGATAATTCATTATTACCCTTGAAGGGACATTTCCTTATTAATAGTTTTGTTACACTACTGTACCTTATTACTCTAAGGGCTTAGTAATGAGGAGAAACTCCCATTACTTAAAAAAATAGTTTTGATACTTTACATAAATGCAGGATAGTATTCCCTTTCATTGTAGGCAAAAATATCTTCTTGGGCCCCAATTTAATCCAGACACCATAAAACACAGTCTGAAATCCAGGACTTTAAACATCCAGGTTCCTTACATTTTTGTTTTAAATCATAGTTTTGTACAGATTTTAGTTATCATTATGATCTTTACTTAAGAAAAAAGAAATTATTATGCTTACCATTTAAATCTTTAAAACCCACACTGTAGTTAAATTCAGCCCTGGGCGGTTTGGGGTCAGGAGGAGGAAGAGTGTCAACTCCTAAGCTCTGTGAAAATAGATCCCCACTCCCAAAGTTATTTACCATACGAACACGTCTGGAGTATATTTTAATCATTAAGACAAAAATCATTTATTATTTACACATTTTCTTTCTGAATATGTTCTTTAAAAACTGTACTCTTACATGAAAATGTTTTATGTGATTTTTTTCACCTACAGAAAACTATAACTTAAAATTGTTCTACAAGGTACATCCTGAAACAAACCAGGTCAACTGAAAATAATGAGCATGAGATAGTTTATTTTTATAAATAACACACAAAAAAATCTCCTGTAGTGGTGCATTTGTGACATGTACACTGTATGCAATTCTAGAAGGACTTTAGTAATGACATCAAAGAAAAGGAATGTCTAGTTACTTAGAAGATAAAAGCTGTTTCAGGATGAATCTGCCATTAGATAGTAAAATGTTACACTCTTATTTAATAAAATCCTTGTTAAAAAGAAACTAAGACAGAATAAATTATTAATTGTGTAAATAATAGTTTTTAATTGAAAAAGTACCTTCCTGTATGATTTAAAAGCTATATTACTAAATTTTCAAAAATACTTTTATGTCTATAGTTTGAGATGTGCTTCCCCCACTCTGAAACATGAACAGTTTCATGACAGTGAGTGCATCCTTTCATGTTAATTTGATTTGGTAAATAATATCCTTGTTCATGTCTTCAATTTCTGAAGGAAGAGAATCATTATATGTTTGAGAATAAGGTAGCGGGATACGCTCATTTATAAGTAGAAACAAAAAAAAAAGAGCACTAATCAAGAAGTTAAAACAATCTAAGCAAATCAGAATCAGAGATAAAAGGTATGGAAAAGTGACTGCGTTCCAGAATTCAATCTGAAAAACAGAATCAGCAAAATTGTGAAGAGGGTAGGCTGACAGATGAACTAAGGGGCAAATCCCAGAACAAAAAATTTAGAGAAAGTACAAAGAAATTCATTAGTGAGTTCGTTTGCTGTGACTAAGAAGTTTAACATCACAATTAGGGCACAATTAATCTTTGTTCAGGATATAATTTATTATGGTATTCAAAGATATTAGAAGTAGTTCTCTAACAAAATGTTAATACATAGATGTTTGATAAGACAGACTTCCAATAAAATATGGAAAGAGAGAAAAGAGGAGACTGATTTCCAGAAGGAGCTCCCTTCATCATAGGAAAGTCATTCAAAGCCCAATATGAAGTAAAGAATGTAGCATGCTTTCCATGTGTCTGGTGATTTTAGGTGATACACAAAAACACAAACAATTAAAATTTAAATTTTCATGTACCTCTTTGGATGTTTATGAAAAAATTAAGTTATGACATCTAACCTACTTGAGATAAAGTATAATTTTAAAAATCAAAGACAAATATTAAGAAAAATAATAGGACAGATGGGTTGCAACATAGCAAAAATCATGAAGGTAATATGTGTACGACTAAAGATTGAGAACACTGCTCTGTATACACGTATCGGAAATTATTTCATCAGAAGTTTCATAATGGTGATTTTCTAATTCTTCACTCATTTTATATGTTTAACTGGAATTCTATATTAAAGAAGAACTTTCTTGGGGCATCTGGTTGGCTCAGTCCTAGGGTGTGTGACTCTTGCTCTCAGGCTTGTGGATTTGAGCCTCATTTTGGGTGTGGAGATTTTTTTTTTTAAGATTTTATTTATTTATTTGACAGAGATCACAAGCAGGCAGAGAGAGAGGGGGGAAGCAGGCTCCCTGCTGAGCAGAGAGCCAGATGCGGGGCTCGATCCCAGGACCGTGGGATCATGACCTGAGCTGAAGGCAGAGGCTTAACCCACTGAGCCACCCAGGCGCCCGGGTATGGAGATTATTTAAAAATAAAATCTTAAAAAAAAAAAAAAGAACTCTCATCAATCATTTGTTTAGTCTGAAATATAGTTTGACTGGGACCATAGAAAGACTGAGTTTTATAAAAGCTTGGTTCTTTATCAGTTTTCAGAGTGGTAAGTTAATGTTCTGTCAATTTCCAATGATGACTGATAAAGTAATTTTGTTCTTGTTATTTTTTATTATTCTTGTTATTTGGTATTCTTGGTATCAATATGAACTCACAGTTTAATTATTTGTTTTTGCCATGTTAGATATTTAAAATTTTTATTTTTAAATATTTCCTTCTTTCATGGCTTTTGAGTGTCCTATTTTCCTCAGGAAGGGTACCACATCTTAGTACTGGATAAACATTTTTCTCATGTTTCCTTCTATATATATTTAACATATTTAGATCTTTGACTCATGGAACTCATTTTGATATGAAGTATGAGATAGAAATCCAGCTTTTGATTTTCCAGACATTATCTCAACAATTTATTAAATAATTCTTTTTTTCTACTTATCTAAAATGCCACTTTTATCATATTTTAAATTCTTGTATATATTTGAATCTAATTCTGCTTCATGAATCTTTCTAAACGTAGCATTACCTCTTCTTTTTTATATTTTCATGGATATTTGTCTATTTAAATCTTTCTCATATAAATAGTGGAAATGGCATGGTTCCCCTTCCACACAAAAAATCCAGTTAATATATGTATTGGTTTCTGGACTTTATGTCTCCTATGCACAGATATAAATGTACACACATACACAATTTCTATATCCATGACATACATGATTGTGTACACATATATACATACACATGTACAGACACACACACACACACACACACATATGGAGAGAGAGAGACAAAGAGATGGACATAGGGAATGATAATGCAAATGGAGTAACACATTAATTAATGAGAACTCTAGGAGAAAAGAAAATGGGAGTTCATTGCATTATTCTTTCAACTTTTCTCTAAGCTTGAAATTATTCAAATTATTTTTAATTTGATTGTTACATTTTATATAATAGCATATATTAATATATTAATACATATTATATGACATATAATAATTACATCAAATTATTCAAATTTAAAAAGTTAAAGTCATTATTATATTCTAGTTTCCTTTAATTTTGCTTCTTTTGGGAAATCAGGAAGCCTAGGTTCAATTCAACTATTTCAACCACACTGCAGCTTCAAAGAAAGACTATTGCACAAAATTCACAAGTGAGGATAAAAATACAGCTTTTCTAATGGCTCAGAAAACACTCAATAATCTCAAAGGGCACTTGATAATGGCAGGATTGAAGCTTAGGTTTTAGACTCAAGGTCAAAGTGGGGTCTTTTCTTTAACATGAAATCTTGAGGTCTATCTGTTGGGAGAAGTGCATTAGCCGAGGAAGCCCTGTGACCATATCCATTTGAGCATGATAAAGAAAGAGCAAACACCATTAGGGTCTTGAGGGGAGGCAGGGGTCCAAGACACAATGACTTCCCACTCTTGAGTTAGAGTAACAACACTCAGTGGTGGAACTATGAAAAACCTCAGACCACGACCAATCAGAACAGTCACAGGGAGCTCCTGAGTGGCTCAGCGGATTCATCGCCTGACTCTTGGTTTCAGTTGAAGTCTGATCTCAGGGTCGTGGGAGGGAGCCCCATGTTGGGCTCTGCACTCAGCATGGAGTCTGCTTGGGTTTCTCTCTCTCTACCTCTCCCTCTCCTCCATTCTCTTTCTCTCTCTCTCAAATAAACAAATCTTAAAAAGAAAAAAAAAAAAAAAAAAAAAGAAAGAAAGAAAAAGAACAGTCACTCCCCCAACCGGAGTAGAAGTAAGTGAATGGATGGAGACCACAAATGTTCACCCAAACCCTTCCCTCTCGTGGGCAGCATAAGAAGTCCCCTCTGCAGGAATGTGGTGACCATCCTGACACTCACAGTTAATCAGCAGCCTTTTCATCTAAGCCTACTGTCTCATTTTTGTTTCTTCCTTCACAGAGTCTAAACTTTCTTGAATTTTACATGAACTATAAAGCAGATGCTAACTAAAAGGGATTTATTTTTCCTGAAATAAATATATTTTTTTAAAAAACATAGACTATTCTTTGATTATTTTATAGGAAACTTTTAAGATCCCTGTCTTATTTAAGAATATCAGATTATTCTTATTTTATTATATTATACTGAAAGTTATGAGCTGACTATGCTCTGAATCAAAGAAGCATTTATGAGAACACTACAAGACACACTGATGCTCACCTAACTTTGTAATCTGGATCAGTGGTCCTCAGGTCAGCAGCCCTGGGGCTCCAGTCAGCCCAACAATGGGGTTTTCTGAGTTAATCTAGTCCTGGTGGCAGGGGCTTTTTCCTAGATGTGATGCTTGTCTGAGTGCTCGTCATGCCACTCTGAGAGGACTAAGTTTTTACACACTAATCAGAAGTCACAATAACTCCTATTTATCCTTTAAAATGTAACATTTCGGGGTGCCTGGGTGGCTCAGTGGGTTAAAGCCTCTGCTTTCAGCTCAGGTCATGATTTCAGGGTCCTGGGATTGAGCCCCGCATCGCATTTATGCTTTCTGCTCAGCAGGGAGCCTGCTTCCTCTTCTCTCCCTCTCTGCCTAATTGTGATCTCTGTCTGTCAAATAAATAAATAAAATCTTAAAAAAAAATAAAACGTAGAATTTCCTCAAAGACGGGTACTTTTTACTAAAGATCATGTGATTTTCTTGGCTAGTCTTTTTTTTTTTTTTTTTAAAGATTTTATTTATTTATTTGACACAGAGAGACACAGCCAGAGAGGGAATACAAGTAGGGGGAGTGGGAGAAGGAGCAGCAGGCTTCCCACTGGGCAGGGGGCCTGATACGTGGCTTGATGCCAGTATGCTGGGATCCTGACCTGAGCCGAAGGCAGATGCTTAACGACTGAGCCACCCAGGTGCTCCTTGGCTACTCTTTATATAAAAGTAACAGCAGGAAAAATTGTTTAGTAGTGGTGGTTGTGTGGGTTTGGTTGGGGAAAATTTGTCCATTGGCTAAATATCTGAACATGATAAGCACATGAACTGTGATAACAGAATGTATGTCAATGCAGTCAATTAACTGACCTCCTTGAGTACAATCAGGAAAACAGCTTGGTTTCATTCTCTATCACTCTTACAGTTTTTGTTTTTTTTTTTTTAAAGATTTTATTCATTTATCTGACAGGCAGAGATCACAAGTAGGCAGAGAGGCAGGCAGATAGACAGAGACGTAGAAGCAGGCTCCCTACCGAGCAGAGAGCCCGATGCAGGGCTCGATCCCAGGACCCTGGGATCATGACCTGAGCCGAAGGCAAAGGCTTTAACCCACTGAGCCACCCAGGCGCCCCCACTCTTACAGTTATATCAGGAAGATACAATATTGTCATTCTCCAGTTTTTGTTTTTTTTTTTTAAAAGATAGCTCTCTTGTCATATTAAAGTCAAATTCTATAAACCTGTCTTTTACTAATTTGAAAGTTAAAAAGGGGTCCTTACCTGGGTTAGAAGATCCATCTCTCCCAGCAAATTGCTGAACATTTGGTCTATATCTTCATTTGACTCACCCATCTGAAAAAGGAAAAAAAAAGGCAACAACATATAAACAGTCTAATAAAAACCTGGTCCTGGATAAATGTCCCACCTCTTTATTTTCCCCATGAGCCCTGTCCATGGGCAAGTAAGTTGAAAAGAGAAGGCTTTGGAGAGAAAAGTTCACTTCACCCTGAAATTCCATGCCTGCCTTCTCTCCAGTTTGCTTGGTCCAAGACTGAACCAAACCATAAAACTGTCTCAGAGCAACACTTGGACTCTATTTTCTCAGACTAGACCAGTCTCTGCAGGGCCAAGTGGACAAAGTGAATACCTACAAAACTAGATTGATCAGAGAGGATGGGGAGGGGACTTCAGTTAAAATAAGAGAGGACAATGAGAACATGGGACAAGCACATCCTAACTAGCAGACACATCGGAAAGAACCAGGTAAACATGCACATGGCCAGGGAAGCATGTATTTGAATCTAAGGAAGCCATTCAGTGAATGCTCAGGGTCAGACCATGGGACATAAGGAGGTGAGCACTCAGGTGCGTGACAAGTAAGGCAGACACTGCAGGTGTCTTTGGTGAAAGTTTGAGTCAGGAGGATGCAAACATAGCATCAGTGAGCAAAGATGGAATAACAAAGAAGGAAGATCCTATTTTTGTGTAGGTTGCCAGGCTTAGTGTTTATTAAAGTCAGGGAAGGAAAGGCTGCTGCAGACAGGTCCAGCCTCTGGTTGGGGAAGGAAGCCACTTACATGTGGTTTTATTCCCTCTCAGTTGCTTACAAAGCACCTAAGTCATGCCCTCCCTTCTTTAAATTACCTACAAAATGGAGAAAAGAAAGTATTTAAGTCAACAAAATACTCATGGTTTCACACGCTGTCCCCTCCAATTCACCCGGTATTCAAAATCTCAACATGGATGATTCATTTATTACTTTAATAAAAGTAAACTGGCAGGATAAACAATAAAATTCCAGAAATACTTATATGAGTTTATTTTCATTAGAAATATTATGCAGTACGATGTGACCAAAAAAAAAAAAAAAAAAACAAAAACTTTCGGAAGAATTATTATTAACGGAAAGTTAAGAGTAAGTGTATCATGGTGAACATTTCATAAAGTATATAATTGTCCAATCACTATCTTTTACACCTGAAACTAACACGATATGTAAATTGTATTTCAAGTTAAAAAAGAATCTTAGTGCTAACACATTTTAAATTTTTCATAAGAGAAAAGTAATCTATTCAGAGTGAAAAAAATAAATTTATTTGCCGACCTCAAAAGTGCCAGCCGGTGTTCCAAAAAAACTCATAGAAACCAAAGATGATGTTAATAATAAGAACCCTGCCATTAAAAGC
Organism: Lutra lutra; assembly: GCF_902655055.1. Lineage (NCBI taxonomy): Eukaryota > Metazoa > Chordata > Mammalia > Carnivora > Mustelidae > Lutra > Lutra lutra. Next base: position 14,083,847 of record NC_062285.1, on the reverse strand, counting down.
CATTAAAGCTTTTTCTTAAATCATTAAATTCAGAAAAACACTAAAATGATGAAGAATTTCATGAAAAGAAATGTGATACGGATGAGTCAGAAAACCTGTTGAGCGCTAAGACCTCAGTTTCTCAGCCTGTACACACCACTGATACACAGTGGCGAGGGACGTGCCAGAGTGAATCACACACCTAAGATGCAAATAACTCAAAACCAACAGCATTCTCATGACCTCTGCTGAAACTCTTCCCGTGTTCATCTGGTAAAATCTTGCCCCCTGCCCTTTTACTCCCTTTTCCAGAAGTCTGTTGGTACTGGATTATCAAAAGGAGTGGACAACATCAAGATTGTGCTGTGTCCCTACAGGCATAAGCACGCCTGCTATGGAATGAATTGTGGTTTAAAACAATTGCAACCTTGGTAAAAACAGGAAGACATTTGAGTTAAGCACCTTTATTAATGTAAATTTAGATTAATCTGTAAATGCAATCATCTCACACATTCATCCTCCCTACAAGAAAACCTCATTTTGGGGATAGACAGAACAAGATACATACAGTGTATACAAATACACATATATACATACACATATGTACGTGCATGGAAAAATAGCCCAGCCCTGAGAGCTAAAATGTAACTTGGATTAGCACTCAAAGAGCGAGGGTAGGGCTGCCTCAGTCAAGCAACAAAACAAGTAGGATTAACATCTTTCTGTGAATACGTAATCTCTGAGTTCCTTTTGGGTCTTCAAAAGGACAACAAACTCTTGATTTAAAAAAAAAAAACAAAAAACAGGGGCGCCTGGGTGGCTCAGTTGGTTAAGCAACTGCCTTCAGCTCAGGTCATGATCCCGGAGTCCTGGGATCGAGTCCCACATCGAGTCCCACATCGGGCTCCCGGCTCCATGGGGAGTCTGCTTCTCCCTCTGACCTCCCCTCTCATGCTCTCTCTCTGTCTCTCAAATAAATAAATTAAAAAAAAAAAAAAAACAAATGGAATAAGACTTTACCAGACAGATTTTTTTTTTTTTTTCTGGAGGGGAGGGAGTAGCTAGGAGAGGGGTGGGTGGTTGAGGCTGCATATTCAGACTGAAATTCTGCCTTAGAAAGACTGTCTGAATGACAACGGAATTTGCCATAATGCTCCGTGCTTCCTGAAGGCTCGAATTTCTAAGACTCAGTTTTTACCCTCAAGTAATTTATTTTCTCCATGTATATAAATTTCATAGATAAAATTCAAATATACATATTTTAAAAATCTACCCACACGGGGCACCTGGGTGGCTCAGTGGGTTAAGCCTCTGCCTTCGGCTCCGGTCATGATCTCAGGGTCCTGGGATCACATCCTGCATCGGGCTCTCTGCTCAGTGGGGAGCCTGCTTCGCCCCCTCTCTCTGCCTGCTGCCCTGCCTACTTGTGATCTTTATCAAATAAATATATAAAATCTTAAAAAAAAAATCTATCCATACAATGGATTAGCAATTCTAGCCATAATTTTGGACCTAGATCAGGACCTTATTTTATCTGTCAGAGTTGCTTGCCTAAAAATAGTCTGCTATGAGCCCTTCTATTATTATTGTCCCGCTGGTGCATTCTTCTCCCATGGGCCCTAACTCAGTTAATGGTCATTATTCATTCACTTATTAGTCTGATTTAGAAACCTTGGCCTAGTCCCTGACTCCTCCCATTCTTCCATCTAACAGTCCAAAAAATCTTGTTAGTTTTTCCTTTAGAGCACTCTCCTTTCCTTCAACCTCACTGTTAAGCTATGGTTCTGCCCCTCATCAGCTCATCCAATGTCCAGTTTCCTGGATCCCCCCCTTAAGCCTCACCACCAGAACAGTAAATTTGAAATACAAATTTGAATCTGTCACTCCCTTGCTTAAAAACATGTTGTGATCATGGTGAAGTGTAAAGAGTTCAGGTCTCAGCCTGTCCTTGATACTAGCCTTTGACATTGTTTGAAGAGGCTTTTAAAAATTCTCTATGTCTTTGTAATATGCTTCCCTATCTACCTATCCTTCATAAAATCCTATTAATTATTCAAAATCCAGCTCTCATGTAAACACTTCAATGGCATCTTCATAGCCTGTAGAGAGATTTGCTGTCCACTGTCCTTGGTAACTGTATCAATAAATTCCTGCGCCAGGAACAAACCTGATAAGGTGTTTCACCTCCTCAGATTTGTTTCCTTGTCTGTAAAATGAGAGGAATAATATATAATTCATAGAATTGTTGTGACATTTAAATAAAATAGCATACGGTCCTTGGCATGAGCACTAGTAATAGCATTTGCCATAGTGAATCACGCTCTTTTTTGTTACTGTGTTTAAACCTCTTTCCAGACTGGAAGCTGTTATTAAGGAAGGATCAGATCTTGTTCATCTTTGTGTTTAAAAATGCTTTGTTGGAAGCCCAGAGAGACTAAATGCCCTCCCAGATTAATGGGAAGAAGTGAACTGAAGTGCAGGTTCAGGCCACATAGAAATTCTCTATTAATCTACCCCTGATGACCTAGACATGGCAGTCAACATCAATACAGTGAAGAATCTTATGTTATAAACATGTTTAGAAGGAGCTTTTGTCAAGTGCCTGCTTTCTGGTAGCACCAGATTAAGGTATATATTTGTGGATGGTCTAATTTGAATGTTTTGCAAGGCTCATCTTTTCATCTGTGCTCTTAGTTGTGCATAATCTTTACATGAATTAGGTACTGGTACCAATAACAGAATGAAAGAATATCTCTTAGTAAAATTAAAACAATAAAGTAACAAGGGATGTGTAAAAAAAGGACTTCCTGATCATTAAAATGAATCTGTCAGTTAAGTTCAGACAAGTTAGAACTGGTCTTCAGTGTGATCTCTGTCAAATAAATAAATAAAATCTTACAAAAAAAAAAAAAAAAAAAAAAGAACTGGTCTTCAAAATTCCACCAGAACAGATGCTACTTCTCTTTCTGTTCTGTGCATGGCTGTGGGTTGAGAGAGCGAGCAATCTCCCCTTTCATCACCTGCCTGACAATAATCAAAATAACTATCAACACACTGTTAGGTGTTCTCACTCTGTGCCATGTCCTGGCTGATAAGCTCCCCCCTCACAACCACCCTTGATGGACACTTTTATTTTCCCCAGTTCACAGATGAGGGAACTAAGGCACCTAGAAGTTAAGTAACTTGCCTAAGGCTATACAATTTAAGTCAGTCAACAAATATTTATTGATCCCAGATACTGTTCACAAACCCCTGGAAGAGGTTCTCATAACTGTATTTCTCTTCTTCAATGTGTCAAGAATTAAATACCTAGACTTTATCTACATACTGTATGTCTTTATTTTGAAGATAGTAAAAAAAAATGTTTGGATCTTTGCATTGAAACTGTAACTTTTGAGCTGTATTCTATCTATATTCTTAGTGCAGATAAGAAACACTTTCAGTCTATAGCTAGATTGCCTGAGCTCAAGTATAAGCAGAATTCATAAGAAAAAAGGTTGAAAAATTTGAGGCTCTATTTGAATTTGCTTTGGTATCTTCATTATTTTTAAATTAAAAAAATAGCAGACAGTGTTGCTTTTTTTTTCCCTTGGGAAAAAAAAAGCCCACACATTACAACTACAGAAACTAAAGAAGAGAAAATTAAAAAAACAAATCTGTTCATTACAGGGATCACACTTAGTATGGAATACGGAGTGTAGAATCCAGAAGATCACAAATGCTAGTGGGAACTATGACGTAGCTAATATACAGTATGACTGGAAAATAATTGACAATATTGAATTCTACCTGATTCTTTCACTGTATTTTTTTTTTTTTTTCCAAAATGCAATGAAAGCACTTATCAAGAGGAAGTGGTTCACGGAACAACACAGCACGTGGTTAAAATTCTTGCAGTGTTTGGGGGTAAGGAGAAACTAAAGCTTCTGTGTAACATAAAACAGGAAACAGAAGCATCTCTAAACTTATACAGAAATCAAATAGTACTCAAGAAAGAACTAAGATGAAATCACTTGGGCCAACTTAACAGACTTTTTATAGTACACCTGAGATAAGTAAAAATTTTGAGAAATAAACTAACAGTTATTAAGTTAGTAGGATAATCACTGTGATCACATGGACAACACAGACCAAACATAAGAATCACAAAGGAAATTCATGTGGATGTTGGTTACACAAAAGGAATAGTCAAGACAACAGCCTTCTACGGTAAGCAATATCGTGATGGCAAGAGTTAGATGGAAAAAAAAAATCTGTACCTGAAAAAGGAATCATGAAATGACATGGTTTATTTCGCAATTTAAAAATTACTAAGGAGGTGCTTTCAAAAGCCTTAGAATTTGTCACAGTGTAGAGTCAGACACATACATAGAACATGAGATGGGCTACCATATTTTTTTAAGGTATGATTTTTAAATGTATTTACTTCCAGACTGCTTTGTTTTTAAGTGAATGCAGGGTGGAGGAGGGCAGAGTGCAGCATTGTGCTAGGTCAAGTCCAGCGGTAGGTGAAAAGTGAGATGGCTGAGAGACCCAAAAACGTTCAACAAGACAAAGAAGTAAACAGCATGTTTACACAGGGAAACACACTCATATGAACTCAATATTCTCACTTCCATCTGTCTAGATGGCTTTTCTGTACCTCGGGGAGATAAGCTGTAGACTACTTTCACTTGAATATACATAGGCTGAAAAGTGAATTTTAAAATCTTGAGATTTTCTCAAGTTGCCTTTTTAAAAGAAAAGATTTTATTTATTTGACAGAGAGAGATCACAAGTACAGAGAGAGAGAGAGAGAAAGAGAGAGGAGGAAGCAGGCTCATTGCCTAGCAGAGAGCCCAATGTGGGACTCAATCCCAGGACTCTGAGATCATGACCTGAGCTGAAGACAGAGGCTTAACCCACGGAGCCCCCAGGCAGCCCTCTCAAGTTGCCTTTTAAGTCTATTTTGAGCATCCATATCAGGAATGGGGAGCTGCTTTTGTGTTTGGGATCCACCATAACATCGAACTAAAGTGACAACATAATTTAAGGTTTTTATTTAGGAAACAAAAATAGAAAACAGGGAATATATTGTTCACTCACTTATAAAACTATGGATATTAATTTTCAAACAGAAAACTCCTGTGAACATTTATCTATAATCACCATCTCTTCACTCATCTCTATTTTCTCCTCAATCTATCTTGCCATGGCTGAATATCTGTGTCCCCTCAAAGTTCATGTGTTGAAATCTAATCCCCAGTGTGAGGGTCTTTGGAGGTGGGGATTTAGGGAGGTAATAAGGTCATGACAGTGGAGCCCGCATGTTGGGATTAGCACCCTTATAAGAAAAGATACAAGAGAGCTTGTTCCCTCTCTCTGCCCTCTGCCATGTGAGGATACAAGAAGATGGCCATGAGCAAACCACGAAGAGGGCTCTCCCCAGACACCAGATCTGCTGGTGCCTTTATCTTGGACTTCCCAGTTTTCAGAACTGTGAGAAATAAATGTTTGTTGTGTGAGCCACCCAGTTCATGTTTTTGTTATAGCAGCCCAACCCTGACCAGGACATTCCCCAGTTGGACTTCAGTTCCGACATGTCACCCAACTGTGTGTCAACATTAACAATGACTTTCATGTTGCCAAATCCAATGATTGATTCTTAGCATCTTAAACAAATATTTATCACCATTCATTGATCACTCTCTCGGAAATACTTTTTTCACCTGGCTTCCATAAAAACCTTTCCTTCCTGCTTTGCCTCCTAATAGAGGCTAATTCACTTGAAGCCAAAAAAGCCTAAGCTTTAGGGCTCCTCATTTGTAGTCCTTTCTAGGACAGCATTTCTCTTCTAGCACCCCAGCAGCAGTATGGAACATAGTTCTCATATTGGAAAATGATCCTAGTAGTGGTTCCAGGGCTTAGAGTGGGGCCAGTGGGCTGCCAGCACTACCTCCACTTCACCTGGACTCTAGCAAGAGTTGGATCCATAATAGATCTCAAGGATTATGGAATCTACCTTCTATTCCAAGAAGAAGATCTGAAGGAGACACTGTTCTTCTCTGCTCCTTGCCTGGGGTCACCTTCATGGCCACCTTCCATTGTCCCCAGGACAAGCCTAGCAGTTCAGAGGCAGCAAGAACTGATAGCCATTTGGTCCTGGATGAGTGGGACCAGCTGCTTCCTGGGCCATTGGGAGCCATGGGGTCCCACACCACAACTAGTGAGAGAAAACACCTCAGTTCTCTGAAGTCTTTCTCCTGGGCAAGACACACTGCCAGAGGAAGAAACCACAGAGGAAGTTACAGATGAGGTCTTACCACAGAGAGCTATGAGACTGAATAAACTTTTTCTAAAAATCATCAATAATAAAATTACTTTTGAGCAACCATGCTGGAGGAAAGACTAAATTATCTATTATCTCTTTAGAAAATTGTATTTCAAATTCACACTCATAGAGAGAGGTGGTCGAAGAATATGCAGCCAAAATGTAGGAAAAAATTATATCAGGTAAGTAATAGGAATAATAAAAATAAGTGTTGTTTTTTGTATTTTGTGATGTTTGATACGTGCTTTTAAAAAATTGGTAATCTGCTGAGATTTCCTTTCTCTAAATATTTTTTTCTGTTCCTTTTTTTTTAAAGATTTAAAAAAAATTTTTTTTTTTTTAATTTGACAGACAGATCACAAGTAGGCAGAGAGGCAGGCAGAGAGAGACAGGAGGAGGCAGGCTCCCTGCAGAGCAGAGAGCCCGATGCGGGACTCGATCCCAAGACCCTGAGATCATGACCTGAGCCGAAGGTAGAGGCTTTAACCACTGAGCCACCCAGGCGCCCCTAAAGATTTTTTAAAAAAATTATTTGACAGAGAGAGACACAGTGAGAGAGGGAACACAAGCAGGGGAAGTGGGGGACAGAGAAGCAGACCTCCCACCGAGCAGGGAGCCTGATGTGGGGCTCAATCCTAGGACTCTGGGATCATGACCTGAGCCGAAGGCAGACACTCAATGGACTGAGCCACCCAGCCGCCCATTCCTAATTTTTATTCATAATTTCTTATTCTATTTTTTAAGAGATTTTATTTATTTATTTGAGAGAGAGAGAGAGAAGGAGAGTGAGAGAGCATGAAAGGGGCAAGGTCAGAGGGAGAAGCAGAGCCCCTACTGGGCAGGGAGTCTGATGTGGGACTCGATCCTAGGACTCCAGGATCATGACCTAAGCTGAAGGCAGTCACTCAACCAACTGGGCCACCCAGGTCCCCTTGTATTCTATTTTTAGAGAGTTTCCCCAAGTCGTACAATATTTAGGCCCCAGATATCCTGGAACCATCCCTGCCTATCTCACTGGCCTCTCATTTGAGTCTCCTCCATTGATTCTACTCCTCTCCCTGATCTAGTTTTTCTCCTGGCCTCTATCTACATCCATCCCCTAGCAGACTTCATGCTGCTTTAGGCTTTAAATACCGTATGCCAGTTCCCAAAGTGTATCTCCAACCCAAACTTCTAGGTTACTTCACACATTGAACTAGTACTTAGCACCGCCCCGCCCTGCCTCTCTGCTTTTATCTCTTTTAACTCTTTGCTCACACCAGCCTACAGCTGTTCCTTGAACACCATAAGCATGCATTTGCACATGTTTTTCTCGGTCTGGAACACCTGTTCCCCACTTAAGTGGCTTGTTCTCCCCTGCTGTTATGTCTTTCCTTGCATGTTCCCTCATTACTGAGGCCTTCCCTGACCTATTTCAAAATCAGCTCTTCCCCACAACTCCCATTTTCCCTGCTTCTGTTCTCTCTCCACTTACCAACTAGAATGTAAGCTACATGAAGTCCAGAATTGATTGTTTTTTGCTCACTGCTAGATCCCAACAAGCAGGGCAATGTAGATACGTGATAGCGAATACTTGTTCAGTGAGTGGATGAATAATAAGTTTTTAAAGAATAAAATGTAATATATTCCTTTAGGCTTTGTGAAGGCAGCATTCACCTTTATATTTCTAGTGCCTGCTTTGGTCAGGGACCTTCAATGGTATCTGCTGAATAAATGAATGTTTTAAGGGACAACAATAGAGAAGAAATGAAGCTAAGGGAAGACAGATTAAAAAAAGGAAAATGATTCTACAACCACCTTAGTGGAGGCAAGAATAAATGGTGGATGTTGGCACTAATGGATGAAAGATGGTTAGGGAATGATACTGACTCAGAGTAACTCCCTACTCTGCTAAGTCAAGCTCTAGGGTAGGTGAGACGGCTGAGTAAGATCCCAAAATACTTAACTTAGAAGCAACACAATAAGTAACATAAATGTTACTTAGCTCTTTCTAAATGTAGAAATCTGGTGGACCCAACTTTAACCAAATGATCAAACTTAGGATCATCACTGATGGGACAAGCTGACACCATTGTCCCTGAAGTGATGCACTGAGGACACGGTGTCACCATAATGCTGCCGCCAAAATGTTTAGCCTGAGTCGAGCCAAGAGGAATCAATCAGACAAATCCAAATTGAGGGACATTCTGCAAAAACAATGAAGTGACTGGTTTGGACTCTTTAAATAAAAAAAGATATAGGCTGGGGTGCCTGGGTGGCTCAGTGGATTGAAGCCTCTGCCTTCAGCTCAGGTCATGGTCTCAGGGTACTGGGATCGAGCCCCGCATCAGGCTCTCTGCTAGGTGGGGGGCCTGCTTCCCTCTCTCTCTCTTCCTCCCTCTCTGCCTGCTTGTGATCTCTCTCTCTCTGTCAAATAAATAAATAAAATCTTAAAAAAAAAGATATAGGAATAATTTGGAAAATTTGAATAGAGACTATATAACAGAAAATGCATTAAATCAATTAAGTTCCTTGAGTGTGATAATTGTATCATGATTGTGTAAGAGGTCTTTGTTCTTAAGAGACAGTGAAAAAATAGAACAAATACAATAAAATGTAGGTAATTAGTGAATATGAGGGAAGGGAATATTGATGTTTGTTGCACAATTCTTGCTTTTTTTGCTGTTGCTGAAGTTTTGAAACTAAGAGAACCAATCTTTAAAGTCAGACAGACCTGAGTTTAAAAAAGCAAGGCAAAACAAAACAAAACAAAACAAAACAAAACAAAACAAAACAAAACAAGAAAGAGGAACACAGGAGATAAAAAGTAGAGGCTGACAAAGACAATGTAAAAGAAAAGAATCTTATCTTGTGAACTGCTGATATGTTGTATCATCTATTCCCCACAAAAACCATGTGGGGATAAATATTTCTCCCATTTGCACAGATGAGGAGCATGTGCTCAGGAGTTTGAGTCATGGGCCCCAAATCACACAGAAGCGTGGGTGGAAAATACACTCAGACTGGCACAATGCATCTGCCTAGAGATGACACACATTCAAACACACACAGAGAAACAGAACTCTGTAGTGAGGATTACTTCGTGATGTAGCTACCTTAAATCTTAAACACAATACTTGCTAGGTTATGTAGTGTCTGTTAAAGTTTTATATTTTTATCTCCTAAGAATGTATACCAATCATCCACTATTATTTTTTACACTTTTTCACTTATAACTAAAAAGTTCTAGATATTTTTGTATTATTATTGGGATGAGCTACTTATACAATTCATTGCCAAAGCTTTCAGATTGTAATTTTCAAAGTGCAAAGAGACTGAAATGGCAGGTTACGCATCACTAAAGACTGCCTTTAGGTATTAAACGCCTACCTATCCAAAGCTTCTACTATTTAACTTCCAATAGTACTTAAGATAATAAAGAAAAATAAATCTTTGTATTTAGCCAAGAAAGAAACAAAAATTGCCAACTTTCTTTGATAAGCCTAAAAATTATACTGTGAACTCTAAGGGTTTTAAGGAACAAGAGTGTGTCCTGACATGTTCTGCATGTCTTAACATCTTTAGATTCTCAATTTGTGAAGACTCGGTTTTACTTGTAATACTAACAAGAAATGATATGTAATTCTATCAAACACTTTGCGCTCTTAGGTCTTAAAATCTTTCTAAACATTCAATGCAGCATCTTTCCACCTCCAAAAGAGAAAACGTTAATGAACTTATCAATGAAAGATGACAGACACGTTGAATGTTCTGAAGATGAGAACTGAAAAATGACCTTTGGCTTAAATGCATGTAAGTCCCCAGTTATCTCCCGAGCATTGAGGGTGGGAGCCAACAGAGGGTTTCAGAAATGAGTGGGAAACCGAGATAACACAGACAACTTTTCTGGGGCCACAGCAATTAAATGTGCTTGTTCAGAATTCTTCCAAAGTCACTTTCATGGCTTCCAGCATCTTTCACGTGGATGTGCTGCACCATCATCTAATCAAGTGTCTATTGTTGGAAATTTAGGGTTTGATCTTCTTTTCAAGATATGATGCTAGGAGCCAGATGTCTGCATTTGCAGAAAAATTATATCCAGCCTGGCTTAAGGATAACACTGGAAATATCAACCAATTCTTGACTTTCTGTGGGGTGAGTTTTCTGTTGCTGTATCATGGTCAATATTCTGCACCTGTCACTAGAAACCCCCAAAGATTGGGGCTCTTGGTAATGATAAGGGTCAAGTGTGTAAATTCTGCATTAATGAGCTCAAGCAGTGTGTGTCCCACTGTGCCATTTATTTCTGTTTGGAACTATCTGCAGCCATCTCCGTGACTGCTGGTGTGTGCAAAACCTATCAGGGTGAAACATGCCCTGGAAAAAAATTTACATTGGAAAAATCTGAGGTACATTTGAGATTTTTTTCAGTGACAGCCCAGTTTTAATTCTTTCCCTAAGTCTCCTAGTAAATTACCTCTCTACTAATTCAAAGATGATACTGACAATACTTTTCACTCTATTTTAAAGAAAGGAACTGAATCTTGACTCCCCCATATTTAAGATGATTCATTCCTTAAATAAAACAAAAAACATCTAATATTTTTGTCCTAAATGACCTTCCTTAAGTAGCTAAGGTGTGTGTGTGGGGGCTTCTGTTTTGTGTGCATTTATCTCCCCCTCAGTGATATGTGGGCCCATCTAGGGCCTCAGGCTGGGGAACCACTGAACTGCAGGGGATAGACAAGACCGTTCCCTGGGAACAAGACTAGAGTTTAGAACCAGGATGCCTGGGCTCAAGGCCCAGCATTGCCACTCACTGCTCTGTAACTCTAGGCCAAGTTACTACTTTCTCAGTGTGTTAGTTTTCTTTTCTGTGAAAAAGGGGTGGAAAAAGCTACCTCATGGGGTCAAAGTGAGAATTCTATTAATTAATACACGTAAAGTGCACAGAATAGGCCTGGCTTGGATGGAAGAGCTCAGGAAGTAGAGGTCCTCACACTATTAAGCAATTGGAACCACAGCCATCTTTTGGCCTCCTGGAAGCCTGGAAGTTCTGTGTGCAAGGACACAGGCTGAGGTCAGATCATGGCTTTGGAGAGGAGGAGGATAGTGATGAGAGCATGGAATACTGTTAGTCAACTGTCTCCAGACCAGAGTCCTCACTCTTGCCCCATCCCTTCCCACCAGAGAAACCACACAGGGCCTTGGATGTTCTTGTTGCAACTGGTGGGGGAAGGGAGGCCATGAGTTGAAAAAGGGAGAGTGTTGAAAAAACAAAGACTACATCTTTTGAGACCTTAATGGAAACCAAGAACACAAGTCTCTGTTTCGTGGAGTACGCTGGAACTTCCCAGGGTAACAGCTGAGGCCACACTGACTGCACAGAGGTCAAAAGACGAAGGCAGCACTGCCACTTCAGGAAGGAGAAAAGCAAAGTGGCCACAGGAAGAACTTTAGCCTGCGAAGACAGCATCACAGCAGGAATGACTGCATTCCCTGGTTCATGACAGTCACATCCAAGGGCTCACACGAGCTCAGGGCTCCAGGAATGAGCCTGGAAAAGCCTACTAGGTGGGGGTGTAGAGACACCATCTAGGGTGGCTGAAGCAGGGGCTATTCCTTATGTTACTGTAATAACCATATTTCCCAATTGTTCCCTTAGGTTAATAAGCCCTAGAGAAATGGGGGACACACTAACACATACACAAAGTTATTGTTCATTTTCACATGAGCTCATTTACTTATATAATGATAGGTTGTGGTTTTATATCAGGATTTTCCACTTATGAATTCATTATTAGCTCAAGAACCGTTAACGCAATGCAAACCCCGTCAGACCCTCCGGTAAGTAGTAGGATCCATACTCCGAACATAAGTCCAACGAACGAAGTTTACAATCTAAAGAGGATGACGATATGCAAATAATTTAATGCCACGTAACAACATAAAGAGACATGAATACAATAATACAGGATCAGAGAGGAGAGAACGTTAATACTTTTGGGGTGAGGAGTTGTTCTTGGCAGTCGGAGAGGGAAGGACATGCAGCAGCTAAGAGCATGAGCACACACTTTTGATTCTGAAAAACTTGTGTTCTGCTCTGCACTTGCTGTGGTGTGAGGCTGGGAAACCTTAACTACCTACAGTGTTCAAATCCATAATACAGGAATATTTCACTGGGTTTTTATCAGGATTAATATGCGAAAAGGTTTTACTAGATGCCTGATACATGTTAAATGCTCTATTGTCATCATTTAGATAATACATATATCTTATCAAGAATATTATCAGACGCTTGAAAGCACATGGCAGGTTCATAGATTTGAATAATGTAGTGAGGCCAAAGCTGATCTGAGGATTTGGTTGAGCATTTCCTCCTCAACAGTAGTTCTCAGAGTGCGGGTCCTCAGACCAGCAGCAGCAGCATACCCAGACACTTAGAAATGCAAATTCTTGGGTCCCACTCTGAAATTACTTCATCAGTAACTCCAGGGTTGAGGATGAATAATCTTTTTAACAAGCTATCCTTATGATTTTATTGTACACTAAAGTTTGAGAACCACCGCTCTATAAATAGATGGCAAACTCCAAAAACAAATAATGTAAAGGGATTATGAAAACCAAAACTTTTAGCAAGACACAAATGGCTTGTGTTTTACATCAAACACAAGGACAGAAGGCACTTCCCATACCCCGCATTATCTCAATGTAAAAAATGCATTAGAAATTATCGCATCTTTTTATTGTTTGAAGTACAAAATGAAAAAGAATGTAATGTTTAATGTTAGGTATTGGGGAATCAAGGTCAGTTAATGTTCCTGTCCTGGGTATCTGGTAAACTCTTGAAGCACATATTGACTCAATTCCTATAGGATTGTGAAGTACTTTCTTTCTTCACTCATATATAAAAAGCATATTCACAGTATAATGATGATAACAATGATAGATGCTTGGTGGTTTTAAACATGCCTCCAGTTCTTTGAGACTTCTTGTATTGTGAAGTGAAATCCATGTCTCCTTCCCCTGAATCTGAGCAGGCTCATGATCACTTTGATTATTAAATGCAATGTAAGTGACACTGTGTGTCTTTGCAGGGTAGGTCTTCAAAAGCCATCCCCCTGGGCCTCTCAGAACTCCCTCTAGATGTTCAATATAGGAGTCTAGGTGCCACAGTGTGAGAAGCTTGAGCCACCTGGAAGGGCCACAGGAGGACTCTCATCACCAATCCCAGGTTAGGCAGGTGAGTGAAAAACCCTCCAGATGTCTAGCTGTTTGGGTCACCCCCAGATGTTCAAGTCTTACCAGCTGAGGTCATTGGACCTCATGAAGCTGAGACAAGCTAGCTCTGCTGTGGCCTGAATTTCTGACCCACAGAATTCAAAACTATAATAAAACTGTGTATTTTATAGAACTAAGTTTGAGGTAGTTTGTTATGCAATAGTACATAAGCGCGACAAAGAGTCATAACGCGCAGAATTCCAGAGCACCTTCTATGTGTCAAGCACTATACCATGTTTTTAAAAAATATTATTTATTTATCCTAGAGAGCGGGAGAGAATGTGTGCAGTGGGGAGGGACAGATGGCGAGGGAGAGAGACTCTCTGGCAGACTCCATGCTGAGTACAGAACACTATGCAGGGTTCGATCTCATGACCCTGAGATCATACCCCGAGACCCTGACCACAGCCAAAACCAAGACTTGGACTCTTAACCGACTGCACCACCTATTCGCCCTGAAGTATGTTTTATATGCTACACCTCCTCTTATCCTTTCTACTGCTCTGAAAAACACACACACACACACACACACACACACACACACACACACACACATCTTACAAACAGAGATGTATTTTTTCTATGCAAAATATATTATCCCCATTTGCATGTGAAGGAATGGAAACTCTGAAAAGATAAGTATCAGACAGGGGCAAATAACTAGTTTATGTCAAAATTCAGTGCATAGAAATGCCGAAAATGTTAGTGTGCAGCCACCTAAAGATGATAACTAGGAAATGGCAAATTAAATATTGATAATGATACAATTATACCATTAAAAAAACCTTAAAAGTTAATGCTTTTTCTATGGAGAATTTAATCATTCTCCTACTCATCAGGAGGTACAAAGATCACTAACTTATTATTAATTACTATTAGTAATTACATCATTATAATATATAATCCATAACAATGTCAGCATTGATAATTTAATTTATTTTCCCATAATTATGAGATGGTTGTCATTAAAAGTACAGAAATTTATGTACCTGAATAAGCTAACTAGACAGAAATTAACGTAACTACAGAGCATCACAAACAGCAAACTAGTTAAGATCTGACATTTATGAAACAAAGCAGGACACCTATCAGTTCTGTGGATATACGAGAATATTTAATGGCTCTATGCGCATTTCTTCAATTTTCTTGTGAAGGCTATTTACACACAATTTCCTATAAGTGTTATTTTTTTATACATGGCAAATGAGACCTTTTAATTTAATTTTTCTCCATGTAGTCTACATGGGATCACACCCAGTCTACAGCTATAGTATTTAAAATTTTTCTCTTACAGTTGTGAGGAGAACACAAATAAAAAATGAAAATGATGTACTTGAAAAAACAGAATGCTCCAGAGTTCTATGTCAGTTTTGGCTAAACCACTGAGCCAATTCTCTACTTAATTCATGTATCAAGAAAATAAAAACAGTGAATACGGAACTTGGAATAACCCTTGATCATCTTTCAAATGGTATATATTGGGGGTCCTGTTCTATCATCAGAAAATGTATTAGGTGTGAGTGTGATACTGGATGAGTCAAACCTGAATTCAGTCCTAACTACTGCATGACTGGGCAACTTAACCTGTTCAACTCCAGGTTTTTCATCTGTAACATGGGAATAAGAAAACCTAATTCATCAAATTACTTTGAGTTAAATTAGCATAGTCAGGCCCTGGCATAGTAACTGGAACACAGTGGTGCTTTGTATGTAGGTAGGTAAATTTAAAATACACAGACAGAGAAAGACAAATACTGTATGATCTCACTTATATGTAGAATTAAAAAAAAAAAAAAAAAACCCAAACCAAAAACCCAAGCTCATAGATACAAGAGAACAGAATGATGGTTACCAGAGGCAGGTGAAATGGGTGAGGGGGTCAAAAAGCAGAAACATCCAGTTATAAGTCACAGGTGTGTAATGTCCAGCATGGTAACTATAGTTAGTAACACTGTATTGTATATTTGAAAGTTGCTAAGAGAGTAGATCTTAAAAGTTGTCATCAGAAGAAAAAATTTTATAACTATGTGTGATGATAGATGTTAATAGAACTATAATGATCATGTCACAATATAAACAAATATGGAATCATTATGTTGTACACCTGAAACTAATGTAAAGCTATATGTCAGTTATATCTCAAAAAAAAAAAAAAAAGGAAGACCAACAATGCCAAGTGTTGATGAGATTGTACAGCAACTGGAATCTCATACATTGCTAGTAGAATTGCAAAATGGTATAGCTTCTTTGAAAAACACTACATCAAAAATTAATGATGTACTATATGTTGGCTAACTGAACATAATAATAATAAAAAAAAAGAAAAAGAAAAACAATATGGCCGTACCTTATAAAATTAAACATACGTTCACCACTCAACTTAGCAATTCTACTTTAAGGTATTAACCCAAGGAAAGTGAAAATATATGCTCACTTAGAAATGTGTTTAAGTGTTCACAACAGCATTATTCATAAAACCAAAAACTGGTAAGTGAATAATCAAATTGTGGCATATTCATTCCACAGAATCCTACTATCAATAAAAAAGGAAAAAATAGTAATATACAGAACAACATGGATGAATCTCAAAAATATTAGGTTAAATGAGAGAAGTTAAACATAAATACTACATACTATATAATTCCATTTACATGATATTCTAGAAAAGGAATAGTTATAGTGACTGAAAGCAAGTTTTTGGGGCCCAGAGTTGGAGGGAAAAGTTCAAAGGCAAAGAGGCACAGCGATAAATATATTTATCCTATCTATCCTTTAAGCTCAGGTTTACGATAAAATAGAATAAAATGACAACTTCCGGTTCCAAATAGTGGGCAGTAAATATATACTCTTTACTAAAAGTCTAAGGAAATGACTACGTAACGTCTGGAAAGCAAAGAAGAGTGGCACCACCATACTAAAAAATTTGAGGAATTTCTAGAAGATGTTAAGGAGAAGGGACCGTAATAGTGATTAATGAGAGCTAAGGAAACAGTCTAGGGGAGGGCTGCTTAAGATAGAGCCAAGAAAACACCCAAGCTCAGGGTCAGCAAGGAGGTACCCCGCAACTGGAGGAGTAATTATTTAAAGGACTGAGTGCTATGGACCATTTAGTTTCTGTGGCACAGGGAAAATGAGCAGTCACAATTGCCCCAGTCTGAAGTCAGCAAGAATCTTTGCCTTAAATAACATGGGAAGTGTCTTACTGGTTCCTAAGCTGAGTATTAAGCGCCCCAAAACAAGGAAAGCAGTGCCTTGAAAGTTGGAGATGCATGACATACAGGCAGATTCCAATCCAACCAGCTAACAATTCATTCAATCAGTTAATCAGAAGGGCGTGGAAAGAGAAATGTTCCCATTCAGTGAAATGCACTAAGAACTCTCATGTGCTCCACCTCCAGCACAAAGCTTTGCTGGCCTCAGTAAACAGCATTTATGGAGGGGCAAAATTTATATGCCTCATTGTTATACAAACCAAAGGGGAAAGCTGCCTGTCTTTAACCCCCACATTCAATTATAGAAACAACCCTACAGTCAGCTTTCTAGCCAAAAAAGAGGGTTGTAACAGCTGTCAAGTACATCCATAGGATTTTCCTATATTATTCTAGCCCTTTCATTAAAATTAAGAATCAACAACAAGGGTCATGAAATATTTGAGGAAAAAACAAGAGCATGGGAGCCTCAAGACTAAAAACCAGGACACTGACCCCGGAGGATACAGAGTTGATGAGAGAAATGAAAAAGAAATTTTTGAAAAATTTCAACTGCTGTCTTCAGAGAATTTTAAGATAACATAGCAACAGGAATAAGTTGCTATTAAAAAAGCAATAAAAAAAATAAGAAAAATTAATACTACTTAGATAGATGCAAAAATCCCATATAAAATTTTAGAAAATCGATTCCAGAAATATACAAAAGAATTAATACATAATAACCAGGAATGCAAGGACAGCTTACCAGTAGGAAATATATTAGAGTAATTCACGAACTTAAATATTAAATGACAGACCATATTATCATCTTAATGCATGGTGAACAGGTAGGTGGTTGATTAAATCCAATATGTGCTCCTGATTAAAACCTTAACTTCAAAGTTGAAATAGTTCCTTTCCTTCCTACTTTCCTTAACTTGATAAGGGTATCTACCAGAAACCAATGGCAACCATTAATCTTTCTTTCTTTTTCTTTTGTAGATGGAATTTACCAAACTCTTTCTTTTTTCTTTTTTAAAGTAGGCTCCACACCCAGCATGGATCCTAACATTGGGCTTGAACTCTTGACCCTGAGATCAAGACCTGAGCTGAGATCAAAAGTTGGATGCTTCCTGACTGAGCTACCCAGGTGCCCCTGGCACCCATGATTCTAATTGTAAAACACAGAAACTGCTCTATTAAAGTTGGATACAAGTCAAAGAAACTCATCATTATTGCTATTATTTGTCTATTCTGGTAGTCTGAGACAATACAAAGCCAGAATAAATATTTCAAATTTATAGATATTTTATGGCAGGACCTGGCAAACCTTTTCTATAAAGAGCCAGATAGTAAACCTTTGAGGTTTTACAGATCACATAGTCTCTATTACAACTACTCAAGTCTGCTGTTGAAGGGAAAAAGTGCTATAGATAACAAACCATGGCTAGTGGCAATACAACTTTTTATTTTAAAATATTAAATATTCAATATGTAAATATTAAACAACACACTGCTGCACAAGCAATGGGCCAAATAAGAAATCAAACAGTAGTTCAAAATATGTCTCAAAACAAAAGAAAAAGAAAACACAATGTTCCAAAACCTATGGGATGGAGCAAAAGCAGATGTTAGAGTGAAATTTATGCTATAAATGCTTGTATTAAGAAGTTCAAATAAACAACTTAACACTACACCACAAGGAACTAGAAAAAGAAGAAACTTAGCTGAAACTTAGAGGAAGGAAGTAACAAAGAAAAATCATAAATAAATAAAATAGAGATTAGAATAAACCGTAACATGACATTAAAAGTAAAGACCACTTTTTCCAAAAAATTAAATTGGTAATAGTTTAACTACATTAACTAAGAAAAAAAAGAGAAGACTCAGAAACCAAATTGAGAAATGGAAGAGAAAACAATACAACAGATAACCACAGAAATAATGTGGTAACAGATTACTATAAATAATTATATACCAACAAATAAGATAATGTCGAAAAAACACCAGATAAATCCTAAAAATACACAAGTTATTATGATTGAATCATGAAACTTGACTCCCACAAGTAGAGGAAATCTTCTTAGACCAATAATATGAATGAAAGTTGAATTAGGAATCAAAAATCTCCCAGCACAGAAAAGCCCAAGACCATATGGTTTCATTGGTGAATTCTACTAAACATTTAAAAAAATAATTAATGATAATCATCATCAAAATCTTACATATAATGGAATGGGGGAACACATTCAAAATCCATCCATGAGGCCAGTACTACCTTGATAACAAAGCAGGATAAAAAACAATACAAGAACAACAAAGTCTAGTTTGTCTGATGTAAGTATTACTACTCAGACTTTGACATCCATTTGTAAGATAAATCTAACTCCAACCCCGCACTTTCAATCCACAGGTGTCTTTAGGTCTAAAATGAATCTCTTGTAGGCAGCATATAGATGGGTCTTGTCTTTTATCACCCATTCTGACACCCCATGTCTCTTCACGGGAGCATTTAGTCCTTTTACATTCAAAGTAACTTTTTTGTTTGTTTTTAAATTATAAACATATAATGTATTATTTGTTTTGGGGGTACAGGTCTGTGAATCATCAGTCTTACACAATTCACAGGACTCACCATAGCACATACCCTGCCCAATGTCCATCACCCAGCCACCTTATCCCTCCCCCTACCTCCAGCAGCCCTCAGTTTGTTTTGTGAGACTAAGAGTTTCTTATCATTTGTCTCCCTCCCTGGTCCCATTTTGTTTCATTTTTCCCTCCTTCCCCTCATGAACCCCCATCCTGCCTCTCAAATTCCTCATATCAGAGAGATCATATGATAATTGTCTTTCTCTGATTGACTTATTTCGCTCAGCCTAATACCCTCTAGTTCCATCCATGTCGTTACAAACGGCAAGATTTCATTTTTGATGGCTGCGTAGTATTCCATTGTGTGTGTGTGTGTGTGTGTGTGTGTGTGTGTGTGTATCACATCTTATTTATCCATTTATCTGTTGATGGACATCTAGGTTCTTTCCATAGTTTGGCTATTGTGGACATTGTTGTTATAAACACTGGGGTGCATGTGCCCCTTCGGATCACCACATTTGTATCTTTAGGGTAAATACCCAGTAGTGTGATTGCTGGGTTGTAGGATAGCTCTATTTTCAACTTTTTGAGGAACTTCCATACTGTTTTCCAGAGTGGCTGCACCAGCTTGCATTCCCACCAACAGTGTAGGAAGGTTCCCCTTTCTCTGGATCCTAGCCAATACCTGTCATTTCCTGACCGGTTACTTTAGCCATTCTGACTGGTGTGAAGTGGTATCTCACTGTAGTTTTCAGGTTAATACATATTATATACATTTTTAAATTGAGATATAATTAAGCATAAAATATAAAATATTATGTATGTTTAAGGTATACAATGTGTTGATTTGATACATTTATATACTGCAGTATGATCACTACCACATGTTAGCTAACATTTCTATCATGTTACATAATTATAATTTCTTTCTTGTGGTAAAACAATTAAGATCTGGTCTTTTAGCAACTTTGAAGTTTATAATACAGTATTATTGACTATAATCATTATGCTGTGGTAAGAGGACTTACTTATCTACTAGTGGCAAGTTTGTACCCTTCAACTTCTCCCCAATGCTCCCATCCTCCAGCTCCTGGAAACCACCATTCTACTTTCTGTTTCTATGAGCTTTGTTTTTTAGAGTCTATACTCTCACTTACGTGAGATCATATAGTATTTGTCTTTCTCTGTCTGACTTCTCTCACTTAGCACAGCACTTTCAAGGTCTATCCATTTTGTTACAAATGGCCAGATTTCCTTCTTTCTCAAGACTGAATAATATTCCTTTAGGTATACATATATACCATATCGGGACACCTGGGTGGCCTGGTCAGTTAAGCATCTGCCTTCGGCTCAGGTCGTAATCCCAGAGTCCTGGGATCAAGTCCTGCATTGGGCTCTTTGCTCAGCAGGAAGCCTGCTTCTCCCTCTGCCTGGTGCTCCCCCTGCTTGTGCTCCCTCTCTCTGACAAATAAATAAAATCTTTTACAAAATATACTGCATCTTCTTTATCCACACATCCATTGATGGACACTTATGTTGTTTCCATATCTTGGCTATTGTGAACAATGCTGCAATGAGCATGAGAGTACAAGTATCTTTTTGAGATCCTGTTTTCATTCTCTTTGGATGTATACTCAGAAGAAAGATTGCTGGACAATAAGGTAGTTCTATTTCTAATATTTTGAGGAACCTTCACACTGTTTTCCATAATAGCTGAATCAATTTACATTCCCAACAGTGTATAAGGATTCCCTCTTTTCCACATTCTCGCCAACTCGTTATTTCCTGTCTTCTTGATGACAGGCATTCTGACAGGTGTGATGTGATATTGCACTGTGGTTCTGTTGCACCCCTGATGTTAAGCACTTTTTCATGTATCTGTTGGCCATTTGTATGTCTTTTTTGGAAAAACGTCTATCTGAGTCCTCTGCTTATTTTTAAATTGGGTTGTTGATTTTGTTGTTGTAGCTATGGGGTTGTAGGAGTTCTTTATCTATTTTTGGATGTTAACTTCCTATCTGATACACGGTTTGCAGATATTTTCTTCCATTCCATAAGCTACTTTTTCATTAAATTCCACTGTGAGAGCTGTTCACAAAAAAAGGGAAAAGGGACTCTTCTCCACCCCATATGTTTGTGACTTTCCTCTCCAAAACATTGCCAAATCAATTTGAGGTGGGAAGGGTATTTCAACAGTTGCTTATCTTTCTTGCCCATGCTCTTAGTGAAAAGAAAATTCAAATGAAAATGCATCCTTCATGTGTTGCTTCTGACTGGTGAATTTTATGATTAGTTTTACAAAAGATAGTTTATTTTATTTATTTATTTATTTATTTTTACTATGCTTAGTAGCTTTCCAGGGAGTGTTTTTCTTGTCAGAAACTAATTACTTTCATTATTTCTTTGGAGCAACAACAGCAACTAAGAATTTAGCATTATTTGTTTAGACTCAGAAATGATTCATTATTAAACTTTCTAGCCAAAAATATATACTTTTATGTATTCAAATTATTTTGAAGACAAATCAATGTCATATAGAAATAATACTAAAGATTTGGCTTATAAAATTATGTCCTTAGCAGTGGTGACACATTTCTTCTCTATATAGGATTGATTAATGGAAAAAAAATTAAGATATTACAACAGATTTGAGTAAAAAATCAGGTTTTGCATTAAAAATTAAGCCTTAGTTTATGATATTTATTGAAAACTAGTCATATACCAGAAAATCTCAATAAATCTAAAAGAGAAATTGTATAGGCTGTATTTTCCAGTTAAATACAATAAAATGGAAAATACTAATAAGATACTGAATAAATAAAAGAAATCCTTAAGAAAAAGGTATTTCCCTAACAACTTTGGGATTAGAGGAAAAAATTTCAAAAGGACAATTTCAAACTACCTAGAAAATAGCCATAGGAGAACATAAACACACACACATACTCGGTTTAGCCAGAGTCAAATTCAGAGGAAATTTGGAGGGGGGAAAAAAAAAGAATGAAAGCCTTCCACAATGATAATAATTAAAGCAAACTAGTAATAGTATAAGAATAAAACAATGATGGAACATAACAAATGTAGAAATAAATGAAGAATATTAAAGAATTTGGTGCTTTATAATCTTACCATAATGGGAAACATAAAATGAAAGGCAGTCTAAATGTTTTTGGCTGGCATATTATAATCTTTATTTTGCACCAACTTTACCACCAATAATTTATTTTAAAACACTGCAACTGTTCACTGATGTCCTGATATAAAAGACATGATATATTAAGAGACAATTTAGGTTAATTTTATTAGGGACACAGAGAGAAAAATGGGAAACTGTTCCTTGTTAGTTTCTTTGATCAGGTGTTCATGAACTTTTCCAGATAGACGGCTCAGTAAAACTTCCAAGAAACCACACATTAAGTCCTCACACCTTCCATTCCACTCATTTTCCTGTTATCTAGGTGGCTGTCTTGGCAAAGGTATGACCATAAAAATATCCAGATTTCACAAATATGAATAAAGATGCAGCTATAACTACTTTTCGAAACAAAGGCAGCAATGAAGTTACCACTTCATAAAAATGATTTAGTCATTTTTGTTGTGATTCAGGATTATTTCTGGGGGTAGATCCTCCCTGATCTTTGTTTTCTATTATCTTTACTCCTATTATCTAATCTCTGTAGATATTTCTGCAGAGTGAAGCAGAAACAGCTTGCTTATCCATGTCTCTATTTCTCTCCTCACACTGAGTCCTGCATTTATACTTCCATTGTCCACAGGTCATTCCCACAGAGGGCAGTGGTTTAACCACAGCATGGTCCCCTTCCAGCTTCCTCTTCTCCACCCTGCTCCTCAACCCCCACCTTCCCCCACCCCCGGCTTGCCATGGGGGTGGAGTAAGGTCATGGTGGAGTAAGATCTAAATTAGTGATCATCTTGGGAACTGGGGAGAAAGTCAGCACAGCTGTGGGTGCTAATCGGATGCCAGGGAAGATCAGTGCAGTGAAGTGAGGTTGAGACTGGGTGTTTGGGCAGAAGGCACTGAAGTCAAGTGCGTGAGCCACAAGAATTGTGGAACTGAAACAGAAGCATTAGGAAGTGGAAAAGTAGATGAGACAGGCAAGAACAGGCTCAGCGAAGAAACACAGGGTGGGTTAACCTCAGAGCTGTGGGTTTTTGCGATGACCAGACTCAGACTTAAGGCTCAAAGGAGCCACCAAGACATGACTATCCCTCTGCCCAGATAATACTCCCACCACATTAAAAAAAAAAAAAAACAACAAGACTACATTTGTTTTTACCTATAGTCCAATGATCTCCCTTCAGTCATTCTCAGGAATTTCAGGGGCATCTTGTTAGACATCTGTTCCTGAGGTCCCCAGCTGGAGCCATTGTGTCTGGTCAATGCAGCCTTCCTGATGCCCTTGAACTTGTCCCATATGGTCTTTCCACAACTATTACCCTAGTTCAGGTCCTCCACAGGTCCTACCAGGACTCTGTCATCTGCTTACTATTTATCTCCCTACCTCTAGTCTCTCCTTTAATCCAGTGTCTAAATTGCCATCAGGGTTTTCTTATTAAAACCCAGTTCTCTTCATAGCCTTTCAATTAGCAAAACTTTTCAGTGGCTTTCTCCTGTCTGTAGGATACAGTCTATATTCTTTAGTGTGGCTTTTATGTTCTTTCTCAGTCCAGTCCCCAACAACTTCTCCCACTTCATCTTCCAGACATCATCATGCTCTTCCCATAAAACCTCTGCTGTTGCTATAACTACTTTTTCTTTATAATCCCCAGGCACACCAGATGCTTTCTTTAAGGTACTGGAGTCTTTTCTAATGCATCTTTTCATCTTCTTAGGGGTTAGAGCAGCACCTTGAACACAGGCCCTGCATGCCATATATTTTTTTTTAAGATTTTATTTATTTATTTAACAGAGAGATCACAAGTAGGCAGAGAGGCAGGCAGAGAGAGAGAAAGGAGGAAGCAGGCTCCCTGCCAAGCAGAGAGCCTGATGCGGGACTCGATCCCAGGACCCTGAGATCATGACCTGAGCCGAAGGCAGTGGCTTAATCCATTGAGCCACCCGGGTGCCCCCTGCATGCCATATTTTAAAAAAATAGTTTTATTAAGATATAGTTCATATAACATTTAAAGTTTATAATTCAATAGTTTTTGGTATTTTCATAGGGTTGTGCAACCATTATTAAAATCTGATTTTAGAACATTTTCTTCTCTCCTAAAAGAAACTCCATACTTGGGGTACCTGGGCGGCTTAGTCATTTACTGTCTGCCTTTGGCTCAGGTCATGATCCCAGGGTCCTGGGATTAAGCCCTGCGTCGGGCTCCCTGCTTAGCAAGAGGTCTGTTTCTCCCTCTCCCAGTCCCCCTGCCTGTGTTCCCTCTCTCACGGTCTCTTTCTCTCTGTCAAATAAATAAAATCTTTAAGAAATAAATAAATGAACTCCATACTCATTAGCAGTCACTCACCATTTTCCTCCCCCACCCTAAGCAATCACCAATCTACTTTCTCTCCATATAAATTTGCTTATTTAGGGCATTTTATAGAAATGAAACCATAAAATATGTTGTCTTTTTGACATGATACCCTATGTAGAAATCCCAAAAGACTCCATCAAAAAATTGTTAGAACTAATACATGAATTCAGCAAAGTTGCAGGATAAAAAATCAATGTGCAAAAATCTATTGCATTTGTATACACCAATAATGAAGGAGCAGAAAAAGAAATCAAGGAATCGATCTTATTTGCAATTGCACTAAAAACAATAAGATACCTAGGAAAATACCTAACTAAAGAGTTAAAGATCTATACTGTGGGTGTCTGGGTGCTCAGCTGGTTAAGCGTCCAACTCTTGATTATGGCTCAGGTCATGAACTCAGATTGTGAGATTGAGCCCTGTACTGGGCATGGAGCCTGTTTAAGATTCTCTCTCTCTTTCTCCCTTTGCCCCTTCTCCATCCCTTAAAAAAAAAAAAAAGAAAAGAAAAGAAAAAAATCTGTACTTTGAAAACTATAGAACACTTAGGAAAGAAATTAAAGGGGACACAAAGAAATGGAAAACCATTCCATTCTCATGGATTGGAAGAAAAAACATTGTTAAAATGTCTATACTACTCAAAGCAATATACACATTTAAAGCAATCCTTATCAAATTACCACAGAATTTTTCACAGAGCTAGAACGAACAATTCTAAAATTTATATTTTAGACCCCGAATAGCCAGAGGAATATTGAAAAAGAAAAACAAAATTGGAGGGATCACAATTCCAGATTTCAAGCTATATTACAAAGCTGTAGGCATCAAGACAGTATGGTGGCTGGCACAAAAACATGATCAATGGAACAGAACAGAGAACCCAGAATTGGATCCACATCTACATAGTCAACTAATTAATCTTCAACAAAGCAGGAAGGAATATCTGATGGAAAAAAGACAGTCTCTTCAACACATGGTGTTGGGAAAACTGGTCAGCAACAGGCAGAAGAATGAAACTGGACCACTTTCTTATACCATACACAAAAATAAATTCAAGATGGCTGAAAGACCTAAATGTGAGACAGGAAACCATCAAAATCCTAGAGGAGAACACAGGCAGAAACCTCTTTGACCTTGGTCATAACAACTTCTTACTAAATACATTGCAGGAGGCAAGGGAAACAAAAAGCAAAAATGAACTACTGGGATTTCATCAAGATAAAAAGCTTCTGCATAGTGAAGGAAACAATCAGAGAAACTAAAAGGCGGCCTATAGAATGGGAGAAGATATTCGCAAATGACATATCTGATAAAGGGTTAGTATCCAAAATCTATAAAGAACTTACCAAACTTGACACCTAAAAAACCAATAATTCAGTTAAGAAATGGGTAGTAGACATGAATGGACACCTTTCCAAAGACATCCAGATGGCTAACAGATGCCTGAAAAGATGCTCAACGTCACTCCTCATCAGGGAAATGCAAACCACAATGAGATACCACCTCACACTTTTCAGAATGGCTAACATTAACAATGCAAGAAACAGATGTTGGTGAGGATGTGGAGAAAGAGGAAACCTCTTACACTGCTGGTGGGAACGCAAACTGGTTCAGCTACTCTGGAAAACTGTATGGAGGTTCCTCAAAAAATTAAAAATAGAGCTACCTTACAATCCAGAAAATGCACTACAAGATATTTATCGAAAGGATACAAAAATACAGATTCTAAGGGGTACATGCACCCTGATATTTACACCAGCATTATCAACAGTAGCCAAACTATGGAGAGCGCCTGAATGTCTATTCAACTGATGAATGGATAAGGAAGACGGGATATACATATATACATACATATACATATATACATACATATAAGAATATTACTCAGCTGTTAAAAAGAAAGAAATCTTGCCATTTGCAATGACATGGATAGAGCTAGAGTGTATTATGCTAAGTGAAAAAGTCAGAGAAAGACAAACACCGTATTATCTCACTCAGGTGAACATATGGGAGAGAGGGAAAAAATGGAGAGAGGAAACAAACCATAGGAGACTCTTTTTTTTTTTTTTAAAGATTTTATGTATTTATTTGACAGACGGAGATCACAGAGAAGCAGGCAGAGAGAGAGAAGGAAGCAGGCTCCCTGCCGAGCAGAGAGCCCGATGCGGGGCTCGATCCCAGGACCCTGGGATCATGACCTGAGCTGAAGGCAGAGGCTTTAACCCACTGAGCCACCCAGGCACCCCTAGGAGACTCTTAATGATAGAGAACAAACTGAGGGTTGATGGAGGGAGATGAGTGGGGGACAGGCTGGATGGGTGATGGGTATCAAAGAGGGTGCATGTGAAGAGCACTGGGTGTTGTATTTATGTGATGAATCACTGAATTCTACTCCAGAAACCAATATTTCACTTCACACTAACTATGGAAAATTTAAATAAAAAAAAATTTTTTTTTAAAATGTGGCCTTTTGTGTCTGGTTTCTTTCACTTAGGATGATGTTTTCAAAGTTCATCCATGTTGTAATATCAGCACTTTGTTTCTTTTTATTGCTGAATATTTCATTGTATTGAAACACCATATTTTGATTAACCATTAATTAGCTGATGAACATATGGGTGCTTCCACTTTTCAGCTATTATTAATTATGCTGCTATGAATATATGTGTACAAGATTTTGCATGGAATGGGTTTTCATTTCTCTTAGGATTCCCAGGAATGTAACTGCTGGGTTGTATGATAACTTTAACTTTTTGAGAAACTGCTGAACTGTTTTTCCAAATCTGTGGTGGGATTTTACATTCCACTGAGAGTGTATGAAGTTTCAAATTTCTCCATGTCCTCATCAATACGTGTGTCTGTCATTTTAAGTATAGCCCTCCTAGTCAGCATGAAGTTCTCACTGTGGTTTTGATTTGCATTTCCCATTTGTCTAATGTTGCTGAGCAATTTTCATGTGCTAATTGGTCATTTCTATATCTTTGGAGAAAAGTTTACTCAGAGCCTCTCCCTAGTATTAAAATGGATTATATGGGGTTATGGACATTGGGGAGGGTGTGTGCTATGGTGAGTGCTGTGAAGTGTGTAAACCTGGCGATTCACAGGCCTGTACCCCTGGGGATAAAAAAATATATGTTTATAAAAAAATAAAAAAATTTAATAAAAAAACAGATTATATGTCTTTTATATATGTTGTTGTCATAAGACTTCTTTAAATATTCTGAATATAAGTCCCTTAACACAGATGGGTTACGTTTCAATAAAATCATCGTAAGGTGAAAATCCTGAGTAAAAAATGCACTTAATATGCCGAAGCTACTGAACATCATAGCTTTGCCTAGCTGAACTTAAGCGTGCTCAGAATATTTACATTAGCCGACAGGTGGGCAAAATCATCTAACACAAAACATCTTTTATAATAAAGTGTTGGATATCTTACGTAATCTATTGAACACTGCACTGAAAGTGAAAAACACAAGGGTTGTGTGGGTGCAGAAAAGTCGTAAGCCCATCAGTTGTTGAACTTCGTGATCGTGAGGCTGGCAGGGCTGAGGCTTGGGGCCGCTGCCCAGCATCACGTATTGCTAGCCTGGGAGCAGATCCACATCCAAAATTCAAAGTACAGTTTTTACTGAATGAGCACTGCTTTCACACCATGGTAGATTGAAAAAAAAAAAAAAAAACTATGAATCGAACCGTTATAAGGTAGGGACTCTCTGTATAGAATTTTCAATAAAATATTTTCTTCTATTCTGTGCATTGTCTTTGCACTTTCTTGATGGCACTTGATGGCACACATGCACTGTTCGTAGCACAGAAGTTTTAAATTTGAAAGTAGTCCAATTTATCTATTTGTGCATGTGTGTGTTTATTTGGTATTGTATCTAAGAAACTATTACTTCACCCAAGTTTATAAAGACCTAATCCTATGTTTTTCCCAAGAATTTTACAATTTTAGCACTTCATTTAGGTCTATGATCCATTTTGAGTTCATTTTTGTGGAGTACGAGTCATTTTTAATGGATACTATTGAGAACAGAGTGTTTTTTATACTTTAAGTTCCTCCCCAAAAGGTCTTTTTCCCTTTCTGTGATGTAATAACTAACAGTGTTCTGCACAATGAATCAGAAAATACTCACCGAGTCATTCATGCAAATGTATGTAGCAGTGAACCAGCCACTCTGATAAAAATATAAAGAAACTGTAACAGCAAGCACTATATGCTACAGTCCAGGACTATTCCAAATGGATTTAGGGTAAATTTATCATTGCTACTTCTAAGAACCAAACTCCAACAATACTGGCTTAGACGGAGTCCAACCATAGAAAGATTAGTGACTAACCTGGCATAGAAATTAATCCTTGATTTAAAATACACAGATTCCAGCAAAACAAAACAAAATACCCCAAAACCTCAAGAACCCCAAACAACTGAATCAACAGATATGGAGTGAAATTCAACTTTTAGAAGTATATGTGTTTTATATGTGTTTCACAGAGCAGCTACCATGTAACTTTACTAAGTTAAACTACAAACCTTAAATCCTTTTTTTATGATAATAAGTTCACAGCACTTGATTCATGGCTCACCTTCATACTTCAATAACCTAAAAAATATGGCATCTCTATCATTTATTTGCCTCTTGGTAAAGAGTTTGAACTCCTTACACCATCTGGCTCATTGTCCCAGCATGTTCCTGAGTAACACAAACGAAGCTGTGCAGCAGAGACAGCCTGTCAGAAATGAAATTATTCTCTTGTTCCTTTATATCAAATTGTGGAGGGCCATTCAAAGCCCTCTTCTGTCAATATGCACCAGGGGCAACTGGCCCCTGATGCCTTTTCCAGGAGTGATCAGGGTTTGTACTGTAGCCCACGGAACATCAGCTGTCTACAAGGTCAAGTCATTAGGCTATCTGAACACTCTTCTTCCAAAGGGTACGAACACCAAATCTGGAAAGTCCATGTCAATCAGAGAAAAACAAGCAGAAGGTGAAGGAGTAGGTCAGGAAGTCTAGTCTAGTCTAGCCAGGAAGCCGAGACTAGATGGTTGATCTATGGCCCTCGTTGTTGCCTGTGTGCAGGCCATCCTGGCATGTTCCCAGCTGGCTAGAAAAGCTGATAAGAGAAAATATCTTCCAGGATGAGCTCATCAACAATCCACCACACACACCACTCCAAATTCATCAACATCTTTCATTAAACCTTTGCTTACAGTGAAAGTAGTTTATTTCTCTCCCTCCATATATACTGTTTGTATTGTCTCTGCGCTATTTTCTTCTTTTTCTTGACTTATATTAGTCCTACCCACTATGCAAGGACAGTTCAAGGCTCACTGTTGGATCCTGGTGATCTACCCTTATCTTGAATCCGGTAGCAGCAGTGTGAGGATCACTAATTTGACAGTTCATCAGCTTCCTTATGGTTTATCTCTTAGTATGTACTGTTATCTTCTAGACTATGTTGCAGAGGCAAAATTTATACCTTAACTCTGTTGGTACCTGGCAGAGTGTCATGGCTGGCACTTAGAACTCACTATACGCTAGCTCCTATTAATATATACTAACACCGACTTTATTTTTTTTTTAAATTCTATTTATTTATTTGACAGACAGAGATCACAAGTAGGCAGAGAGGCAGGCAGAGAGAGAGGGAAGCAGGCTCCCTGATGAGTAGAGAGCCTGATGCGGGGCTCGATAACCCACTGAGCCACCCAGGTGCCCCATAACACCAACTTTAAAGTGTAGGAGTTACAAATATGGAACAATCACTACAGGTCAGGCACCCAGAGCGTCTCATTTAATTTTCAAAACAACCCCTGACATGGTGACATTATTCTAATTTTATAGTTTTAAAACTCAAGCCTAGAGAAATTAAGTAATTTCTGCTCACGTAGCTAGCAAGTGGTGAACTGGACTGTGCCTGGGTCTAACTCAAAAGTTCATGTTCACAATGAGCACTCCATGTTGCCTTCAGAAAACAAGGACTGTGATTATTAAGAGGTGGAAACTGACAGCTGCTTTGCTCAAACTTCTGTTATAACGTCTACATGTCCAGTTCTAATATAATTGTGTGTCTTTCACACTATCATGAGCTCAGATACAGAACCTTGTATTTTCATCAAGTGTTGACACACACTATTTACTCAGTAAACATACTCAGCAGCTGGGTAATCTTGGGCAGGTATTTAACCTCTCGGTTGGCTTAGTTTCTTCAGCTGTAAAATGGCAATGAAAAACAGACCCTCTTCCACGGGCATGGGCTGGTGTCTGTAGAGTGCTTAGTAGGGTGCCAGGTGCATAGAAAGTGATAGTATCAGCTATTATTGTTATCAACATCATAGTTACTTTTATTACTACATTCTCTCTCTAAAACAGTAGTGGACAAATGTCAGTCACATATTCACACACACATTCCCGTGTTCACAACTGGATGGGTACTTTTGTTTGCTGCATTTCTGTATACCTAAAACCTTAGCTGGACTGCCATTTTTTCATCGAGCATGCATTTTAAAAGGACTGGGCCACTGGGAAGGACATCTGTAAGTACTGTTTCTAGACAGAGATTCTTAACCATTCTGAACAAGAGAGAGCATCAGAATATCCCTGAGGCTTTTTCATACCAAACCCATGAATCAAAACAACTCCATCTTCCAAATCTTATCACTACCTGCCCTCCCTGAACCCCCCAGGAGGTGTATTTCTAGACTTGGGAACCACAGCAAAGAGAGTTGCTGTTGATGCTTATGAACTAGTAGGTGGAAACGGGTGTGTGTGTTGGGGGGCAGTGGTTCAGAGAGAGAGGTGGTAACCACCGTCGCCCAGGGCAACAGTTCACATTTTGGCGGATGTGGGTTTAGAGCATACTGCTCCACCATTTATTTCCATTCTTTTTCGGTCCCTGTTAGTATTAGGCAGAATCCAAAAAATAGGGCGGGAGGGGAAGAGAAAGAGTAAAAAGGAAGGTAAGCAATGATAATCTAAGTTTGTTTGTTTTTGCTGCTAGAGGACTAATAAAGTATTTGAGAGCAGATTTAAATATGAATTAAAATCAGGTTCCAGGGATAGATCCCGTACTAATAGAAAATGCTGTTCCCTTCTTTTTCCCTTTAGCTTACTTCGTAATTCATCTAATATCCTCCATGCATCTGAAGAGTCAGCACATAGTTAGGGTAACAATAATTGTGCCATCATCTAGAGCTGCGCTACCTAATTTGGTAGTCAGTAGTTCGTGAGGCCATTGAGCCCTTCAATGGTGGCTAGTTCAAATGGAGATGTGCTATCAGGGTAAAGTATGTTTGGTTTAAAAAACTTGGTATGAAGAAAAAGAGCAAACGACTTCACCAATAATTTTAGTATTACTTAAGCTTAGTGCAATTTAGTATAATTAATATTAATCAGCTAAGTGACGATTTGGTATATATAGGAATTAAAGTATGTTACTAAAATTAGTGATTTTTTTTTTTTTTACTGCTTCTAATGTGGCTTCTTGAAAATTTGAAGTTATACATATGATTTGCATTATAGTTCTATTGAACAGGGCTGGTCTAGAGAGCTACAGTTCTGTTATTACAAGTGCCTAAACGTTTGACTCAAAGATGGTAGATTGTGGTGACCGTATCATATGAATCCAATTTGAATATTACTCACCAAGTGTTAAATCAGAATTGCCCCATTTCCTTTCCCATTGTACTTTATGCTCCAGCACTGCCAAACTGTTTCATGCATGTGCCTCGGGTGGCCTTCTTCCACTGGGCACCCGGAAATACCTTTATCCTTTAAAGTGCCTCTTGGTCACCCCCCATTAATCTCTTCTCTATAGTGCCTTCTTCACCATATTATTTCTGCACCTATCATTGCATATTTGTTTTTTTTGTTTGTTTTTTTTTTTTAAAGATTTTATTTATTTATTTGACAGAGAGAAATCACAAGTAGGCAGAGAGGCAGGCAGAGAGAGAGGAGGAAGCAGGCTCCCCGCTGAGCAGAAAGCCCGATGCGGGGCTCAAACCCAGGACCTGGGATCATGACGTGAGCCGAAGGCAGCGGCTTAACCCACTGAGCCACCCAGGCGCCCCTGCATATTTGTTTATGCATGTTTATTACAGGCCTGTCTCTCCCACTCAACTAGAAGCTTCTTGAGGTCAGGGGCCACATCTTATTCTGTTTTATATCCTTCACCCTGGGCACATGGTTGGCCTTCAATAGATGTGTGTTGAAACTGAAAAAATAAAATTCTGATTGCAGCATGTTGAGCAGTTTCATGCAACTCAAAAATATGTGTAAGAATCGTACTCCCTCTCTAAGCCTCACTTTGAGGGATGCTTCTCTGCTCTGATAGTCAGTGGAGTGAGCTACCTTGGAATTTCAGCTTCTGTATTCACTAGTGGTCTTATGAGCCATGTGTTTACAGCACTGCATTGCATTTACCCACAGTCACAGCCCGAGCACCTTCATTTATGTTTGTTGTTTGCAATACAGTAAATATAATGTCACTGAATTAGTAAGCATGTTAAGAAATAGTCTTGGTTTGCTAAGCCATATCATTTACAGAATTTAATCAGAAGGAAGCCATCCTCTTCCAAAAAAAAAAAACCAAAAAAAACTAATACTATATCCTAAAGCTACTCAGTTCATTGACCTGTCAGTTGTGGATTTTATTTAGCAGGCATGAATGAGTTTGTTACTGTTGTACTATAAACAGAGTCTTAGATAAATTTACTTAATTAGTAACATAATATACTGTAAATCTGTGGTATTCCCCTCACCCCTAATGAATTCTTTCTTCTATTTTTTTTTTAAGATTTTATTTATTTATTTATGTATTTGACAGAGAGATCACAAGTAGGCAGAGAAGCAGGCAGATAGAGAGGGGAAGCATACTTCCTGCTGAGCAGAGAGCCCAATGCGGGGCTTGATCCCAGGACCCTGAGACCATGACCCGAGCCAAAGGCAGCGGCTTAACCCACTGAGCCACCCAGGCGCCCCCTTTCTTCTATTTTTGAGATGAAATCTTAATAAACTTAATTGAAGCTTAACTTCAATTAACTGGAGTTGTGCCTGGTGAAAAACAGTCTATTAAACAGTAATCGACCACTAAAGCAGCATTCCACTAAATACTAACATTCCATAACCATGCTGTTTTGATGCCTGTTATAGCCAGAACAAATGAAGTATAAATTATCACCATTTTAGTCTACTTCTTAATGAAGTAGGAAGTACTTTCAGCTTTTCAAATACTATAATGGTGTCATCTAACATTCTTCTTCAGCTGTTAGTGACCCTTTAGCCCTGCTCAAACACTTGCATCTGTCTGAAATCCAGCCATGCCAAGAGGAAAGCTCCCCTCTCTTCTGAATTTGGTCTTAGATTTTGAAAATATAAATATCTTAGCCTTTGGTTGAGATAAGAATCTTTTTGGAAAAGGCCTCTATCCTTTGTCCCTCAGAATCTTCTATTAAACACAATCACAGAAACCTTGTATTACATAATGCCCATGTCACTGCTTAGCACTTTATGTGTGATCTTTAGTATTTATTTCTTGCTTTTCCACTCATTAAAAATAATTTTCCTTGTCTAGAGTCTCACAGAGGTGGAAGAGTACTGATTAGTTGACTATGTTCTTATCTGTGTAATAAAGATTATTGGTCAGCCCTTTCAGCGAGGTTTTTTTTTTTCTTTTCTTCCCTCTTCAGCAAATTTTGAAAGAATGGTTAAAGCTGTAGGACCTAAAAAATCTGGTTTTGTGTTCTATTTCTTTAACTCTCAAACTATCATTTCTAATTTTGTAAAATCAAAATAACAGTATCTTCCCAAATAACTACTTAGCCTAAATGACCTTAGCCCATCTAATAAGTGCATAGTTATTACCAGTTGATATTTCATATCCATACCTGAAGCTGAGCTTCTGACCATCTCCTTTCCAACTTCCCCCTGTCAAATGATGGTAGTTCCATTTTCCAGATGTTTAGGCCAAGACTTTGGAGTCATCACTGACTCCTCTTTCTCTCAAACCCCACAACCTGTTGGCTCTACCTTCAAAATACATGGTGATTCCCAAAGCTTCCTAACAGGCTCCTGGCTTTCATCCTTACTCATTCATCTTATTCTCGAGCAGTCAGAGTGAGCCTTTTAAATGGTCAGATCATGCTACTCCTTTCGTCAGAATCCTACAATCACCCCTCAATTTCATTCAGAGTAAAAGCGAAAATTCTTATAATGGGACACAAGACCCTACATGATCTGCCACCTCTTTGTGTTCCTCTCCAACCACACCTCTTGCTACTCTCTTCCTGTTCATATACCTTCTAGTCACATGGGCCTTCTTGTTTCTTGAATACACCAGGCAGACCTTTGCCTTATAGCCTTGGCCCTGGCTGTTCCCACTGCTGGGAACACAGTTCTCCCACACAGCCTCTTAGTTAACTCCATCAAAATTTTTTCAAATCGTATCTACCCAATGAGGCCAAGCCTGACCACCTTATTAAATACTACAACTTTGGGGCGCCTGGGTGGCTCAGTGGGTTAAAGCCTCTGCCTACGGCTCAGGTCATGATTCCAGGGTCCTGGAATCGAGCCCTACATCGGGCTCTCTGCTCAGCAGGAAGCCTGCTCCCTCCACACCCTCTGCCTGCCTCTCTGTCTACTTGTGATCCCTGTCTGTCAAACAAATAAATAAAATCTTTAAACAAATAAATAAATACATACATACTACAACTTTACTTTGCTCAACTCTTTTTTTGACACTTTTCACTTATTACTACCTATATTATTTACTTATTAATTTTGTTTACTGACAATTGTCTGTATCTTTCCATTAGAATATAAACTCCATAAATGCAGAGATCTTTGCTTCTCCTATTCGCCAACATGTGCTGAAACAGTGCTTGGCAAATATTTTTCAAATGACTGAATTGTACTTAAAGTAGAAATCTAAGTAATATGAAAAAAGGAGCAGTTCCTAAATTAAATATTCTTTATTACCCTTAAAAGTTATAGTTATCCACTGGTGAATCTTGGTCATTTCAGTAATGACTAAGATAAACCCTTAACTATTTCCATGGTACTTACTCCTGATCATTTATAAGCCACTTTGCTTTTATGTTATTTAAAATAAGTTGTCTTCACTTAACAGGGCACTCTATTCATAATCATGCCTACAGATGGTTGAGATTCTAATCTCAGTTTCCCAAGTGCCAATGTACTCTTTTTTTTTTTTTTTAAGATTTTATTTATTTATTTGTCAGAGAGAGAGAGGGAGAGAGAGCAAGCACAGGCAGACAGAATGGCAGGCCAAGGCAGAGGGAGAAGCAGGCTCCCTGATGAGCAAGGAGCCCGATGTGGGACTCGATCGCAGGACGCTGGGATCATGACCTGAGCCGAAGGCAGCTGCTTAACCAACTGAGCCACCCAGGTGTCCCTGTACTCTTAATTCCCAGTTTGACATGTTTACAAATGCATATACATGCTTTCTAGATGCTTTTTTAAAAAAATCAACACATTCTCAATACTGATTGTGTCTGTTGAGAAAAAAGGAGAATGCAATTAGGAGGAAGTCAGAAGATACACTGGTAATATTTTACTTCCTCAGCTGGGTGACAGGTATCCAGGTATTGGCCTCATTATTATTATTATTATTTACATATACATTATACACCATCTTTTATATGTGTGAAACACTTCATAATAAAAAAAGAAGGACAAAAATAAATCCAGTCTAGCACTTATTTATTCTACTACCACTATTTTCCCCCCAGTTTGATATGATATAGCTCTCTGGGCATAAATCTTCTAGCCAGTTTGTGGAAACATAATTGCTGTTGATTTAGCACTTATACCCTCCCCGAGCCCATAACCATCTCACTGATGAGTCTGTGATAAGAGATCAAATCAGAAAGGTCCCCAGCAGAAACAACAAAAAAATCAGACTCATTGCTTTATTGATTAAATCAACCTAGCAAGCTATCAAGAGGGATGAGAATAAAGATAAAAATGAAAACATGTGATGGCTGCCAAAGCAGATTACTTTTTCAGAAGACATATATAAAGATAATAACTTCACAAGTGATTATAATATCTTGTCTTCCCGCTATAGCAAGGCAAGTTCCTTGGTTACCTTCATTTCATCCTCCCCTCTTCCCTGACCCCACTGTGGTATAGGGATCTGATATCTGCCTCCACAGCACACAATTCTGGTCATGAATAGAACTATAACTGCTCATTAATGTCCCCCCACCCAACTAGACTAGAAGTTCACTGAGGAAAGGTCCCATGTTTTTTCACCATTTGAGTTCTGTCCCTGTGACAGCTCCTAGGGTTTTGGTATAAGACTAGCTCAGTTCAAAGGTCAACTCCTCTTCTCACTCTCTGTGTAACCCTCTTAACCTTTCTGTGCTTCCATTTCCTCAATGATAATAACAACGGCATAGGCTCAGGATGTGAGGATTAATGTAATGACACACCTTAATTAATTAGCAGAGTCTGTTCCAAAATCTAAGCTAAATAAAAAGACTATTTATTTACAATCATCATCTGGTGATAAAGAGGAAACCGAGTTGACAGAGAAGAAAGAAGATAGCTCTTACTATATGATTCTTAATGATTCAAGTGCATCGTCAATCTTCAGGAAATATCTGGAAACTGCATCATGAATTCAAGCTTCACAGTGTGTGCTGGGAAGGAATGGTTCCTTGGAGTGATGCTCCATCTCTACCTGCTCAGACCTCAGGACTGGTACCAACAGCGCTGCCTAGGTGAGGGACCTGTGACATTTTGATGGTACAACCCAGAAGGGGAACTAATATTATCTAGACACTTAGCAAACACTTTCTGAGTCCCAGCTATGGTCCCAGGAATTTGGCTAGGTAATGAGGATGTGGTGGTGGCAGGTCCCATCCTCTAGTCCCTAGAAGCTGTCCATAGGCCCCGCCTTGTCATGCCACATGTACAGTCTAGCCCATTAAACTGAGTGTAGCTCATTCCCCTACAAATCATGTTTCCCATGACAACTATAACTGTAATACAGGTACACATGACTATACAATCAGTGTACCAATCTAATACTTCAAATCCTGGCATTTATTATGTACTTGAATTTATAATATTTTTCTTGAACTTTAAGCTACTTGCCACACAGGATGACAGAACTGACGTAAGATATAGACATACTTATATACTAAAATATTACTTACGTTAATAAGAATTATTCAATTTTTTTCTAAGGATTTTATTTATTTATTTGACAGAGAGAGAGAGATCACAAGTAGGCAGAGAGGCAGGCAGAGAGAGAAGGGGAAGCAAGCTCCCCGCTGAGCAGAGAGCCTGATGCAGGACTCGATCCCAGGACCCTGAGATCATGACCCAAGCCGAAGGCAGAGGCTTAACCCAATGAGCCACCCAGGCGCCCCAAGAATTATTCTATTTTGAGGCAAGAATTACTAAGATCCTTCTATTGCCTATACTTCATGAGGTATTTAAAATGGAAAATATTTTGTTGTGGTAAACTATGAAATTCCAGGTTAATTTATTATAAGATTGTGGATTCACTAAAAGGTTTTGGATGTAAAGATAATTAAAATAAGATAGAAGAGGATTTAGAAGTAACTGAAAATAATAATGCTTTTTTTTTAAAGATTTTATTTATTTTACAGAGAGAGAGAGAGATCACAAGTAGGCAGAGAGGCAGAGGGGAGGAAGCAGGCTCCCCGCTGAGCAGAGAGCCCGATGCGGGGCTCGATCCCAGGACCTGGGATCATGACCTGAGCTGAAGGCAGAGGCCTTAACCCACTGAGCCACCCAGGCGCCCCATAATAATGCTTTTGAAAGTAGTATGGT
The DNA here is from genome assembly GCF_902655055.1 of Lutra lutra. Taxonomy (NCBI): domain Eukaryota; kingdom Metazoa; phylum Chordata; class Mammalia; order Carnivora; family Mustelidae; genus Lutra; species Lutra lutra. The sequence goes on along the minus strand of NC_062285.1, from coordinate 14,045,202 downwards.
TTGAAGAAATTCAGAGTAGCATATCAAACAGAGACATTTTGGCAATAAATTTTATAAATAGCTCATTCTAATAATAATATGAAAATACCTAGAACTTCTTAATTATAAGTAAAAAAAGGTTAAAAAAGTAGGTGATTGGTATACATTCCTAGGATATATAAATACGAAACAATGGACACTACATAACCAAGTACTGTGTTTAAGATTTAAAGTAACTAAATCATAAAATAATCCATATTATAAAGTTATATTTCTTGGAAATAATAATTGGAGAATTTTGAAATTTAATATCCACCTGCCCAAGCCTGAGCACATCAATTCCCCATCTCAGTTTTCCAACAGAATGGAAATCTGCCATCTTACATACAGACTCAAAATTGACTATTTTTATAAAGGAACTTCTTAGAAACAAAAGGCCTCAAAAATGTTGATATTTGAGACTCTAGCAAAATCTGTTATCATGGGGCGCCCGGGTGGCTCAGTGGGTTAAGCCACTGCCTTTGGCTCAGTCATGGTTTCAGGGTCCTGGGATCCAGCCCTGTGTGTTGGGCTCTCTGCTCAGCAGGGAGCCTGCTTCCCCCCCTCCCTCTGCCTGCTTCTCTGCCTACTTGCGATCTCTCTCTGTCAAATAAATAAATAGAATCTTTAAAAAACAAATCTGTTATCATTATGATTTTCTCTGTTCTTTTCTGTGTGATCAGCAATTCTAACTTTGCCAGCATATCAGACAAGACAAATTCAAAGAACTATAACAGTTCTCCAACTGCTGCTGTAATGACAGACATCCTCTAGTCCAACAATCTCACTTTACAAATAAGTTATCTCAGATCCAGGGAGGTTAAAGCAATTAAATCAAAGTCACCCTTGTCTAGCTACAGGCATATATGGAGCTATAATCCAAATTTTCCAAGGACGCAACAAAGACACAAATATTAGTATCAGTGTGAAAATTATTAAGTATTAACAGCCTCAAGATGACATTATATTCCTGAGATATTTCACAACATATTGAACAGGCAGGAGATACCACCGGAAGACATTATAGAAGATTTCTTGGCAGATTTCTGTGGATTTTGCTAGCCAGTCTTTAACCGTAAGACTATTTCAGTGAGGCCAGAGGGAAAATTGCCAGTGGACAAAAGCTCTCTTTTCTGAAATTCCTGTTCAAAGGCCTAGAACTGAGAATTAGTAGTAGGAATTAAGTACCCTTGCCTTTATTTAAACAGCATTTTGTAGCCAGAAATAATATCCCGGGGAGTAATAAACTCCTGTACCTTTCCACTATGTTACCTTCCTCGGTTACCCCTTTTCTCTTTCTCTTAGTAACACATTAAAAGTCCTTTTGGGGGGCGCCTGGGTGGCTCAGTGGGTTAAAGCGTCTGCCTTCGGCTCGGGTCATGATCCCAGGGTCCTAGGATCGAGCCCCACATCGGGCTCTCTGCTCAGTGGCGAGCCTGCTTCCCCTTCTCTCTCTGCCTAGCTCTCTGCCTACTTGTGATTTCTCTCTCTGTCAAATAAATAAAGAAATTTAAAAAAAAAAGTCCTTTTGGAACCACTTTACTCTGAGTGGTACCACTCTGAGAAACTACATGTTTGATGTTCCACAATGGTAAAAATAAGAAATACGACCCCACAGGGAAAATCAGGGGTGCAGGGGGCAAAGTCTTCAGGGGGACTCCCAGATACGACATCCTACTCAGTTTCCTTCATGCTGTAAAATGGCACTCTGGGCATTCACTCCAAGCCAAATTAAGAGACTGACTTCTGGTGTCCAAATCGTTCTTCTATTTTATTTTCAAGTGAAAAGGCCAATCACTGGTAAAGATGTTTTTAAAAAGAAAAGAACAGTCGTCCAAAAGTTTTAAAGTCAGGAAACACCCTAAGACACGTCCGACTGCGATTGGCTCTCTCAAATTCTCACACGACTTGCACTGAACCTACAGTGCCCTGAAATGCCCCCCAGGCAAGCTTTTCAAGGGGTCAGGTTGGGGGCTCCTGGGCTGCTGCAGGTTAGACAGGTTCCCCGTCTGTCCGTGAAGCAATTTTCTGCGCAGGAAACCACTCAAGAGTGATGAAAGAGGACTCGGAGAAGAGCAGCCCGCGCCCCAACCTTCCCCCACCCCCCGCCTCCGCGTAGCTGGGTCCAGGGCTGAAGTCAGCAGACGGGACCCCGGGTACGCGTTCCCCTCGAGGGCCAAGCGAAGGGCGCGAGTTCTCCGGGGCCACGGCCAGGAGCTGGGAGCAGACCCACGGGACACATGGTTCCGCCGCTGCCCCGAGGGACCCGGCTGAGGCTCGCAGGGCGCCCGGAGCGGCCGGCGCCGCTTACCTTGACGGCTCCGCGGGAACTCGGCTGGGACTCTGCGCGGACGCGACCGCGGGCGCGGGCGGGGCTCGGGGCCGGGAGCTGAGCAGCGGCAGGGAAGGCGCGGAGGCTCCACTGGGCTCCACCCGGGTTCAGGTCCGCCGCCTCGGGGAGGAAGTGGTGTCAGCCCTGCCCTTCCCACGCAGCGCGCAGACGTGTGGCGCCCTCCGCGCCGCTTTGCATCGAGGTGCAACCGGGACGCCCGGTTGGAGGCACAGCCGCGGGAGGACGCGTGGATGAAGGCTCCTAACTCTCGGGGGCTGCTTTTCCCAACTCATCGGGTCTGTGCCTCATTTCCCTTATTTCTCCTCCTTTACACCGCATCCTTAAAGGGGGGGAAAAAGTTTAAGTTCTGGGAAAAGTTGGGTCTTCCTCTCCCGCCCCTCCCCCACGCGCGCCCCCTTCTCTGAGAATCCCCTCGCTAGTTGATCTTTCTTCGTCGCTCGTTAGTGGCTAAGGGGGTGTGGCCAGAGCACGGCTCCTCAGAAGCCCGAGACCCTGACCTCTTTTGCAACGGCCTTCCCAAGTGTTTACTTCAGCCCCTCTGCGCTTCCTCTTTCGGGCCAGTTGAGTAAGGCCGGAGCTTCCCGCCCGGCGCGGAGCCCACTCTTGGGGGACTTGGCGCGGGAGTGCGGCGCAGAGCGACCCCGCGCCTGCGCGTCAGCCCGCCAGACCGCAGGGACGCGCTAGCCCGGGGGCCGGTGTCTGCCGGACCCCGGGGTGGGGGCATCGGAGGTCGGGGGTCTGGTGCGGAAGGGCCTTCTCGGCTCAGCCCATTTCTCAACTGTCCGATTGGCAACCACCCCCCACCCCGCCCCAAAGCTTAACCACACTGAGTTGGCGGGTGAGGCTGTAAAGAAACCCGGGGCTCACACACATCGCTGGTGGAAATCCAAAATCGTGTGAATCCCGTGGAGGCGAATTCAGCAATAGCTATTAAACTTTTCTATGCAGTTACCGTTTGATCCAGAAATCCCACTTTTAGGAATGTATTAGGACAGTAGAGTGATGACAAGAAGTTTTGCAATACCCACGCCCATTCTTGGCCACAGGATTTGTAATAGCGAAGGACTGACTGGAACTAACCCGAGACTCTGGAAGTGAAGCCTCCTGAGGGTGGGGAGATCTGAAAATACAGAAGTTAAAAACAGTTAGGATTTATAAATGTGGTTGAATTAACCTCCTCTTCCCCTATACAGTTGTGTCCTCAAGGGCTTTTATGTGGGGAAGGTGGTGAAGGTACAAAGACATACATTGGACGTGTAAATTAATTAGGTAAATTAAGATAGTTCCGTCATTTATTTAGTAAAAACAAAAACAAAAACAACTTTTAGGCACCTACCTACTCATCTAAGAACAATGAAAATAGTTGTGAAGAAAACAGTACCTGCTCTGGTGGATGGTACTTTCAAGATGGGAGAAAGCAAATTAATATTTAATATGTTAAGTAATAGAAGTATATTGAAGGGAATTAAAAGGTGAGGGTGTTAGTAGTAGGGATGGAGCCGTTGCATTAATTAGGATTATCAAGGAAGATCTTTCTGATAGTGTCACTTGAAGAGCCAGACCTAAATGACATGAGAGATTAATTCATGTGGATTTTTGGATGACAATATTCAAAGGCTCTGGGTTAGGAAGGCACTTGAGATGCTGGGAGAACAGCAAGTAAGCTAATATGGACAGAGCAGAGTGAGAGGGAGACAAGTGGTATATGAGATCAAAGAGGAAATTGTGGCCCAATCATGTGTGTCCTTTCTGGCTATGGTAGGGACTTCACTGTGAGATGGGAAGCCATAGGAAGGTTCTGAACAGTCAGTACTATATAGAAAGTCAAGTCCAGCAATGGAGTAACTTAATAGGAATGGAAGAGTGGGCAGCCAATACCTCTTTGCAAAGTAATGGAAGGGGCAGCCCTTCCAGGATTTGGAAAGACATTCCAAGAGAAGGAAGAGCAAGGTTAAATGTTAAAGAGAGTAGAGATAACTGATGATGAAAAGTTCTTAAGTTCTTTTTTTCTTTGAAGCTGAAATAGAGTTTATGTAGAATATTATGTTAGTTTCAGGTGTTCATAGTACAAGTCACACATAGTGATTTGACAATTATATATATTACAAAATACCCCCATTACTATACAAAATTATTGTAGTATTGTTGACTATATTTCCCATGCTGTCCTTTTCATTCCTGGGACTTATTGAATTTATAACAAAGTTTGTACCTCTTTTTTTTTTTAAGATTTTATTTATTTATTTGACAGAGAGAGATCACAAGTATACAGAGAGGCAGGCAGAGAGAGAGAGGGAAGCAGGCTTCTTGCTGAGCAGAGAGCCTGATGCAGGACTCGATCCCAGGACCTGAGATCATGACCTGAGCCGAAGGCAGCAGCTTAACCCACTGAGCCACCCAGGCGCCCCAAGTTTGTACCTCTTAATTGCCTTTATCAATCTCACCCATCCCTCTACCTCCTCATCTCTGGCAACTATCAGTTTGTTCTCTGTATTTATGAGTCTGTTTTTGTATTTTCTTTGTTCTTTTTTTTTTTTTTTTTTAGATTCCACATATCAGGGAAATCATAAGAAATTTGTCTTTCTCTGTTGGACTTGTTTTACCTACTAAAATACTTTTTGTGTCCCTCTGTATAATTACAAATAGCAAGATTTCATTCATTTTTATGGCTTATTTATCTTCTATTGTATGTATATACCATATCTTCTTTATCTTTATCTACTGATGGACACTAAGGTTGCTTCCATGTCTTGGTTATTGCAAATAATGCTGTAATAAACAGAAGGATGTACATATCTTTTCAAATTAGTGTTTACATTTTCATCTGGCAAATACCCAGAAGTAGAATTACTGGATCATAGGGTATTTCTTTCTTTCTTTTTTTTTTTTTAATTTCTTGAGGAACCTCCATATTGTTTTTCAGAGTGGCTGGACAAATTAACATCCTCACCAACAGCATGCAAGTGTTCCCTTTTCTCCACATCCTCGCCAACACTTTTTATTTCTCATCTTGATTCTAGCCATTCTGACAGGTGTGAAGTGATATGTCACTGTGATGTTGATTTGTATTTCCCCGATAATTAGTGGCATTGAGCATCTTTTCATGTGTCTGTTGGCCATCTATTTTTCTTCAGAAAATGTCAGTTCAGATCCTCTGCCCATTTTTAAATTGCATTATTTGTTTTATTAGTGTTGAGTTGCATGAGTTCTTAGGTACTTTGGATAATAATCCTTTATTGTATGTATCATTTGCAAACATCTTCCATTCAGTAGGTTGCCTTTTGGTTTTGTTGATGGCTTCCTTCACTGTGCAGAAGCTTTTAGTTTTTTGTAGTTCCAATAGTTTATTTTTGCTTTGGTTTCCTTTGCCTGGGAAACAGATCCCAAAAAAATATTTCTATGGCCAATGTCCAAGAGTTTATTGCATGTTTTCTTCTAGGAGTCTTATGGTTTCAGGTTCCACATTAAATCCATTTTGAATTTATTTTTGTGTGTGGTATAAGAAAGTGGTCCAGCTTCCTTCTTTTGCATGTGGCTGTCTAGTTTTCCCATGACCATTTACTGAACAAACTGTCTTTTTCCCATTGTGTATTGTTTGGTCCTTAAAAAAGAGAAATAAGATATCCTCTATTTTACCAGAAAGGAAGGAGGGTGGGTTTGGAGTTGACAAGGATTTTCTTCTTTTTGATAGCTGTGAGATGCAGAAGTTCTAGTTTAAAGACTATTTTCTTTTGTAAAGTAAGAAAAGAAGTAGAACCCTCTGCTGGGAGTGAGATAGGAGGGACTATCAAAGACTGCCCTAAATTAGGGAAGCTGGAAAAAGTTCGACAAGGTCCCTGCAGAGAATGGGAGAGTGAGTTGACCAGAAAAATTTCATGAGATTTCCAGAAACAGCCTGAGAAACTATTTGAAATCGACAGTGATGGTGTAAGTAATCTGCTCAGTCATGTGATTCTCCTGCAGGACTAGGTTGCATAGGTTTGGAGAAAGTTTAGCTGTTATGGGTAAGGATAGGTTGTTGTATTCAGAAGGTAGGTAGATTGAATTTTGCTTCTGGAGGCATTGAGATTATGGGAGCTCACAATGTCCAGAATGTGACCATAGGTTTGGGTGGCTGAGGTGATCAAGGAAATGAGAGGCCAAGGGGTTATAAATGTCATCCCAGGTAACTGTTTAAGTCATCCAGGATTAGGGCAGCCCACAATTTACTGTTGAGCCCGAGCCACTTCTCAGAGTAGCAGAATGCTAACTGGATGAGAACACAAGAAACAGGTATAATTCATGGCACTTCCAGACAAACAGAATGATGACAAGATACAAAGTCATCTTAAAGGAAGACTGGGAGTCAGGTGTTAGAGTTTCAAAATGAGAGATCAGGACTGACTGGGATTTGTGGAGATGACAGATCAGAAGTGGTAGATAGAGTGGCCTGCCCAAATGGTATGAGCCTCAAGAGAAGTCACCTTGCTTTTTGCTTTCTTTTGTTTTGAATAAAAGGAGAAACCACTTAAAGTCCTCCAGTAGTAATGCGGAGCATGGACAAGGGCAAACTCACCTTCTAAACTTAAGGTACATGGAGTGTGAGAGAATAATCTACTTTTCCTTGAGAAAGTTGCAATGAAAATGCAGAGTTAAACTGCCAGGACAGAGGAACACTCCAGAAATCCCCTCATGATACAGGAATGGCAGTGAGAGAGTTTGGGATGTGGGGAAGACAAGGGCTGAATGAATCACAGGTGAGGAAGAACAGAGTGTCGTGAGATGATGGTATGGGAGAAATTTCCCCTAGTGAAGCAATCTCCTTGGAATATGTCTGCAAAACATGGTTAGTGGATAGACAACGTGGACCCTGGCATCACAGAGGAACTCAGTTTAAGTTGAGTTGGGATTTCAACTATGACTTACTACCTTACTCTTTTGGCATGTCCACCAAGTCTAACACGTGTTTTTGCCCATTTCCTCCTCCTGGCTTAAGAGTGTTCACCTCTGGCAAAGGACCTGGACTGACCAGAATTAAGATTTCTGCCACTTTTTGATGGGGAGGGTTTCCTTTGGTTTGACATTTTATAAAGTTTCTCCTGTTCATTTTATTTGGATTATCCTTAACTGTAGGGAATATTTGCTTCTTATTTAAACATATAACTTTTACACCATCTGCAATAGACTGTATTTTCCAAAGATGGCCATGACCATATCTCCCTTCTCCATCAAGAGGTGGAATCCATTTTCTCCTTCCCCCTTGAATGTGCATGGGCTCTATGACTGCTTTGATCGATAGAAGACAGCAGAAGGGATGGGGGACTTAGCACTTACTGGCTGGCAGCCTCTCTTCCTGCCTCTCTCAGCCCTGAACACCCAGGAAGCAGGCCATCCCATCAGAGAGAGAGGGCACATGAGGGAAGAGAGGCCACCTCAGACATGAGCTGAAGACGCCATCTTGTACACCCAGCCCCATCAAACCTTCAGGAGATTCTAGCCCCAGTTCTTATCTAAATGCAGCAACACCAGAGTATGTGGAGGAACACCCAGATGAGCTGAATCAACCTACAGATTCCTGAGAGATAATGATAAATAGCTGTGTTAAGCCTCTAAGTCTTGGTTTGTTTAAGCAATAGTGGTTTGTTCAAGCAATATTCAAGACCTCTTGGGTACCTCTATAGCTCATGTTTCTGTCATAGTAAAGCTTCTGTGCTTGGCCTTTTAAAATATAAACTGATAAAATATAAACTGTGGTTTCTATTTTAGTCAGAAAAGTGTATAATTAGTATGTTATTACTAATTATATGTTTTGTATCTAGTGTATGTGTTTTTTCTTGCCCTTTAACAAAATGTTCCCTCTGCCTGACCTCTGACCCTCTACTTGTCCTCTGGCCAATGTTCTCAGACATTCCTTTCCTGCTTCACACCTGAGTGATAGTCAGTGGGAGGAGTACTAGACAGGCTGGATGGAAGAAAAATCGGCAGGAGGAGAAGGATAGGGAAGAAGAGAGAGAGCCCAAGAAAGCTTGGGAGAGGATTTTTGGCAGGGAGCTCAAAGCAAAGCAGGGAGAAAGATGTTTTGGGGACACTGCTGGGTATGAGAGTGGTAGAGAGTGAGAAGGAAGGGAGGAAAGGAATTTTAAGAAATATGGACTTGATTGAAAATTAAACTTGCCTGATGGTTTCTTGGCACTGACACTGCACAGAGGCTATGCCCATGGGAGCCCAGTGGTAGATGACTCAATAAGCATTAACGTCTTTGAAATACTGAGATACATATGCATACATTGTGTCTTCCAGAGCATGCGTCTGTAAAGCAGGGATCCTTGCTACCTATGGCTTAAGCCAAAAGCAATTCTTGTAGAGAAGTTCTGATAGCTCACTGAACTCAGACAGGAAGTACCACTGGGCCCCATGGGGAGCTACACTAGGAACCAGAGGACCACCAGGAAGTCTTTCTCTTTTTTATTTTGCCTTAAAATTTTTTTATTGTGATAAGATATACATGACATAAAATTATTACCTTAACCATTTGTAAGTGTACACTTCAGTGGTGTTAAATACATTAATAATGTTGTCCCCCACCCGGTACCCCATTACTTTCTTAAAACCAAAAAATTTTTAAGTAATTTCTACACCCAATGTGGGCCTCAAGCCCACAGCTCCATTAAGAGTCATATGCTCTATGGACTGAGCCAGACAGACACTCCTGAACAGCTACTTTTTTTTTTTTTTAAAGATTTTATTTATTTATTTGACAGATAGAGATTGCAAGTAGGCAGAGAGGCAGGTAGAGAGACAGAGAGAAGCAGGCTCCCAACTGAGTAGAGAGCCTGATGTGGGGCTCTATCCTAGGACCCTGGAATCACGACCTGAGCCAAAGGCAGAGGCTTAACCCACTGAGCCACCCAGGCACCCCAATAGCTACCTTTTAACAGCATTTTTGTTTACCATCTCTACAGTTTTACCTTTTCCAGAATGTCATAGAAATGAAATCATACAGTGTGTAGCCTTTTCAGATTGGCTTTATTCACTTACTTAGCAGCATGCATTTAAACTGATCTAAGTCTTTGTGTGGTTTCCTAGCTCATTCCTTTCATCACTGAGTAGTATCCTATTAGGTAGATAAACTGCAGTTTGTTTATCCATTCACCAATTGATCCCAATTTTTGGTGATTATGAATAAAACTGCTTTAAACATTCATAGGCAGGATTTTTGTATGGACGTAAGTTTTCAAATCAGTTGACTTGATTCCTAGTAGTAGAGTTTCGGGATCATATAATAAGACTATGTATACTTTGTGTGAAACTGCCAAACTGCCCTCCAAAGTGGTTGTACCATTTTGCATACCCATCATTGAGAGCTCCTGCTGCTCTGCATCTTCACCAGCAATTGGCATTGTCAGTTTTTTGGACTGTAGCCATTTTAATAGGTATGTGGCAGTATCTCATTGTCATTTTGATTTGCATTTCCCTAATGACAAATGAAGTTGTGCATCTCTTAATATGCTTGTTTATTATCTGTGTCTCTTTTTTTGGTGAGGTGTTCATTCAGATATTTTGCCTCTCTTTCTTACTTTCTTTTGCTTTGTTGTATTATTGTGGGGTTATAAGAGTTCTTTGTTTATTTTGAGAATGTTAAATTTTTTGAGAAGATTTTCATTTGAGAGAGAGAGTGAGCAATAGCACAAGCAGGGGGTAGGCTCAGAGGGAGAGGGAGAAGCAGACTCTCCACCGAGCAGGGTGACTGACACGGGGATCGATTCCAGGACCCCAGAACCATGACCTGAGCAGAAGGCAGATGCTTAACCAACTGAGCCACCCAGGCACCTCGAGAATGATAAATTTTTAATATGAAATTTCTGGTCACTCAGCATTACCTCTAGCAAAGTCTGAAACTCCTCTTTTCCCACCCCCATTTCCTTTCACATGGTGATAGCAAATGGCAGCTACCACCAGTCAGCTTTTGTATGAAAGACCAAATCTGATGAGAAGTGGTTTGGGGCCGTTAGTATGAAGGGTGTGACTATGCACAGTGTAAAATCAATACTTAAAATATAAAACTTACTGATGCCTTTTCTAAAATCTTAAAATAAGTGTAGATATGAAAACCAACTAAACCTATAAGGGACACTACTACACACTCACTAGAATGGCTGAAATTAAAAAGATGGAGCATACCATATGTTGGAAAGTGTGTGGAAGAACTGGAACTCTTCATACATTGCTAGTGGGAGTGGAAATGGTACAACCACTTAGAAATTAGCAGTTCATTAAAAGGTTAGACATACACTCACCATAGGACTTGGCCATTCCATTCCTAGGTATCTATCTAAGAGAAATAAAATCATATGTCCACCCAAAGACCTATTACATGAATATTCATAGAGCTCTATTTGTAATAGCCCCAATTGGAAACACTCAGATGTCCATCATAGGTGAATGGATAAACACATTGTGTAGTAATTACTCTATGGAATACTACTCTGCAACAAAAAGGAATAAACTATCGGTACACCCAATAATGTGGGTGAATCTCAACATAATTATGCTGAGTGACAAAAGCCAGATTAAAAAAAGAACGTATGCTGTTTGATCTCATCTTTTGTATAAATTCTTGAAAATTCACACTAATCTGTAGTGAGTAAAAGCACTGAGAAAGGAAGGGAGGAGCGAGAAAGGGAGGATTATAGAGGGGCACAAGGAAACCTTTAGGAGGGATGAATGTGTTCATAATCTTGATTTTACTGATGGTTTCCATTGGTGTGTACATATGTCAAAACTGGCTGGAAAGTATACCTATATGTGTGCAGTTTAATATATGTCAATTGTGCCTCAGTAGAGTTACAAAAAAAAATCCTCCCCTTGGACCGTTACCTAATTTGTGATTTCAAAAATGTAATTAAAAACATGTATTAAATTTGAGTTAAAATCTTATTCATCAAAAACAAGAGGAAATCTAAATTGTCTGTAATATTAATGTTTATAACAAATATTGATAAAAAAGAAAGGATCACTGCTTTAGATTTGTCAAAACTAAACATTTTATAGTTGGAAGCCTCGATCTAGAATATGAACAGGAAAGAGAGAGAGGGAACACAAAATTGAATGGGAAGAAATAGGAAATCAAACACTGCAAACTTTTTGGAAGCTCGGCCTAATCCCAGAGGCGACAACAAGCTGTTGGATATTACAGGGTCTTGTGTGTACTTTAGAAAAGTGTTGAAATAGGGATGCCTGGGTGGCTCAGTGGGTTAAGCCTCTGCTTTTGGCTCAGGTCATGATCTCAGGGTCCTGGGACTGAGCCCCACATTGGGCTCTCTGCTTGGCGGGGAGCCTGCTTCCCCCCACCTCCCTGCCTCTCTGCCTACTTGCTATCTCTCTCTCTCTCTCTCTGTCAAATTAAAAAAAAAAATCTTAAAAAAAAAAAAGAAAAATGTTGAAATAGTTGTAGGTGTGTTTCTATAGCAAAGATAGTTTTGTACTGGGACTGAACACTGAAAAAAAGCATATGGTTTAAGAAACACTAGTGTTACATATTTTTAAAGTTTAGAACACAAAATTTGCTATAGGTCTTTTTCATCCAAGTTAAGTTATTTTGTCCTGCTTTTTACTAGATCCATATGGCTCCTGGTAGTAGAAGCCGAAACACACAAACTTCTCAGACTAACAAAACTCCATTTCAAGTTAATTTGGGGGAGCAGTGTGGGATAGAATTTGGGCTTATTAGCCACCATATGTGTTGCCTCCCTGAACTGTCATTCCTTGTTTACATACAATTTAAGCTTGCCTTTGTACTTAGGATAAAATCTGAACTCCTTGATGTGATGGTTAAGACTTTATAAGATCTGGTGCCAACCCATTTCTCCAACTTCTTTTAAGTTCAAGCCATATTGTCTTCCTCTCTGTTCTTGAAAATTGAGAAGGTCTTTGTTGCCTGGAATCCAAGTCTCTGGTTCTCTGCTTGAATGACATCTTTATCCTTTCAATCTCAGCTTTATGAGGACCTCTGTGTTAAGTAAGCTCCATGAGGACATGGAGAAGTAGCTGAAGTAGGGGGTAAGGGGCAAGTGGGAGGTAGGGGACAGAGGCAACTCAGGGATGCTCCATTTCTCCTTAGCTCATTTTCATAAACTGGTGCCTTTTCTATGAATAGTGTGAAATATTCAATTTTAACACCACGAGCAGACAGTACCTGTGGTCAGATGATGAAACATAAGGAGGTCAGAAGATGGTGTGTTTTTTTTTTTTTAAATATTCTCACCCTACCCTCAACTGTAAAACGAGGCCAATAATAATGTTTTCCTGCCTGAATCACAGGGGTGGTATTTATATAACATGTGCAAAATTGCTTTAAAAACTAAACAGGAACAGATGTTGGTAATTTCAGGCTAATGTGGTCTTCACACTATAGTGGTGCCTTCCCCTGTGAATTCTGCCAAGGACAAAGGGTTCAGCTCAGTGTGCTTAGAGAAGAAGTTTTTGGTAGGCATCTCATTGCCTGCTCTGGGACTTCTAGAAGCTCTGCAGTCCATTGCTGCTCTGGCAGCAAGCTTCAGACACCAAGTTAGTAATAATACGTTTCTTTTATTCTTTCAATGAACACACCAAGAAATACATTTTAAATGGGAAACTTTTCTCTGGTTCACTTGGGTCCAGACTTCTCTCCTTCCCTCCTCCACTGTCTCCCTTACCCTTCCTCCCTTCCTCTATCCCTCCCACTCTCCCTTTCTTCTCATCTTCCTCAGTTGAAAAAAGAATCTGGTCAAAGTGAAAAATTCTGTACGAACAAGTGAATGTCAAGCTCAGTAGAATACATGGCAAAGGGTGCTGGTGTAATCAAATGACTGAGCAGAGTTGCTAAGACCCCACAAAATCTATCTCAACTACTTCTAGTTTGCTTTGCTTTATCCAATTTTATATTCTATGATCTCAGGTAAAAGTATAAAATAATTCATTGCTGGGGAATTTAAATTCTTCATTAGAATCGTATCAAAAGGGGGAGGAGTCAAGATGGCGGAGAAGTAGCAGGCTGAGACTACTTCAGGTAGTGGGAGATCAGCTAGATAGCTTATATCTAAAGATTGCAAACACCTACAAATCCAATGGGAGATCGAAGAGAAGAAGAACAGCAACTCTAAAAACAGAAAATCAACCACTTTCTGCAAGGTAGGACTGGCGGAGAAGTGAATCCAAAGCGACGGGAAGATAGACTGCGGGGGGAGGGGCCGGCTCCCAGCGAGCGGCAGAGCAACCGAGCACAAAATCGGGACTTTTAAAAGTCTGTTCCGCTGAGGGACATCGCTCCAGAGGCTTAACCGGGGTGAAGCCCAGGCGGGGTCAGCGCGGCCTCAGGTCCCGCAGGGTCACAGAAGGATCGGGGGTGGCTGAGTGTCGCAGAGCTCACAGGTATTAGAACCGGGAAGCCGGCTACAGAGACAGAGCCGAGGAGTGACTCTCAGCTCGGGGTTGCCTTGAACCGGTCGCAGGCTCGGTCAGCTCGGAGCGCGGCCGGAGGCCAGGGTGGCGGGAGTCATTGGGCGCTGTTCTCTGGGGGCGCACTGAGGAGTGGGGCCCCGGGCTCTCGGCTCCTCCGGGCCGGAGACCGGGAGGCCGCCATCTTCATTCCCGTCTTCCAGAACTCTATGGAAAGCGCTCAGGGAACAAAAGCTCCCGAAAGCAAACCCGAGCGGATTACTCAGCCCGGCCCCTGGGTAAGGGCGGTGCAACTCCGCATGGGGCAAAGATGCTTGAGAATCACTACAACAGGCCCCTCCCCCAGAAGATCAGCAAGAAACCCAGCCAGGACCAAGTTTACCTACCAAGGAGTGTAGTTTCAATACCAAGGAGAGCGGCAGAATTCCAGAGGAGGAGAAAGCAAAGCACGGAACTCATGGCTTTCTCCCCATGATTCTTTAGCCTTGCAGTTAATTTAATTTTTTTTTCTTTTCTTTTTCAATTTTTTTCTTCTGCTAAATTTTTTTAACTTTTACCCTTTTCTTTTTTAACATTTTTTAACTAGTTTATCTAATATATATATATATATATATATTCCTTTTTATACTTTTTCTTTATTGGTTTTCTTTTTTTAATTTTTTTTTCTTTCTTTCTGAACCTCTTTTTATCCCCTTTCTCCCCCCCACGACTTGGGATCTCTTCTGATTTGGCTAAAGCATATTTTCCTGGGGTTGTTGCCACCCTTTTAGTATTTTACTTGCTCCTTCATATACTCTTATCTGGACAAAATGACAAGGCGGAAAAATTCACCACAAAAAAAAGAACAAGAGGCAGTACCAAAGGCTAGAGACCTAATCAATACAGACATTGATAATATGTCAGATCCAGAGTTCAGAATGATGATTCTCAAGGTTCTAGCTGGGCTCGAAAAAGGCATGGAAGATATTAGAGAAACCCTCTCGGGAGATATAAAAGCCCTTTCTGGAGAAATAAAAGAACTAAAATCTAACCAAGTTGAAATAAAAAAAGCTATTAATGAGGTGCAAACAAAAATGGAGGCTCTGACGGCTAGGATAAATGAGGCAGAAGAAAGAATTAGCGATATAGAAGACCAAATGACAGAGAATAAAGGAGCTGAGCAAAAGAGGGACAAACAGCTACTGGATCACGAGGGGAGAATTCGACGTGATAAGATGAAACAACATTAGAATAATTGGGATTCCAGAAGAAGAGGAAACAGAGAGGGGAGCAGAAGGTATGTTGGAGAGAATTATTGGAGAGAATTTCCCCAATATGGCAAAGGGAACAAGCATCAAAATCCAGGAGGTTCAGAGAACCCCACTCAAGATCAATAAGAATAGGTCCACACCCCGGCACCTAATAGTAAAATTGACAAGTCTTAGTGACAAAGAGAAGATCCTGAAAGCAGCCCGGGAAAAGAAGTCTGTAATGTACAATGGTAAAAATATTCGATTGGCAGCAGACGTATCCACAGAGACCTGGCAGGCCAGGAAGAGCTGGCATGATATATTCAGAATACTAAACGAGAAAAACATGCAGCCAAGAATACTATATCCAGCTAGGCTATCATTGAAAATAGAAGGAGAGATTAAAAGCTTCCAGGACAAACAAAAACTGAAAGAATTTGCAAATACCAAACCAGCTCTACAGGAAATATTGAAAGGGGTCCTCTAAGCAAAGGGAGACCCTAAAAGAAGTAGATCAGAAAGAAACAGAGACAATATACAATAACAGTCACCTTACAGGCAATACAATGGCACTAAATTCATATCTCTCAATAGTTACCCTGAATGTTAATGGGCTAAATGCCCCAATCAAAAGACACAGGGTATCAGAATGGATAAAAAAACAAAACCCATCTATATGTTGCCTACAAGAAACTCATCTTAAACCTGAAGACACCTCCAGATTTAAAGTGAGGGGGTGGAAAAGAATTTACCATGCTAATGGACATCAGAAGAAAGCAGGAGTGGCAATCCTTATATCAGATCAATTAGATTTTAAGCCAAAGACTACAATAAGAGATGAGGAAGGACACTACATCATACTCAAAGGAACTGTCCAACAAGAAGATCTAACAATTTTAAATATCTATGCCCCTAACGTGGGAGCAGCCAACTATATAAACCAATTAATAACAAAATCAAAGAAACATATCGACAATAATACAATAATAGTAGGGGACTTTAACACTCCCCTCACTGAAATGGACAGATCATCCAAGCAAAAGATCAACAAGGAAATCAAGGCCTTAAATGACACACTGGACCAGATGGACATCACAGATATATTCAGAACTTTTCATCCCAAAGCAACAGAATACACATTCTTCTCTAGTGCACATGGAACATTCTCCAGAATAGATCACATTCTTGGTCCTAAATCAGGTCTCAACTGTTATCAAAAGATTGGAATCATTCCCTGCATATTTTCAGACCACAATGCTCTGAAGCTAGAACTCAATCACAAGAGGAAATTTGGAAAGAACCCAAATACATGGAGACTAAACAGCATCCTTCTAAAGAATGAATGGGTCAACCAGGAAATTAAAGAAGAATTGAAAAAATTCATGGAAACAAATGATAATGAAAACACAACGGTTCAGAATCTGTGGGACACAACAAAGGCAGTCCTGAGAGGAAAATATATAGCGGTACAAGCCTTTCTCAAGAAACAAGAAAGGTCTCAGGTACACAACCTAACCCTACACCTAAAGGAGCTGGAGAAAGAACAAGAAAGAAACCCTAAACCCAGCAGGAGAAGAGAAATCATAAAGATTAGAGCAGAAATCAATGAAATAGAAACAAAAAAAACAATAGAACAAATCAACGAAACGAGGAGCTGGTTCTTTGAAAGAATTAATAAGATTGATAAACCCCTGGCCAGACTTATCAAAAAGAAAAGAGAGAGGACCCAAATAAATAAAATCATGAATGAAAGAGGAGAGATCACAACGAACACCATAGAAATACAGACAATTATAAGAACATACTATGAGCAACTCTACGCCAACAAATTGGACAATCTGGAAGAAATGGATGCATTCCTAGAGACATATAAACTACCACAACTGAACCAGGAAGAAATAGAAAGCCTCAACAGACCCATAAGCAGTAAGGAGATTGAAACAGTCATCAAAAATCTCCAAACAAACAAAAGCCCAGGGCCAGATGGCTTCCCGGGGGAATTCTACCAAACATTTAAAGAAGAACTAATTCCTGTTCTCCTGAAACTGTTCCAAAAAATAGAAATGGAAGGAAAACTTCCAAACTCATTTTATGAGGCCAGCATCACCTTGATCCCAAAACCAGACAAGGATCCCATCAAAAAAGAGAACTACAGACCAATATCCTTGATGAACACAGATGCAAAAATTCTCGCCAAAATACTAGCCAATAGGATTCAACAGTACATTAAAAGGATTATTCACCACGACCAATTGGGATTTATTCCAGGGCTGCAAGGCTGGTTCAAGATCCGCAAATCAATCAATGTGATACAACACATTAATAAAAGAAAGAACAAGAACCATATGATACTCTCCATAGATGCTGAAAAAGCATTTGACAAAGTACAGCATCCCTTCCTGATCAAAACTCTTCAAAGTGTAGGGATAGAGGGCACATTCCTCAATATTATCAAAGCCATCTATGAAAAACCCACCGCAAATACCATTCTCAATGGAGAAAAACTGAAAGCTTTTCCGCTAAGGTCAGGAACACGGCAGGGATGTCCGTTATCACCACTGCTATTCAACATAGTACTAGAAGTCCTAGCCTCAGCAATCAGACAACAAAAGGAAATTAAAGGCATCCAAATCGGCAAAGAAGAAGTCAAACTATCACTCTTTGCAGATGATATGATACTGTATGTGGAAAACCCAAAAGACTCCACTCCAAAACTGCTAGAACTTGTACAGGAATTCAGTAAAGTGTCAGGATATAAAATCAATTAGCAGAAGTCAGTTGCATTTCTCTACACCAACAACAAGACAGAAGAAAGAGAAATTAAGGAGTCCATCCCATTTACAATTGCACCCAAAACTATAAGATACCTAGGAATAAACCTAACCAAAGAGACTAAGAATCTATACACAGAAAACTATAAAGTACTCATTAAAGAAATTGAGGAAGACACAAAGAAATGGAAAAATGTTCCATGCTCCTGGATTGGAAGAATAAATATTGTGAAAATGTCTATGCTACCTAAAGCAATCTACACATTTAATGCAATTCCTATCAAAGTACCATCCATTTTTTTCAAAGAAATGGAACAAATAATCCTAAAATTTATATGGAACCAGAAAAGACCTCAAATAGCCAAAGGAATATTGAAAAAGAAAGCCAAAGTTGGTGGCATCGCAATTCCGGACTTCAAGCTCTATTACAAAGCTGTTATCATCAAGACAGTATGGTACTGGCACAAAAACAGACACATAGACCAATGGAACAGAATAGAGAGCCCAGAAATAGACCCTCAACTTTATGGTCAACTAATCTTTGACTAAGCAGGAAAGAATGTCCAGTGGAAAAAAGACAGCCTCTTCAATAAATGGTGTTGGGAAAATTGGACAGCCACATGCAGAAAAATGAAATTGGATCATTTCCTTACACCACACACGAAAATAGACTCAAAATGGATGAAGGATCTCAATGTGAGAAAGGAATCCATCAAAATCCTTGAGGAGAACACAGGCAGCAACCTCTTTGACCTCAGCCGCAGCAACATCTTCCTAGGAACATCGCCAAAAGCAAGGGAAGCAAGGGCAAAAATGAACTATTGGGATTTTATCAAGATCAAAAGCTTTTGCACAGCAAAGGAAACAGTTCACAAAACCAAAAGACAACTGACAGAATGGGAGAAGATATTTGCAAATGACATATCAGATAAAGGGCTAGTGTCCAAAATCTATAAAGAACTTAGCAAACTCAACACCCAAAGAACAAATAATCCAATCAAGAAATGGGCAGAGGACATGAACAGACATTTCTGCAAAGAAGACATCCAGATGGCCAACAGACACATGAAAAAGTGCTCCACATCACTCGGCATCAGGGAAATACAAATCAAAACCACCATGAGATATCACCTCACACCAGTCAGAATGGCTAAAATTAACAAGTCAGGAAATGACAGATGCTGGCGAGGATGCGGAGAAAGGGGAACCCTCCTACACTGTTGGTGGGAATGCAAGCTGGTGCAACCACTCTGGAAAACAGCATGGAGGTTCCTCAAAATGTTGAAAATAGAACTACCCTATGACCCAGCAATTGCACTGCTGGGTATTTACCCTAAAGATACAAACGTAGTGATCCGAAGGGGCACGTGCACCCGAATGTTTATAGCAGCAATGTCTACAATAGCCAAACTATGGAAAGAACCTAGATGTCCATCAACAGACGAATGGATAAAGAAGATGTGGTATATATACACAATGGAATACTATGCAGCCATCAAAAGAAATGAAATCTTGCCATTTGCGACGACGTGGATGGAACTAGAGGGTATCATGCTTAGCGAAATAAGTCAATCGGAGAAAGACAACTATCATATGATCTCCCTGATATGAGGGAGAGGAGATGCAACATGGGGGGTTAAGGGGATAGGAGAAGTGTAAATGAAACAAGATGGAATTGGGAGGGAGACAAACCATAAGTGACTCTTAATCTCACAAAACAAACTGAGGGTTGATGGGGGGAGGGGGGTTGGGAGGGGGGTGGGATTATGGACACTGGGGAGGGTATGTGCTATGGTGAGTGCTGTGAAGTGTGTAAACCTGGTGATTCACAGACCTGTACCCCTGGGGATAAAAATATATGTTTATAAAAAATAAAAATAAAAATTAAAAAAAAAAAAGAATCGTATCAAAAATATTTCTCCACTTTTTCATTGTAACTCGTGCTCAACTGGGGACAAAATCCATGTTGTCTTTCTCTCCTGAGCCGTGCTTCCCATTCATCAGTGAGATGATAATTGGTAAAATCCCTGTTTCTGTGCACAGTTCTCTTGAATTTTAGCTCCTATCCTTATCTTGACTGATTCTAAGTTATTTTTATTATTTTTAAAGGGAATCTTACTCAGACTTTTTTCTTAGTATATCTTTCGTGATGATATGATTCTCTTTCATTTGAATCTTGTGAAGTGAGTCCTAGCAAATGCCCGAGGGCAGGGTCACACAGTCTGGGTTCCCTGGCCCTCTTCTCCTTCAGCCTATGGCAACTGTCACAGAGAGCGTTCCACCGGGACAGTTTCCAGTGGAAATCTCTCTGTTCTACTTTGCCATCCTGGGCGCACAGGAGAAACACTTGGCTAATTTCCTCATCTTTCTGGAACAAGATTCTGCATCCACTTCCAGAGAGTGTGGGGCTGCTCCCCACACCCACATGCAATTCTGGGACATTAGATGGACGGCCAATAGTTTAACTCAATTCTGATACCGCAGAATACAAGGCTGCCCCTCCCCCGCAACTTTGGATGCCAGTCTCACCTGGAATTCTGAGTCACCTCCCACAGTTCCCTCCTTGGGTTTGAGTAATTTGTTCGAGTGGCTCACAGAACTCAGAAAACCAGTTTACTCCCTAGATTACTGGTTTATTTTGAAAGAATGTAACTTAGGAACAGCCAGATAGAAGAGATGTATATAGCAAGGTATGGGGAAAGGCTGCAGAGTTTCCGTGTTCCCTCCGAGGACGCCATTCAATGTGTTCACCAACCTGGAAGCTCTCTGAACTCTTTTTGTTTGTTTGTTTTTTATGGAGACTTCATTACATGGGCATGGTCAACTAAATCATTGGCCATTGATGATTGATTCCAACCTCTAGCCCCTCTTCCCTCCCCAGAAACCAGGGGGTGAGACTGAAAGTTCTACCTGTCTTTTCATGGTTGCTTTCTCTGGTAACCAGCCCCCATCTTTAGGTGCATTCCAAGGTAAATTCTAAGACTTTTAGGAGCTCTGTGTCAGGAATCAGGACAAAGACCAAATATATATTTCTTATTACAAATCATAACAATACACAGGGGTCAGGGAATGTGAGAGGCATTTCTCGACCCATCTTCTTTGGCTTGCCATGCAGCTGTCTTTCCTCTCCCAGCTGTGGGGGTGTTGGGGACACTGGCTCCTTCCAAGGGTAACCCGTCTGGAATCAGGGCATAGGTCTACTGGAATCAGAACTCTCATTTTTGCAGACTAGACTGAAAGGCTGGGCAACCATAACAAGTACCTTCTCTGTTCTCTCAGACTGTCTAATTGGAGGCTAGAAATGCAAGTGGGAAAATGAATTCTGCTCAATTATATGTCATTTCAAATTTTTTTCTCATATTTTGTATTAGAGACCATCACTAGGCTCCAATATCCACTGTCTTCTTCTATAACACAAAATTTTGAACAAGTATCCTGTCTCCCCTAAAGCTTGTTACAGTCATGTGAATAAATTTTGCCTCATGAGAGATAAGTGAAAGTATTATTTTGGACTTTTGGAAAACTTCCTTCAAAGGTGTTTTTCTTCATATCTTCCTTCCTACTACTTGGAATGCAAACCTTGGAGTGGCTTTCCTGGGCCATGAGATGACCTTGAGTCTAGAAGCCACACACTAAGGATGGCAGAACAGCAAGGTGGGAGGGGCCTGGGTGTTTGAGGGTTCTGTGGAACAGCTGCATTAGCCCTAGACTGCCTACTTCTAGATTGTTGCTTTGTAAGGGAATAAGCCCTTGTGTAAGCCCCAAATTTTAAGATCGGTTATACCGTATTAGTGGACAAAGCTGCCATAATACAATACTATATAGGGTGGGTGGCTTAAACAACAGAAATTTGTTTTCTCACAGTTCAGGAGGAAAGAGGTCCAAGATCACAGTGCCAGAAATTCAGTTTATGGTGAGGTCTCTTCTACTGGTTTGTGGATAGCCATCTTTTTTCTGTGTCCTCACGTGGCCTCTTCTCTGTACAGGTGTGGTGTGAGGTTGCGGGGGGAAAAGCAGGGGGAGGGAGGAAGGGTGTAATCTTTGGTGTCTCTTCCTCTTCATATAAAGACACCTGATCTATCGACTTAGGGCCCACCCTTATGACCACATTTAACCTTTAATTACCTCCTTATAGGCTTTATCTCCAAAGATAGTCACAATAGGGGTTTAGGGTTTTAACCTATGAATTTGGGGGGAACTTGTCCATAACATATACAGAAAAACATGATTCCTCTCTCATATGCCCAGGGACCTTCATTTTTGAGGTTTAAGAGCAAAGAATTTGACTGGTTTTACCTTTTTTACATTTTCTGGTTCTTGTTGACTCTACACAGTCATAGATTTCTATTTGACAGCTGGAGCTTAACTGAAATTTCCAAGCCACAGATGGGACACTGTGTCCTCCAGGTTTTCTGAGATAACCCAGCCTTACAGAGACCCTGTTGCTCATGTCTGGCTGTCTGGGCTGAGAAGTGGGTAAGATGAGAGAGTCTCTAGATACAGGGACATGCCTGTAGAGGTGGAAAGATACGTGTTGATTCTGGTGAATATTATCTTGACACACTACCATGCACTCTACTCTTCTTCGTGGATCCCCCGTATGGTAGTCAAAGTGGCCTCATTAATGGTATAATTGGATTGTGCTGTTCTTCCTTCAAAATTATGGTATGTTTGACCTCATTTGTCTTGATGCAGACATTTTGATTTAGGGATATTTTAACATGGGCTAAAAAAGAAATTGTTGGAAGTTTCAGCTTTTGTATTATGAAGTAATGTATAAAACAGGTATCCTCACTGTATGCCTGAATTTTAGAACTTTTCAGACTCTGCATCCTGGAGCAAGAATTAGGGATAGGGTGGAGACGGGGAGTTGAGAATGAGGTGAGATCATGGATTAAAAAAGAGACTGGGTGGGTGTCACGGAATGGGTGATGATGGGACTGGGGTTTGGTGCCACTTGGAAACATGGAGTCACACATACTTCCTGGCTCATTCACTTACGTCAGTCTAGCAGAGCATTTGCTTTGTTTGCTGAGAATTAGATGCTGCATGGTCAGCAGACTCTCTGGTTTCTCTGTTAATGTTTCAATGAGTGTAGGCAGTTATTTTTGATAAATATTATACTTTGCTTGATAATGGGACTGTATTGAGTTGAATAGTGTCCCTTCCCCCAAATTCATGTGGATAATTATTTAGATTTTTGCAGATGTAGTCAAGTTCAAACAAGGTTATATGGGATGAGGTTGAGCCTCAAATACAATGACCAGTGTCCCCTGAGAAAAGGGAGATTTGTGAACACACAGGGACACAGAGGACACACAAGGGAGGTGACCATGTAATGACAGAAACAGAGAATTGATTGATACAGGTATAAACCAAGGATGCCATAGATTACTGGTGAGCACCAGAAATTAGGAACAGGCAGGGAAGGATTCTTCCTTAGTGCCTTTAGAGGGAGCATGGCCCTACCAAACCCTAATCTGAAAACTATGTTTTCAGAACTGTGAGAGAATAAATTTCTATTGTTTTAAGCCACCCAGATTGTGGTCATTTGCTACGAAAGCCCTGGAAAACTACTATATGCATTTTTTCTTTTAAACTCTAGAGAATGAACATATCTGACTTTTAAAGTTTTTGTAATTGTGCTAATCTTACTTGATTGGCAATATATTAGACATTTGTCTAATCCATCTGAAACCATCTAATGATAGTTTTGGAAGTAGCTGGAGACTAATTTAAGTCTAATTATATCCTTATGTCATTTATTAATTGTTAAGGTAATACAGGCTCATAAAAATACAAGGACTACAATAATGAGCGAAGTATAAAGTACAAGCCTGCCATAATTGATATGGGAATTAAGGGTGGAATAAAGGCTTGGGATGATTTAAAAATTTTAAAAATCAGGCCTTTTATGTTGTGACAGGGTAATTTTGTGGTGGCTGCATCCAAAATAGTTCTGATTTGCAACTCATCACTTACAGGACTGAATCCTAAGTCGTTGGCAGATGGGGTGACCAGATAATTTATGGTCCAACTGAGACACTTTTGAGAGTGAGAGGAGAAGCTATTATCTGGGCAACAGAGATAAATGGGGACTGTTGTGGGCAAACTAAGACATGCAAAGCCTTTCACAAAGTGCGTTCTGGTCTTAATGCTCGCAAACCCATAACTACTGGGCAGATTCCAGAACTGTGTGCCTTCAGGTACAAAATCCTCTCCTTCTATTTGTGGCTGAATTCTCAATACGAAATGCAATTTCATCTGTAAAAACTCTGGCTTTTCAGATGTGGGCATTCTTTTCATAAATCCCAGAGATACAAACATCATGTTATTGTGTTACATTTTTTCATTTGCGTGTCACACAGAATGTAATTTCCTTGACGACAGGCATTTTGTCTGTTCTGTGTCTAGATCTCTAGTTCTTAGAGTAGTCCTTTGTTTGATAAATACTTGTTGGATTGAATACATTATTTATGAGATTGTTTTGCCTTGAAAGTTGCTCAAAACAATTAGAGAATAATTCTAGACATGTTATAATATTAGTTAGGATCAGGATAGTAAATACATTCTCTGAATTAATACAATATAGGCTTAAGTGCCAAGACAGTGAACCAATACCAAAGAATGTCCATTTCTGTTTCATATCCACAGTGAGCCTGGTCTGGCTGTGCTATACAAGGCCGCTAGAGGTCCAGAATCTTTCTATTATGTTGTTCTGCTGTGTAGATGTCCACAAGATGCATTTACTTTCCAAGGCTTTTTGGAGTCAGAGTTTTGTTTCTCTCGAATGCTCCCTTGTACTGGGACTGAACTTGAAGCAAGAAAACGCAGCACCTATTTATGCAAGTTAGTGGAATCTTTGCATGGGCAAGTTCTGAGTTTCGTTTACTTAGCCCGTTATTCATTGCATTTGATGCAGGCAGGGCAGCTCCAAGGACCCAGAGGGGCTCCTGCAGGACCAGCCAAGGGGGTCCTTGGCTTTGCTCAGGATAGAAATCAAGCATGAGCCAGCAGGAAGTGAGGGAGGTTTACTGAAGTTATAAAGGGTACAGATATAGACAGCATCTGGGAGACTCAGGAAGGAAGGGATGGGGAGTCTCCTCTTTGCATGGGGTCTGGGGTTTTTATTGACAATCATGGTCTTGTGCACGTGTCTTCTCAGGCATCCACGAACTGGTCAGAACAAGGACAAGGTCCATCATAAGTCACTTTCTCCCTGGTGCCAGGGGTGTCTTGGCATCCAAGCTATCTAGCACCAGTGGTCTGGAATGCACACATCATGGCCTCGCCTGGTCATTCTCGCCCAGTCGTTCCTTGGATGTTACCTATCATGCTGGAAGACGGCAAAGAAATCATTAACTCCTTGTCCCCTATAAGGAGGACATACATGAAGGCACGTGCATGCAGAGATGTAGGTCCTAGAAAGAGTAGAAGCAGGAAAAGGAGGAAAAGCCCCCAGTTTTCTTTCATGGGGTCCCTTCAGTTTTCTTATCTCACATTTATATGTTTAGACACATGTTAAAGAGTCTTAATTTATATCTCCAAAATAAATGTTCTCTCTTTTTTGAAAAATGAAATAAACGCTCATAGTTTTTAAGGGAAAAAAAAGGGAATCATCTTAAGATAGTCATTCTTTTTTTGTAAAAATTTAAATTCAATTAACATATAACATATTCTTAGTTTCAGAGGTAGAGTTCAGTGATTCATCAGTCTTATATAACACCCAGTGCTCATTATATCATGTGCCCTCCTTAATGTCCATCACCCAGTTACCTCATCCCTATCCCTTCCCCTCCAGCAATTCTGTTTGTTTCCTGTGATTTAGAGTCTCTTATAGTTTGTCTCTCTCTTTGATTTTGTCTTGTTTTATTTTTTTACTCCTTTCTCCTATGCTCCTTTGTTTTGCTTCTTAAATTCTACATATGAGTGAAATCATATGATAATTGCTTTTCTTTGATTGACTAATTTTGCTCAGCACAAAGCTTCTAGTTCTATCCATGTTGTTGCAAATAGCAAGATTTTGGGTTTTTTGATGGCTGCATAATATTCCATTGTGTGTGTGTGTGTGTGTGTGTGTGTATACACACACACCACATCTTCTTTATCCATTCATCTGTCAATGGACATATAGACTGTTTCTATAGTTTGGCTATTGTGGACATTGTTGCTATAAACACTGGGGTGCACATGCCCCTTCGTATCACCGCATTTGTATCTTTAGGGTAAATACCCAGTAGTGTGATTGCTGGGTCATAGGATAGCTCTATTTTCAACTTTTTGAGGAACTTCCATACTGTTTTCCAGAGTGGCCGCACCAGCTCGCATTCCCACCAAGAGCGTAGGAAGGTTCCCCTTTCTCTGGATCCTCGCCAACACCTCTCATTTCCTGACTGGTTAATTTTAGCCATTCTGACTGTTGTGAAGTGGTATCTCACTGTGGTTTTCATTTGTATTTCCCTGATGCTGAGTGACATTGAGCACTTTTTCATGTATCTGTTGGCCATTTAGATGTCTTCTTTGCAGAAATGTCTGTTCAGGTCCTCTGTCTATTTCTTGATGGGATTATTTGTTCTTTGGGTGTTGAGTTTGATAAGCTCTTTATAGATTTTGGATACTGGCCCTTTATCTGATATGCCATTGCAAATATCTTCTCCCATTCTGTCGGCTGTCTTTTGGTTTTCTTTCTTTATTTATTTATTTATTTAAAAGATTTTATTTATTTATTTGACAGACAGAGATCACAAGTAGGCAGAGAGGCAGGCAGAGAGAGAGGAAGGGAAGCAGGCTCCCTGGTGAGCAGAGAGCCCGATGCTGGGCTCGATCCCAGGATCCTGGGATCATGACCTGAGCCGAAGGCAGAGCCTTAACCCACTGAGCCACCCAGGCGCCCCGTCTTTTGGTTTTAAATGAAGTCATTCTTGTCAAATTTTTCCTCTCATGAATAAATGGTGAAATAAATGTAGTACTATAGCCTCCTGACATGCGCTACTTTTTATCTAAGAGAAACTCTCTAAATTATTGGTTACTGAAACATTCCATTGAAATGATTTAGTTTACTTTGGAAGCTGAAAGAAAAGTCACCAGATAGAAGTAATGTATGGCTTATATTCGAGTGTTAAATTGTTATTTACATTTTGAACCTATGGTTGCTATGATGATTAGTAGAGATAATATATGTGAAGCCCTTTAAAGGTACCCAAATCGCTGCTGAACAGTCCTCTACTTCCCTAACATACAATTAAGTCTTTTCCAGAAAACAGAACTGTTTATTCACAAAACATTTTTTTCTATCCTTTTTTTTTTTTTTCTTTTTAAAGCTTGTCCTCCTTTCCTGAATCTTTCCCTTTCTCTCTCCTGGGAATCTGTATTTGTTCTTAATCAATGTTCATAATGATCTAGAGAGAGCTGACAGGGAGCCCCTGAGGGAGTGGGTCTTCAGCAGTGGCAGGTCCTAGAGAGAACGAGTGTGTATGGGTCCTAGAGTTCACCAGAATGGGGATGATGACCAGCTTTTATTTGTAAGAAATCTACCAAGAAATTTTTGTAGATTTGTAAGAAATCTACAAAAAAATTGTAGCTTTTGCTCTCTCTCTTTTAGGAAAAATAGTTGGTTCAATCATTACAACAATGTAGCATGACTAGTCAATGCCAGGATACTGTCCGTGGCTTTTCTGTGAAGTGTCCCCACAGCTGTAAATGGGGACTTGTCATGGGCTAGAACAGTGAAGAAATGAAGGGCAGCAGGAAATCCACACAAAGCTAGGAGGTGTTCAAGGTCTTGGATGCTCTGGCACACACAGTATGAAGCATGATGGACAACTTCCAATATCACATCTCAACAAATGTGTGTGTGTGTGTGTGTGTGTGTGTGTGTGTGTGTGTGTTTGTGTGTATGTGTGTGTGCTAAGGTGATTTGTAACTCAGGCAGTGTACTGCTTGAAATTCATATGTGGATTGCCCATCCCAATTGCTGCAGATGCTATTTGAGGAAGCAAAGAATACATGGAAGAAGAGAAAAATAATTAAATACCACCAAGCTAAATAATCAAGACCATGACAAAGAAGATAAATAACAACTTATAATTCACTGCAGTGCAAATAAAGTAGTATTTTTAGTATAAAAATTGCATTTGCCCACAAAGAGGCTATTCAGTCAGAAATATGATTAAACTACATCAGAAATGTGTCAAAGCTGTAGGAGTCACACATAGTGTCACAGCTCACATGAGACATTTCTAAGAATAAGCCACCTAAAGATCACATTCCAGTCTGAAACCAGCAAAGGTTTCACTGACTTGTAAGAAAGGAGACTGTAGATTTTACCATCCTTCTAGTGATGCCTGGGCCAACTGAGTCTCCCCGCACCCCTGCCAATGGGCCAGCTTGGCCAGCACTCATTTCTTCCCTGTCCTTGCACACTGTCTAGCTCACTGCCTGGATTCTGAGGTCACATTCCTCATTAAAAGTTCATGATAATATGCAGACAAGGGTAGTGGGTCCTGGTTTGGGGGTGATGCAGCAAGGTTTTTTGCTTCTGCCTGGAGGGTCATCCCCTAAATCTTTCACCCAGTTTTACAGTCAGTTAAAGTCACTAATCTACTGTCTACTTCTTTTTTTTCAGGAAGAGCACCCACACCTCAATAGAGAGAAACACAAATTTATCGGGACCAATATGAGGACACCTCTGGCCTTTTTCTGACATAGTCATAAAAGCCTCATAGTTTTTTTACATATTCTTAAAATTCTGATGCATGTTAATTATAATTTTAATTGAAATAAGTGTGCCATGACCCACACTGAGGACTAAAATATCAGATTGAATTTAACTTTTTATTGTAAATGAATCAAGAATAAAATCTTGAGCCAATTGATCACAGGACTAATAAGTAATATTCCTCCCTTCTTCTCTTGAATTCTGAGCCAGCAGAAAGATAGGAGTAGGAATCTGACAGATGGAGATTAGAAGAGTAGCTTTGTGATTGGAAGTCTTCACTGGAGAATTTGGCTCTATTTGGGGCAGACAGCTTCCTATTATTTCCCACAGAGCTGAATTCACCTGGTATCAGGCTTAGCAGCTGCTGGTGATTCTTCACCTTGGCTGCACATTCAAATCACCTGGAGGTATTTTTAAAGATTTTATTTATTTATTTGACAGAGAGAGATCACAAGTAGACAGAGAAGCAGGCAGAGAGAGAGGGAAGCAGACTCCCTGCTGAGCAGAGAGCCCGATGTGGGGCTCGATCCCAGGACCCTGAGATCATGACCTGAGCCGAAGGCAGCGGCTTAACCCACTGAGCCACCCAGGCGCCCCCCTGGAGGTATTTTTAAAGCCACCTGCTACTTGAGCTCCCTACCCCCAGACCAGCTGAAAGATCATCACATGGGTAGAAGAGGAGATGGAGCTCTGCATTTTAAAAAATCTCCCCAGGTATTCTTAGTGCATATTGAAGAACTATGAGGGTTGAGGACCTTTGAACTTGATCATTAACAAAGGCCGCTGGAGAGGAGGGAGCAAAACCCAGCCAACCTCAGGGCTGAAAATGGGAAAGGAGACAGGAGGGTGAGCTCATCCTCTCCAGTGGAGAAACGAGTGAAGAAATGAATCTGTGGTTTGATGTCTTTTGACAAATTTAGAAAATTCTCCATTCTTATCCCATCAAAAGTTACTTTGTACTCTATTTTTCCTTTTTCTAGGACTCTATTTGTTGGGTCCATGGTCAAAGGAATGAGACTGATAGAAAGCGAAGGTCAAGCAAAGCTTTATTTTGCGCCAAGCATCAAGAATCAAGCCAGGGGGGCACCTGGGTGGCTCAGTGGTTAAGCCTCTGCCTTCAGCTCAGGTCATGATCTCAGGGTCTGGGATCGAGTCCCACATTGGGCTCTCTGCTCTGCGGGGAGCCTGCTTCCTCCTCTCTCTCTCTCTGCTTGCCTGTCTGCCCACTTGTGATCTCTGTCAGATAAATAAAATCTTAAAAAAAAAAAAAAAAAGAATCAAGCCAGGGCTGTCTCTTACAAAGAGGCGACCCTTCGCTGCCTCACAGAATAACTTTTATAGAGCAAAGGCCATGTAGTTTAGCCTGGCTACACACAGGTGGCCAATGAGCACCTTGGTCAGAATTGGTGCCCAAAAGGCGGGGCCCACTTTCCCTGGTAGCTAGGGAGACAGTATGCATGCTCCACTGATTGGATGTCTCCACCTGGCCTGACCTGCCCTTGTATCTGGGCTTTGCAAGTTCCTCTGGGAGGGGCAGGGTCAATCTAAGTTTACTGCATAAACAACAAAATGGCTCCCTCTGGCTACATAGGCCCTTACATTCCACCCTTTTCTTTGAAGATTAGTCAAATCTTTGACTTTTCAGCCAGTTCTATGTTCTCCTGTTGCAAGGGGTTATATTGAGCATGTAAGACTAACATTTTTATCGCTCTAATTTTCTTTTGTACAAGTGACATTAGGGTGTTTATAATGCAGGGGCCGAAAAGTAACATTAGTGCATGGTCAGCTGATGGTTAGCCATTCACCCCTTTGTATAAACTTTTCCATTTTTCCTAATTCCGTTCATCTAATTTCCCACCTATACTTTACATAAACAAGTAATGATAGGAGCAACAATACACAAACAGGTAACAATAGGAGCAACAATAAGTTCATAGTCTTTTGAGTCTTAGCTTTAGTCCACAGTCAGCAGGGTCCGTTGGCTGTGGCTTCCATCTCTCGGGGGCATCCTCGTCCTTGGCTCTTTTGACATAACCCACGTGAATCCAGGCCCTGATGCCTTCTACTTTTATTGCCGTGGGGGTGGTCAGGATGACAGTAAATGGTCCCTTCCAGCAGGGCTCCAAGTTTCCCCACTTGGTGGCGGCGTATCCAAACCAAGTCCCGGGGTTGGTAAGGATATGGCTCCACCTCAGTCTCCGTCCCAGTGTGGGCAGTCCGGATCCCTGTGTGGGCTTTTTAAAGACAGACTGTAATGCCTGCAGTGACTGGACTACAGACTCATCAGTCATTTCTGCTATAGCAACCTCTTGTAGCCAAGGGCAGAGTGGGAGGGGGAATCTTGAACATTATTTCAAATGGGGTCACCTTGTTTAAGTAGGGTGTACACTGCGCCCTGAGGAGGACGAAAGGTAGAGATCTACCCATTCACTGCCAGTCTCCAGAATTAGCTTTGTCAGGGTCTCTTTAAGAGTCTGGTTCATTCTCTCTACTTGCCCGGAACTCTGAGGCCAGTAGGCACAATGTAGTTTCCAATTAGTGCCCACAGCCTTGGCCAATGCCTGTGAGACTGAACTCACAAATGCAGGGCCATTGTCTGACCTGATCTCAAGAGGCAGCCCAAACCTAGGAATTATTTCTTCTAATAGCTTTTTGGCTATCACTCCTGCCATCTCATGTTTTGGCAGAAAAAGCCTCTACCCAGCCTGAAAAGGTATCTACAAAAACTAACATATACTTGTGCCCATATTTTCCGGGTTTCATTTCTGTAAAATCTATTTCCCCAAAATTCCTGGTTCCTTACCTCTTCCTCTTTTCCCTCTTCCCATTCTAGTTCCTCCCCAATTAACTGCCTGGCATTGATCACATCTATCAACTACATCCTGAACCATATGCCCTAATTTAGAAACCTGGAACTGCTTGCCTATAAGCTCTTTGAGTTTGCGTGTCCTCAGATGAGTACCATGATGTATCTGGTCTACTAACTTCTTACCTAGTCTTCGAGGAAGAATTAACTTTCCTGTTTTAGTCTTAGCCCAGTCCCTTTCATAGTCCAATTTAGTCCATTTTTGTAAATACTTTAAATCTTCCTCTGAATAGTCCAGTTTTTCTGGTAGGACTGGAGCCGGGAGTGTAACCAGCTCTTGCACTGTTTCTTGGGCTGCTTGCCTTGCAGCATGATCTGCTAATTGGTTTCCTTTTGAAATCAGATCAGTCCCATTTTGGTGTCCCGGGCAATGTATAACGGCCACCTCTTTTGGGTCCCAAATAGCCTAGAGGAGAGCCAATATTTCTTCTCTGTTTTTAATTCCTTTTCCTTCTGCTGTTAATAGGCCCCTTTCTTTATAAATAGCCCCATGTATATGGAGAGTAGCGAAGGCGTACCTGCTGTCCGTATAGATGTTGGCGGTTTTAACTCTGGTGATCTGCAGTGCCTTAGTGAGTGCAATCAGCTCTGCTTTCTGCGCCAATGTTCAATGTGGCAGGGCTGCTGTCCAGAGTTCCTGCTCAGGGGAAACCGCCGCAGCCCCCGCATACCTCTTTCCATTGACCACGTAGCTACTCCAGTAGGACCTCCCTGCAGTCGTGTGGGTGGTCAGCTAGCTCCTCTGGCAGCAGCATGGCTGGATTTAGCACCGCAGGGGGCCGAAAGGTCACTCTTGGTTCATTGAGGAGGAGGCCCTGATACCCTGTCACTCAGGCGTTCATCATTCATTGGTCTGGTGGATTCTGGAGAAGGCCCTTGGTAGTGTGGGTGGTGGTCAAGATGAGATTTTGACCCAAAGTCAGTTTACTCGCATCCTTGACCAGGAGCCCCGTGGCAGCAATTATGCAGAGGCAAGGGGGAACCCAGCTGCTACTGGATCTAGTTTCTTGCTAAGATCGGCTACTGGCCTTTGCCAAGGCCCCAGAGTCTGAGTCAAAACTCCTTGGGCCACCCCTGCTTTTTCATCCACATACAAGTGGAAGGGCTTCTGGGATGGCCAATGCTGGGGCACTCAGTAAGGCTATTTGTAATTCCCAAGATGCTCCTTCTGCCTCAGCTGTCCACTCTATCATAGTGAGCCCCCGTTTTGCCAGTTCGTAGAGAGGTTGGGCAATCTCCGCAAACTGTGGTATCCACAGCCTACAGTAGCCCAGCGTCCCAAGAAACTCCCTCACTTGTCGGGACGTGGTGGGGCAGGGGTATTGGGTGATCACCTGTTTCCTGGACTCAGACAGTGAATGCACTCCCTCGTGGAGATCAAAGCTTAGATAAATGGCATGGCTCTGACAGAGCTGTGCTTTCTTTGCTGACACACGATACCCTTTTCCTGCAGAGTCTATAAGAGACCTCTCATC
The DNA here is from genome assembly GCF_902655055.1 of Lutra lutra. Lineage (NCBI taxonomy): Eukaryota > Metazoa > Chordata > Mammalia > Carnivora > Mustelidae > Lutra > Lutra lutra. Next base: position 14,012,358 of record NC_062285.1, on the reverse strand, counting down.
CCCACAAACATGACTCACAGTCCTCAGCGGCTATTAGCAAGTCATCAACATACTCTAACAGAGTGAATCCCAGGTTGGAGGTTCTGTACTCATGCAAATCCTCATGTAGGGCCTCATCAAAGATAGTGGGTGAATTCTTGAATCCTTGGGGAAGTCTTGTCCAGGTGAGCTGGCCTTGGAATCCTTCCTGTGGGTTGAACCACTCAAAAGCAAAGAGGGGCTGAGACTCCCTTGCTAAAGATATGCAGAAAAATGCTTCTTTGAGATCTAAGATGGTATAAACATTTCTTTTGGGGCCCAGGAGGGAGAGGAGGGTATAGGGGTTAGGCCCCATTGGGTGGATATCTTCAACCCATTTATTAACTTCCCACAAGTCCTGAACGGGTCGGTACTCCCCAGTCTCGGCCTTTTTGACGGGCAGCAAAGGTGTGTTCCATGGAGACTTGCAAGGAACTAGGATCCCCTCTCCTCAGAGGTGGTTAATGTGTTCTCTGATCCTTTCTTTTGCTTCCCAGGGAAGGGAGTACTGTCGGACGTGAACAGCTGTGGTCGTTGCTTTTAATTGTACCACCACTGGAGGCTGTCCCTTGGCCAAGCCGGGGGCTTCCCTTCGGCCCAGACTTTGGGAAACTTGACCTGTAGGGTTTGGAGAAGGCTCCCTTCTCTTGTCTCCTCTGGTTCTGAGACTGGCTCATAAAGAAGGTATTCATCTATAGCTGCCACAAACATCTGCACAGTTGTCCATTTATGTCTTTCTATGCCATTCACCCCTTGTACCCAGACTTCCTCTCCAGATAGTTTTCCCATAGGTTTCAATTGATTTCTCCTCCACTTCAATTTTTACCCGAGGTTTGGGGAGGGGCTCCGAACCACGGCCTCTTCAGTCTCTGGAGGCCAGCATGGCCATCTTCCTTTCGGGGAACTCCCTGGCCCAATGTCCTTTTACCTTATAGTAAGCACACTGATCTGAATCTACGCCTTCCTGCCTGCCTTCTCTGTGCTTAGGCTTTTCCTTGCCTTTACCATCCCCTACCTGTCTCATGTAATGCCAAAACCTTCCTCCTGTGCATCCCTGTTGTTAAACACCTTTTCTGCTATTCCCACTAACTCAGTCAGATTCTTCCCTTCAAATCCTTCAATTTTCTGAAGTTTCCTCCCTATATCTGGGGCTGACTGACTGGCAAAAGCAAGATCATCTAAATGAGCTATTGTGCAACTTCCCTGAAGTTTACCTCATGTTGTCTAGCTTAGGTAAACATACATTTACTTTTACATCTCTGTAAGTTACAGATAACTTAAGAAAAAGCTTCCCTAGTCTGGAAGAGCAAACATTACAGAACCAGTAATGTTTAAAATAAGACAAAACATTAAGAGACACAACATTACAATCTTTCAGTTCATTTAGTCCCATGTTGCTAATTCGGGTTTAGTCCAAATGCAGCTTTTACTTCTGTAAATTCTTACCCATTTCAGTTCCAGGATTTCAACATATCAAAGACCTGTATTTATCCTGAAAGTCTTCCCATATGAATTCCCTTTAAGGCGGAAGTCATTTTACAAGAGAATTCTTAGAAGGCAAATTTATGAATCAGTTAAGCACAAAACATGTTTACCAACAGATTTCAAAAGCACAAACCCAGTTCCAGCAACCAAGGCTCTAGCATTTTATCCCATTTGGTTAAGACCTAGACATCCAACAAATTTAATTCCATTTGTCATCCAAGCAAACCTTTAAAGTTTCAGGTTACCAAAGACTCTGAAAGCTACTTTAACAATTACCCATTAAAACCCTGAGACAGACAATTAACCATCAGTTTTAGTCATCTCTTTGTTAATAGATTTCACGTTCCACCTGGGCCACTCCACTTCTAATGTTTACCTGAGACACGGGTGGGAAGATCCAGAGTGGGGGGTGTTAGGTCCAGGGGGTGCTCTTCTTGTTTCCTGACAGTGAAGAACAGAACAAGGTGCCACCAGAAGGCAGCGAAAGGGTTCCCAGTTCTAGAGCTCATCAGCTCCAACAGAAGAGCGGATGCCATGCTTTCCCGCCAGCAAGGGGGAGGGGCTAGGCAGTCCCCGTTGGGCCAGAGAAGACAGGAATTTCCCCGAAACAAAGGGAATATTGGCTGGTGCTTGGGAATGTTCCATAAAGTCTCTGTCTTGAGTTAGACTAACCACAGTTGGCTCCAGTTATAGTCATTAAAAGTCAGAGTCCCCTCACTCTCTGCTTGCTCCATTCTTTCAAACACAGCAAACAACACAACAGACAACAAAAAGACAAGACAAAGACAACTGCAGGCCAGTGGTCCTTACCCAGAACCTGCCACCTGTGGGGAATTTCTAGGGGTACTCGAACCCCCTGACTGCCTAGGGGGACTCGAACCCCCAGTGACCACCTAGGGGAACTCGAACCCTCTGGCAATCTACCAGTGGAGGGAAGGGGTGTCCCCGCATCCACTCCAGCCCTGGGGAGCATGGCTGCATCCAGCTTCTCCCCGTGGGCCATACCCTGGAGCTCTGCAATCAGACAGACAGGATCCTGAGATTTTACCTCCGGAGGCTTTTCCCAGAAATTTTGATGCTGGCTCAGTGCTCGTCGTTTGACCCTGGATGAGCCCCCAATGTTGGGTCCATGGTCAAAGGAACGAGACTGATAAAAAACAAAGGTCAAGCAAAGCTTTATTTCCCGCCAAGCATCGAGAATCAAACTGACCGGCCAGGGCCATCTCTTACAAAGAGGCGACCCTTTCCCACCTCACAGACTAACTTTTATAGAGCAAAGGCCATGTAGTTTAGCCTGGCTACACACAGTGACCAATGAGCACCTTGGTCAGAATTGGTGCCCAAAAGGTGGGGCCCACTCTCCCTGGTAGCTAGGGAAATAGTATGCACGCTCCACTGATTGGATGTCTCCACCTAGCCTGACCTGCCCTTGTATCTGGGCTTTGCAAATAAGTTCCTCTGGGAGGGGCAGGGTCAATCTAAGTTTACTGCATAAGGTCAATCTAAGTTTACTGCATAAACAACAGAATGGCTCCCTCTGGCTAAGTAGGCCCTTACATAATTACATGTTAAAATGTTTTTTGCTGTGTTACATTATGTCTCTTATACACTTTTCTCGTTTCGAATCCCATTTTTTTCTGTGTATTAATCTTCTGACCTATTTTCTAGCTTACCTCTTGGAGCTACATAATTTGTTGTTAAATGCAACTGATTTTGTTCATCTTTTTGGTTCTAGCATTTCCATTTAACTATTTTTTAAAAAATATTTTCATTATTTATCAGAGAGAGAAAGAGAGAGGTAACATGAGCAGGGGAAGGGGCAAAGGAATAGGGAGAGAGGAAATCTCAAAAAGACTCTGAGCTGAGCAGGGAGCCTGACTTGGGGCTCAGTTCCAGAACCCGGAGATCATAGGCCGGAGCCAAAGTCAGATGCTTAACTAACTGAGCCACCATTTAAATCTTTTTAAAAACAGTTTCCAGTTTTCTACTGAGATTTTCCATTGTGTCATCTAACTTCTTGAGCATATTAATTATAGCTCCTTTTTTCCAGCTGACATATAAGCTTGTGTAAGTTTGAAGGTGTGCAATGTGATGATTTTACCATGTATACATTGAAAAATGGTTACTGGGGTAGTAACCAGAATTACCTCTTTCTGGTTATGGTGAGAAGGTTAAAGTTCTCCTCTCACAGAAGTTTTCAAGTAGTCAATATAATACTATCAACTATAATCCCCATTCTGTACATGAAAACCCCAGAACTTTCTCATCATGCAACTGAATATTTATACTATTTCATCCACCCCATCAGTCCCTGGTAACCACCATTCTATTCCCTATCTCTATGAGTTTGATGTTCTTAGGTTCTACAAGTTAGATCATGCATTATTTATCTGTCTTTTCTGATTTATTTTATTGAGCATACTGCCTTCAAGGTCTATCCATGTTGCAAGTGGCAGGATTTCCTTCTTTCTCATTGGTGACTAATACTCCATTGTGTGTGTGTATTTTCTCTATGCATTCCTCCATCAACGGACACTTAAGTTGTTCCCTAACCTGGCTATTGGGAATAATCCTGCAGTAAACATAGAGGTGTGGATATCTCTTTGAGATAGTGATTCATTTCCTTCACATACATACTCAGAAGTAGAATTGCTAGATCAAATGGTAGTTATATTTTTGATTTTTTTGAGGAATCTCTGTACTGTTTTCCACAGTGCTTACACCAATTTCTATTCCCTCCAGTGGTGTGCAGGGGTTCTCTTTTCTCCACATCTTCACCAGCATTTGTTATCTCTTGTCTTTTTGATACCAGCCATTCTAACAGGTGTGAAGTGACATCTCTCTGAAGTTTTGATTTGCATTTCCCTAGTGATTAGTGATGTTGCTCTTTTCATGTACTTGCTGGACATTTGGATGTCTTCTTTGGAAAAAAAGTCATTTAAAAGCAATCTGCCCATTTTTATTTTTTTAAAAAGAGGGGCGCCTGGGTGGCTCAGTGGGTTAAGTCTCTGCCTTTGGCTCAGGTCATGGTCTCAGGGTCCTGGGATCGAGCCCCAGATCGGGCTCTCTGCTCGGTGGGGAACCTGCTTCCTCCTCTCTCTGCCTGCCTCTCTGCCTACTTGTGATCTCTGTCAAATAAATAAATAAAATCTTTTAAAAAAATGTGTCAATTTTCCTTATCTTTTCAAAAAACTGGTAGTTTTGTTAATCTTTTAGTTTTCCTATTCTTTATTAAGTTTGTTTCTGCTGTGATCTTTTTTAACTCCTTCTTTATGCTAACTTTGGGCTTAGTTTTCTTGTTGTTTGAGGTGTAGAGTTAGCTTATTTATTTGCAATTAAAAAAAATATTTTGTTTATTTGAGAGAGAGAGAGAGAGAGCAGCAGGGGGAGGGACAAACAAACTCCCGCTGAGTGCAGATTCCCTACTCCTCCATTCCAGGACCCTGAGATCAGGACCTGAGTCAAAGTCAGACACTTAACTGACTTAAGATCCTTGAGCTATTTTTTCTTAAAGTAGACTTTTGCAGCTATAAACATCCCCCTTAGAACTGGTTTTGCTGCATCTCCTAAGTTTTAGTATGTTGGGTTTCTATTTTCCTTGTCTCAAGATATATGTTGGTTTCCCTTTGATTTCTCCTTTTGCTCATTGGTTGTTCAGGAGCACGTTGTTTAATTTCCACATATTTGTGAATTTTCTAGTTTTCCTCCTATTATTAATTTCTTGTTTCATACCATTGTGCTCAGAAAGGATACTTAGTGTAATTACAATCTCTTCAGTAAAGGAGACATTCACTGGTGGGTGGGGGATGCTGCAGCATGGGGTGACTTCAGGTCTAGTTGTGCAGGTTGCCAAGTGCAGGGACACGTGGTGGCACCAGGACCAGGGGTCCATGGTGGCTTGCTGGCTCTGGCTGTTGGATTCCACAGCATTGACAACTGTGTGAACACTGTGAGGGGAGAGAGAGGAGGCTCCCAGAGGCTGCAAATGCTCTTGGTTCTGCAGCACCTCCAGGTCCAGGGCCAACGATCAGGAAAGGCAGTGGCAATGGCTAGAGCTGGTGGTATGTACACTTGGCTGTGGGGCCCCACGGAAGGTGACTGTGGGGTAAAAGCCAGGGAAATCTGTAAGGGGTTTGTAGTGGCTGTGCTGGCTGTTGCTTTCTTCAGTGGTAAAAGCTGCTGGGTTTGTCTCCAGAGAAGGTCACTGGGAAACTGATTATTGGTTTTCTTTCTTGTTCTGAGCTATGACTCCTAACATCTCAGCTTTGCTGGTTTCTGGGTGGGGTGAAACTGAAGTGGGGCCTTTGTGAAGAGCCCCAAAATGCTGGAGAAATGGGTCACTCACCCCGCTCTTCCTCTCCCTGCAAAGGGGAAACTCTTTCTAATTGGGAAATTCCCTTTGGTGCTCAGCAGTAGTGGCTTGGGGAATGGGATGATGCAGGCAAAATGAAGCTGTCTTTCTTCCCTTTTTGTGCAGTTGTTCTTGAGTTTTTTGTTCCACTGGGTTACTGAAGTTTCTTACGCGGACTCCCGAACTCTCCCAGAGCTGTTTTTGTTCATGGCTGGCTGTATAATTGTTGATATTTGTTGAGGGACAGAGGCTAAGCTACTCTGCTATCTTGGCTCCATCATTCTACCTGATAGACATTGAAATACATGTAATACACACACATTATATATATGGAAATAACAATAAGACAAACAAAGCTAGACCCCTCTCTCATACTACATACAGACATAGTAAAGATTTAGTATTAAAAGACAATAAACAGTTAGAAACAGTTTTGGAGAGTGAATTTTGAAGTAGGGGAAATCCTCCAGACAGAACATGAAACCGAGTAATCAGAAAGACAGATATATCTTTCTACATATATATTTTTTAAAGTTTATGGCAAAAATTTTTTATACTAAATAAAAAAGCAGACTGGAAAATATATTTTCAGTAGCTATTATAGGCAAATCTCTTAATATTCATAACAATAATTTCTTTGGATTAATAAGACATATAAATACACAAGGAAGGAAAGAGCAGAGGTGAGTCATTGAAGATAAAATGTAATCATCAATAAATATATGAAAAGATACTCAAACTTGCTAGAAGTCAAATTACTGGAAGTTAAGGCATTTATGTTTTTATATCATGTAACTAGCAGAAAAGAAAGAAAAAGAAATGAAGGGGAGGGATCCCATCTTGTGCTGTCAGAGGTAGAGGGAAGCAGGTGATCTCTTACTTTGCTCTGGTCCTAGGAAATTGTTGTATCTTTTCTGAAAGTAATCTGACTACATCCATTAAAATAAAAAAAATCCATTTTCCTTGGCATGGGAATTCCCATTTTGAAATCTCTCTTAGGGAGATAATGGTATAAAAAACCATATATTCCTGAATATTTATTAAACCATTGCTTGTAGTGGCAAGAAAGCTGAAAATGATGTGGTTGTTTGTCAATTAGTGAGTGACTACTTTAGAATGTTGTTAAAAATCCAAAGATAAGTTCATTCACGAAAAGATACTGGTACGTAACAACGTTATGTGACCTTGTATCTGCAGCAAAAACTGCTCCAGAGGAGAAAGGGCTCTGACGTTGATTTCAATGATTTACAAGAACTATTTCTTTATCTTTGAAACCTCTCAATATGAAAGGTTTAGGTGTTGAGTTCTGCTTGGGTATGGATTTTGGCGATTCTTCTGATAGAATGAACTTTGCCATGATGTGCAGTTACACAATCCTGAAGCTTCGCACATGCCAAACTGTGGTTAAGCCTACAACATATTTATGTGTACTGATATATAATTTGCATATATTGGTATATCTGTCTATATCACATATATGACATCTATCAGTACATTTAATCAGTGGCGATTTTTCCGTAGCCTACTAAGCTGGAAACTCCTGGAGGAAAAGGACTCTTATTTTGTGAGAATTAATAGTTCATTAAATGAATCATACTCACCTTAGATAGTTACCATGAGGCTGGGAGAAGAATGCACACAAGGATATTCGGCATAGGGTGCTCATGTAGGCAGTGTTGCATAAATGTTATTTGAATTAGAATCTAAAAGAATAGTTTTTAGTATAAATCAGTGTGGTGGTTTCTTAGCGACCGAATTTGTCATAACAGAATTGAAAAAAGAAATATAATAGGGGAGGGCGGTGGGCACCATTTATAGGTCCACGCACCATGGCTTCTAAATTCAAACTGGACTCTCATTTGAGGTGGGCTCCTGCTGGATAGGTAGAGCCTACCTGTGATCAGGTAGAGCCCTGTCACCTTCACCCTCCAGTCCTGCTGACAAGGCCTGACCCCTAGAGCCCAGCCTGCCAGGACGTCATGGCTGCCGTGCTACTCCAGGGGCTGGGGCTTAGGGTGGCACCTGTGAGCTGGCCCACACGGCTGCCCAGCTGAGAGACACAGGCCTTGGTGTGACGTTAGGCCAGTGGGTGGGGCTAGGGGAAGTCCACCTGGTTGTTCCCACACCCTATAGGCAGCACATTCAACTCTGGACCGTGTTTATAGTATAACTGTCTGGATGCCTTCAGCTGGGCTTGACACAGCTTGGGAGTTTGCACTTTACCATGAGCTTTAAGTCATTTGAGACTTCTGACGAGTCAGCTGCCTGTAGGTGGGTTTTAGATATTTTCTCTGTGCAAAGGGGAATTTCATGTCATGTCTCCAGTAAGCCCAAGGATAAAGAAAAAGCTACAAGTAGGACATCAAGCTACTCGAGGCAAAGTGCCTTGCATCAACTAATGGGCATGCCTAAGATGGACAATATTTAAGGAGCTGAAGTGGCAAAAAACAAAACAAAACAAAACAACCCCTCCCCCCCAAAATCCACAAACTAAAGTGGCTTAAATGATTAACTTACACATTAATATAGAGAAAAATCTGAGAGGTACCGGAGAGGAGGCGGGAGGGGGGATGGGTTAAACAGGTGATGGGGATGAAGGAGGGCGTTTGTGGTACGAGCACCAGATGTTGTATGGAAGTGCTGAATCACCATATTGTACGCCTGAAACTAATAGAACTAAAATTTATTGGAATTAAAACATAATAATAATAAATAAATACAAATGATTAATTTACAGAGACAGTTGACTTACGGACAGTTTTTCATTTAAGACATTTTCAGATACTCTGAAGAGCACTTTAAGTTACACAATTCAATTCTTACATTGTCGTAACACATCTTGCTGCTTTAAAAATATTATTCAATCTTTTATTCTTTATTCCTTTCCCATACAAGTTCAATAGAAGTATGAAGGGCCAAGGAGCCTCTTTTAAGCTTTGCTGCTCCTCATTTCCTCTGCTGCTGTCACTTCTTTTTGTTCTTGCCTTGCCCTGGTTTCATGCTGTCAACATCCCTTTGTAGGTAGCCCTTCTGCTCAGGCATTCACATGTTTATATACTCTAACTCCCCAAGTCCTAGAATGTCTCTATTCATTAAGAAAGTCCCTGCAAAGTAAATAAAAGCCAGGCATACCCTAAAACAAAAGTAGTGGTTTCATTCCACTGGGTCAAAATAAATTGTGGTATGGGACCAGATGACAGAACTCACGCTTCGGTTAATTTTCTTTTTATTGTGTGTCATGAGCTTGGCCCAAACAAGGTATACCTCTTTGTCAGGGGTTAGGTCTAGATATTTTCTGAGCCTTGTTCCCTCACCCAGGTTGAACACAACTTAGGTATCTCTGTTACCCCTGGAGTCATCTCTGTGACAAAAGTAATTGGAAGGATTTAGGAATATTAATCAGGAATTAAATTTAAATCATCAAGTTGAGAGCACACCCAAGGTATCAAGATATTTAGCTCTGCTCATAATCCAGTGGGCTAGTCACTAGTTTTCTCATCTGTAAAATGAGAATTGAACTTGGTGGGGCGGGGTTCGTGGGGGGGGTGGTCCATAAGGACCCTGGTGCTCCTTGGTTCCCTGTGTCTGTCTGTAGTAGAGAGCATGGCCAACCTCCATCACATTTAACACTGAACCCCAGAGGAATAGATCGAATTCTTTAGTACATCAAACCACAAAAGTGAACAAAAATAAATTGGTTAGCGGTCTCTGGGCAGTTTTGTTGTTGTTGCTGACTTGTCAGGAAGGGACTGCACCTGCTCTAGGTGGTCATTGCAGAGATCTAAGGGAGTTTGTCACCTTTAGGTGCCTGGAAGCCTTACTAAGAAAGGCAGACTGGGTTGTAGGTTATAATTTGATTGAATATTTTGTGTCACGTAAAGCTAAAATATTTGGGAAAGTATTCTTGGCAAGAACATTACACATACACACACACACACACACACACAGAAAACTATTGCTGCTTAGACAGTCTATAATTATAATTATGTTTGAAAGACAGTTTCCACTCCAACCCTATGTTTCTACTCAGTTGGGGTAAGAGGGTTGGTAAATGACAGCCTTCATACTAAGTGGAAGTAGTTAGTAGGAGTCTAGTTTGGTGGGCCCACTGGATTGGGTGATTATTATTTAGTAAACTCTACTTTACTGTGAAATGGAAATTTGGACATGAAGAACTGGTGACAGTGCGAGGAGCCTTCTCTGAAGGAGAACATGTTCTTGTCATTGTTCTAAACTGTTGGCTCTGATATGATAAATAGTAGCAACCACGATAAGGGGGTAACTCTCTAGGATGAATGTTTTTGTCTGGTTTCAGTTAGATTTTATATATATATGAATATACAAATATAAATATAAATATGGTACAGTCTTTGAGTTTAAGCATAAAATAACCATTTCATCTATAAATTAACTATTTCCTTAGTGTAAAAAGAAAATCTTTAATGGAGTTGTCCCCAGGTATTTCTGATTGTCTCATGCTATTTAAATACATACCATGCTTCTAGTATGCTGTCAAAATGGAGGCTTAAAGGAGCGAGATTTATTATCCCAAGTATTATTACCTAATTTCTTTGAATATCTCAGGGCTGGCTAAGGTTTTTAATAAAGTGGTTTGTAGATAACTTATGGACAGAACTCCTCAAGTAGCTTTCTTTTTATAAAAAAAAAAAAAATCACTGGTCTGCCTTTGGTTCAGGTCATGATCTCAGGGTCCTGGGATCGAGTCCCGAGTCGGGCTCTCTGCTCAGGAGGGAGCCTGCTTCCCCCTCTCTCTCTGCCTGCCTATCTGCCTACTTGTGATCTCTCTCTCTCTATATCAAATAAATAAATAAAATCTTAAAAAAAATCACTGGGTGTTATATGCAACTAATCAATTGTTGAACACTACATCAATAACTAATGATGTACAATGTACTGTCTAATTGAACATAATAATAAAATTTAAAAAATTAAAAAATTAAAATTAAAGACATTTTTAAAAAATCAGTGATTTTTTGGGGGATGAGACTTTTGTCAGGAAAATACCTAGCAAGATCTCATATTACTTTTATTCCCTCCCCTAACAGGCCTATTCCAAACTACAAACATTAGTTTAGCAGTTAGGCCACTTAGATACTGATTTTTTGGTAGCGTTGGTTAGTAGTTATATTAAAGTGTTACTTTACATCTCTAGGCATTGGATAAAAATCTTTCAGTCTCTTTTCTGAAATTGTATGAATTTATTTGGCCAGAATTATCTGAAATGTTAGTGGTCAAATTTCCAGCCATGTAGTTATACAAATTTTGTGACTATGAGTAGAAAAAGGGAGGGGAGGGAATGCTAGTATATTATGGTTATTAAATTAGTATTCCTAATTGATCATCCAAACTCCCTTCTAAGTTGTTTGCTTTTGGCATCCACTAGTGGCTTGCATTTTCCTTTTCTTATTCTATAAACAAGTCATTAATTTATGAAATAAACGAACACAAACTGTGTCTCATCAGATTGGTCATCCTCTGAAGAAAAGCCCAAGTGTAACACCCACCTACCCACACACACACACACAGGCACAGACCCCTGACAATCACAGGTATATAAGTAAGTACATAAAAAAGCTATGATCACATTATTCATCTCCTCTAAAGCCCATGAGGAGTTGCAAAGTTAGCATTTTCTGTTTACTGATGAATTCCGTGGATAGTTTTTAGTAACCACGGGCTGAGTGGCATGTGCTTTGAGCTGTGGTTATATGTGGAATTTAAAGCCACACAGTTTTTGTATCAAAGTCTAGTACTTTTGGTTTTCAGAAGCACGTATTACATAAATTTTGATGCTCTAAAGCCTTAAGTCATAGAAGGTTTTTGTATATGCAAAAAGGGGAAGAGCCTAAAGCTTCATGTTGGTGCATAGATAAAGTGTTCAGGACACTTAGGATTTCTTTAAGCTTAAAGTTTCCAAAACAAGAAGTCACATTAGTAACATTGCTGTTTTAAACTCAACAACACACTGCCTGAAATGAAAACTGGTGAGCATTTATGTATGACATCGCTGTTGCTCTCCCTGTTGCAGGAGAAAATGGAATCCCAGCCGAGGATGCACTGGTCCTGCAGCTGGAGTCTGCAAAGGGACAAGAGAAATTTCTGGAGATGCTGAAGAGCCAGCACATCATTATCGCCGATTTGCAGCGAAACTCACAAAACAGCAACAAATATTGCTTCACCAGCGATGAGCTATTCTAGACCAGCGGAAGAAAACGCGTGAGCAAATGAATCTGATGAAAGTTCAGTACGTCATATGAAGCAAATGTCTTTCCATAGCTTGCAGGAGGATAGCCAGCATTATTTCACAACTCACCTTCAGGGGCAAAAGAACCATGTCAGAAATCATCTCCAGAAGTCATACCCTCTGCAGCAGGTTGAAGCTGATGTGAAAGTGATTAATGTTGGGGAAAGCTCCCTAGACTGTGACCTTTGTGAAAGGGATGAATTTTGCAATTTTGAAGAGACCATCATAGTGTGGAAAATGAACTTTTTGCTCTGCTAGGTTTTCCCCAATTGTCTGAATGTTCCACAAGCATGGATCAGATGTATCAGGTGAAATATTGTCTATTTTATATTTATATATAAAATGTATAAGTATATAGTTTTATCTATTATTAGGGATTTCAAAATACCACCGTAAGGCAGTCAGCTGCCTTCTCTAAAGTTGTTGAAATAATCATGACTTTTTAGTCTAGTCTTACTTGGTTAAATGTAGATATGGTAATGTAAAATATTTCAAATTAATTTTTTTAAATTTCTTTTTGAAGATTTTATTTATTTATTTGACAGAGAGAGATCACAAGTAGACGGAGAGGCAGGCAGAGAGAGAGAGAGAGAGAGGGAAGCAGGCTCCCTGCTGAGCAGAGAGCCCGATGCGGGACTCAATCCCAGGACCCTGAGATCATGACCTGAGTTGAAGGCAGCGGCTTAACCCACTGAGCCACCCAGGCGCCCCTCAAATTAATTTTTAAATGATATATGGTGAGCAATTTGAAAAGCTTTATTTGCCAAAAATGTACTGTAAAAATAGTGTAATCTAAATAACCTCTTAAGCGCAGATTTGCAAACAGAATATATTTAAATTTAGCTTATATTTCTAGCTCCAAATTTCTTTATCTTCCCACAATTTAGTGAGAAAGGTATATGTTTTCCCCAAAAATAAGATGGCCAAATGAACATTTTAGTGTCCTTATATCGTCTCTATTTTTGTAACTCATGATGTGATTATCATGCTTTTCAGGACAGAGATGAATGCATTGAATCTCCAAATATATGTGATGAATGGGATAAAATATATGAATACTCCAGGTAATCTATTTATGAAGTATCTAGTTTTTATAACAATGCAAGAAAGGGTAATAACACACCCAGATTTGATTATTTGAGGCTTTTTCAAACACATACATGCTCTTAACACACAGGCTATGAATTGCATGTAGATTTGTAAATTTCTGGACTTTCTGGGGGAAAATTCTATTTCTAAATCATCTTTTTACTTCTCTCTCTATATATATATTTAATTCCTCATCTTCTGTGATCTGGCAAAGTCTTGGAATATAGATAAGGTTCTATGATGTAGAGTTCGGAGTGGACCGACAAGAAAGAATTCTTGAGATGTCTTTGGTGCAAAATGGTGGTTTATTAAAGGGACCCATGAGCAGAAAGAGCTGCTGGGGGGTGGGGGTTGTGAGGAGGGGTCCATTATATGCTTGCAAGTTGGGAGGGGGTTAGGGATGGTGTAAGTCTCTAAGGAATTTTGGAAGCAAGGTTTCCAGGACCTTGAGTGGCTAGCTATTGGGAAAAATGTTATTAATTACCTGTAATAAAACCTTTTCGTGGGACCCTTTAGATGTGTATCAGTGGGCTGTATACTTGGGAATGATTGGCAACATGATCTTGGAGGGTTTAGAGATAAAATTTCCAGAGGAATTGGTAAAGTTGACTTACAGGATCCTGGTGGGCGGTAGGGGTTGGTCAGGCTAGGATTGCCCTTTACCCTTAGCAAAGCCTTAAGGTGGGGGTAGTTGAGTCCCTAGAGGAATGTCACTCTGCCTGTTTTAAGGGCTTGTCAGTAGGTAAGGAAATTTAATAATTTTCCTTCTGCCTTTGTTTCCCACATCAAATCCTCAAGAAACGCAATGATATTTTATTCATTAGCAAGGATTTATATAATTAAAAATGTAAGTTGGATGTTAACAATTAAAACAATGCATTTGAAGGCCAGAAAGTCTTGTCTTAGATTGTTTGGATTTCCTAGATGATTCCTTGAATTCAGGTAATGACCCAGCTCAAAGAAAGTTAGGACTAGTTCTCTTATGAAGGAGGGACTCCCTCATGGCTGATGGGAGGAATTCATTATCAAGATTAGATCATATTTTATTTTTATCTCTGGGAAGAATCCATTTCTCAGTGGCAGAAAAGAAGAATGGAAGAGTGTGTTCCCAGAGCACCTTCCTTTGTGGGATGAGCTCACCAAGCTGAGGGAAGAGAACAGGGGAGCTCCTACTTTTCCCTCTTGTTTAGAGCTGTGAGCAAGGGACTACTTTTCATCATTCCTTCCCTTCATTAGTTGCTAGGAAGAAGCGGGGTGACTCAGGGTGGAAAACATGTGAGGGAAGAGTATATTTTGATCATAGATAAAGGCTGATAGAAGACTTGATTATCATCTTTATGAGAATTTTTAAGGATATATGTATTAGAAAAGTTGTTGATTGAAGATAGAAGCCTGAAAATATGAGTGTAGGTTGATTGATGACTTGGGGTTTCTGTGGTACTTTTCCCATTTATTAGCAAAGGACCTGGGTGTTACCTGATCGTACAAGTCCTTCTTAGGAATAGACAGCTATTTTCATTTTAGCGTATGGCCTGATGTGGTTAGGTTGTCCAGTGGGGCATGTCTGCAGTTTTGGAAGTCGTGCCTGACTAGTTTGAATTATGATACATTTAGGAGAGTTCATGGAACTTTATGGTTTGGTTAGCTCACAAACAAATTTTTGCATAAAGATTTGTGCTTGTAGTTTAAAAATTTTGTTGTTTCTGATTTTGCTTTTGTGGTTTTTTTTGTTTCCCCTCCCCTTGAGCTAGTCATCTTGGATAGTTAATAGCTTTAGAATCTGGGTTAAAAATAATAATAACAACAAAAGAATGAAAAAAGTGTGAAACTAGCTTAAGGGACTTCTAGAACACCAATCCCAGACAGGAGAAAAAGAAAGGACAGAAAGTGTATTCTAAGAAATAATGACTTAAAATTCTATAACCTGGGGAAAGAAACAGCTATCAGATGCAGGAACCACAGAGTACCAAATAAGATGAATCTTTGGAGACCCATACTGTGCTACACTATGGAAAACAGTATGGAGGTTCCTCAAATAATTAAAAATAGAATTAGCATATGATCCACCAATTCCACTTCTGGATATATATCTAAGGCAACCAAAATTATTATCCCAAAGAGGTATCTGTACTCCCATGTTCATTGCAGCATTATTCACAATAGTCAAGGTATGGAAACAACTTAAGTCCCCATTGACAGATGAGTGGATAAAGAAAATATTATATATATATATACATATATATATATATATATATATATATATTTCACAATAGAATATTATTTAACCTCAAAAAAGGAGGGAAATCTTGCATTCTATGACAATATGGATGATTTTGATGTGCATGATGCTAAGGAAAGTAAGCCACACATAGAAAGACAAATACTGCATGTTATCCCTTATATTTGGAATTTTAAAATGTCTGTCTCATGTAAACAGAGAATAGAAAGGTAGTTGTCAGAAGCTAGGTGAGAGCATGGGAAAAATAGAAGAGGCTGATATAGGGGTACACAATTTCAAATAAAAGATGAATAAGATATGAGGCTCACTTCAGACCTAAGGCACATACAGATTGAAAGTGAAGGTATAGAAAAAGATATTCCAAGAAAATTAGAAGTGAAAAAATAAATCCAAGGTAGCAATACTTACATAAGACAAAATAGAGTTAAAAAAAAAAAGGCAAAATAGAGTTTAAAACAAAGACGGTGACAGAAGACAAGAAAGGCATTATAAAATAAAGGAATCAATCTAACAAGAGCAAGTAATAATTATAAATATCTCTGCACCCAACTTAGGAGCACCTAAATACGTAAAGCAAATATTAACAGACATAAAAGGAGAAAGACAATAAAGTAGAGGACTTTAACACCCCACTTTAAACAGATAATCAATAAAGAAGCAATATCTTTGAGTGACACTTTATACCTGATGGACATAACAGATATGTACAGAATATTCCATTTAAAACAAACAAACAAAAAAACAAGAGAAGGGGCGCCTGGGTGTCTCATTTGTTTAGTGACTGCCTTCAGCTCAGGTCATGATCTCAGGGTCCTGGGATCCAGTCCTGTGTTGGGCTCCCTGCTCAGTGAGGAGTCTGTTTCTCCCTCTGACCGTCCCCCTCTCATGCTCTCTCTCTCTCTCATTCTCTCTCTTTCAAATAAATAAAGAAAATCTTTAAAAAACACAACAACAACAACAACAACAAAAAGACAAGAGAACACACTTTCTTTTCAAGTGCACCAGGAACATTCTCCAGGATATATCACATGTTAGGCCACAAACAAATCTCAACTTTAAGATTGAAATAACTTTGTGCATCTTTTCTGACCACAATGGTATAAAACTAGAAGTTAACCTCATGTCGGGGGTGGGGGGGGGAACACCACTGGAAAAAACAGAAGCACATGGAGGCTAAACAGCATGCTACTAAACAACCAATGGGTCAACAAAAAACCAAAGAAGAAATAAAAAAGATCCATGGAGACAAATGAAAATGAAAAAAATACAAGAGGTCCAAAATCTTTGGGACACAACAAAAGCAGTTTTAAGAGGGAAATTCATTGTAACACAGGCCTACCTTGAGCAACAAGAAAAAGCTTAGCTAAAAATCTAACATTATACCTAAAGGAACTAGAAAATGAAGAACAAATAAAGCTGAAGGTGAGTACAAAGAAGGGAATAACAAAGATCAGAGCAGAAATAACTGGCATAGAGACTAAAGAGAGAGAGAGAGAGAGTAGATAGGTGAAACCAAGAGCTTGTTCTTTGAAAAGATAAAATTGATAAAAATATAGCTAAAGTCATCAAGGCACAGAGAGAAAAGGCCCAAATAAACAAAATCAGAAATGAAAGAAGTAGCAACTGACACCACAAAACCACAAAGGATTATCATACTACAAAAAAATATATGCCCGCAAATTGGACAACCTAAAGTGGATAAATTTCTAGAAATATACAATCTTCCAAAACTGAAGTAGGAAGAGATAGAATATCTGAAAAGACCAATAATTGTAGCGAAATTGAGTTCGTGATCAAAAAGCTACCAAAAAACCCCAAAAGTGTAGGACTAGATGAATTCATAGGTGAATTCTGCCAAACATTTAAAGAAGAGTTAATACTTCTTCTCCCACTATTCCAAAATATTGAAGAGGAAGGAAAGTTTCCAAACAAAGCTGACATTACTAAGATTTATTCCAGGGATGGAATATCCTAAAGAATCCACCAAAAATCTATTAGAGCTAATAAAAAAATTCAGTAAATTTTCAAGATACAAAATTAATATCCAGAAACTGGTTCCATTTCTATACACTATTATGAAGTAGCAGAAAGAGAAGTTAAGAAAACAGTTCCATTTATGATTGCATCAAAAAGAATAAAAAGCGAAGAATAGACTTAACGAAGGAGATAAAAGATCTGTACTCTGAAAACTATAAAACATTGATGAAAGAAATTGAAGATGACACAAACAAATGGAAAGATATTCTCTGGCTCATGGATTAGAAGAATTAACATTGTTAAAATGTTAAAACAATCAAAAGATTCAGTGCAATCCCTATCAAAATACCAACAGCATTTTTCGTGGAACTAGAACAAATAATATTAAAACTTATCCAGAACTACAAGGGACCCTGAATAGCCAAAGCAATTTTGAGAAAGAAAAACAAAGCTGGAGGTATCACAATCCCAGATTTCAAGATATACTACAAAGCTGTAATAATAAAAACAGGATGATTCTGGCACAAAAATAGACATATAGGTAATGGAACAGAATAGAGAGCCCAGAAATAAACTGATACTTATATGGTAAATTAGTATATGACAAACAAGGCAAGACTATATAATTGGGAAAAGACAATCTCTTCAACAAATTGTACTAGGAAAACCAAACAGCTACATGCAAAAGAATAAAACTGGGCCACTTTCTTACATCAAATAGAAAAATAAACTCAAAATGGGTTAAAGACCTAAATGTGAGACTTGAAACCATAAAACTCCTAGAGGAAAATATATACAGTAACATATTTGACATCAGCTGTAGCAACATTTTTCTAGGTAGTTCCCCTCAGGCAAGTGGAACAAAAACAAAAATTAAATCTTGGAACTACACCAAGATAAAAAGTTTTTGCACAGTGAAGGAAACCATTGGCAAAACAAAAAGGCAACCTACTGAAGGGAAGAAGATATTTGCAAATGATATTTCTGATAAAGGGTTACTATCTAAAATATATAAAGAACTGAATGCCAAGAGCCCAAATAATCAAATTAAAATTGGACAGAGGACCTGAATACACATTTTTCCCAAAGAAAACACATAGATAGTCAACAGACAGATGAAAAGATGCTCAAATCACTTATTGGGAAATTGCAAATCAAAACCACAATGAGAGATATCAGTTATATCTGTGGAATGGCTAGAATCAAAAAGACATGATTGGTGAGAATGTGGAATAAAAAAACTCTCATGTACTGTTGGTGGAAATGTAAGCTGGTGCAGCCACTGTGGAAAACCACATGGCAGTTCCTCAAAAAGTTAGAAATAGAATCACCATATGATCCAGTAATTCCATTAATGGGTATTTGTCCAAAGAAAACAAAAATAATAATTTGAAAACATACAAGCACTGCTATGTGTATTGCAGCCTTATGTACAATAGCCAAGATATAGAAGAAACCCGAGTATCCATCAATAGATGAATGGATAAAGAAGATGTGTGTGTGTGTGTGTGTGTGTGTGTGTGTGTGTGTGTGTGTGTAATATTACTCAAATATAAAAAAAGATGGCATCTCGCCATTTGTGACAAGGTATTATGCCAAGTCAAATAAATCAGACTGAGAAAGACAAATACCATATGACTTCATTTATATGTGGAATCTGAAAACTAAAATAAAGGAATAAACGAGCGAAAAGCAGCATCAGGCCTATAAATACAGAGAACAAATTGATGGTTGCCACGGGGGAGGCGGCTAGGGGAATGGGCAAAATGGGTGACAGGGAGTGGAAGATATAGGCTCCCAGTCATGGAATAGAGAAGTCACCGAAGTAAAAGGTACAGCATAGGGAATATAGTCAATGGTATTGTAATAGCATTGTATAGGGATGGATGGTAGCTACCATCGTGGTGAGCATAGCATAATGTACAAACTTCTTAAGTCACTATGTTGTACACCTGAAACTGATGTAACATTATGTGTGAACTATACTAAAAGAATCAGAGCTGAAGATCTAATATATAACATGGCCACTCCAATTGATAATACTATGGTCTATAATTGAAATTTGCTAGGAGAATAAAACTCAAATGTTCTCACTGAAAAATAAATAAATCTATGAAATGACAGATGTGTTAATTATCTCCATGGTGGGAATCCTTTTACAATGTATACATATGTCAAATCATTATAACGTACACTTTAAATATATTACTCTTTTGTCAACTATACCTCAATAAAGCTGAAAAAAAAAAAGAAATGATTGGTTCAGCTGCTTTTCTATTCTTTCTGTTACATACACACATGTAGTACCTGTGTGTATGTATGTTAATATATGAAGATGCTTACATAGCTTTTAGTGTCTAACAGTAGAAAAGTATCTTAAATTTAGAAAGAAGCTTTGCAGAAACTTTCTACACCTCTCTTTAAAGTGAGATAACAGTGAGAAGGGGGTTCAGTGAGGTGTCAGTTGAGCAGGTTTAAGAGAAGTATTTCTGAGTCTGTAGCCTGGCCCAAGTGGAGCCAACCATGTGCTTGAATTATGCCTCAAGAATACTTATTAATTTTGCAGCCAAAGTAAAGACTTCCATGTGTTGATCTTCACATGCCACTCAGCTTGTTTTGTCTCATGACAGAAGGTGGTGGCCACAATGCATAGACATCAGCAGTGATACACTACCTAATTAACTATTGTCTTATTTTAAAGAATATTTTTTTAAGCAGACTCCATACCCAATAGGGGGATTGAACTCATGACCCTGAGAGTAAGAGTTCCATGTGCTACCAACTGAGCCAGCCAGGTGTCCCATCTCTTGTCCTATTTCTGAAATGAACTCTGACCCATGAAAATCAGCCTGTCCCATGATGGGAAAGCTGTATGGTTCACCCAAGCTGACACCATCTTTTGTTTTGCACCAGGCTTTGTAGTCCATGGGTCCACTTGTGTCTGGGAAGGGTTTTCCTTGATCTCTTACATCAGCAAGAATGATACCAGTGTGGGACTGATGAATATAAGCAAATCCGGTGTAAGTTAGCCACATCATTCAATTTCTAGATTACCAAGTCCAGGTTGGAGCTCTGATGAACTTTGAGTTTCTCTCCCCTTCTTGGTACCAGTGTGGTATTTTTGGAGATGGCTCTGGTGCCACTGTATGTAGCTTCATCTGGATCCCATCAGCAATTCCTACTCTCTTTTAGTCACTGTTTCCAAGATAGGATTGCTTATTGAAGCTGTAAGGAAAAAAACCCACTTAATTCCAATGAGAAGAAGATACAGCTAGTTTCTTCTGGACAGTTTTTTCAGAAGTGTTTTAGATTTCCTGCCAAATGACATTGCTAACATTGCCATTAATCTAAAGCTGTTCTACTCATGTAGTATAATTAAAATTACTTCAAGTCAGTTGGCTCATGATGACATGCAACCAGCCTCACATGCTCAGCAAATTGGTGGTCAGATGACCAAAGGAAGTTTGTAGGCTACTCTAAGTCTGTGATCTTCTTTTGAGGTTCATGGTGACACCATGATCTCTGTTTCTCCAGAAGTCATCTTTTCTACAGAAGGATCAGTCAGATGGCTCAGGAACGTGCCAGCAGCATATCTGTTTTATGGGTTGCCTTTTAACTTCCTTGGAGAATAGAGAAACTTGATTGACAATGTTTTGAAGAGCACTATCTAATATTTACATATTGTGATATCAACATTTAAAAGAACTGTGTTTCTGAAATATATTTGAGTCATTGTGAGCTGATTGAGTTCCATAAAAAGATGACCCAGTCTATCTTTTTAAATATACACAGAATTCAGTCTTACTTATAATCTTATTTCTTGAGGGTTAGAGTTAGAGTTGGGTTAAATATAAACTCAACTTTTAACTAGCTATTATAATAAATTCAGGACTTTCTTGTATTTATTTGGACAACAACATATGCTACTAAATGATTGCTATGGAAGTTTTGTAGATCTAACTTTAGGTTAAGTGAATGCATGCCTGTTTTGGTTTAAACAAAGCTCATAAGAACACCTAAGACAAAGTGTACTTCTCACATGTCATAAAAACTATGGTTTTTAACGAATTAAAATTGGATTTAATGATGATGCTCAAAATGTAAATGCTAAAGCTATCATTTGTATTAATTATGCTGACTTGTATTGATTTTTTAAATCACATTTATTTATGTTCTTGCTCTCTCTCTCTTTTTCCCCTTTTAAGAGTATTTGGGGCTTTCTTCAAGCATACTTCAGTTACCTCCTTATTTTTAGAACCCTCAAGAATTCTCACCTTTTTTCACTTGCCTTTAACTCTGCTTTGTTTCCTTTGCATTTGTACTCCCTGCAAATTAGTCTTAAGCAGCCAATATATAAAGATGGTTATAATTGTTATGTTTTTTTTTCTATTGACATTGCTGTATAAAATGGCACTTCTTCCTTTTTTTTTTTTTTTTTTGAGAGAGAGAGAGTGAGTGAGTGCGAGGCGGGGGCCGGGGGGCAGAAGGAAAGGGAGAGAGAGAATCTTAAGCTCCAGGCTGCACCCTGACATGGGGCTTGATCTTACCACCATGAGATCATGACTGAGCCAAAATCAAGAGTTGGACGCTTAAATGGCTGAGGCACCCAGGCACCTCGGCACTGCTTCTTGTAAAAAAATTATAAAAGTCAAATTTGTCATAAGGAAGCCCTGTGGGGAAAATGCAGTATCCAATTTAGCCATGTACAGGTTCAGACTGAATGGTGATGACTTTCCTACTGATATCTTCTGTAGTTTGGGAACATTCCTGCTGAATCTGACTTGTTTACTCTTGTGTTAATATTTGGGAGATCAGCAAAGCACCTTTTTTCTAGCCATTAAGTCAGCTAATGAGCAGAGAAAGGCAAACTTCATGGGATAATCAAAGCTTTATGTGACATATTGAAATGTTCAGTATGAGAGCCAAGGTAAAAACTTTTTGCTTCAACCATAATAACCAATGTCTCAACACTATTCACTGACACTGACCTAAGAGGGAGGCTTGTGTCCTTGGTGTGGTTATAAAATAAAGCCTTGAGATGGAACTGAAGGGCTGGTGAGGAGTAAAAGTCTCTATCTCTGAGACTGGGATTCTTAAGCCTGCTACAGATGATGTACTTGGCTCTATGTTTGGCTTATTTTCAGCCACATTAAGAGACAGTCGCATTTGATATTAGCTAGCAGTGTAAGAGCACCCAATCCATGAATGTTCAAGTCACCCAGACTATAATTTTTTTAAAAATATCAAAGATAGGAATATAGCATGTGTCTGATGTAGTCTACCCTCAAGGAATTTTCAGTCGAAAGATGATCATCATCTTTATGTTGTTTATTTAAACCCAGATGTTTAAATATTTCTTACTGTTGTTAGTGCAATGTTTCCTGATCATATAATTAATCTTATAAAAGCTAGTTTTTTAACAAGTGGTTTCTGAATGAATATATTTACGTATTCCTAGCTACTGGGAGATGTCTATGAGGGGTATAAAGTATAATATATCATACATAAATTGTATGTTGAAATATCAGGGATGCTGAGTTGCACATATTTTGCATTTAAGTGAGTTTAACTGCTATATATAAGAGTTAAAGATACTTAAGGAATGAATATTTTTTTCTGGGGTTTATAATTCCTTAAAGTACACTTTTGTGTGTCTTAGCTAGGGCTACTTTAATAAAATATCAGGGTGGCTTAAAAAGCAGAGATTTATTTTCTCACAGTTCTAGAGGCTGAATGTCCAAGATCAAGGTCTTGGATGATTTGGTTTCTGGTGGGAGTTATTCTCCTGGTCTTCTAGCTATGTCCTCATGCAGCCTTTATTTATTTATTTATTTATTTATTTTTGCGTGCACACAGGAGGAGTGATGTGGGTATAGGGTCTTTGGATGGAGAGAGAGAGAATTCTCTGGTCTTTTTATTTGTAAGGACGTTAATCCTGTTGGATCAGACCTTATGACCTCATTTAATCTTAATTACTTCCTTAAAGGCCTCATCTCCAAATATAGCTTCTCTAGGGGTTAGGACTTCAACATATGAATTTGGGGATGGTGAAACACAGACAATTAGTCCATAACAATGGGTAATCCACAGCTTCACATAGAGAAGTTAAATTATCCTTTACTTTATGAGAGCTGGATGGAATTTCCACATATAGTTGGGGGAATTAAGTTATGAGATACTGTTGTAATTGATATTTGAGTAATAAGCATAGACATACCACGGATTAATGCGAAGTTGCCTTCATTTTTTTTAGTCATTTACATTTAATAGAGTACTATCAGTGCCATTCTTTCATTGTGTGTAAGCTAATTAAAAACACTAATATGTCATTTATTCCCATTCCACTCCTAATAACCATTTGTGGAATAATTAGCCTGTTCCAGACACTAGCTAAAATTTTTATATTTATTAATCTGTATGATAACTGTGTTAATAAGAAGAATTTTACTCTCTTTATGGTGGTCTTGAGAAATAAATGACTTGCCAAGTTCACGGGGCTTATTCTGGCAGAAGCCTTATTTGAATCTGTTTAACTATCTCAAAACTTGTGCCTTTTTCTTGCATCACTGTTTCTTAAAAGAGAGTGCTATATGTACAGGGATGTAATGGAATCAAAGGCAGTACTACATTGGGATTCCCCAACTTTGGGATTCTGGGTCGTTTAACCTTGTTCCTATTTACTGGGCAGGATAGCTATAAGAATGCTCTATTTAAATAAGCCCAGGGGTGCCTGGATGGCACAGTCCATTGAACCCCCTACTCTTGGTTTGGGCTCAGGTCATGATCCCAGGGTCATGAGATCCAGCCCTCCATTGAGCTTCTCACTTGGAGTGGAGTCTGCTTGGGACTCTTTCTTCCTTGCCCTTTGCCCCTCCCCCACTTATGCTTATGTGCACTCTTTCTCTCAAATAAATAAAACTTAAAAAAAAAAAAGATTTAAGTTAAGTCCAACACTGTAGCCCCTACCTATTGAACTCCAAGAGAAATTTGTTTTTTAAGATTTTATTTATTCATTTGACAGACAGAGATCACAAGTAGGCAGAGAGTCAGGCAGAGAGAGAGGAAGGGAAGCAGGCTCTCTGCTGAGCAGAGGGCCCGACATGGGGCTCAATCCCAGGACCCTGAGATCATGACCTGAGCCAAAGACAGAGGCTTTAACACACTGAGCCACCCAGGCGCCCCTCCAAGAGAAATTAAAAAAAAAATGTTCGAGTAACCACATTGAGAGCTGTGAATATGTACATCTTTAATGATAGTATCCAAGTAACTTAGGCTGTATTTCTGCAGAGCAGTCTGGAGCCTAGGCTGAATGTTTGGTAGCTACATTCAAGCAGAGTTGGTTTTTTTTATTTTTTATTTTTTTCTTTGACAGACAGAAATCACAAGTAGGCAGAGAGGCAGGCAGAGAGAGAAGAAGGGAAGCAGGCTCCCTGCTGAGCAGAGAGCCTGATGTGGGGCTTGATCCCAGGACCCCAGGGTCATGACCCGAGCCAAAGACAGTGGCCTTAACCCACTGAGCCACCCAGGGGCCCCTCAAGCAGAGTTTTTATGCTTCATTTTTCACTTGTATAGTATGGGTTAATGACCTCCTAAAAATTTAAGTCAGTTCTTTCTGGTAACTGGTGCTGTTTTAGGGCTACAACACGGTAGCATGGGAATTTACATCAGGATTTACCAATAGGTATCTGTTGAACAGCAAGTATTAAATGAACTTCATATTTGGAGGGGAGGGGTGTGGAAGATTGGGGGAGCCTGGCGATGGATATTATGGAGGACACGTATTGCATGGAGCACTGGATGTGGTGCATAAACAACGAATTCTGGAACATTGGGAAAAAAAAAAAGCCCATGAAGTCAGCAGATGCCAGAGAAACGTTGGCTACAGGGCATGAACGTGGACTCCTGACATGATATGGACAGCTTTAAGGAAGTGGCAAGATAAAAGTAAATTAGAGAAGAACTAAGTTCCATCCAGGTCTTGACCAGGCCTGCCCAGCTGGCTTTCTATAAACTTGTCTATACTGATGAGTATGTAGGGCCATCTTCTTGGTTTCCATTAAAATCTACTTGGGCAGAGAAAGGTGTCCTTACTCCTATTTTCTTTTTTATCATAATTTAATATTTTCATTTCACCTAGAAGTTGAAGACAGATCATAGCCTATGGTTAAAATGACAGGAAGTTGTTACTGAAGGGATATATATATCCTTACAAATCCATGAAGCATTCCATTCCAACTTTACTTTGTGCTGAGTTGGGCAAGTTTTTGCACTTATTTCAAATGATAGTTAATTAAAATTTGAAAGCATTTAAATTTTCACATAAAGTTACATTTTATAACTCTTTCATTGCAATGATAGCAATTCAGCAGTTTTAGAATTTCTTTTTATAGCTTTTGAAATTGTTTACTAGAGATTTTGACATTCTAATATTATGTTAAATTTGCAAAGGTGGATTTAGATAGCACTGCAATGATAATATAACACATTTAAGGTTCTAAAAATAATTGACTCTATTTTGGAGTGGCATTGATATGACTAATTCAAAAAGAAAATCTTCATTATATCTAATTGCATTAAAAGAAGGAGAATCTTGTATCAGTGGGGGTCCAGTTAAGAGGTGGAAACATACTGTTAATTCAAACGGGGAAATTTTAATGTAAAAATTATCATTTTCAACCACTTGGGCTGCTATAACAAAATACCACAGACTCTATAGCTTATAAACAACAGAAACTAATTTTGCACTGTTTTTGAGATCAGAAGTCCAAGACCAGGGTGCCAGCATGATCAAATGAGGGCCCATTGCCAAGTCCTTTTGTTGTATTCTCATATGGCAAAAGGGGGGAAGGCAGCTGTCTGGGATCTCTCTTATAAAGGCATTAATCTCATTCATGAGGGTATTTACCCTCATTTTCTTTTTTTTTTTTTTTAAATATTTTATTTATTTATTTGACAGAGAGATCACAAGCAGGCAGAGAGGCAGGCAGAGAGAGAGGAGGAAGCAGGCTCCCTGCTGAGCAGAGAGCCCGATGCGGGACTCGATCCCAGGACTCTGAGATCATGACCTGAGCCGAAGGCAGTGGCTTAACCCACTGAGCCACCCAGGGGCCCATTACCCTCATTTTCTAATCACCACCCAAAGGTCCCACTTAACTAATACTGTCACAATGGGCATTAGGATTTCAGTATATGAATCTTAAAGGGACACACATTCAGACACAGCAATTATTAACTAGGGAAATGTAGGTCATTACTAAAAGGAGTAAAAGAAATTTGCAGACAATAGAGCAATAACAAAGTTAGGGAAGAGCTGCTACCTCTAGGGCTAAGGGGGAAAATCCAAGCAAAGAATAAACTTGCAAGAGGGCTCTTTCCACCCTAGAATAGATATTCAGACCGCTTTGAGAGGATACATCTGTAGCCTACTAGATGCAAAAGAGGTTCCTAAAGTCCCTAAGTGCCTCAGACCAGAGCTGGTTGTAGCTGTTGGGCTGGGGCTGGTGAAAAAGGAATTTTTCTGGCTAGGGTGCTAGCCAGATTTGCTGAAAGGTGAGAACCAGTGGGTCTTTCACATCCACTGGTAGCCTCACCATAGATGTAAGAAGAAAAGCACATTCAAATGAGGAAGAAAAACTCCTTTCTCTTACAGTGTGCCTTCCGTGGCCTCTGCAGAAAAGCTTTACCTTGTGGAAGAAGACAAAGAAAAAATATTTATAAGGTCTAGCTTCACTATCACAAAGCACTGTAAAGAAGGGTAATTCCACAGTGAGCTACCACTTCACATATACTAGGATGGCTATCAATGTCAGAAAGATCACAGGTATTGACAATGGTGTGGAGCAACTGGAACTCTCATGCATTGCTGGTCAGAATGGAAGAAAGTCCTGCAGCTGCTTTGCAACAGCCTGGCAGTTAGTTCCTCAAGTGATAACATTGTTACCATATGACCCGGCAGTTCCACTCATAGGTACACAGCCAAAAGAAATGAAAACACAGGTCCACACAAACCCCTACACACAAATGTTTATAACAGCAATTTTCATAATATTCCCAAAGTGATAACAACACGTGTCCATTAGTTGATAAAAGGATAGGTTGATAAAATTTGATATAACCATTACAATGGAATATTATTTGGCAGTAGAAAGGAATGAAGTCCTGATTCATGCTACAACATGGGTAACAGTAGAAAACATTATGCTAAATGAAAGAAGCCAGTTACTAAAGATCATACATTTTATGATTCCATTTATTTGAAATGTCCAGAATAGACAGAACTATAGAGACAGAAAGTAGATTCGCAGCTGTCTGGGTGGGTAGAGGATGGAGAATAGGAGGTGATGGCTAAATGTAAAGAGTTTCTTTTTTTTTTTAAGATTGTATTTATTTATTTATTTATTTATTTATTTATTTAGAGTGAGCAGGGGAAGGGCAGAAGGAGAGGGAGAGAAAGAATCTCAAGCAGATTCTGCACTGAGGGCAGAGCCCAATGTGGGGCTGAGTCTCACCACCCTGAGATCATGATCTGAGCTGAAATCAAGAGCAGATGCCCAACTGACTGAGCCACCCAGGCATACCTAGAGAAGAGTTTCTTTGGGGAGAGATGAAAATGTTCTAAAACTGATTGTTGTGATGATCATGTAACTCTATGAATATTCTCAAAACCACTAAATTGTATATGGTAAGAGGGTGAATTGTATGGCATGTGAATCATATCTCAATAAAATGTTATAGGTTTTTTTTTAATTAATAAAAGGGTAGATTTGGAGATAAATTGATTCCTCATACAAATCTTAATACTTTGGACAACAATGTAGCCATTTTACTATGTTAAATTGTTTTTATTTTTACAGGAAGCTACTAAAAATATCTGAAGCCAAGAAGATAGGTAAGTTGCTCAGAACATGTTTTTCCTGTTTCCCTGTCTATTGTTGTTATATAAGTAGTATTGTCTTATACAACACTACTTCAAGAGAGTCTTTAAGAAAGGATTCACACTTTTGTCCTTCCCAGAGAATGTGTAGCAGAACTTATCTCTGGCTTAGAGGTTAAAGGGTCAAAGTATCAAACAATTTGTTAATATGAAAATACAGGTCTGGGTAGGAACATGGCCTCAGGTCCAGGTATGAAAAACAGCTAGTTGGAAAATACATTACCAGTCTGAAGATTAAAGGACTGTTGATGGAATGAAGGTAGTATTTTGTATTAAATGACTAAGTTTTTGAGTTTTGCTAAGTAGAGACTCCTTTTTTAATACAAGAGAACACTTTTTCTCACTTGCATTACTCTTGTAGTGCCTTACATTTAAAATTTTCAGGACATAAATCAGTACAGACAATTCTGGATCATGCTTTAAATAACTTCTCTCTCTGATAATTCACACCCAAGATTGTTTAGTTGTAGAGTTTATGTTCATCTGTAGATGATTTGTAATGGTTTTCTCATTTTCACTCTATCTTTCTTCTATCCCCTCTAGTTTGACAAACCAGGAATAGGAAGCCATAGTATTACTCTAAATATTGATCCTAGTTGTATTTAAAGAGATCATTTTCTTTCTTGAACTATGGAAGTATCATAACTAATGTTTTTGTTTTATTTTGGAGGTTAAACCTTCTAAAAAGATCAGGAATGTAGAAATGTTATTTTTACTTTTAAAGGAAGAAAAGAAAATATATACATTTCATATTAACTGAAGGAGACATGTGGTTTTTTGTTTTTGTTTTTGTTTTTTTTTGGTCTTGGAGACCCATTTAACGTGGATACTTGAGGCCTTGGCAGAGTGGGGATTGCCCTGGAATTGGGGCAGGCAGGCAAAGGTCTCAGGCCCACACCTGACCCCAGGAAGGGGTCATGCTAAGGGTAGTAAGCAGAAGGGTGGCCCAGGCA
The DNA here is from genome assembly GCF_902655055.1 of Lutra lutra. NCBI lineage: Eukaryota > Metazoa > Chordata > Mammalia > Carnivora > Mustelidae > Lutra > Lutra lutra. The sequence continues at coordinate 13,983,048 of NC_062285.1, read as the reverse complement.
AGCAGAAGTTATGAGAGCCCAGACCAGAGCCTTGCCCAGGGAAGCAGGGTTGAGGCTGGTTGGGGGCTTCCAGAATCTAGGGACTGAGCAATGCTAGACGCCTCCCTGAGCTGCTGCTGGAATTCAGGGCATGTCTACATGTTAAACTCAAGAAGCTCCTAGGAAGGAGTGGGGGTGGTCATTCTTCTCCTCTGAGTGGGTCAGTCAGGAGTTGATCTGGTCAAATGTGGAATTGTTGGCAGCATATTCTGTTTCCCCGAAGTGGTGGTCCTTATCATCCATATCCACCTCCACTGGCTTGCATAGGTTCCCACAGGGGAACAATACTGTGGGCTCAGACACCATGAGGGCTACACTATGATGACTGTGACTTGGTGACTGTGCAGCCTACAGGCAGTGCTTACTATTTTTAAACAATTTTTATATTTTCCTGAGTGGCTTCAAATACAATGAAGGTCTCAGTGTATCATTTAATTTTACCCTTCTATTTCACTTTTAAATATTTTTTAATAGACTTCATTTATTTATTGGAGAGAGGGAAAAAAGTGTGCACACATGTGAGAGAGAGCTCACGAGAATAAGCAGACTCCCCACTGAATAGGGAGGCTGATCGATCCTGGGCTAGATCCCAGTACTCTAGGATCATGACCTGAGCCAAAGGCAGATGCTTAACCAACTGAGCCAGCCAGATGACCCTAATGTTACTCTTTTAAACTAATTATAATTTTTAGAATTTGAATATTTTCCTACAGTGGAACAACTCTCATTACCATATAGTAATATGATTCATAAATATTAAACACAAGTTTTGGACAATATCATAGCTAATAACTCATAAAAATATTAGGTTTCTTTGTAGTTTTGTCATGTGAGTTGGTTTATTTTTATTTTTTTACTTATGAGAGACAGAGAGGAAGAGAGAGAGGCAGAGGGAGAAGCAGGCCTCCCACTGAGCAGGGATGGAGTGGATAGCCAGAGTCTTCATTCACATCATTTGAGGTCAATCCTGCATCATTTAAGTAGAGCATAAGCTCCTTGACAGTGGGATTAGGTCAAATGCTCTAATGGTAGATTTAGTGAAAGAACCAGAAGAGATTTTCCTGAAATGAATAATAAAGTTCAGTTAGTAAATGTTTCCAGATCTTTGGAAAATCTGGCATAAAGCCCTCTACATGGGTATTTAAAATTCAGATAGCCTGTTTCTAGACAAAAAGAGCAAAATATTAAATGGCCTTAATTGCGATGATATGAATGTGCTTGGTCGTTCAAATTACTTACAAATATAGGAGCTTTCAAGTTTTAAGAAAACATGTTTGACAAAAAGAAAAGAAAAGAAAAGAAAACATGTTTCACACTTATATTTTGAGAAAGTTTTTGCACTAGTTCTACAAAGATAATCTGAAAAATGAAGTTCATTAAAAGGCAGAAAATCAGGGGCACTCGGTGGCTCAGTTTCTTGAGCCTCTAACTCTTGATTTCAGCTCAGGTCATGATCTCAGGGTCTTGAGATGGAGCTCCATGTTGGGCTCTGTGCTCATTGTGGAGTCTGCTTGTCCCTCTCCCTTTTGCTCCTCCCCCACTCTCACTCGCTCTCTCTCACTCTAAAATAAATAAATAAAATCTTTTAAAAAAGAGAGAAGAAAATCAAAAACTGAAATGGATTTTCTCTCCTGTCTGCTGTGCTGTCATTGGCATTTCTTTGCTTCTCTAGTTGAAGCAGAGTGGACTGGTTCTATGCTACTGCACCACCTGGGAAGTGAAATGGTTCTTCATACTGTTTGTAGGTTGCAGGTGGGAAAGAGAACCTAAAGAATAACTTACCTGCACTATTACATCATAAGTTGGAGGCCAGCAGATGTCAGCATAAAGACACAATTTCTGCTGATTTCTGTTAGCTAGCTGAAAAATTGGGTCCTGCTGCTCATATAAATGACAGCACCTGGAGCTTTCTCCCCCTTCCAGATGATAATCCTCCTTCTAGGGTGATAGCAGCACTTACAAGTATGTGTAGAAGAATTATTTCATGCTTTTTGAAATCACCTGTCCTTGTACACATGACAAATGCCACCTCCCAGGATTCTCATTCTACATTCCCAGAGGAGTATCTTGGATTCTGTGTCTTTGATAATCTCTACAGATTTTTCTGATGCCCGGTTAAGATTGAGAACTCATGTCTAAGGAGTAATAACAAATATATAACTTTTTCTTCTTTGCATACTTGTTTTTATCTAAGTGTGTCCTTGGATTTTACTCTTCTTTGAAAGCTATTTGTTGATTTATTGGGCCGCTTTTCGTTAATTCATCTGTAAATTACTGAGTCTACTATGCCCCAGGAATTGTGCTAAGTTAGGTTGAGAAGAGCACCCTTAAGTGTGGTTGAGAAAATATATAAACAAGTAATTTAATATAAGGTGACAACTATGATGGAGATAAACTCAGCAGTGAGGAGGAGCTTTTAAATTAAGAAACATGGTCATGGCATGACTAAAATATTGATAGGGAGGAAAGGAAAAGAAGCCTGGACAGTCATTTGTGCCCCTGTCCTTGGTGCTGAACCATCTCTTCATATGCTAGGGTAAAGAAGTTTTTCCTAATACCTTAATTTACCTATACCTTAATATAATTTGTGTGTTATTATTTTTATTGTTGGACAAATCACCACATTTTTGACAGTGAGCGTTTCTTCAGGTTGTGTCATGAATGATTTGAAGTCTGGTCAAAGTACTGTATTTTAAAATTATTTGAAATAATGTCTCTCTGTGTTTGTCATCAGTTTGATAAACAGATGACTTTGAGGATTTTGCTTTTGATATTTAGGGATTGCTTTCCTCATTCTGATTTGTTTTAAAGTTATATAAAATATTTACATGATTCCAAAGTCAAGTCTAAAACACATCATATTGTATTCAGAAAAGTCAGGTATCTGACTCCAGCTCTTCTCTCTTCTATAGATAATCCTTTGATGTATTTTATAGGTTATCCTTTAAAAGTAAAAGTGTGCATGTGAGAGTCTCTCTTTGTTTTTTTTCTTCCTTTCTTCCTTTCTTCTCCTTTTCTTAGATAAATACTATGTATATTCTTCTCCATCTCGTTTTTTTCCAGCTAGGGTTATATTTTGATAATCACTTCATACTAGTGTATAGAAGTAATCTCGATTCTTTTTTATAACTGCGAGTTGTAATAGGAAGCTTAACTTACAATCTGTTTTATACTTTGTAATAGATCCTTTATATTTAGTATATATAGAATAGATTCTGTTCTCAGCAACTGTATTCAAACCAATAAAACACCCTAAAAAAATCTCTTAAGTGAACACTGAGACATCAAAAGAATATTCACAGAAGCATTGTTTGTAGTGACAAAACCTGGAAATAACCTAAATATCCATCAAGGAGGAAGGATGAATATATACTGGTCAACAAATAGAATGTTGTAATAATGAAAATAAATGACCTATAGTTGTGTACATTCAACATGGATGAATCTTAGAAATATAATATCATGCCCAAAAGACAAGTTGTAGATATACATTATTTCATTTTTAAAGAAATAAAAAATGTGCAAAATGAAACCATATATTATATATGGTTTTTATATATATGAAACCATATATTATATGGTTTTTACAAAGATACAATCATAGCACTAAAACCGGAACTAAAAGCAAGGTAATGAGAAACACAAACTCTAAAATGGTGAAATACCAAAAGGGAGTAGAGGGGGTAAGGAGGAAGAACAGTGAGATAAGCCCTTAGAGGGCTCCAAAAGGCAAGGGAATGCTCATTTGTTATGCTAAGTGTAGAATGCATGACATTCTTCTTTGGGCTTAGGAGTAGTTATAACTCCAACAGGTGTTATAAATATTTTGTATTTACTCAATATTTAATATATTTTTCTAAATATTCATACATCAAGGGATAATGTTTAAAGATCAAGGACATGCAACTCTAAGATGAATTGAAAAGTCAACTGACAGGGACGCCTGGGTGGTTCAGTTGGTTAAGCAGCTGCCTTCGGCTCAGGTCATGGTCCCAGCGTCCTGCGATCGAGTCCCATATCCGGTTCCTTGCTCAGCAGGGAGCCTGCTTCTCCCTCTGTCTCTGCCTGCCTCTCTGCCTACTTGTGATCTCTCTCTCTCTGACAAATAAATAAATAAAATTAAAAAAAAAAGTCAACTGACAGTATTCTGTGAATAGTTGTTCATGGCTTGGAATAAATATTTCACAGCCAGAGTCTTACTTATAAAATGTAACAACAATGTGCTCGGGAAAACTGTACTCAGTGACTCCAAAAGTGAGTTGAGTAAGGGTGAAGATGATGATGTCAAAGGTACAGGTGAATAATTTGAATACAATTGTTTTAATGTAATGAGAGAGTGGAAAAAAATCACCATTGGTAAGTTAAAAGAATTTTAATAATACATGACTTAAGTATATATATGTAATTGGGTTAAAAACAGTATTATCAACAGGTAGGTGTTTGACTATTTTGTATAGGTTTGTATATCCAAATTGACCAAAACCCCTGTAAGTGATTTGTACAATACCACCTCCCCACCTCCTGTAAATGTAATGAAGGGTTGTAGAAATGAGACGAATCATTCTCTCTCTTCCCTCTTCTCCTCCTCTTCCCATAGGGCAAAATTAACTTTCTTGGTAGCCATAGTTATTTTTTAAAATTATTTTTTAAAGACTTTATTTATTTATTTTAGAAAGAGCATGGACAGGAGGGGCAGAGAGAGAGAGGGAGATAGAATTTCAAGCAGATTCCATGCTGAGCACGGAGCCTTATGTGAGGCTTAATCTCATGATTCTAGGATCACGACCTGAGCCAAAACCAAGAACCAGTCATTCAATGAACTGCACCACCCAGGTGCCATAGTTATTTTTAAATGATGTCACCTATTTCATCCCTTTATTTTTGTCGTCTGAAAACCATAGGCTCCTGGAACTAGCTGAATCCAAAGGTATGGCTGTGGTGAAGGCTTCAGAATCCACATGCTTCTCGGGCCTACCTAGGCTCTTGGAAGTCTTACCTGCATGGCTTTTTTAATGGCTGCTTTTATCCTGAGCAATAGAAGACACTGAAAGTTTTGCTGAGCACTGCTCTAAATCACTGGGTCACTGTAGTTCTTCGTTTCCTGTTCCCAAAGTATTGACTGTTTTCTTGCTCTAGTGCTACGCAGTTTCACCAGATATATTTTTAGGCTACTGAATTTTCTTGGCTTGTTTTTTTACTTCCCCTTTAATTTAGCATTTCCAAGTTTGCTTCCTTTTCTTTGTCTCCTATCTGTGGATATCTTCTACTTTATGGATTCACCAAGTTCTTCCTTTTTATCACTTTCTGTGAGTGCTCAATTGATTTTTTTTCACATTGCCAGATATTGTTATGAAGTCTCTGAATTACCTAGACAGGTCCTCAGAGTGGTCATAGATTTTCAATAAATTCTGTAAATTTTTGGTGATAAAAAGATAATACTACTAATACCACCATTTAAGCTACCTATTTACTATTCTATTCAGGCATTGCACTAGGCACCTTCCCTAAGTGGGAAACCCTTGACTGGTAATTTAATTTACAGTTTTAAGTTGTGCAACCTTACAATTTTGATTTTTAAATTTATTTTATAAAAAGTCAGGTTTTCCCAATTTCTACTTACCCAAACCACTTTTTTTCTTTTAGACAAACAAAAGGCACATTAAAAATACATGCAATTCAAAACATTGACATAGTCAATCTCTTATATTCATTGTTTATGGGTTTCTAAAACTGGAGCTGATACTAACTAGCAGGTGGGCACCATTATGGTATCAGTTCTGATTGGTTGAGCTTCCATTCTGAATGGTCAGTACACATTCCCTACCAAACATTAAATATTTATTAAACATTTTTATTATCCTCCTCCCTAAGGTGCTATAATCTCATTTTACCATAGATCTGATACAGAAATTGAAATGGAATATGGAATAGTTTAAGGAAATTTTCAGTGGCAGGTAATTTTTCAGGATGAAGCATTACTCCTTCTAAAGAGCTGGTGCTCTAATTACCTCAGCAGCAGTAAGGTCATGGCCACTCACAATTCTTGAGCTCCTTCATTAGGTAATTTCTCATGACTAGCCAAATCTTAAACACTCAGAATGTGATGCAACAAATACAGAATCATTTCTGTATATTTAAGGACACCCATGCATACACTATATCCTTTGGACTAGCTCTGCCACAATGCAAATATAACTTTCCAACAGAAAATTTAGAATGAATATTTTTCTTTCAAGGATTTTCAGAACTGAATTATATACCTTAACATGTTTTCATTTTAGAATGCTATTCCTTTTTTATAATTAAGCTTGGACTTTCCATTTAAAAATTCTGCAACATTTGGAAAAATAGACTTTCCAAGGGTAGCATTAACACAAATAGTAGATGTATAGAAGGAAAACAGTCGGCCTGAGAAGGTACAGTACCTCTGGTTGGTAGGTGTTATTGATGAGGATTTAGAACTATGAGGACAGGATCTATGTGCCAGCTCAAGGGTTTATTTATTTATTTATTTATTTGAGAGAGAGACAGTGAGAGAGAGCATGAGCGAGGAGAAGGTCAGAAGGAGAAGCAGACTCCCCATAGAGCTGGGAGCCCGATGTGGGACTCGATCCCAGGACCCCGGGATCATAACCTGAGCCGAAGGCAGTCGTCCAACCAACTGAGCCACCCAGGCGTCCCGGTTGGTGAGATTCTGATGGAGAATCAGAACAGAGCCCCAAAGAGCAACCTAGGACAATGGTGCAAGACCATTCCATAATATGCTGTATAAACTTCACTTATTTTGAAACCATTGTGAGTATTTGGTATTGTCTCACCTGGTTTCCCAGATAGAAAGCTCCAGTGTGGGGGCTGTCTGATTCAAAACCACACTTTTGGCAAGGCTTGTTGCTTGGCAAATATTGGAGTAAATACTTCGGTTGTGGCAGAAAAGGAATTGAAGAGAAAAGAAGAAAAAAAAAAGAGAAAAATGGAAGAACATAAAAAGAGGAGATATAGAAATAAACAGATTAGGAGGAAAAAAGATCAGAAGACTGAGATGGTAAACAAGGGGTGAGAAGAGGGAAAAGCGGCCAAGGACATTTTTTTAATGGAAGAGTATGAAAGAATAGTGGGTTGGGAAGAAGGCAAGAGACTAAAATGTGATTGCTGTAGGGTGAGATCAATGGGGGCAACTGAGCAGATGTGAAGTGAAGGGAATGAAGGATGTGGATGTGGTTTCCCCATGCTGATGTTCCCATTGCTCATTGCTTTAGCAGGAAGGCTGGTTCTGAGGATCAGCAGAGGCAGGACAGGAAGCTGGATCCAAGGAGAGCCAAGTCAAAGCTGCAGGAAGAACAGGGGTCAGATGGGAAATAGGTTGATTTCAGAAAACTACTCAGAGGAGGGGCCTGGAACAAGATGAACAGTCGGATGGTGAGAAAACACAGACAGAGAGCTCTCTCCCAGCCAAGGAGCCTCTAATCCACTCCTATGGGGTCAGGAACAAAATCCAAGGCTTGGCTCCTGAGTCTCTATTTGAAAGCTGCTAACAAGGTAGGAAATATGGTACATGATGTCAGAGGCATACTTAGCCTTTCGTCAAGTGCTGTTCTTCCTTGGAAACTGGGTATTGATTCCAGCTGAAATAATAAGCCCATTGGAAGCTTTACAGCACCAAAACGAGATTTGAAAATAGTTGTCTCTAATCATGTTAAGTATAGTAGGAGTCAATGACCCAGTGACTCCATTATACAATCTAAAAACCCATTATTTTAAGAAATTTAGGCAGCAAATTTAAGGTGAACATTTAAAATTGGGTGAAATTCTGTGTAGAATTCACATTCCATTGAATTCTTGTCTTAAGGAGAAATGGGTTGTGTTTAGAATTCAGGCTGCATAGAACTGAATGTACAGGTTTAAACCAGCAAGTTTTAAATCAGACTAATAGCCACATGTCAGAAGAGGCTGTGCTAGTGTAATTTTGGTTTTAAAGAAAGCAAAAACTGATGACTATCTTCAAAGACCTTGACTACAAATTGAATCAGAGGGTTAAGTCTCCTGAAAACCTCATATAAATGTTCACAAGTGTTTCAAAAGGCAAAGTAAAGAGAAACTGTGGAGGACTTTTTATGACCTTCTCATCTTGCAGATCCTCTGAGAAATATTTCTAATGGACGAGTCTGCCTCATGGAGAGCTCATAAAAAATACGGAATGGTAAAGAATGTTTATCATTTCTACAATTTTTAACATTAATTAATTATGTGAGATTGACCATTTTTTGTCAATTTTTAGAGCATCTCCTGCTTTATCACACACGATAGTTTTTCAGGTATATATTGGAGACTTGTTATTAGCCAAGGTCTTCCCAAGAGAGGGAATTGATGTTTATTGCTTTTCAGCACACATGCTCCCATCTAAAGACATGTGCGAGGGGCACCTGGGTGACTTAGTTGGTTATATGTCCAACTCTTGATTTCAGCTCTGGTCATGATCTCAGGGTCTTGGGGCTCCATGCTTAGTAGGGATCTGCTTGAGATTCTCTCTCTCTTTCTTCCTCTGCCCCTCCCCCCCTCACGTGGCACTCCTGTGCTCTCTCTCTCTCTTTCCTAATAATAAATACATAAATAATCTTAAAAAAAAAAAAAGGCATGTGGGGGATCTCAGAGACAGATTGTGTGAACCAGAAAAGGAGAGACAAGAAAAACAGCAGCAACTCCTCATCACAGGACCCTTTTCCCAAAATCATTTTGCTGAAGGACACATGGTACTTCCTCTCTCAAAGCTCTTAACTCAAACTTATTTGTCAGCTGCTTGAAAAATCTCTCATTTTCCCCATTCTCTGTTATCCTATACATAGACCCCCAGATGTTCTCTCTCCCAGCCCCATTTCTTTTGAAAGAGACATTTGCACATAGCAGAACCCTGTTCAGGGTATACCCCTTCCCTCAAACAAAAACAAAAACAAAAAACATGGATTTTCTTTCAGTTTTTGTTTTGCTTTTATTTAAGAGAAAGGACCCCTTTCCTTTACAATTAGACATCTGCTCAGTCTTTGGGACATCTTGGACTCATCTGTAGAATTCTACCACTCATCTGTCACCCCACAAATATTTGCTTATGGACTCTGTTTCTTTCTAAATATAAGCTCTGATAAAAGCTGAGAGAAATCATAGAATCATTCCATATAAAATGCTCCAAGTGGATTTTTCTCTGAAGAACATAAAGTTTTCGGTCAGCTAAATATTCTTTTATCAAATGAGAGAAATAGAGAAATTGTATCCATATAAGATAAACATGTACAGGTAGATTTACGCATCTACTGCTGCATTCAATCTGTTGTGATATGTTGTTTTGATTAAAATATATGAAGAAAACTTGGCCTCCCATAGATATGCAGTCTGCAAAATAGTATTTTGGTAGTCATTTCAGATAAGTGAGTTGTACTGGGAAATCCAAAACCCTATCTGTGAAGTTTTAGTACTCTGCTGTCTTAAATTCCACTTGTTTGTCTTACATTTTTAATGGGTCTTTTAGCTGAGTATGATTTTGTAACATTATTTATGGGTCATGTAGAAAATAATGATATATTGAATTACGCAAATATTCCAGATATTGGCACATTTAATTACATAATATAAAAATCATATTCATGAAAATCATCATCGTTATTATCCTAAAAGTTTTAAAAAGTTTATGGTGGTGGATATGAATTTTCTAAAATTCTAATTTTTTTTTTGCTTGAAAGGTTCAGAGTGGGGTAGGCAGAAAAGTTCATCCTGGCACCTCTTGAAGTTGACTCTCTAGGTTGTGTACGGGGCTATATTTTAAGTCCATGATATTTAAGAATTTTGACATCTTATTGGAGATTAGAAGATGTCCTTTCAAAGATGGAGCTTAGGTTTGGCAAGTCCCAAGTTCGAGATCTCTTTCATCCTCTTTGTGCAGCATATTATTATGTACCATCATCTACATTCAATTTGATCAATGATTTACATGCCCCCCACTTCATGGCTCTTTAACATGATATTTATTTTTAATTTTTAGCTATATTTCCTATCCAACTGGTATAGATGGAAGGAGGTACTTGTCATCCAACTATTATTAAAAATCTCATATAAATGTTAAGAGAGCCCATGAACCAGGGTGAGTTCTGAGTCTTGAGTTATGAGAAAATGCAGAAACTCATCGCAGCAATTTGCAATGAAAATTTGAATATTACTGGAAGCAGGAATGCTGATTATATTGAAATGGACAGAAATAGCACCTCATTCACTTGCAAATAGACAACTTAATTTCAAATGAGTTTTTCTAGGTTGTGATATTTTTTGCTACCTTCTAAAACTGTTTCTCCTCAAAAAAAGGCCACATCCTTTCAAAAAAAGGAAGGTGCATTTTATTAAAAGGTCAAATAATTTGCAAAGCTCATACAGTGAGTGTAGAAACAGGATATTAAAAATCTGTCCATGTTTACTTTCATATTTTACCCTTGAGAAAATTAAAACAATATACATCTTCTGAACAATTAGTATTACCATCTGTTACTACTCACAGATGTAGTCAATAACCTTGTGCTTTGGGCGCCTGGGTGGCTCAGTGGGTTAAGCCGCTGCCTTCGGCTCAGGTCATGATCTCAGGGTCCTGGGATCGAGTCCCGCATCGGGCTCTCTGCTCAGCAGGGAGCCTGCTTCCCTCTCTCTCTCTCTCTCTCTCTCTGCCTGCCTCTCCATCTACTTGTGATCTCTCTGTCAAATAAATAAATAAAATCTTTAAAAAAAATAACCTTGTGCTTTTAGCTTCTTGATTTTTAACATTTTTCTTCTAAAACCACTTTTTGGGGTGGGGGCAAGAGGTCTGAGCTTTCTGTAATGCCACAGTAGGAAACTAAGTTTCTTTTTAAAATATTTTCACAAGTGATCTGGATAAAGGAAAACGAGAGCATGCATATCAGATTCACATACCATACTGAATTGGTTGGGACTGAAAACCTGCGTGAGTGGTACTGATACTTCATGATATTAGAACAAAATTTAAGTAGAAATTGAGAAATCAGAAAAATAGTCACACACAAAGAGGGCATAATTGGGATAGAGAAGTGGGTCACTTCCTCGGTGCCTGCGCCTCTTTCTCTGTGAGCGTGACTGTCCCCATTACCCTGGAAAGGCTTCTTACTTTCTATGTGACATTGACCCTTGTCCACGGCTGACTGGAAGAAAGTTGTCACTTGACCTTCATCATGAGCCACCCAGATTCTCTCTTGTGGGAATCTGGAATAACAACAAGGACAGCAAGGAAATTTTGCTTCATGTTATTAAAATATATTTCCGAGACATACGATGTCAGGACTCCAGGCGAGTCTGTAAAAGCCAGAGCCACACGAAGAAAGTTACAGGAGAGGAGCAAGATTTGGATCCTCCTAGAGGAGGTAGATGGAGAGTACAGCTGATGGGTAGGAGAAAAAAAAAAAGATGATCCTCTGTCTTGGCTGGGTGATGAACATTGGGTAGGGTATGTGCTATGGTGAGTGCTGTGAATTGTGTAAGACTGATGAATCACAAACCTGTACCTCTGAAACAAATAATACATTATATGTTAATAAAAAAAGATGAGAAATCATTGTTCTATCACTTTATTTTTCCTTTAATCTTCTGTTTCTCCATCAGTGGCAAGGGACGGAGTTATGGGAGATGAGGCGGAGGACTATGCTGGAGCTTGACCATAAGTGTTGTCTAAGGCCAAATTAAGGATTGTGAGTCTGGGCCTCAGGGTCATGGGCGTTAGTCAGGAGTGGCCTGATCCTACTTGTTTTAGGAAAATCTCTCTGGCTGCAAAGTGGAGAGTGGATGCCTGTGGCCTGGAAAGACTGAGAATGTTGAGAGGTGGATGATAGGAAAAATAACTCCCTTTTAGCTTTAACTTTCCTTGTGGCTCAAGTTTCAATGTCCTTAAAATAACCTTGTCTTATCCTTGAGATTTTTCTTTTCTTTTCTTTTCTTTTGTTTAGCACCTAAGCAACCCAGATTTCCCAGCAGAACTGCTGGGTAAATATTTCCACATGGATTCCCACAGTTACCTCAGAGGTTAAGCTGTTCACAACAGAGCTTTGACCCTGTGCTCCTTGTTTGAGACAGTCTCATAAAACTAGAATTTATCCTTGCTTTTTTGGTCTTCTTCAATTCCCCATATCTAGTTTGTGACTAAGTCCTGCCAGTCCTTCTTCCTAGTACATCTTAAGTCTGTGTACCCTTTATGCCTCCTGACTTTGTTTTCTGGAGGCTTCATCACCTCTCGCCCCTGTTCTCCCCACTCTCGACTCTTCCATCTTTAATGCACATTTCCCCATGGATGCCAGGTGGAGCTTTTTGAAACGTGAATTTGTCTATGTCACTCCTGAAATAAAATCAGCTCAGTTTCCAACATCTAGCCCTAATTTATCACCCAGCTTTACATCCCACCAATCTCCAAACCAAACCTTGCAAGTGCATTAACTTTTCATTGAACTTGCTTTCTGTTATTCTGTCTCCTTTCCTTTATTTATTTTATATCCTTTGTCATGAGGTACATTTCCTACCACACTTTTACTATCTAGTGTCTATGTTCTCTTCAAACTCAGGAAGAAGAAAGCTTTATTAACACCAGAGCATAGAGCAGCAGTGGGGATAGAGGTAATCTGAAAACATTTTATTGGGGCTAAAGTGCATCACTGATGATTTTATGTGAGATTTGAGAAGGCAGACAGAAACTTAAAGAAAATTAGAAAATAATTTTTTGGTTATCAGGTACTGTATAGGGTTGGAGTTGTATGAGATCTGGAGCCCAGGCTCAAGAAGATTGTGATCTGGCAAGAACATAGTTTTCCAATACAGTAAGCTATCTGGAAACTACTCTCTTTATCTTTAAGAGCTAGGTGCATACACACACATTCCAGACTGTTCTAAAGATTGCTGACATGGTACCAGAAGATGGCTTCTGGAAATACTGACCTTTGTTCTGATTCCCAGCACTAAGTTCAGAAATGAACTTGAACGCAGCAGGAAGACCCTAGGAGGTGGAGAATGGTGTGTTTGTGTTTGAGATGGTTCCATTGCCTGTATAACTCCATGATGGGTGGGGTGTCTTCAGCACAGGTGAGGTGATCTTTAGCACACTTTCCGATTAGGACTGATGGGAAGGAGAGCAGTTAGGCTTTAAGTACCATCAGCAGTTGTGCTTCCCTAGGAGGGATTTTTGGAGTCCAGAAACTCGTACCCCTGGCTCTCCAGGGTGACGTTGCTGATCTCTTTACTGTGCATCTTGGCTGTACTTTGTGTCCTTTCTATGAATAACCTCTTCGATTTACTTAAATCTAGTCTGTTCCCAAACTATGAAAGTCTGAGCCAACTATTATATTTGTCAAAATGGTACCAGCTTTATTTATAGATTTATTTTTTGCTCTTTTGAGGCTTTCTAAAAGCTATACCCTTGAGAAGTATTGGGATCTAACTGCATTTTTTCAGATGTTCAAGAAATAGATAATTCTGATGCCTTTATAACTGTACTAGAATATAGAGAAAGACAAGTTTTTTATAAAACCAGCGTATAAGTTTTGACAAAAATAGCACAAAAAAGAAAATTATAGGCTAGTCTCACATGTGAATGTCTATGCAAAAATCCTAAATAACGAGGCAAATAAAATCCAGTAATAAACTAAAAAAGTAGACAAAACCACATAGAGTTTATTCTTTAAGACTTTAAAGAAGGCTTAATCAAGACATTTATTGACAGCTCACCTTATTAATAGACCAAAAGGTAAAAAGATACACTCATATCGATAGGTATGGAAGAGGTATTTGATAAGTTAATGTTTATTTCTGACTTTAAAGAAATCATAGGAAAATAAGGATAAATGAATAGTCCTTAATATTTTAAGAATATATTTTTAAATCACAATGTAGGACTATACATATAGCAAACACTGGAAGCATTCATGTTAAAATCACAGATAAGGTTAAGTTCATGTTAAAATCACAGGTAAAACTAGGATGCCATTACCCTTACTACTACTTAAAATTAATATATAAAAGTTAGTAGTTTTCTTATATAACCAAAAATTAGGAAATAAAATGGACAGACCAAGTCCTGTCACCATAAAGATGTTTGCAAATATCTCTATAGAAGTATATAAAAGAAGACAAATAAATAGAGAAGCATACCTTATTCATGGAAAGGAAGACTCCTTAGACTTATCAATTCTTCTTAAACCAATGTGTATATTCGCTAGGATTCCCCATGTAAAACTAGCCCAAGATTCTGGGGAAAATATGTCAAAAATAATTCTGAAGTTCTTCTGAAAAAATAAGCATAAAGGAATAATAGGAGAGAGAAGAGTCACAAAAGGAGAATAACTTTATGACATCAAGTTGTGTCATGAGACAGCTGAGAATAATGACTAAGAGGTTGTCTTTAGGGCTAGACAATCTAGGTTTAAATCTGGCTCCTCCACTTAATATCTGTGTGAACTTGGGTAAACTATTGAACTTCCCTATGCTTTATGTTCCACATGTAAAAAAAAAACACAACAGTATCAGCACATAATAAACATTCAATAAATCAACAAAATAAAATTGCTGTTGTCATTATGAAGTGACTTTAATTAATATATTAGGGTACTTATACTGAAATGGGTGGTATAATCAATGGAAATGATAGAGAATTCAGACATAAATGCAAGAATTTATATGATTTCAGTATATAAAGAAAAGTGGTATTTATAATAATTGAAAAAGTAAATTAATAAATAATGTTAGAACAAGTGGTTAGCCATTAATAAATAGATCCCTCCATTACTTCTTAAATACAAAATAATCTGGAAGAAATTCAGATGGAACAAAGACTTAAATATGAGAAAGAAAGGCATAGAAAAGCTAAAAAGAAATGAGAAAAACTACTTTTATAATTTTGGGGGTGTGGAGGGCCTTTGTGAGTAGGCATAAAGACCGAACATGCTAATAAATAAAAGATAATAATAAATAATAGTAACTAAGATAATAATAATAAATCATAGTAAAATAATAAAAAAATAATAAAAACAAAATGCTAATACCTTTGCTTCTGTGAGAAGTAAAACTTTCTTTATGACCAAAGGAGAGCTAACAATCAAAACAGAAATGAAAGCAAAAACAAAATTCCCCTCCACTCATTAAAAAAATATGCTAATGAAAGTCAAGAATAAGATTGACTAAGTTTCTGTGCCTGAAAAAATGAGCAGCATTTGCTTTTGCTCTAAGGAAGAAGGTGTAGAAAAGAAACGTGAACAGAGAAAGATGGCGCTCACTACTGTGGCTGCCTCACTGTCTTTGCTCCTCCCTTAGAGCTCAGTTGGGCAGCTTCTTTCTTGTGGGTTCTTTCTGCCACTACGTCCTCTTCTCCTGGTGACAGAAGCACGTTTTGCTCATATACTCTTTTGGTGGACTGGTTCAGTCATCTTAAAATAGCACCTGGCCTATAGTAGGTATTTAATAAATGTTAGTAAAGATAATAAGTGATTTTTAAAATTAATTAATCTCTTGTGTTACTCTGTCTCTTGCAAATACCTACGTCTTCAGTGTCTCCCCTCACATCCCAGATGACCTTGCAAAAGAATTTTTTTTTTTTTGTAAAAAAAAATTTAAATAAATGCAGTTGCCATCCTGAGAGGAATTACAGTGCCTGGGATAATGAATAAATGTGTAAATACATGTGAATATATATGTACATTTATACATCTATATGTGTACATATATACACACACATGCCTCTATACACACATTCACACAAACACAAATATACCTAGAAATATAGCCTGAACACATCCATATATTTCTGAAATTTGCCCTGTACATGTTTGGTTCTATGTTCAGTAATACATATAAATCCAGAAACGCATATACTTATAGATATGTTCATATATACCAATTTTATTCTATACCTATATAAGCATATGTACTGGTACATCTCTACATTTGCAAATGTGTAGAAAAATTCCAGTGATCACACTCTCAAATCTCTTCACAGAAGTTATCTATAGGGAAGGGCTGTCAGGTATGTTTCTTACTTTTCTGTATGGGTTGGGTTTTCCAGATGTTTTATTATTTTGGCAAAATGATAGACTTAAAACTGAAATCATTTGGAAAAAATCATAAAAGATAAAGATAGAAAATATTCCCATGTTTAAAATTTCCAAGAAAATACTCGAAGTCATTTTTACCACCATCATATTCCAAATGAGTGGAGGACGGCTCCTTGAATCTTGGGCCCTCTACTTAAAAAAGAGCAACAGAAAGGAGAAGCAGTAACCACCAAGAAGGGGACTGGCGATCCTCTGCCATAATTCCTCTGCATCCTGCAGGGGTTTGTGTTCCACTTGGAGAAACATGGAGGCACTGGAGGGATGGAGAGGTGTCTCTCCATCCCTTAGGAGCCCAATCTGGATTATCCAGTCTCCTGACTTGTCCCCCTATTCTTTTGGACCATTTTTCCTATTTCTTATCATCATTCTGGGGAAAGGGAAATGGAAAGAGAAAGAATACAGATCCTAATTCGTTCTCTCCCCCTCCCCCCATCCCCGTGTTTGTGTGTGTGTGTGTGTGTGTGTGTGTGTGTGTGAGAGAGAATTTTTCCTAATGGCTACTGTTAAGTGTTCTTATAGGAGAACCTCACGGAAGCAATTGTTGCCCATTGTAGACTTGAGTGCTGGGGAGTAATATAACACCTCGCATGTCACATTTAAGGATTTTAGACCATTTTACTTCTTAAAAATACCAATAATTATGATTTGCCAGCCTCAGCAACAGCGCTCATCAGTATGCTGGCACTGTGGCTCAGAATACAGTTTCTCTTTATTTAAATGTGCTCAGTTCCCCTCTCTGCTTGTGAAAGGAAACTGAGAGGTCTAATTATATATGAAGAATAGATAAATGGCAAAAGAAATCTTTGTCCTCCAAGAACCACAATAGAGAAGTAGGAATAGAAGACGAAGACATGGCAAGAATACCAAGTAATTATTTTCTTCAGGTCCTTATAAATCGAGGTGAAATCTGGCACACGCCAGAAGCTTACCAATGATGAGAGAGTTCACAGAAACTGCTGGCTATTGAAGGAAGACTACCCGCTCTCAAAAATAAAACTGTCTTTGTGTTCCACGTGTCCTTCAGTGTGAAATGAGCAGAAGAAAATAAACGAGGACCCAGAAAACATTTTTCCCCAGGGTGATCTCTGAAACAGTTGATGAGTCCATTCTTTGTCAGTGAATACTGGAGGGAAAGAATGCAAATGTAGATGCTGCCTTGCAGCACAAAAAAAAAACTGGAGGAAAACAACATGGATTCCTTGAGGAAGACACTGCTACTGACGGGCATTGCCCTTTGAACAGGCGAAAACTATAGAGGTCCAGATTCTAGAACAGGTGCCCTGATATTATAATATTGGTGCCAATGTCTGAACATCATAGTGCCAGGCACGAGCCAGGAAGACGCTGGTGCAAAATTTCAGGCGACTCCATCTCACTCTGAAGGGTGGATGGGTGGGCGATTCTAGTGATCACTGGGTGTGGATGTGGAGGTTTTAGAAGCTGATCATGGGCTGGAGGAAAGGGTCAGGGGTGAAAAGAATTGGGAAGGAACACTCCAGACACTGAGGCTTTGGTTTTGTGTTGGGTTCATGCATCTCACTCAAGTTTCTGTTGGTTTTATGCACATCCTAAGTACATCATAGTTTTCCAGCTCATGTTACACTGTTCACTAAGGTAAAGTAAGTGACTGGATATGCTGAGTGATTCAAGTCCAACTCTGCCAATGTAGTTTTATGCAGCCTTGTCTTTTAAATGTGGCACTATCGTAATGCAGTATTGGCAACCATGCTCAAGGCTCAAGGGAATAATTACAGTTGAAAATTTAAAAGCCCTGTAGAGAAGCTTTCTATGAGAAAAAGGTGGTGCTTTTCTATGACAGAAAGGTAGTACTTTTCTTAAATTCTGGGAAAAGCTTATGAGACTCTTTGAAATTTTCTTGTGGGATCTCTTTGAAGATGTCATAGAATTTTCTGCATGGGACAAAAGACTTAAACATAATTTTAGTTGAGGTGAGTCTCAAGTTGTTAATGATAACTGGAATGTTTATGGACATCTGTAGTACTTGAGGTTTGCTTCATGTAGAGTAATCTTGTTTTCCCAAAGTAAGTCCATTGGTGTCACTCTCAGACCTACAGTCTCTGGATAAATCAGGTTATTAGTTCTTGCTTCAGTCGATATCTATTGTAGACAGAAATGGCTGGTGTCTGACAAGTCAGATTTGGCAAAGATGGGGCCACAGTGGGGCAGGGCTGGGCAGGGAGTAAAGAGATGGCAAGGAGGGGGTCAGCAGGGAAATGAGTCGCCATTACTTACTGCGAATTGCTTTGCACATGGTAGAGCTCATAGGCCTGTTCATTGTCATAAACTGAGACGTTTATGGAGATATAGATTCCCAGTTGAGATTTCCCTTAGAAGCCAGGAAAGAATTCTAAGTAAGGGGCATCAAAAAATCTATGAAAAATTCCCAACAAGCAAGCAAAGGCTTGGAGCAGGAATCCTGGGTTCTCTTGCTTTTCTTGGACTTATTTCTCATTCTTATGTTAGGTGATCTAAACTTAGAGCTATACATCTTCTACTCCTTTTTCCTGTGTGCCTTTTTGGAATTCAGTGCAATACAGTACAGCAATAAAGGCAGCTGGGAACTGTTGGCTACAGTGGGGAATATGCATTAATCAGGTGAGAAAGCAATTAGAGAGAAAAAGAATCACATGAATATTACTTTGGAACCATTAAAATTCTGAGTATCTCAAACTTGCTTAGGAAAACAATGGAAGCTATTTAGGACAAAATAATATCTTTTAAGATAAAAAAAAAATCTTTTCAAAGAAGGAGATTGCAAACTTGAGAGCATGCTTGCTGAACAGTGCCAAATGCATTTTTGTGCAAGGAAACCAGGGATTGCCGGGTCTGAGATTATAACCATGTGAAGAAAGGAAATTTAGGGAGACTGCTAATATATTAAGTATTCCCAGCATTTCACAGATGAGGAACAGTCACAGACACAGGGCTGTGTCCTCCAATAGGACATTGCTATTGTAGGGATGCCTTGGCCCGAGTTCCATCTCCAGGTGTTTAATTCTAAAATAGGAGTGTTGTAATTAGTTTCATCACTGATTTTGACAGGTTCTAAATTTTATTTTGTTTATGTAAGAGTTGCCAGTGAGATGAAGTATATTTTAATACAGATTTTGAGTGTCACCAAGCCCCTTTTAATCTAGAATGATTGGTATGACCAGTAGGATATTTCATTTAACTATTTTTCTATAAAGGCAGAATAAGCATTAACATATTTTATTAAAGGCAATAAAATGCATTTGCCACTAATGCTTTCATTTGTTTCATATGTGGCTTGAAGATGGCTTTGCTTTTTCTAGACTATGCATAAGCATTTCAGGGACCTATTCTAAGTGTCATTTTTACTCACAATAATATACAGCATCAAACAAGATGTTCCTTATGAGTTTCTGAATGATTCTATTCTGTGTAAATTGTGGTTCTTGGACATTGGTTGGTTATCCTTATTTTTTTTTTTTTCAATTCACAAAATGTTTACAGAGCACCTACTACATGTCATCACAATGCCAGCTGTGGGCACACACATGTGAACAGAGCAGAATTACAGGCTTTGGGGTGGGGGAGTGTCACAGCCTGGGAAGGGAAACAGCTGAATAAAAAGTAAATTGGTCACATGCTTAGGTGGTTGCAACCATTCATGCCTATGCAAGGAACAGAGCTAGCAAAGAGGAGGACAAGAGTAGAGGGGACTTGAGGGCAGCTGTTTTGAGGAGATGGTGGGTGAACAGCTCTTTGAAGGACAGTCGGGAAGATGAAGGGGAGTCCAACATAGTCGGCATGGCCAGGAGGGGAAGGGCTAGGACGCTTGGGGCACAGAAAGGAGATCTTGGCAAGACTGTAGGCTGGAGAGATAAGAAAGACCAGAAACATAAAGGGTTTGTATATCATGCTCAAGAATTTGGACCTAATAATTAGAGATGAAAAGGGAGCCTGTGAAAAGTGTTAAGAAGGACAATTACCTAACACTTTGATGAGAGAGTGGAAGGTGTTATGGAAATCGGAAGGTTGAACTAACAGATAAGCTTTTTCATAGTGTGATTGTCCTTGATGACTAGAGAAGAAGATGACAGTAAGAAACTTATTTTTATGTAAATAAAAGTACATATTTGATTGATGTGTTTATTAAAATTTTGTAAAAGTTTAGTTTTGTTAAATTGGCTTTAAGGACTTCAATGAAAAACTCAGAAGAAATGAGAAGGGGAACATTTTAAAGCCAATTTTGAGTCCTGGTGTGGTGTAGCTTATTACTCAGAACAATCGTTTTTACATTTGAATTTTGCAGAGACTTTCATAAATTTCAATTTTCCTGAATAAAGGAGAGTTCAGATGAGTAGAAGCAAAGCTGAGGCAAGTCAAGCCTAGAAATTCCAAAGCCATTACCATCACAAAGGGATCAGTCACAATTCAAAAGTCATGTGCTTAGAAAGTTTTTTAAAATTATTTTTTTAAAGATTTTATTTATTTATTTGAGATAGAGAGCAAGCATAAACGGGGGGAATGTTAGGCAGAGGTAGAGGGAGAATCCCCTGATCAGGGAGCCCAATGCCTGGCTCGATTCCAGGACCCTGGGATGGTGACCTGAGCTGAGGGCAGGCACTTAACCAACTGAGCCACCCAGGCACCCCAGAAAGTTTTCTTTTTTAAAATATTTTACATATTTCTTTATTTATTTGGAGAGTGAGCAGGGAAGGGACAGAAGAAGAAGGAGGGAGAATCTTTTTTGTTTTTTCTAAATGTCTTTGAATATATTATTTATTTATCTGATAGAGAGAGCATGCGGGCACGGGGGAGGAAGGTGAGGTGAGCGGGGAACAGAAGCAGACTTCGTGATGAAAGGAGTCCAAGGCAGGGCTCTATCCCAAGACCCTAAGATCATGACCTGAGCCAAAATCAAGAGCCTGTCACTCAACTGACTGAGCCAACCAGGCGCCCTGCATTGATTTTTCTTTTTTATTTAGAGTTCTGCTTATGGTGAAGCCTTGAGGCTAGAGAAATTGGGGGAAGTTTTTCCTCATTCAGGTTCAGTTTTAGGAATCCTCTTGCACCGGGACGGTGGTGGTAGGGGCAAGCTACTCCCCAAGCCCATTCCCAGGGGTTTCTCCTGGAGCCCTCACACTTGGGCAGGCTCCCCTTCTTAGAATGGGGTCATAGATGCTGCAGCTTGGAGCCCTTGGATAGGGTCACTATTAATCCATTATAAAATAGTGTTTACTGCTGCTGGGCAATCAGAAGTACTTTTTTTTTTTCAGACAGACATAATTGTAAGTATTGTTTCCACATGATGTTACATTAAACGATCCTTAAAGGGGAAAAAATCCTCAAGAGGATTTAATAGTTCCCTTTGAGAGACCAGATTTATATACTCAAGAAAGGCAATGCTTTCTGTGCCTCTTTGTGTCAGGTGATGGCTGTGTCTTAATTTGGAAAGAAAAAAATTCAAAAGGAAAGAAACAATTTCTGAGAGTTTTCAAGCCTGAACTGTGGCTTTACTCAGAAGACGTTGAAGGTCAACACTGCCAGAGTAAAATAATTCCACAGAAATAAAAACTCCCTGACCTTTCCCTGGATCCCTCAATAATGGCATAATTTTACATTTATGTAGGTGGCTTTCTCAGAATTCACAGAAAAGTAGTTACATGAAACCAGTAGTAAGAGGGTTAACTTTGCTCTTTGCATTTCAAAGCCTATTCTAAATTCATTCATTTTCATTCTGTCTGAATGTTATGTGGGAACTGGTGGAATAGGGTCTTGTCTGGAAGGCCTGGTTTAAGTAAACTCTGCCTCACAAGGGCCTCAGACTCAGGACCCCAAGATCAAGGGTTGCATGTTGTACCTACTGGGCCAACCAGGGGCTGGAAGGTCTGGTTTAAACTGAGTACCCTACGGAGTGCAAAAAAACAGCCAGACTCGGTCTGGGTGAGCAAGTGTCATGCCACTTTATATCAGAAACAGTATATGATTTAGACTTTTTGTATTCAGTTACCTGATGCAGTTTAATAAAGCTTGATACACATTTATTGACCAAGATATTTTTGGCAGGCACTAACAGAAGTTTTAGAAATGAGTAAGGTGAAGTCACAGCTCTCAAGTAAACAGGGAGAAGGAAAGACAAATAAATAGACTTCTAAACTTGCCAGTTCAGTTTATTTTTTAAAAATTTTATTTATTTATTTGAGAGAGCAAGAGAGAGAGAGAGAGAGTGCATGAACGGGGAGGGGCAGAGGAAAGGGAGAAGCTGACTCCCAGCTGAGCAGGGAGCCCAAGGAGGTGAGGGGCTCTATTCCAGGATCCTGGGATCATGACCTGAGCCAAAGGCAGACATTTAAAAGACTGAGCCACCCAGGCTCCTGAGAATTGTGATTATTCTTAATGACTGCAAGAGGATGTCAGTATAGCCATATTTCCAAGTTGGGTTCTAAACTAGGATTTGCATCAGAATCACATGGAGCTTTTTAAAAAAATGCACTTGTCTGGCCTTCTATCACTAGAGATTGTGATTCAGTAATGCTCAAACCTAATTCTTAGGAGTCCACTCTTAACGTAATTCTTACCAGACAGGGAGCACCTGGCTTGCTCTGTCATTTGAGCATCTGCCTTTGGTTCGGGTCATGATCTTGGGGTCCTAGGATGGAGCCCCACGTCTGGCTCTGTGCTAAGTGGGGAGTCTGCTTCTTCTCCTTTGGCTCTTTCCCCTGCTCATGCTCTCTCTCTCTCAAATAAATAAATAAAATGAGACAGAAGGCCTGCATTTTGATACAAATCCAGTTGGGGGAAAGGTTTATGGGGTATTGTCTGAAGGACATAGGCATATCCATTCTTCTACACGATCCAGGTTTCATCCCTGGATCAAGTGGTAAAATCAGGGAGGCACTTTTTTTTTTTTTTTAAAGATTTTATTCATTTATTTGACAGAGAGAGAGAGATCACAAGTAGACAGAGAGGCAGGCCGAGGAAGAGGAAGCAGGCCCTGCTGAGCAGAGAGCCCGATTCGAGGCTCCATCCCAGGACCCTGAGACCATGACCCGAGCTGAAGGCAGAGGCTTAACCCACTGAGCCGCCCAGGCATCCCCAGGGAGGCACTTTTAAGGATATGTTCCTTAGTTCCCTATTAAAATGCTCTCATTAGTTATCTTTTCGACCTTCTTACAAGACTCAGTACCTTATTGCTGTTGATGAGATACAGATCTCTGCATGTCTCCAGTTCCATGCGTGAAACCCCAGGTGGAAAGTTTCTGAGAGATTCATGCTAGAAATAATTGCTTTCTCTCTTTCCTTCTTTCTCTGCATGGGTAACAGAAGATATGAAACTGACGGGATCCATTTCCAGGGGCTGCCACAGCAAAGTACCTCATAGTGGGTGGTTCAAGTAACAACACATAGAGTTTCATGGCTCTGGCGTCTAGAATTTCAAAAGCAAGTTGTTAGCAGAGTTGGTTTCTTCTGAGAGCTTTGAGGGAGAATCTGTTTCATGCTTCTCTCTTAGCTTCTGGTGATGTGTTGGCCATCTTTGGCATCCCTTGTAGGTGGCATTCTCCCTGTGTGTTCACATTGTCTTCCCTCTGTACGTGTCTGTCTCTGTGTCCACATTTCTCCTTCTTATGAGGATGCCAGTCATATTGGGCCCATAAGGCCCAACATAACGATCTCATCTTAATGTGATCTCATCTTCACCTGCAAAAATGCTATTTCCAACTAAGGTCATTATAGATAACAAAGGTTAGGATTTGAACATCTCTTGGGAAGATATAGTTCAACCCATAATACTGCCCATGTTTCTGATTTCACTTTAGTTGCCAGGAGACTCAGCACCCAATTTGAGGTACAACTATGATAACCATTAGAACCTCAGGGGTTAAATATTTGCATTTTATTTGTCATCTTTTATGATTGTATGCAAGTATATGTTTTCACTGATCTTGATTTCTTAAAATTTTACTTCTCCATTTTATTAAATATTTCCTGTATGCCATTTAAATACCTTTTTGTTACAAGTTGACGTAGAAGGAATGAAAAGGATATTTATTATATTTCTCCTGTGGCAAGCTGTAAGCAAAGACTTTCAAGAGCTTATGCACATTGGTGAGAATTAGATGAGCTCACGAATGATTCAGACATTAAGAGTGGGAGAAATACAGGGAGATCAAAGAAGGGAAATAACATTGGGGTAAGTGTGGTAAGGGTCTGGAAGAGTTTTGGGAAAGAGATGAGCCTCATAGAACAGGTAGAATTTAAATGATCAGAGCATTCATTTTTGGATGGGAGAAATATTTTAAATGAATGCTTAGAGGTGGAAAAGCACAAGACAATTACTGACAATAGTTCAAGTTTGGATGGAGGAGGAAGTTTTTTGGAGGAAGCAGGGAAAATGAGCTGGAGAGAAGGTTGAGTCTATTACAGCAGTTCCTAAAAGGTGAATTCATCCTTGCTAATCCAATGAACACATTTGGGCTCAAGGGAAAATAAGCTGACTGATCTCAGTGCGAAAGATGGGTTGGGTCACAGGAAAGCAGGAGGTAGGAGGTGGATATTCTATTGCACAATTACTGTGATTGCTAGTCTCTAGCTTCCCGTTCCTGGGGGCCTGCATTCAGTGATAGGGATGCAATGAAAAGGAGGACAGCTGCAGAAGTACTTGAAAAGTAAGAGTGTTACTTGGTGATTTGTTTAAGGGAGGAAAGAGAAAGAGGAGGTAAATGGCTCTATTTTTTCCTTTACCAATTCTCTGTTTTAACTCTACAATACAAGAAAAAGTAACACATCAGCATGATTTAAAAAAAAAAAGAGGACTCCTCTGGATCTCCCCCTTTGCATTTGAATTTGCAAAAATCAAGCAATGTTTTTTCACTAAAGACCTCATTCTGGATTTACCCATCCGTCAACAGGTCCACGGTTGTTGAGGCCCATGCGCCATATACAGAGCTATGTGTTGGGGACACAACAATAAGTAAGACACCGTTACTGGCTTCGGTGTAAGTGACAGTGTAACTTTGGAGCGGGTGAGCCCTGCTTCTCAAGCACTGTGGGAGACAACAGGAACAACATTCAGCAGACGCCTAAGTGCGGTGACAGGAATGGCATCTCAGTCAAGAAGCAGTTTGTGTTCTCAAAACATCCTTGCTCATTTTTTAGAGGGAACCGATTTTCCTGAGACTTCTAAAAAATCCACTTTATTTTTTAGAGCAGGTTTAGATTCGCAGCAAAATTGAGCAGAAGGCATAGCAATTTCTTACGTACTGTCCCCCCCCCCGCCCCTGCCACCACTCATGCCTAATTGGCCCCATGATCAACAGCTCCCACCAGACTGGTACACTTTTTGTGATTGATGAACCACCATGGACACATCGTAATCGCCCCAAGTCCATAGTCCATATGTTAGGGTTCCCTCTTGATGTTACAGATTCTGTATTTGGACAGATGTATAATGACATGTCTCCACAATTATAGGATAATATGGGATAGTTTCACTGCCCTAAACATCTTCTGTGCTCCCCACCCTTCCCCAAATCCTAGCAATACCTGGTCTTTTTATCGTCTCCATAAGTCGTGCCTTTTTTGGAATGGCATACAGTTGGAGTCATACAGTATGTCGCTGTCTCACATTAGTTTCTTTCACTTGGTAATATGCATTTAAGTTTCCTCCAGCCTTTTCTTGGCTTGATGGCTTGTTTCTTTTTAGCACTGCATAGTATTTCATTGTGTGGATGTGCTATGGTTTGTTTATTCATTCATCCACTGAAGAATATCTTGGTTGCTTCCAAGTTTTTAAAAAAATATATAAATAATTAATTGATTAATTTTTATTATGTTCAGTTAGCCACCATATAGTACATCATTAATTTCATATAATAATTTGTTAGTTGCATGTAACACCTAGTGTTCATCACCGCATGTGCCCTCCTCAGTACCCATCACCCGGCCACCCCATCCCCACACACACACATACCCCCACCTCTGAACCCCTCAGTTTGTTTCCCAGAGTCCATAGTCTCTCATGGTTTGTCTCTCTCTCTCTGATTTCTTCCCCTTCAGTTTTCCCTCCCTTCCCCTCTGGTCTTCCCCGCTATTCCTTATGTTCCACATAGGAATGAAACCACATGATAATTGTCTTTCTCTGCTTGACTTATTTCTCTTAGCATAATCCCCTCCAGTTCTATCCATGTTGATGCAAATTGTGGGTATTCATCCTTTCTGATGGATGAGTAATATTCTATTATCTTTTTATCCATCCATCTTCTTCTTTATCCATCCATCTGTTGAAGGGCATCTCAGCGCCTTCCACAGTTTGGCTATTATAGACATTGGTGCTATGAATATTGGGTGTTAAATGCCCCTTCTTTTCACTATGTCTATATCTTTGTGGTAAATACCTGGTTGTAGGGTAGCTCTATTTTTAACTTTTTGAGGAACTTCCATACTGTTTTCCCAAGTGGCTCTATGTCTTCTTTGAAGAAGTGTTTGTTTATGTCTTCTGCCCATTTTTGGACTGGATCATTTGTTTTTTGGGTGTTGAGTTTGAGAAGTTTTTACAGATCTTGGATACCAGCCCTTTATCTGTAATGTCATTTGCAAACACCTTCTCTTATTCTGTGGGTTGCCTTTTAGTTTTGTTGATTATTTCCTTTGCTGTGCAGAAGCTTTTTATCTTGATGAAGTCCCAAAAGTTCATTTTTGCTTTTGTTTCCATTGTTTTTGCAGATTTGTCTTGAAAGAAGTTGCTGTGGCTGATGTTGAAGAGCTTACTGCCTATGTTCTCCTCTAGGTTTTGATGGATTCCTGTCTCATGTTGAGGTCTTTCCTCCATTTTGAGTTTATCTTTGTGTGTGGTATGGTATAAGAGAACAGTTGAGTTTCATTCTGCTATACATAGCTGTCCAGTTTTCCCAGCACCATTTATTGAAGAGACTGTCTTTTTTCCATTGGATATTTTTTCCTAATTTGTTGAAGATGGGTTGGCCATAGAGTTGAGGGTCCATTTTTGGAGTTTCTATTCTGTTCCATTGGCCTATGTATCTGTTTTTGTGTCAATACCATGATGTCTTGGTGATCACAGCTTTGTAATATAGCCTGAAGTTAGGCAACATGATGCTCCCAGCTTTGTTTTTCTTTTTCAACATTCCTTTGGCGATTCTGATTCCACACAAATTTTAGGATTGTTTGTTCCAGCTTTTTGAGAAATACCAGTGGTATTTGTATAGGGATGGCATTGAAAGTATAGATTGCTAAAGTTTTTTAAAAAATATTTTATTTATTTGAGAGAGAGAGCAAGCATAAGCTTGGGGAGGGGAGGAACCAGAGGAAGAAGAAGACTTCCTGCTGAGCAGAGAGCCCAGTGAGGGGCTCAATCCCAGGATCCTGGGATCACGACCTAAGCCAAAGGCAGACACTTAACCAACTGAGCCACCCAAGTGCCCCAGTTGCTTCCAAATTTTGACAATAATGAATAAGGTTTCTATAAATATATGTGGGCAGATTTTTGTATGGATATAAGTTTTAATTCATTTAGATAAGTACATAGGGGTGCACTTACTGGATCCTATGGTCAGACTATGTTTAGTTTTGTGAGAAATTAGCAAACTGTCTTCCAAAGTGGCTGTATCATTTTGCTTTCCACCAGCAATGAATGAGAGTTCCTTATGCCGCATATCCTCACCAGCATTTGATGTTAGTGTTCTGGATTTTGGCCATTCTAACAGGTGTGTAGTGGCATCTCATTGCTGTGTTCCTTAGACTTGTAAGACAATACAGCATATAGGAGAGGTGGAGCCAAGTAAGGGAGAAAATACTCTTGGGTGGAGATGGACATCAGTAGCATCAACTGAATGAGATATCAGGGAATCTGACAGCTTGGACAAGAAAGAGAGACTATCACAACTGTCATATCCCGATTCTAGACTCAACTAGGAATAGAGAACTATTCCAGGAAAGAAAAAAGTGGTCAAGACATCAAAATATTTACAGAATGTCTGGCAAATGTTTGGTAATTTTTTTCTCCTTCTACATATATCTAGAAAGTTCCCTATAACTTGGTGATATCACTTTGTTCTAATAGTTGCCAAGCAGAATTGTGGTTCTTTTGTAATTCCTAAAAAATTGCTTTGAACTTTTCCTTGGAGAAATGCTGTTATTTTGTGGCACCAGTTTCTGAAAAGGATCAAGGAGTAAAGAATGGGATCAGTTTTCCAGCTAGTAAATTACTGATTGGGAGCCTCTTACAAGGTCTTGTTTACCCATATATATAAAAGTTTAGATATCACTGGCTAGGAACATAGTAAGAGATTGACCTCCCCTGACTTGTGTCAGACATCCCTAAATAAGATTTATGCACAGGTGTTTTTTTAATTATAGATGTGTGTGTGTTTGGGACTATTGCCAAAAGTCCAAAGCTAAACAGTCCCTGGAAAGAAGAAATTTTGTTGTCAAAGTGAACCTGCCAACACATTAATTTGCCCATGGTCCCATGAGAAGGAAATGTGTGTGCATGTGTGCGTGTGTGTGTATGTGTGTGGTGGACAGGGAAGAGGGCAAAGGAATACATGCCTTGAATATAAAGGTAATATGGAATTTTTGGTCCTCAAAGTACATGCCTCTCTGAGCTACCTGATATATCTTTTAAGCACCTTTGAGGACAGGCTTAGTTAGGCTGTAGCAAATTGCTGTGTAGGAGTGCATGGCACAGCTCCAGAGGGCGCTATTCACATAGACAATGAAATGAATCGTGCCCCCAGGGATTATGTCAAAAGACAGCTCTGGCTTGGGTTCTTACCCATCTTTAAATTCTCTGTCTCTGCAAATCAGAGTTATGCAATAAATCTCTGTTGAATCCATCAGGAACTTTGTGTAGCTTTTTAAATAAGCAGTGTTGTCAGTTCCTTTCTATCACAAATATTTGGCTCATTCAAGGAGTTTTCGACCTAATGAAACTTTTTAATACAGCTCTCTCAAAAATTGGCATACAGGATATGGAGAAAAGGAAACCCTGTATAGTGCTGGTGGGAATGTAAATTGGTGCAGCCATTGTGGAAAATATGGAGTTTCCTCAAAAAACTAAAAATGGAACTACCATATGATTCAGCAATTCCACTTCTGCATATTTACCTAAAGAAAATGAAAATTCTAATTCAGAAGGATATGTGCATCCCTATTTTATTGCAGCATTATTTACAATAGCTAAGATATGGGAGCAACCTCAGTGACCATTGATAAATGAATGGGTAAAGAAGATGTGGTTATATATATATATGCAATGGAATATCATTCAAGCCATAACAAAGAATGAAATCTTGCCATTTTTGACAACATAGGTGGACCTAGAGGGTATCATGCTAAGTGATATAAGCCAGATAAAGACAAATACCATATGATTTCACTTATATGTGGAATCTAAAAAACAAAGCAAATGAACAAACAAATAACAGAGAGAAATAGACTCAAATACAGAGAATAAAGTGGTGTTGCCAAAGGGGGGAGGGGGAGGGGCATGGGTGAGATGGGTGATGGGGATTAAGAGATATGAACTTCCAGTTATAAAATAAATAATTCTGGGGATGAAAAGTACAACATAGGGAATATAGTCAATAATAATTATAATATATTGTATATATAACCCAATAATATTGTGGTACACTTACCATGGTGAGCATTTTGTAATTTTGTACTTATTGAATCACTATGTTGTATAACAGAAACTAATTTAATATTATGTCAACCATACTTCAATTAAAAACAAACTTTTTAAAAAAGAACTGATAGTGAAAAAAAATGATATACAAGGCAGAAAGTGTATGGATATTTAGTATTTATTCACTAAATATTAGATGCCTACCATGTTCCAGGAACTGGTTCTTTATGCTGAGTATTACAGCAAGGTAAAAATAAGCAAAACTCCTTGTCATCATGGGGTTATATTCCAGTGAACACAGGGGATTTAAGAAAATTTTACGGTTAGATTATATATACATGTGTATAAGTATCATATGGAAAATATATATACATAGAGTTTGGGGATTTTGTGTATATATATATATTGAGAACATACATAAGCCCCCACACAGAGATCTATATTCAAATCCATGCAAATGACTCTACATATCTATGAAAATCAGTAAATGTCATTGTCATTTTTTTTTAAGATTTATGTATTTTAGAGAGAGAGAGAGCAGAGTGGGGCGGGGAGAGGGACAAAGGCAGAGGGAGAGAGAAAATCCACAAGCAGACTCCGTGATGAGTGAGGAGCCTGATGCAGGGCTCCATCTCAGGACCCTGAGGTCATGACCTGAGCCGAAACCAAGAGTTGGACGCCTAACTGACTGAGCCACCCAGACACCCCAGATGTCACTGTCATTCTATTATGCAGGCTGTATTTCCAACTATGGTTCATTACAACTAGTGAATAACAAGAAGATAGTCAAAAATATCACTCGAAAATTAAGAATACTGTTCCATATACTTCTTCACATGTTAAACAGAAAATAAAAACCAAAACTATAGGCAGTTAGAAACAAATAACAATGAAAGTACTTTAAATTAATATCTATGAAGAGGGGAGAAAGCAGTGCTCAGAAGAAAATCTATAGACCTCATTGTGTTTACTAGAAGAAAGGAAAGATGGAATAGAAGTAGAGCAGGTAACAGTGGACTGTCGCAGTCTGTGTGGGGAACTACTTGGTGTTTCAGGTGAAGGTGTTGAGAAGTGTTTGATAATGGATTAGATTTCACAGAAGTGTGAGTGAGTGAGGGAAAGGGAAAGTATTAGCTATTGTCGGATAACATTTCAGTGAAATGAATTCCGCCAATTTGGTAATTAAATTAAACATTTACGATTTAACCTTCTCTCTCTCCCCTCCTCCCATTGGAAGAGAAAAGCTTTATTTCAGATTGAAGGACTTTTAGGCATCGGTAAGAACGTAAGTAAATCTTTGAAGCATGAGGCGAAGCAGAAATTTCCTGAGATAACTCGATACCCACTTGCAAAACCTATTGTGAAGTTAACTGAGTTTACTTCTTTCAGGATGTGATATGGTCATCACAGTGACTCGGGAGGTAGGAAACAGGGGCAGGGCTGATGGGTGGATGCTGGCAAAAGAGAAAGGGTGGGGACTGCAGGTTCCCAATTAGCCCTTCCCATCCCCTGGATGGCTGGAACAGGGGGGACCCAGCCATGGCTCTCTGAGATTTGGTGGGGGTGAGCAGTACTAAGTGGAGTCTTCTATAAATTCTCCCTGGAGGAGGAGACAAAGGCTTTCTCCTCCCTGAGGCTGCTTTCTCTGCCTCTTATCCCCATTTCTTGCGTGAACACATACAGAGGTCATCTGCTCTTCCGGACCTCTCTCCTTCCCCCACAGGCTTCCCAAATGTGTACTCTTGTTTTCTTGCAAATCTATATTATTTTAGTTGGTATTAAATAATTTCCCATACTAAAACCTCACTGAAAACTCCAAGAATTGGCCTTTGAGGCTGGAGCATGGGGTTCTAGTTCAGATGTTGCTACCCATTGGCTTGGTGACATTATTTGTCTCCCTGTGCTTTAGTTTCCTAACTGCTGCTAATGGAGTTGAACCCCACGATGTCCTCTGGCGCCATTGCTTGGATTCCCATCCAGTACCACAACTTGGAATAAAATCTCTCACAAAGAGATGTTTTATTAGAAAGCATCCCATTTTTTTTTTTTGGTATGATGGTGCTGTAAACCCTTTACAGCAAATTGGCTCATTTTGATTCTCTTATAATTTCCACTCATGGTACATGATTTTTCCAATTGAAAAATCTAAGTGTGAAAATGGGGGCAGGGTGGAACTACAATGCTGGTTTGGGAAAATGCTTGGAAAGGAAATTTTTAAAAGGAGGGAAAAACACTAGATTTTCATTGTTTAAAGGAGAACAATTCTGAAGATTACTATTCTTATGGCATTTCTTATTTAGCTTGTACATCAAACAATTCAGGGAATCATTATACTTACAGACAACTAAAAACTTATATCTGGGAAGACTTTTTTCTCTTTTAAGAACATTTACATTCATTAAAGTATTTAGACACTACCAAACTAGAAACTATTTTTAAAATGGTTTTTATTTCAGGGTACCTGGGTGGCTCAGTGGGTTAAGCCACTGCCTTCGGCTCAGGTCATGGTCTCAGGGTCCTGGGATTGAGCCCCGCATCGGGCTTTCTGTTCCATGGGGAGCCTGCTTCCTCCCCTCTCTCTGCCTGCTTCTGCCTACTTGCGACCTCTCTCTGTCAAATAAATAAAATCTTTAAAAATAAATAAATAAATAAATAAAATGGTTTTTATTTCAACCATTGTTCAACATCTCTTGTTTTATCTTTAAGATTATGTTTATCCCAACCTCAGATTGGATCCTTATGTCTTTAAGATAATCACTGTGTGGAGAGCATGTTAAAAATGCATTTGACAGGGGCGCCTGGGTGGCTCAGTGGGTTAAGTCTCTGCCTTCAGCTCAGGTCATGATCTCAGTTCTGGGATCGAGTCCCGCATCGGACTCTCTGCTCAGCGGGGAGTTGGCTTCCTCCTCTCTCTCTCTGCTTGCCTCTCTGCCTACTTGTGATCTCTCTCTGTCAAATAAATAAATAAAATCTTTTAAAAAAATGCATTTGACAGGGGTGCCTGAGTGGCTCAGTGGTTAAACATCTGCCTTCAGCTCAGGTTGTGATCCCAGGGTCCTGGGATTGAGCCCCATGTCGAGCCCCATGTCAAGCTCCCTGCTCAGTGGGAGGCTTGCTCCTTGTCTCCCACTCCCCCTGCTTGTGTTCCCTCTCTCTCTGTATCTCTCTCTGTCAAATAAATAAATAAATAAAATCTTTTAAAAAATGCATTTGACAGACTTATTTAGCTTACCATGATATACTCTAGATCTATCTACATCATTGCAAATGGGCAAGATTTCATTCTTTTTGGTGGCTGAGTAATATTCCATATTGTGTAGAATTTATCCATTGTGTGTCTTTCTCCATTCATTCATTGATGGGCATCTCTGGGCTCTTTCCTTCTTTCCACAGTTTAGCTATTGTGGACATTCCTGCTATAAACATTGAGGTGTAGGTGCTCCTTTGAATCACTGTTTTTGTATCCTTTGGATAAATACTTAGTAGTGCAACTGCTGGGTCATAGAGTAGCTCTATTTTTAAGTTTTTGAGGAGACTCCATACTGTTTTCCAGAGTGGTTGCACCAGTTTGCATTCCAACCAGCAGTGGCTTCATAGTGACACATTAAAGAGGAAACCTGTCTGTAGTCTGCTTTGTTTCCTTACTTCAGAGTAAAACAATGTGCTTTTAGAAACTAGTAACTGAATGACGAGTATTCTGGAATTGCTTGCCACAATCTGGAACTCTTTCATTAGGCAACTCTCAGTAAAACACAGAAATGAATGTGTGTGGGTTTTTTTTTTTTTTTTTTTTTTTTTTTTTTTTTTGTGGTTCCCATGTTCCCTAAAGAAATGGTAATGGGAAGTATGTTCTGTTGAGTTGCTATTCTGAACACAGCATGCTGTGACGGTAAAGCAACATTGACATTCACTTTCAGGTGCTTTTCACTGAACTTTCCTGTCCACTTTCCACTTTCCTTAACTTTTCATCTCTTTATCTCTTCCTTATACTTTTTGGGATAGTATCTTGACCCATTTTTCCAGGGTACTTGCTGGTTCTTGGTTTGTATCCACTCTGCTTTTTAGCTTATCCTGTCAAAGGCATTACTACCATTACATGTTTTGTACCCTGTGTCACCTGGTTTCTTTTTGATAACTATTTCTTCTTACTTCATGTTTTCAGTATCCTTCCTTATCTCTCTGAAGATATTTCTGAGGCTTAGCTTAAAGCTTCAGTCTGTCTGAGTTATTGATTCCCCTTCTCTTAATATAGATTGTCCTATTTTTTATGTCTTTCTTTTGTAATATCCATGGTTCCAAATATCTCATAGTTTTCTCAGGAGTTTATGGTCTCACCCAGCCATGTTGGTTTCTCGAGTGTGCTATGACCTCAGGTCTCCTAGCCTGGCCCCTTCTGGTGAGTTGGGGAGGGTTGCTGTTAAAATCTAGGCTCGGCGTCTTCCCATTTGTGCTCATTGTGAGCTACCATTGCCCCTCACAGAATCTCCTAGTACTTCCACTGGAGGGACTGCTATCTTCCAAAAGTTTCTCCCAAGCTTCTCTCTTTCTCTTTTTTTAAAGATATTTATTTATTTATTTATTTAAGAGAGAGAAAGATAGCACAAGTGGGAGGAAGGGCAGAGGGAGAGAGAGAATCCCAAACAAACTTCCTGCCCAGTGTGGAGCCCCATGTGGGGCTTGATCTCATAACACTGAGATCATGACCTGAGCGGAAATCAAGAGTCAGAGGCTCAGTGGACTGAGGCACCCAGGTGTCCCTTTTCCCTTGCTTCTAATTACATTGCCTATAGGTTGGAGATGGGGAGGAGATGATAATGCCCAGGGTCTGGATAATGCACACGGTCTGACTGATACTCCAGTAGGCACTGTACTGCCTGATGTGACCCTGCTGTCCCAAGCCAGTGCTGTCCAGGTACTGTTGTTTTTCTATTCTGGAAGCAGGTGAGCCTCTCTGATGTTCTTGCCAGAGGAATATGGGTGAAAAACAAGGTACAACAAAAAAGTCGTTCCCTTAAAAGTTCCTTGCGTGTGGTAGACTGTATCTGCTCAAGGCTGGCATTTTTCCTCCAATCTGGGATCCAACCACCACACTCTCTTTCTCATCTGTGGGGTGGACCAAGGACCCATATTTTTGCTACATGATACCATCATCTTGGTTGTGGCTACTTTGACCAGAATGGACACTTGACCCAAACAAAGCTCACCCAACCGGATTCTTCCTTAAGAATAAGAACAAGAGACAGAGACTGGGTCAGGTAATTCAGAGCTGGGTCAGGTAATCAATAATTAATGGTGGGACAATAGAGGGACCAAGCCCAGACTCTTGCAACTAGGGTCTTTGGAACATGCTGATCACTGCTTTCCCCAAGTCCTGGCCATCCCTGGGGTTCCTGAGACTCTATGAGCTTTCTAGAATCCTAACAATTTTTTTTTTCCTAAGCTGGTTCAGTTGATTTTCATTACTTACTGGCAAAAGAACATCATCTAATAGAAGGTAAATGGTATCGCAACCTTCCCAGCTAGAAATTAGGGCCAGCACGGAGATGAGTGGCAGCAGTAATAGGGAGAGAATGATGGATTCAAAGTAGTGGAACTGATATTGCTAGAACTTGGTGACACCTGGGTGTGGTTCACTAGATTTCATTTTCTTAGAGCACAGTGACTGATAAGGTTTTTTCCTCCTTTCTGAGGTGGCCCAACCTTTCTTTCTTTCTTTTTTTTTTTTTTTAAAGATTTTATTTATTTATTTGACAGAGATCACAGGTAGGCAGAGAGGCAGGCAGAGAGAGGAAGTGAAGCAGGCTCCCCGCCGAGCAGAGAGCCCGATGCGGGGCTCGATCCCAGGACCCTGGGATCATGAACTGAGCCAAAGGCAGAGGCTTTAACCCACTGAGCCACCCAGGCGCCCCTGGCCCAACCTTTCTTAAAGCTTTATGGCACTGAAGGATTACTGAACCCATGGCTAGTCCTAAAACTGGATTTGTTCAATACTATCTATCCTTGGGGAAACACAGCTTTTAGGGAAGCAAAATTTTCACATAAGACTTCTGAGTGGTACTCTGTACAGAATCAGGGTTGCAGAGGAGGTGCTGGAAAGTTCTGCCTGGGCTCTGCCTTGGCCCTGGGAGGCCTCTCCTAGGAAACCCCCACCCCAAACAAAAGTGATTTTGTCTGCCAGCCTCCACGTCACCCCTGTTACTCATAGATGCTTCCAGGACAATGACTATTTTAAGTTTGCTTTTCAATGCCTATTATGCAACAATGGTCTCTACGGCCAGAATGCAGGGCCGCCCACAGCCATGTGCTGGTTCCTAGGCTGCCCCTTCTCTCAGAGTTCGGCCCCTGGGGAGGGATACCCAGGGCTTCCTCACGCTCTGTGCAAGACCCAGATGCCGCTCCCTCTTGTCTTTATGGAAAACATCCTTCACAGAACTCTGGCTAGTACCATGTCCTGTATGGATTTGCTTCTTGGTCCCTCCTGCCACACTGTAAGCAAGTTGAAGTCTGAGACTACAATATCTCCCCCAAGTCCCCCAGGAGCTAACGTGGCAGAAATACTCCATCTTTCTGCCGATCTACTCTTTTGGTGCTAGACCACGACTCCCAGAAGGCCAGAGAAGGGGAATAGGGCTGTGGGCCCAGGGAGTTTAGATAGTGTATAGATTATGCTTTTTAACATGAGAAGTTTATATTTATACCTTGTGCACCACGATGGGTCACCCCACTCCTGAAGCAAACTGTGTGTTATTTAACATCAGAGGGAATACTGACTAGGCCCTTTTCCATTTCTTTCCTCTCTTCCTTCTGTTTTTCTTCTTGTCCGGGCACAGAGAAGATGAGATAATTATGGGTTCTGTGTCAGACAGAACTTAAAAGGACATGGTCCCTCTGTAGGGCTGTTCTTAGCTGATAGGAGTCCTTGTGTATGATCCTATTAAGTGTCCTGGGGAGAGACAGGGAGAGCAGCTTTCTTGGCCTGTGCATGACAGGGGTGAGGCAAAATGAGATTCTTCTTGAACACGGGTTTTGTGGTGTGGGATGTGAGAGACACAGCCTAGCTGATTCTGTTCCTT
Organism: Lutra lutra; assembly: GCF_902655055.1. Classification (NCBI taxonomy): domain Eukaryota; kingdom Metazoa; phylum Chordata; class Mammalia; order Carnivora; family Mustelidae; genus Lutra; species Lutra lutra. The sequence continues at coordinate 13,946,176 of NC_062285.1, read as the reverse complement.
GCATGCTGAGGCCTTCCATGGAGCATGTGAGTCTGCCCCACAGCTGCCTTGGTGTCTGTCAACCTGCCGTCATCTGTCTCAGGTGTCCGGGGCTCACCAGCTAATAAGTGATTATCTGGTCTGCGCCTTGCGGGGCCCTATCTAAATAGAATCCAATAAAACCCTTATAAATGAGTTTACTGGAGCAAAACCCATTCCCAGTGTGCTCAGACCCCGAGCTTTCCACAGAAGCAGATGCTCTCAGTTGATGTTTTGTTGAAACGAATGAATGAAAGAACAAAAACCCCTCAGTTTCCATGAAGAGCTTCCCAGGGCGGCAAACAATCACATTCATGGTGAATGTTTTGCTCTGGTTGACTCCCAGCAGCGATTCCAAGGGGAGTAATTCTGATGCTGTAAGGAAGAAGAGCAGTGGCGGGACAGGGGAGAGAAAAGGAGGGAACAGTCTCTGGCGGCTCTTGCCAAAGGCCTGAAGATATTTTCTCATTGAATCTTTACAACCCTCTGCAATAAGTATCACTAACCTGTTTGTTTGTTTTCTTTTAAAGATTTTATTTATTTATTTGATAGAGACAGAGATCACAAGTAGGCAGAGAGGCAGGCAGAGAGAGAGAGAGAGGGAAGCAGGCTTCCCTCTGAGCCGAGAGCCTGATGCGGGGCTCCATCCCAGGACCCTGAGATCATGACCTGAGCCGAAGGCAGAGGCTTAACCCACTGAGTCACCCAGGCGCCCCTCACCTGATTTTTTAAAAAAAGATTTTTTCATGTATGTATGTATATATTTATTTATTTGGGGGGGGGTGCGGAGGGAGAGAAGCAGATTCCCTGATAAGCGTGGAGCCTGACATGGGGCTTGATCTCAGGACCCTGAGATCATGATCTAAGCTGACTTCAAGCATCGGTCGCTTAACCAACTGAGACAGCTGGGTGCCTCTCACTCACCTGATTTTACAGATGAGGAAAAGTCGTTCAGCATTTATGGAGACAAGGGACAATACATGATGGGGTGTAGGGAATTTTGTCCTTAGTCCAAGAAGTATCAAAGGGGCTTCTGGAATTCTAAAATAGCTGTCTTAGATTCAGAATGAGTAAGGCAAAAGCTTTGGCCACGGTTCTGCCCATTCTCCCAGCCCTCGATTCCTGCATTGAATATTGCTGTAATTTCTAGATTAATTGGTGTCAGTGTCTTGGGACTCTTCATCCATTAAATTTATTCCCAGATTGAATAATCTCTTATGATACACTGTTATAGGTCATCATGACAGGAGCAGGGATAATGACTCAATGTCAGAGTTTAATTTTCTACCCATACCTCAGTGTAGATGTTTCATCTTCAATCAATATTTTACCTGAAATTTCCATCCATCCTTTGGAAAAAGTGAAGTGCGGGATTGCCTTGTTTTTGCAACCTTGATAAGCACATATATGGAAAGAAAGAATACTGTTTCTTCATGTCTTGGCTGCTAAGTCATTATGGGAACCTGAGTATAAACCAGTGTGGGCCCAGCCGGCCGTGGGGACCCACAGTGAGGAATGTTTCTCCCTCTAGAATAGGTCTCAGTGGCAAAGAGGTAATGTTAACCTTCCAAAACAACCTAAATAAAAGGATACTAACAAAAATCCCTATTCTCTACTGTCTTGATCTTGACAATCCTAAAACAGATGTAAAAGGAGATCGAGGGAAGGCAAAAGATTTAGTAGCAGGATTTCCTTGACTGACTAAAATCTGAATGGAAAGAAATCCTTTGCATGTCTCTTTTTCTCAGGTTTGTATAATTGAATTTTCTTGGAATCTACAAGGTTAGCATGTTCAGATAAATTGAAATTCCTCTTGAAGTCATTTTCTTGCCAGCTCTGATAAGCTTTTCATTACTTTGCCACAGTCAGAAGCCCTAGTTCTGACTAATCAAGATCACAAAAATTTTTTCCAAAAACAGGCGATAGGAGTCCAGGTAGAGAATGGCTTTGTAGCCACGTGAGTATATATTTCGCTTGTGTTTATCTGTGCACACACCACAGGCCAGGACTCATGACAACAGATGCTGGGCAGGGAGGATCTTCAACTCAGAACTCTTAGTGTTTCTTTGCTACTTGCTTTTTGATGTATTGGAGGCTCTTCAATGACTTGGGGGGGTCACTGGTATGCCCCATTGACTCATTCTCATTGTATAAATGGCACCTCGTAAGCCTTAGTGAAGTGACCATATTAGCAATTCCAGTGAAGCCAAAGCTGATGTTCTGTGCCATTAAAAAAATATATATATATTATTTATTTGGCAGAGAGAAATACAGTGAGAGAGGGAAGGAACACTAGCAGGGAGAGTGGAAAAGGGAGAAGCAGACTCCCCACCAAGTGGGGAGACTGACGCAGGGCTCGATCCCAGGACCCTGGGACCATGACCTGAGCCAAAAGCAGACAACTGAGTGTAACAACTGAGCCATCCAGGTGCCCCTGTTCTGTGCCATTTTGCACTAACTCTGACTGTGGCTTGTCTGACACAAGGATGTGCTATGGGGAACGGTGTTCAAAACAAGAACTGGGTAATTCATCCCAACTAACATAGCTTACTTCCTCATTCTCGGCCTCTTTCCTTGGCTATCCTGTCCGGCCTGTATGGGTCTCCTCCCAGTCTCTATCATCACTGAGACCAAGATGACCAAGCCTTCTTCAGTCAACAGCCTACTGTCCTCACGGGTGATTCAATGGCCTTGTGCAGGAAGATGCTGCTGTGACCCCCTCTCCACACTCAGGATAATCTTCTCTAGATGAGTTAAGAATGAAGGGCTTCATCTGAAGCCTGGTCCTTATGGGCACAGAATAAAAATCAAATGAACATATATTGAACATTTTCTATGTTCTAGGCATGTGGTTTTCTTCTCACCTGAATCTTACTATCACCTATGAGATGAGTACTATTTTTATCCTTGCTTTACGGATGACAGAACTGATGTTCAGAGAGGTAAAGTGATTTGCTCAGGGTCACAGAGCCGATACAAGGCAGAGCTGATATCCGAGGCCAGGCAGTCTGACTCCAGCAGCTGCCTCATTGGGGAAAAGTAAACATGAGCACAGGGATCCAGTCTCTCCTGGCCAAAGCCCGGGGTTTCCAGGCTGCCACAAACCCCATTGCAATGGGCCTCCTCCCATGAATTATAGTATTTGTAAACACTTATGTACTCAACCAGATTTGTAGTTCCTTAGCCATGAAGTCGTTGGGAAGGGAGCTGATAGGACTTGGTGCCACTGTGGATGGCAAGGACAAGAAGAGGGTCCCCTGGGAACCCTCAGCTTGCATAATTAACACATCTGGTGTGTTGTTTTATCATAAATCCTAGGCAGGTCATTCCAACACCAGTTGGGCGAACACAGTGATTAGAATCCTTTTACTATTACACATGAAAAAAATATCATGTGAGGAATATGTTTTAAAATCTCATATACATTGGGAGAATACTGTCTTTTACAGTTTAAACAAATCCCTTCATCAGTTATTTGGTCTTACAGTCCCCCCATTTACCTATGGGATGGCAAGGTTAACACAGAGCTTGGTTTCTCTCCTCCTACCCTTCTTCTTCCCCAGCCCACATTGCAGACTTCTAGGAATTAACCAGGAAGGAAAGAGTCAAGGAAATCCCTGGGCTTTTAAAGTCTTTGCCAATCAGAGTTTCCTCCACATAAACAAAGACAGATGTTAAAACAGGTGCTTTTCCTAAATGGACATTTTGATAGATGTTGTCGGGATTTGTCAAATTCCACGCAGCAGCCAATGGTGTCGAATGTGTAAATGAATCGCAGACAAGGAAACTTCGGGAAATGTGAAGTAGGGAAAGAATTGCGTTTCTACTCACTGGAGCGTCGGAAACATCCCAATTATGAAGCAGCCCTATAACTCACTCTCACACAAAGTCCACAGACTGAAGCCAACAGGGGGCTTTTGTCCTTCCCAGGTACAGCTTCTCCTCCGTCTATCAAAGAGTAATTTGAAAGTTTTTGTTTTCTGAAACATCATGAAAGATCTTAGCTTCTAATATCTTCCTTTAAAAAAAAAGGTTTTATTTATTTGTTAGAGAGAGAAAGAGAGCGTGTGCACAAGCAGAAGGAGCGGCAGGCAGAGGGAGACGGAGAAGCAGTCTCTCCGCTGAGCAGAGAGCCCGATGTGGGACTCGATCCCAGCACCCTGAGATCATGACCTGAGCCGAAGGCAGAGGCTTAACTGACGGAGCCACCCAGGCGTCCCTCTAATATCTTTTAACAGCTGGCCTATGCGGAAAATGGAAATCTTACAAGTTTGCGTGGCCACAGTACAGCCCCTGCTTGGGTAAATCACAATAAAATGCAATCAATCAAGGAAGACTCCAATGCCAGGAAGTATGGGGATGTGTGTGAACTTGAAAGTGAAAATGTTATTGGTGGATAAGTAGCTTCTAGCAACATGGAGACGACACCCCAATCCACAGTCTTCCCAAGTTTTCCCTTTGATTTGCAAATACTCAAGCCAATTTAAATTGCATTAATTTTAAAGGCCCACCAACTGCCCTGAAATGGGACTTGGGGTGGGGAGAATCTGAAAGCCTTGATTAAATTAGTGACTCTCAGATTTATGGTTTATATTAAAAAACGCTGTTAGCAGAGCTGGTAACTCTTTCACCATCAGTGTCATTTTAAAAATGACAGGGCATCGATGAGAAATGTCAACAACGAAATGAACAAGGGCATCATCTGAGCTGAGAGACCGCCCTTCCAAATGAATGGCTTTGGTGGTACAAAATCCCTTCTTTGTTGTCCTGGTGTTAGGAGTTAGTTGGACAGTTAGGTAGTCAGGGCTGGGGTCCCCAGCAAGAAAATCTGGAGTCAGGACAGTGAAAATAAAACAGCACTGACATCTTGTTCTGGAACCTAGACAGGACTGCACTATCATTCTGCTTTGCAGCCTTTGCAGATAGGACTTCTGCAAAACATCCTGACATAAGGCAATTAGTCACAAAGTATTTGTCACTGTCACAAGCAAGGGAGCAGTTAAGACACAAGCCCCCAGATGTCAGCAAAAAAGACCATCAGCACATGGACATCAGCCTAATAATGTAGACAGATATGTGGCCAAAGCCCCGACTGGCATGACTCAGGGCACCCTGATTGCTAACGATAGCTCTGTGAAAGAGCTCATAAAACCCCCTAAACTTAGAAACTCCGAGGGCAACCCTCTCAGGTTCCCTCCCTCCTGGGTTCCTTCCTTCTCCAGGAGCTTTATACTATTACTCAACAAACTTTGCCTCACTGCCCACCACTCTTCATCCGGTCTACCTCTTCATTCTTCATGACCGAGAACCATGGGCACTAAAGGCAGAGAAATCCTGCGATACTGATCTTCTCTATTTTGCCCCAGATTGGAGATATCTTCACTCCGCTTGGGTCCCTGACCCAGGGCTTGCAAAACTATGGACCAGCTGATCTTGAAGAGGGAAATTACCCAGAGCAGGCTGGGCTGGCAGGCCCCAGAGGATGGAAATTTATTAGCAATAGTGAGAGATAACCAGAAGCCCCCCTGGGAGTGAGAGATAACCAGCCGTTTCTGCTTCTGTAGACACCCGCCACCAGGTCTGCTTCCCGCCACCAGTTTCCTGCACTGCCCTAACCCCTCTTCCTGCCGAAAGCAACCCTCCCCCGAAATTAACCCCACCTACCAGCAGTCAGTGCAGCCCTTTGAGAACCTGAGGTCAGGTACTTCCCTAGAAAAGCTTTGTAACCCCGCTGCCCGGGACCCAGAATTTCCAGCATGAGCTCGTCTGGGTCCACCAGTGGAAAATAAACCGAGTGCTCCTACTTCTCCAGGTGTCACTTGGTTTCTTGCCGGTCTAGGTTCCTGCAACAGTCTTTCAGCATCTTTCTAGGTCTTGAAGCCTAGGAGTAGGAGGCCTGTCTCTGTCCTGGAAGTATGACAGACAGACTAGATTCACAGATGACAAACAAGCTGGAGAATGTTTCCAAAGCAGCATGGGTGCTGGCCAGCATCACACAGACGGAGCCTCTGCAAGCAGTGTGTTTTCTAGAGGGTACTCGAGGAAGGCTTTGTTGGAAGGTAAAACCGAGTCAGGTTTTGTGTTGAGTAGGTGTTGTCTTCTTTTTTTTTTTTTTTTAAGATTTTATTCATTTATTTGTCAGAGAGAGAGAGAGAGAGGGAGAGATCACAAGTAGGCAGAGAGGCAGGCAGAGAGGCAGGCAGAGAGGCAGGCAGAGACAGAGGGAAAAGCAGGCTCCCTGTCGAGCAAGGAGCCCGATATGGGACTCAATCCCAGGACGCTGGGATCATGACCTGAGCCGAAGGCAGCCGCTTAACCAACGAGCCACCCAGGCGTCCTGGTGTTGTCTTCTAATGAGAGATTTGGCAAGTGAGAGTAGCTCCCTTGGACTGGGCTACCAGGCGGAGACCCGGTGAGCTGGGTGTGGAGAAGGGGCTCCAGTGTTCCTCAGCAGAGACGTAGACCTCAAGTGGCCACGCTCACTTACCCCGACTTTGGGGTCTTTCCAGCCACCCCTGGGCCCCTCATGTCAATTTTATCCCATCTTTCTTTTCCCATGCAATCATCTGCTGTCTCTATAACAGAAGTTTGTCCACTTGTAGTTCTGTTACCCTTTCAGAGCAATTTTTATTGTACGTTTTCCTCAGATAACAATAGCTTAGGGGTTGGGAGAAGGGTGAATGGTGGCTAAAGGGGGCACATCGGTGGTGCAGTTACTCCTGGGAACCTGCTACCCTCCTCAGCCTCCTTTCTCCTGGCCTACCTCCTTTCTGGGCCTCCCCATTCACAGGCATAAAGAAACAATCATGCCTCTTTTTTTTAAAATTTATTTTCAGCGTAACAGTATTCATTGTTTTTGCACCACACCCAGTGCGCCATGCAATCCGTGCCCTCTCCAATACCCACCACCTGGTTCCCCCAACCTCCCACCCCCTGCCCCTTCAAACCCCTCAGATTGTTTTTCAGAGTCCATAGTCTCTCATGGTTCACCTCCCCTTCCAATTTCCCTCAACTCCCTTCTCCTCTCCATCTCCCCTTGTCCTCCATGCTATTTGTTATGATCCACAAATAAGTGAAACCATATGATAATTGACTCTCTCTGCTTGACTTATTTCACTCAGCATAATCTCTTCCAGTCCCGTCCATGTTGCTACAAAAGTTGGGTATTCATCCTTTCTAATGGAGGCATAATACTCCATAGTGTATATGGACCACATCTTCCTTATCCATGCGTCTGTTGAAGGGCATCTTGGTTCTTTCCACAGTTTGGCGACTGTGGCCATTGCTGCTATAAACATTGGGGTACAGATGGTCCTTCTTTTCACTACATCTGTATCTTTGGGGTAAATACCCAGTAGTGCAATTGCAGGGTCATAGGGAAGCTCTATTTTTAATTTCTTGAGGAATCTCCACACTGTTCTCCAAAGTGGCTGCACCAACTTGCATTCCCACCAACAGTGTAAGAGGGTTCCCCTTTCTCCACATCCACTCCAACACATGTTGTTTCCTGTCTTGCTAATTTTGGCCATTTTAAGTGGTGTAAGGTGGTATCTCAATGTGGTTTTATTTATTTTTTTTTTAAAGATTTTATTTATTTATCTGACAGACAGAGATCACAAGCAGACAGAGAGGCAGGCAGAGAGAGAGAGGGAAGCAGGCTCCCTGCTGAGCAGAGAGCCCGATGTGGGACTCGATCCCAGGACCCTGAGATCATGACCTGAGCCAAAGGCAGCGGCTTAACCCACTGAGCTACCCAGGCGCCCCTCAATGTGGTTTTAATTTGAATCTCCCTGATGGCTAGTGATGATGAACATTTTTTTCATGTGTCTGATAGCCATTTGTATGTCTTCATTTGAGAAGTGTCTGTTCATATCTTCTGCCCATTTTTTGATATGATTGTCTGTTTTGTGTGTGTTGAGTTTGAGGAGTTCTTTATAGATCCTGGATATCAACCTTTTGTCTGTACTGTCATTTGCAAATATCTTCTCCCATTCCGTGGGCTGCCTCTCTGTTTTGTTGACTGTTTCCTTTGCTGTGCAGAAGCTTTTGATTTTGATGAAGTCCCAAAAGTTCATTTTCGCTTTTGTTTCCTTTGCCTTTGGGGACATATCTTGAAAGAAGTTGCTGAGGCTGTCATCGAAGAGGTTACTGCCTATATTCTCCTCTAGGATTCTGATGGATTCCTGTCTCATGTTGAGGTCTTTTATCCATTTTGAGTTTATTTTTGTGTACGGTGTAAGAGAATGGCCTTGGATGGGAAGAATAAACATTGTTAAAATGTCTATACTGCCTAGAGCAATCTATACTTTTAATGCCATTCCGGTCAAAATTCCACCGGTATTTTTTAAAGAGCTGGAGCAAATAATCCAAAAATTTGTATGGAATCAGAAAAGACCTCGAATCACTAAGGAAATGTTGAAAAACAAAAATAAAACTGGTGGCATCACGTTACCTGATTTCAAGCTTTACTACAAAGCTGTGATCACCAAGACAGCATGGTACTGGCATAAAAACAGACACATAGACCGAGTAGAGAGCCCAGATATGGACCCTCAACTCTACGGTCAAATAATCTTCGACAAAACAGGAAAAAATATACAGTGGAAAAAAGACAGTCTCTTCAATAAATGGTGCTGGGAAAACTGGACAGCTCTATGTAGAAGAATGAATCTCGACCATTCTCTTACAGTCATGCCTCTTAATCAGTCAATGATAACAGAGTATTTTTCTAGCACACTTGCTTATTGGGAAATCAACCCTTCCCATTCTCCTTAAACTTGGTCTCTGAACTATTGATCATTTGGTGAGCGTTTTCTCCTATTTTATGTCAATAACTGAAATAGATTTGAATTTTATTATTATACCACTGAGTCCATCAAATTGTAGTGGATGTGTGTGTGCGCAAGTACATTTTATCTATGTAATTACATACAAGTGTATACAACTGTGTATCTAGATGGAATACACACACACACACACACACACATATTTGTGTATGTGTGTTTGAATAGGCAAATAAATTAAAGAAGACAGTATTGGCTGGCCCTGTTATTGGAAAATGTAAATGAAACCTCAGACAGGGTTGCCTGAGATGATAAAAATTGAGCTAACTGGACATTGCCTTGGGTTTAATTTTAGTGCTAGATGTGTTCACTTAATTGGATTAGGAAGCAGTTCTTTTTGCTGGCTCAAAAATTAAACAACAAAAAAAATCTAGTTTGTAAAAGCCGAGTGTAAGAAGCCCAAGTTAAAATGTGAAGAATCACGTAGTAGAAAATTTTAAGCTCTAGTTGAGGTGCGGGTGACCAGAAAAAGCTAACATAGGGCAGGGCACTATTAAAGAGCCTTTAGGAATTGTGTGTTATCAGGGTGTCAGGATGGGGCATACTGTTCCTCTTCTTGTATGAGGATCTGTGAACTTTCTCATTTGACAATGATAGAGTCTGAGATTTTGGCTTGAATCATACATTGCTGTGGCTAGGCAATGGTTTGCATTTTTAATTCCCACTGGGGCATTTTAGAATTTGTGAGAAATAAATGATGAGAATATTATTATGAAAAAATTAAATGAAATAGCATGATAAAGAGTAAAGAAATTCACATCAGTTGGTCTGAGAGGGCCTTGCCAAGGAGGTGGTTAGAGCCCAGCCTGACTGAGAAGAAGGAGCCAGCTCTGAGAAATTCTGGGGACAGCCATAGTAGGCATGGCAGGGGCAAAGGCCCTGAGGCAGGACTCAGAAAAGGCCAGGTGGCATTGAATGTGGGGGAGCATGGTAACAATGGAGGTGGGAGATGTAGGCATGGAATTAAGGTAGATCAGAGGAAGTCCGGCTGCCTAGCATGGTTGGGCAGGTCCTGAGGCTTCACCAGGAGTCTCATCTTAGTGCAAAGTGCTGCTTGTGCTGTGAATTCACTGACTTTGGAAAATGGCTAAACTTCTCTAAGCCTCAGTTTTCCCAACTGTCAAATGAAGGTGCTGGATTAACATATGAGAGCATCTGGGGGCCCCTGAGGGGTGCAGGTGTTTGAACATCCAGCTCTTGGTTTCGGGTTAGGTCATGACCGCGGGGTTGGAAAGTTGGGCCCTGTGTCCAGCTCTGCCTTCAGGGCAGAGTCTCCTTGGGTTTCTCTCTCCCTTTCCCTCGGCCCCCTCGACCCTTGCTCATTCTCTCTTTCTCAAATAAATAAATCTTTTAAAAAATATATGAAAGCATCTGACATATGGTAACTCCTCAATACAAGTTAGCTGAATTCATTAATGCATCCTAAGGGCCTTCCGAATTTATAAACCTGTAATCTTTTTTCCCCCAACTTAGTCCTTTTATTTATTATTTATTTATTTTTTTTTACTTTTTAAGTAGGATCCATGGCCCATGTGGGGCTTGAACTTACAACCCTGAGATCAAGAGTCACAGGTTCTACTGGCTGAGCCAGCCAGGCACCCCCTACTTATTTATTTTTAAAATTGAAGTATAGTAGACACACAATGTTACATTAATTTCAGGTGTATAACATAGTGGTTAGAGAATTTATACAAGATATTATGCTCACCACAAGTGTAACCCATCTGTCACTCTACAGCATTATGACAATATTATTGACTATATTCTCCATGCTCTACCTTTTATTCCTAAGACCTATTCATTTCATACCTGGAAGCTTGTATCTCCCCCACCCCTTCACCCATTTTGCCCATCTCCTACCCTCTCCTCTCCTCTGGAAACCATCAGTTTGTTCTCTGTGTTTGTGGGTCTATTTCAGCTTTATATTTGTGTTTATTCATTTTTTTTCTTTTAGATTCCACATATAAGTAAAGTCATATAGTATTTTCCTTTCTCATATAATATTTGTCTGACATATTTCTTTTAACATAATACTCTCTAGGTCCAACCATGTTGTTGCAAATGACAAGATCTCATACTGTTTTATGGCTGAGTAGTATTCCATTGTGTGTGTGTGTGTGTATATCTTTGCCTATTATTTATATATATATATAAATTTACATATATGTGTGTGTATATATATATATATATATATATATCTCACACATCTATAGCTATCTAAATACTACATCTTTATCTCTTCATCTCTTGATGGACACTTGGGTTGTTTCCAAATCTTGGCTGTTGTAAACAATGCTGCTATAAACATAGAGGGGCAAGTATCCTTTCAAATTAGTGTTTGTTTTCTTTGGCAAATACCCAGCAGTGTAATTACAGTATTATATGGTATTTCTTTTTTAAAAAATTATTTTGGGGTACCTGGTGGCTCAGTCCATTAAGCATCTGCCTCTGGCTCAGGTCATGATCTCAGAGTTCTGGAATGGAGTCCCTCTTTGGGGTTTCTGCTCAGTTGGGAGTCTGTTTCTCCCTCTCCTCTGGTGCCCCTCCTGCTTGTGTTCTCTCATCCTTATCAAATAAATAAATAAATAAATAAATAAAATCTTTAAAACAAAATATTTTGAGGAACATCCTTACTGTTGTCCACCGAGGCTGCACCAGTTTACGGTCACACCTACAGTGCACAAGGGTTCCTCTTTCTTCACACCTTCGCCAAACTTGTCTCTTGTCTTTTTCATTCTAGCTATTTTTATGCATGTAAGATGGTATCTTATTATGTTTTTTTTGTTTTTATGGTTTATTTGTATTTCCCAGATGATGAGAGAAAATGAGCACCTTTTCAAATGCCTGTTGGCCATCTGTATGTCTTCTTTGGAAAATTATCTGTTCAGGTCCTCTGCCCATTTTAAATCAGATTATTTGATTTTCTTGGTGTGAAGTTGTATAAGTTCTTTATGTATTTTGGATGTCCTCCCTTTATCAGATATATCAGCTGAAAATATCTTCTCCCATTCAGCATATAAACCTGTAATCTTTAAGATTTTATTTATTTATTTGACACAGAGAGAGAGATCACAAGTAGGCAGAGCAGCAGGCAGAGAGAGAGGGGGGAAGCAGGCTCACTGCTGAGCAGAGAGCCCGATGCGGTGCTCGATCCCAGGACCCTGGGATCGTGACCTGAGCTGAAGGCAGAGGCTTTAACCCACTTAGCCACCCAGGTGTCCCAAACCTATAATCTTAAACCACCTACATTCTTCCTTGGAGATCAAGTGCACCCCCACCCCCCCCTTTTCTCAGCTGAGAATGTTGTCTTGTCTAGAATCACACCACACACCAGGGGAAGATCCAGTGATGGTATGGATGGTGTGGGCCTTCTACTTGTGGGACACCAGTGGAGACTGCACAATTTTGTCGGGGGTATGTGTGTTGCTGGAGGGGAGAACAAAGAGAGGGGTGATAATGTAGAAGGATGAGAAATAGACTCTGCTTACAATCTACATTGGTCAAACAGAAGAAACTACAAAAGATGTTATTTCCAGCCTGAGCGTGTTAGACGAGTGGAGTGCCTGTGAACACTACGGACCAAGAGCAAGTAGTTGGGGAATTCAGAGGGTGACAAAGCTGACTTGTAGAAGTCTTATATAATTACCAGCATTGGTACAAGAACAAGAGTGTTGAAAGCTTTTTGGATGCAAAGCACTATGCTGAGTGCTATACATAACATTTTATTTAACCCCCTCCAAAACCTCATGAAGAAATCTACTATTGCAATACTATCCATGAGATTCTGCTTCCTAGGGCAAGGAGGAATGGGAGATTCTTCCCAGGATGAGGGAATAATGTGAACAAAGGCAGTAATGCACAAAATGTTGTCTCCTTTGGCTGTTGTCTTTGTTCTCCTATAAGCAATATTGAAATTATCTAGAAACCTTGTCTCCCCCTTCTTAATGTGTCCTCCCCCAGTCCTGTGTCTGCCTGAGGTAGTATCTGTTTACTCTAGACTAAAACCTTTAAGGGCATCTTGAACCCACTGGGGCAGCCTGGACCTGATAAGGCACATTAGGATATATTCCACCAATTAGACTCCCATTGTTTTCTAGTGTTTAACCTGCCAGCCCCTCTTTAGCTCTAAGAGCACTGGAGAAAAGCCCCTAAACATGATAGCCCCAAGATTCAGAACCCACAGAGGTGCAGAAATAACCAGTAATATACAAGAACATACACATAGCCCATGTATATATAGCACTGGATCGTGGGCCTGAATCATCCATGTCCCAGCTCTTCTGAAAGCTGTGTGGGCCTCTCTGGCTTTCCTGGGCCACAAGCCATAGACTATAGGTTTTGCTATAGATTTGAGACCCAGGGAAATGGGAACATCAACTGAATATTTGCTACCGTTGTGACGTTATTATATTTTTAATTGTGATCATCATATTGAGGACTTTGTTTTGTTTTTAGGAGCCCTTAACTTGTACAGATTCATATAAAAATAATTTGGTGTTAGGGAGGATGTGGGGTGGGGGAATAGGTGAAAAGATGTTCAGTCTCTGAATCAGTAAATGTTGAAGCTAGGTGAAAACTTTATAAGAATTTGTTTTACTATTTTCTCTACTTTTATATGTATATGAAATTTTCCATTATAAAATGTTTTCTAAAAAAAGGACTGGATCAGCTTCAAGGATTGAAGCATGGGGGGTAAAACAATACCCTTCAAAAGTGACAGTAAGACTGATGGCAGAAGTAAGAGCTCTTTTTTTTCCAACAAAGACCCAAAGACCCTCAGACCTCTGTGAAAGGCAAGGTCCTTGTATTCAGGGAACTTGTTAAAAATGAGCTCCACAACAAGGCAAAATCAGAAATAAGCAAGCAGAGCCTGAGATGTGACCACATTTACACATTTACTTGGGTTTAGAGAGACAACACAGATAAAATACTTTGATCATACACAAGTTTATATTTGGTAAGAAGAACAGGTTGCCACGTGTTTATATGTTTTATTTTTTTCTGTCTTTAGTAAATGGTGTAATGTTGGGGAGATGTTGATGTCTTTCAGAAACACCAATTGGGAACAGTATTTTGGAGCACAAAACTAATAAATACACAGTGTTTGTACGTAGCATCTGAAAACAGGAGAGCACGTGCAAGATGATACCCACCGTGAGGGTCCTTGATTCCCTGTCCTGCTGCTATATTTACACCCTACTATATTTACACCAGAACATCCATGTCCTTAAGGAGTGGCTCCTACTCCAAACCCCAGTGGGGACAATACCTGCAATTTGGGCGGTTTGTGACACTCCATATGGGTCTCCTCTATTCTCGGAGATGAACGGCGTTCCCCTTGCATTTTTGTGCAATCACACTGTTCTCAAAGGAGATTTCTCAGTAGGGAGCTTAGCTGAGGGCATATTCTCTATTAGAGCAGATGTGGAGGGCATACAGTTTAGCAGAGAGAGGGAGAGAGCGCGCACAGAACAGATGCGGGTGTTGTTCTCATAATATCGATACAGCTACCACACAGAAAAAGACATGTCAATAATATATTGTACAAGCTTTTACAGCAACACAGTTGATTTGCAACACTGTACAGTTCAGAGCTAAAGTGCACAACCCCAATCTGAGGTGACAAGACAGTACTATCAATATAAGGAAGGCAACACAATTTATACACACGATTGATTTCCTTTGCTTTCTTCGCAGCCTTGTGACAGTACACAAAGTCAATACTGTTTTTGCATCTCAGATAAAGACATACCACACCTTTTTTCAAGTATTTAAAAATAATGAACACAATATTGCTGAATAAATGAAAATGGCCATGCCAAATCTGATTAACCTAACCCTAGACTTTTCTAAAATTTGGAAAGGATGGTCCCACGTAAAGGTCTTTGGCACGGGAATTTGAGCTAATATTCACAACCACCTCCCTCCCTCTCTCTCTTCCAAGTAGATTACAGACCTACTTTAAAGAATATTTTATTTGACTACTGGGACCTATTAGGCTTTTATTTACCTCCTTTGCTGGATTGTGGTTGGCAGGAATTTTACTGCATAGAATTGAGCAAGACTCCCAGCCAACTTGGGGAAGGATCTGGAAGGGACAGGGAGAGGGGAAAACAACCTATTTGTAAAAATTATTTTGCTGGAATTTCATACACAGGTGCAAATGCTTCTCCTTTTAAATTCCATCATACTGTCAAGTTAAAAAGCAGCAGCTTCTCACTCATAGAGGATCTGTACTGCAAGGCATAGCATCCTAAAGTTGAGAGGCGTCTATCTATGTCAGGGCCCTGGGCTTCACTGTCTTCTCCAAGCAGGACAGTGGGTTTGACAGTTAGTGTCTCTGCCTCTGAGGTAGGACCTTTTGGCCTGAGGCTCCAGATAGATGGGCAGCTATGTGCTTAGTCTCAATGGCCCATTTCTAGAAGGGAAAGGGATGCTTGGCCATGAGACATAACCTCAAATGGGAGGCTATTCCTTCATGAAATTCTGGGGCACAGATAAAAGCTTTCTCCTAATCATCATAGGGAACCCATTTTCTTCCTAGACAGGAAGGACCCAAACCTATGTTTCTTTCAAGTGTCAGTGTTTTTGGATATAATGTGGGAGAAAGAATGTAGAGGCAAGCTCATGCAGATTCCAGATGGTTGGATCTTGTGGTTATATTATAGGCCATTTCTTTCTTTCTTCTCTTGTATACCTATAGTCTTTCTAAGGTACATATAGAAAGAATGAATGTTCTAAGTTGCTACCTGCAGTCCACATAGATGAGTCTGTAGTCATCTCACTAGTACTTGGAACCTGACAAACTGTGGTCCCACAGATATCTATGGGAGCTCTTGTTAGCTTGGGTCTCTCCATCAGGTTTTCAGGGGAAGAAGAATGCTTTAAAATATTATCCTGAATTCTAAGGATCTTACGATCTCTGTATATTCTGGTCACTTTGGATCTTGACAAGTGGCAGATAAAAGAAGGTCCTAGGATGCTGTCTCAAAATTTCAGGTGGGGAGACCACTTCATGAGAGGAAAATAACCACCCATGGGATAGAAATTAATTATTTGGGATTCCAGTGATTGGGAGCCCAGCAGGAGAGAACTTTTGTGGGTAGGAGAGGGGAGGGAATGGGAATAAGCAATTACCCAGGAGGTAAATGACTCCTTCCTGGACAGTGACAATATGGTGCCCAGGATGACTTCATTGTTCTCACACAGAGATCTCTTCTCTCAAGGCCGAGTTTAATTTTCTGGGCTCACCACCTTCTGGAGTGTGCGTCATTTCTTTTTGTTCAGGCTGATTAGATTTTATTTTTATTTTCCCTAATTAATCCAAATGACCTAATAAAAGAATACGGGTTTAGGAAGATGCCTCAAGAATGGGCATCCACCTTCTGTTCAAAAAAGCTGAACTGGAAAGCAGAGTCCAAACAATTACCCTAGTTTTAGTCTAAGATGAAGCTTGGCTTTTCATGCTTACTGAGTGGGTCTGCTCAGGGTCAACTGGGCAGAAAACTCAACTGAGAAGAGAATCATTTTGTCGATCTGGTCAGTCATTCTAAAGAACCTACAATATTCTTTTGTGTTTATTTTGTAATACTAACTTTAGAGATATGGTAAGCCCTCACATGAATAGAAAGAAGGCATCATACCTTTTAAGAATTTTGTGGGCCTATGTTTCAAAATAACTTTACTCAGTGTTTTATTGTGCCTCCATTAAAAGAAAGAGAAAAAAAAATCTGGCTTAGTTTTTATATCTGCCCCTGCAGTTTGTATAACCCATATAAAATAAAAATCTATATGTTACAAAATAGGATTTCTTTTTAATATATATATTTTCCTTTTGTAAAATTATATGTATTTAAATACATTTGAAATGTTGCTATAGGTAAATTAGAAATTTTTTTTCTAATACTATGAAAAAGGCAAGAGTTTTTATTGTCAACATACATTTTATATGTACTTTTTCCTTTGGACTGCACCCCAAAGAACCTTTTAGGATTCAGGGGCAATTTGGCACTATTCAATCCTACTACTCTGAAGTGAAAATAAAGCTTGATTTGCATACTATATTAAAAGTAAGGGAAGTAGTTATAACAATTTTAAGCTTTTCATTATTGATTAGAACACAGCCTTTTGTCACTAATTTTTAGAGAGGTATTCTAAACTTAGGAAAGGATTTTTAAAAGGAGCAATGTCTTTTGGATTTTTAAACTGTACTCTACTTTGACACCACAATATAGAAATAGATTTACTTTGGAACAAACTACAAATACATTCACACAGTTTGTGACAACTTAATTGTCTACCTAGAGAATTGAAACAGCTTAGTGAGCTATGTTATTATAAATCTTGTCCAAGGCGTTCTATTTCTTCAATCAGGAAGTCAATGTCTTGGTGAGTTGCTGCGGGGTTTGAGATGACCATGCGGAAGAAATTGACCTTGTCTCCCAAGGGCTGGTAGCTGACCATTGTGGTCCCATACTCCATCATTCTGGCTTTAATCACTGGGGCCACCTGTGGGAGAGACCAGAGCCACATGGTGATCCCTGGGGACTCTTCCTCTACTAAAAGAACCCAATATCAAGTAGCATTTTTAGTTTTTAAGTAAACAACCAGACTCATATTTGTTTCCATTAAAGGAACTGTCCCCAAGGTTTTGTTTTTTGTTTTTTTCTGTATCAGAGCACTAGGACAATTTAATACATCCAAATTCTTGAAGGTGATAAGATGAGTGATAAATGATAGGCTCTCAGGTGCTTGCCCCCTCATCCTTGACCTTGTGAAAAAGAAAACTGCAGACCCCAATAGAGTCACGCTAGGCCACATCACCAACCCTGGGCTTTATACCTAACCCAACTGCACTTTCAACTTCCCCCAGGAATATACTCTTAACTGGTCAGTAAGGAATCCTCTGGTCAGCACCAATATGGTACTTAGTCCCCTGGCCCCTCCCCATCCCCCAAAGAAACATGAGGTAATCACCTCATAAGACCCTTTTCCCCAAAGAAAGACGAGCTCACCCAAAATAATTCTCTTTTCTGTTTGTGACTTCCTTGTTCTGCCTTTAAAAACCTCTCCCTTTCTATAGCCCCTTGGAGCTCCCATCTACTTCCTAGATGGGATGCTGCCTAACGCCAATTAGATCTATAAAACATACTCAGTTGAGTTTTTTTATTTAACAACTTGTAGTTATGGATTTGGGAGAATGGGAAGAATTGGGTATTGGTTCCAAGGCTAAATGGTTTAGCAATATAACATTTTCAGGGAGGCCTTTTTGTTTTTTTCCTCAGTAGATGTAAAAACACTGGAAATAGAACATAGTGCAGAGAATGGTTACCAAGAGATAAGCCTCAATCTCCAGTGATGTCTGAAAATAAGCAGAATTTTGAGGCCTTAAAGCACTTTTCTTTCTTGAGACCCTAAAGCCTTCCAGTTTCTTTTCATTCTCCTTTTGCATTATCTCAGTTTGTAAGATTTTTTGAAATACATTCCTTAATCATGATGGAGATCAGCTGAGGCCAAAAGCAGAGCCCACAAAGACTTAACATGACAGACGAGGATCACAGGCGAGATTTTACCCCATGTATGCCAGAATGATTATAGATAGCGTCAGTAGTTCTCTGATGACTGTGTAGGAGATGAAGTTCAAACTCTTGAGCTCAGTGCAAAGGTATTTTGTCCCCCAACTCTGGGAACTCATCTTCCAGTGCTCACTAAAATCAATCTTCAACTCTGACAAGACGTACAGTCAAAATCTCTGAATGTGCCATGTATATTTTTCTCCCTTCACACTTGTTCTCAGTCCTACTGTGTCACACATGTTGTCTTGGCCCCAAGTCCCCCTTCTCTCCCATGTCACATCCTACACAAGACTCCCCACAGACTTACAACCACGATAAAGCCTTTCCTGACTCCCCTAGTCCAGTAGCATCTTTTCTCTTTTAAGTGGTAAACACATGATCCTTACCCATAGCATCTGTTTATAGACTATTTCCTTGTCCTATTCCTTAATTGAAATGTAAATACATACATAGAAAAGGAATTCCAAATCCATGTGTCTGTAGGAATTTCTGGAAGGATCACATAACTATTCCTTAATTTTTATTTGTGTAATAAATCATGCTTATTCTTTAGAACTGATTAAAAACAAGGTATGATAATGCTTTACTCAGTGAATTAAACTCTGATTTCATTTTCATGGGCAATCCAAGCAAAACCAGATAGAAATGGTATTTATTATTAAAGACAGTCATCTCTAACTTTTCAGATAAATCAAATCAAATCAAAGGTCAAAAATTTAAATAGTAACAGTCATCATCCCAAACAGGTTTTGGTATAAAGTCAGATCGAATCCCTCCAGTTGCTGAAGCTAGCTGGCTTGGAGAAATCACAGCTGTCTAAACACATATGACTTTTGGCTGCTTCCAGAAAATGTAGATGAACTAAAATTAGCAGGAACATGGAACATCTATTTCATTGCATAATCACTAATTGCAAGTACAGAAGGAAAATAAGAGTCCGACTCTTCTGATGAGTCTATAGCATTTTCTCTTATTTCCAGATGTTGTCTTTTGATCTCATTCTTGGATTTGTTGAATAAAGATAGTCAGGAAAGAGAGGCTACATGTTGAAGGTTTCACGAAAGACCTCAGCAGAAGCTCTTGGGGCTGCTTTATGAGTTTTAGGATGTCATTTTCTCCCTTGTGTTATGAGATTTTTCAATCCCTTAGAAAACAACAACCAAGGCGCCTGGGTGGCTCAGTGGGTTAAGCCGCTGCCTTTGGCTCAGGTCATGATCTCAGGGTCCTGGGATCGAGTCCCACATCGGGCTCTCTGCTCAGCAGGGAGCCTGCTTCCCTCTCTCTCTCTGCCTGCCTCTCTGTCTACTTGTGATCTCTCTCTGTCAAATAAATAAATAAAATCTTAAAAAAAAAAAAAAGAAAACAACAACCAGAGAACTATCCCATAATTTGAATCCACTTTTTTTTTTTTTCTCCCAAGAGATCTCAGGTTAAAGTCACGGAATCATGGAAATGTATTTTTTCACTATGTGTCACAAAACCTTTCTGTTTCAAAATCTTAGAATCATGAATGAAATTTCTGAAAAAATGAAAAAGCAGATGATCTATTTTATTTTACCTCCACTGTTTTCCCTCTGGGATTGTGTGTGTGTGAGTGTGTGTGTGTGTGTGTGTGTGTGTGTGTGTGTGTGTGAAGATTTACTGGTCCCTAGACATTATACTTTAAGGGCTTTGTTCTTAAGAAGAAGCTTTTATGTGACTCTGAAAAATTACTGATATAAATAAACAAAAGTTAACCCTGATATTTTATGTGGTTGTATTGTGAATTCCAACCCTGACTTGCTGAATTCTCTATCTTGAAAATGGAATCCCAGAAGAGGAAAACATTAAGAGAACTCACTTTGCAATCCCCAGACTTTCAAATTTGAATTACCAACTGTATAAAAATAATTGACTTATATTCTCATGGCTCTCCCCAAGAAATTATCTCCATTCCCATCGTAGTTTATGTGATTTGCTAAAACCTGAGAGGCATCTGGAGAGAGCTGTATAAAAATGGGGGGGGGGATTCAGAGTTGATTTTTGCATAGAAAGTGATGGGAAACCTCACTTCCTGTTCTGTTTTCTCATCTTGCCCCATCCCTCAGCCCAGCAATAATGAATTGATTCAACAATTGAAATTGGCCAGATTATTCCATGGACTCTGTCTGGTCAGTGGGTTTATAAAAGAGGTAAAGCCTGCAAGAATGGAAACATCTAATTTTTAACTAATTTGTTAAACGAAATTAGTTATGGGTAAGATGATACATACTATAGAGAAGCCACATCCTAAAACCTCAGGAAAAAAAAATATTAATTCTTTCCTGTCAAATGACAACAGGCCCCTTATTGCCTCCCTAGCGTCTTCTTCAGTGGGACCCTCACCCTGCCTCCCTCCCACCTCTTGAGCTTGATTTCTGGGAATGAGCAAATGAGCCAACTTCACTAACACTTCAGACATGACCATGACCCCTTCTACCCAGACACATGCACCAATAGATCCCCGTTCTAGAAGCTTTCTTCCATACATTCCTCTAGGTCAGTGGCTCTCAGGCTGGGCTGCAACTTGGGATCACCTGGAGAACTTTTAGAACCATTCCCAAGCCCGTCCCAAAACCAACTGGATTAAATTCTCAGGGTTAAGACCTGGTCATCGGTGTTTTCTATAAAACTTCAGGCTGACTCTAGTGTGTGGCCAGGATTGCAAACCATTACTCTAATTCGGAAGATTGACTGAAACACCTTAACCATGCGTCGGTTTCCTCCTGAGGAGGGTCTGATCCTGGATTGTCTCCTGGAAGGTGTTCACATTTATAAGCCTTTCTGGAGGTTTTAAACCACACAAAATCCTGCTGTTTGACATAGAAGGAAATGAAGTATTCAGAAAGGTCAGTGAGGCAGCCCAGCCTTCTTCACAGTGGGGGAGAGGGCCTCCCCTGCTCCTGGCAACGACTGGAAGAAGTCCCCTTCTTTGTGATAAATGGAAAACCAATGAACCAACTAACCCAGCCTCTGAGATCCAAATAGACACAATCATCCCTGGTTTCCTATTCCTCAACACTGGGATGTGGCCCCACATTTACCTCCCTTCAAGATTCTCTTTGGGTACATCGTAAACCAAATTCACCCGTGTGTAAATGATGAGAGCAAGAGAGGAAAAAAGATCAAGGGTATATTACTGGCCACAGAACTTTGAATTTCAAGCCCTCTGGCTCTGGACTCAGTGATTTGGGGAAAGTGTTTTTTTTTTTTTTTCCCCTTTCCTGTGCTTCAGTTTCCCCATAGGAAAATGGGCTGACAGCAGTGCTTCCCACACTAGGTTTCTCAGACTGAAGTAAGTGTTTAGACCCACGATGGGGCTGCTCCTGTCCAGATATCACATCAGGAAACAGACACTTAACTTTCACATCCTTGTAAATGCTCTGTTTGACAAGAAACATGGAATATCCAGTCAGCCAATCCCCAAGACCAAGCCAACCCTAGCTCTGTACTTATTTTGTTGTTCCTCACTCATTTTTTTCTTTCTTTTTTAGAGAGAGTGAGAGAGGGTGCATGAGTGTGTGTGTGCAAGTACACAAATGGGGAGGGGAGAGGAGGGGGAGAGGGAAAGCGAGAATCTCAAGCTTGTCCCACACCCAGTGCAGAGCGGGACACGTAGCTCCATCTCACGACCCTGAAATCATGACCTGAGCCAAAATCAAGAGTTGGACACGTAACCAACTGAGTCACCCAGGTGCCCCTCCTTATTCATTTTCTATCTTTCTCTTCTCGTTCCTTGTTCTTAATCCTATAAAAGCTTCTTGCATTCCACCCCATTCTGCAGTTCTGGGGGTCCCTGGGAATGGAGGCTGCCTGCTTCATGAAGTGTTAAATCAAGTTTGCTTACATCACCTAAATTGTCTTCTTTAGTCATTTCTAACACTTACGATAGCTGAGTGATCTAATGCTAGATCACAGTTGAGCCTGGGACATGGTGTGCGCTCTACACGGTGGCTGTTAGTATTGTTCCTGCCCTGGTCCCTTCTGGGGTTCACCATGGCTCTAAAGACTCCACAGGGTGGCCTTGACCTTAGCATCTCAAGGGGGCCACAGTGGCTCCGATTTCTAACCATTGCCAGCTCCTGAAATCTCTTCTGTGCTTCTAATGGTTTTGCTGGGCAGGTCAGCCAACTTCACCAAGGGTTCTTATTGCATCGTGAATGGAAGCAAAACTGTCACCTGATGGCTATTTTAAGATAGCATAAACTTGCTCTCAGAAGAAAAGAAGCTGGGGCACCTGGGTGGCTCAGTGGGTTGAGCCTCTGCCTTCAGCTCGGGTCCTGATTTCAGGGTCCTGGGATCGAGCCCCGCATCAGGGTCTCTGCTCAGCGGGGAGCCTGTTTCCCCCTCTCTCTCTGCCTGCCTCTCTGCCTACTTGTGATCTCTCCCTCTTTGTCAAATAAATAAAAAAATCTTAAAAAAAAAAAAAGAAGAAAAGAAGCAAACAGAGTAGTCAAAATTCTAGATATACCAGCTCTGAATGGCTTTGTTTCGTAGGAGTCCAGGAAGGGGAGCGCGCCTGTGCACCAAGGTCAAGGTTGGGTTTCTCCTAGAGACATATGCACGGCAGAGAGACGCCATGCATGTGAAAGGCCCAGTGGACGCACCGAGGTCTGGACCAGAAGAGCCTGTATCCCTTACCTTTGAGAGGCGGCTCATTCTCTCTTCATTGTCTTCTAGGACACGCAAACTTGGTGGCACGTACCAGAAGCAGACATTTGTGTGCTGAGGCTACAAGGAAGAAAGTAAGATTCACACTAGGCCCATCGTGGTAATTTAGAAAATCCCAAGGGCATTTCAAATCTATTCTGCAGCTTCCCAATAGAATTCCTGTTTTAAACCCGTAATCATTTTGCAGTGCCTGACTCTCATCACACTATACAGAGTTAGTTTTGTGAGTTTGCGTTTTTTACGCCAGCTTAGAACAGCGACCCCGTCAGCCCAGCTTCTCCTTTGTAATGGCCCCACTTACCTGGACAGTACGTAATTGACATAACAACAAAAAAAATCAGTGATAAGTACTGGAACTGACTAAACTTCCTGGGACCGTAGATATCAGAATACATACCTTTCCATCAAACACCATTTCGTATCCTTCTCGGTTTTTTATGATATTGTATAAATACTCTGCCAGCTCCAAGCACTTATCAATATGTGCTTCAAACCCAGTGGTGCCCTGAGTGAGAGAAGAAGAAAGCTTATCAGGCAGCCTGAGGAAGGTGGATGGGCTCCCTGTGGACTTATCTCTCTGGAGACTGAGGCTTTCTCTGCCACTTCCGCCTCAGCTCTGCCCCATACTTTCCTCTATCAAGACTGTGCTTCTGAGGCTTTTCTGGTGATTATTTCTCCCTTGATGCTCTCACCTCAGGTGTTTTTGTTCCTTTCATGTCATCACAGCTCCCTACAGCGGATTCCTTTTCTTCCTGAGCCCCCATTCTCTAGGCAATTATTTTGATTACTCGAGGGGAAAATTTGCCTCTGCCATTCTGAGGGTAATTATGGAAGTCATTAATGACAGGAGGCTGGGCTGTTCTCTTCCTGCAGAGAAGCAGCATCCTCAGAGGGCCCTCCGCAGGCCTGCTTGGCCCCTGCCCATCATGAAAAGGTACCATTTCCAGATCCCACTTTTGTTCACCAACATACCCCCATTATAGAACAAATAGGATAGGTACTCAATGAATATTTGTTGAACAAATGAGTGTATGAAGCTCAAGGGGCACACGGATGCTTTGTTAGCCTGTCATTCTGCAAAAAACTCATTAGATTTCTCCTCTGGGGATAAATGACTCATAGGTTCGTAACGCGGGAACATTCTCAGGGCGGTCTTTCAGTTCCCGGCACTAGACGCCCAGGACCAGGACTTGGGAAAACAACACTAGAGCCGTGGACTGGAGCTGTTTGACGGACCTTGGGACACTCCAGGGAATGATTTTTTTCCAAAACGGCTTTCCTCCTAACTCCTTCAGCATTTGGGGAGGGCTAATGGAAAGCTTAGACAAACAGCTAATGCTCAAACAGCTAATGCTCAGATTAATCAACCAGTGATTAATCCAACATGGAAACTGGAGGAAGCAGCTGTAATGGCTGTAAGATGGGCCTACACTCCTACTGATGGTCACGTCCTCTCAGCTAAAAGGGAGAGGCAGCACAGCCAGTGCTCTAACATCCGAAGCCTTAAAAAATCTGATGGGTTCAGGAATCATTTCTACGGAGATTGTTGCCCTCGTTGATTGGTCAAAGAGTCTGACTGGTTCCTGATGACCCCAAGGAAGGACCCTGATCGATGCCTGAACACTTGGGCCAGAACCTACACCATGTACTCTATGACTTTGTGGTGCCAAGGATTTGGGGTTGGTTTGGACTGACCTTGCTGTTTGGGTATGCTGAGGATGGACCCTAGGTAGGAAGGAGGGAAGTTCATTGCTCTCTAAACTTGACCCTTTGGGCCAGTCCAAGGTTGGCTTTAAACTTGCCTGTACCTGATCTAAGATATGGCTGGAACCAGTAGGACTCTGACCCTGTCCAGCCCCATGGCCTTGGCTAATCTTACTGGTCACATGGGAAGTGTGGTGCCTGTGTGATATCCCTCCCATACGGGGACATGGTAACATAAAATGAATTCTCTGAAAAGGAGTTTGGTTGTATTGCAAAGGCAGGGGGATTATCACGGGCTGGGGGGGGGGGGCGGGCAATTCCTGTAGTCTTTGCTAGTCTGGGACTTTACTTGAGAGGATAGGGAGTAACCTGGCCATCCCCTTAGCTGTAAGCTAAAGAGGTACAAGGCGAAGTGCACAGGAAACTCTCGTGTGCTCTTAGGAGCCTGGCCTCTCTTCATGTTGGATATTTATAGGAAAAAGACCCATGTTTTATTTTCAGGGTTTTGAAGGCTTTTAGGAAATTCTCCAAAATGTACTCATTCATCAAATACTTGCTGAGCACTTGTCATATGCCACACAGTTGTTACTCTGACAATGACAACAGCCCCTGGAACACTCCATCAGGCATGGTCTCTCCATGATCTGGGTTGCTATGAAGGAAGCTTGAGGACTCTGAGGGGCGCGTCTAAGTGGAAGTCTGGACTCCAGCATCCAGGTTACGTGGAAGGAGCTGCAGGAGAAGGATGATTTCATTTCCTCCCTCTTTGTCCACACACTTAGGATTGGTTTAGATTGACCTGGCCGAAATGCATGCTCTACAAGGTGTTTCTCTCATTCACTACTGTCTCCCTCTTACCAGCAGGGCTGGCATACAGTAGGTGCTCAATGTGTATTTGTTGACTGAGTGGATGAATGGATGGGAGTCTCCTTTTAATCCCTGGGGCAGTGTTTTTACACAGTATGCTGTGAGGAGTCATCTGTATTGACATCAGGTTAATTGTGTTAATAACATAGCTCTGCTGGTTGAAATCCTACGTATTCTACCTTTCCTATTCTACACACTTCTCCGGGGCGACCTCTTAATAAATCATGCTTGGCTCTCAAACTAGGAATGGGCTCCCCATCCTTTAACTTCTCAAGGTGCATCCTTCCCCCCGCTTCTTCTCTCTCTCTCCCTCCCTCCCTTCCTTCCTTCCGTTCTTTCTTCCTCTTTCTCTCTCTCTCCTCTTTCCTTCTTTCTTTTGTTTGTTCATTCATTTTTTTTTTTTCTATTTACACTGAGTTTTAACCACTGGGGTAATCTGTGAAATCTGGAAAATAATCATCAAGGCTTATTTAGCATTCTCTAATAAAATACAGACAAAATGAAAGATCTCCTGATTAAGAACAGAGCTGAGGGCAGGCACAGGACCTTTGCTCATGACAGGCTTACATATGGTATTACTGTCTGGAAAGCCTGCCAGCATTCAGATCAAGAAGCTGTTTGGTTTTTTTTTTCTTTCATACATTTGCTTTCATCAAGTTCTCTTGGACTTAATGGGATGGCTGTGGTCAGTACATTTAGCTCCATCAGTCATTAACAGATGAAGGATTATTTATAGTCAGGTTACTAGTTTTCCTGTGGTTTGTACTGCCAAGGAGAAAACGTGGAAATGGGGATTCACTTGAATAACCCAGTCTCCAGGCATCTCCGAGAATAGAGGGTTTACTGCTTAAAGCTGCCTCCTCCTCAGTATTGTTTTTGCAAGATCATTTTCTCATGCCCGAGGGGATGCAAGACAGAATGTCACGGTCAACACTTTCTCAGTTCTGCAGCAGGCAGGCTGACGTCTTCCCTGGCTGGCAGCACGGAGAGCTCTCATAAGAGCGTGATGACCCTCCCACCTCCTCTGGATTATAGGACGGAGCTTAGGGCTTTTATCATTATTACCACTTTGTTTTGCAAAACATTCAGCATTAAGTAAAAAAAGAAATAGAAGTTGTCTAGATGCTTAAGGTTTGCCATGAGGCATTAAAGGAATATGCATCCCTAGTTTATGGGTAAATTATGCGGCTGCTGGGATAGTTCCTTTTTTCTCTTTTTTTATTCCCTTTCCTGATGCCTTTATTTCAGCACGTTAGAGCTGAGCTCCCCGGCCCTTATTTCAGGCTTCAGTCGTTCCTGTTGTTTCCTTCACACCTGATGGCCTCCACGTTATTTCTCTTATGGCCAAAGACTGCCCCATGCTGGTGAGGAGGCTTCAGCTGGGAAAGGAGCAGCAGGAGCTGAGGAAGTGTGAGAGGAACACTTTTGGGTAAATACAGCTAATGATCATCCTCTTAATAGAAACGCCGCAGGCAAGGGGGGCAAAAAGGATGATCCTGAGCAATATTTAGAGATCATGCTTTCCTCAACTACCTAGCTCATGTTCATGTTCATCCCTTTTGATTCCCACCTATCAAGGAAATGAAAAAACTACTCATTTTCGAACAGTTGGAGAGGACGCCAATAATTCCTGTTCCCGATTTACTTATTTTTGCCAAAGGAGACATTCTAAGTCTCATCTTGGGTGGTGGGGACCCAGTAAATGTCCTTTTCAGGCTCTCATCTTTTGAGAGAGGAGGGGGCTCGTGCCCATCCCACAGTCTTTCCCAGTTCAACAACTTGGGGCAGCTGCTCGATACTTAGCACCACTTAGAGGAAATTCAGGTAGGGCAAAGACTTACGGAGGCTCGTCTCAAGAATAGCCATCCCCAGAAACCCTCTGAGAATCTTTTCTGCATTCAGCGAGAACATCTTTCTAGTTAAACCGCCCTTCCCCCCGAATAGCTCTAAAGAATCTTCCGTAAGATAGTTGCTAACTGAATGATTTCACTCCCAAACCCCCTCTGTTTCCTGTCAGCTATCTGCCTCTCTCCCTGCTCAAGGCTTTCCGTTGACTTTGAAACGTCTTACAAACCAAGACATAGGGAACTTTCTGCTGTAGACGTGGTTCCTTACACAGACGCAATCTGTGGCCTCAACCTGGCAGGTCACACGTGTGCCGACCAAGTTATCTGTGCGTCCTCTGGGATGGGAGGGCACCCCCCGTTTGTATGGGCTACTGAGAAAGCATCCAGCCCAATCCGTGGCCCCTCCCTCAAACACTAAGTGCCTTGGGGTGTACCAGCCTCCCTCTAATCTTGCCCTTTCTTTTGTCAAGTCTCCCTTGTGGAGTCTTTGAGCGGTTGTGTTTTTTAACTGTGTGTCTCTGGCATGTCCAGCTGGCTCTGGCCATTGCCTCCTGTGGGAGGTAAATGAAACCAGGTGGGAAGTCACTGATTTGTGACACCAAAATTAGGAATCTGGTCCAAATGAGAAAGAAAACTCTTTGACCTTTCCAGCCTGCTTACAATTCGGCTTGCAGGTATCCTCTTTGAAGGCTGCCTATAGAGTTTCTGTTTCTGAGAGGAGTGATCAAGTGTGGTTAAATTCTGGGGTAAACAGAGAAACCTTACAAAAGGAAGTCACTAGGTAGTTCCAGGTTTTGTTTTTTTGTTTTGGTTTTAAAGACATGATAGACGATATCCCTTGAAACGTCAAAAGGAAGCTATCGTGGTGCGTTCTGTCCTCCAAACAAAAAGAGGGCATCAGACCTCCCAAGGGATCCATCACTGGGTAAAAGCCCAGAGTTGAGAGACGACAACAGCAAGATCACAACAACAACAAAATGCCTCTTAAGAATCCAGATGTTCTGCTGTGGAAAGCAACCTGGCTTTGTTTTCTAAATGAGCGAGCACGGGAAGCAATTTGGCTTCTGTCCTTGCCCGTGCGGAAGGCAGGTATCTA
Organism: Lutra lutra; assembly: GCF_902655055.1. Lineage (NCBI taxonomy): Eukaryota > Metazoa > Chordata > Mammalia > Carnivora > Mustelidae > Lutra > Lutra lutra. The sequence goes on along the minus strand of NC_062285.1, from coordinate 13,917,537 downwards.
GATACGGGATTAAAGAAGCTTAATCTCGGGTGATTTTCAATTTGGAAATCCATTTTTAACCTCATAATTTTCAACCTCACCAGATACAGTTTCTGTCTTTAGTCAACACTCGGACGGTCGACCTGTGCTTACCTTTGCCCTCCACATTAGCCATAATTTGAAAACATCGACATGGCGTCCGCACTGTAGGGCCTTGTCCCCAGTGTCGTAGGACAGGTCGTAGTGCTTATCTTGCTGGAAGAGGTAGGAGGCATGCATCTGGTTGCAACTCTGCATCAATCCCTGGAAGAGAAGAGAAGACTTAGGAAAACCTCCTGACTTGATCAAGTACTCCGTTAGATTTACATTGTGATGAAAATGATTAAGGAAAAAAAATTTTTTAAAGGGACACCGAATTTCCTGGAGGAAGAAAGCAGGAAGAATCAAGTGTTGGAAATGGGGCCAATCGGTACCTTGGCTCAGCTGATTGAGTGACTCTTGATTTCAGCTCAGGTCATGATCTCAGGGTCGTGAAATTGAGCCCCACGTCAGGATCTGCAGGGAGCCTGCTTAAGATTCTCCTTTCTGCCCCCCGACCACTGTTTGTGTGCTCGTGCGAGCACGCATGTGCACTGTCTCTCTCTCGCTCTCTCTCTGAACAGGTGAAAAATAAAATGGGACCAATATCTGGACAGGATGAGCTGTTGCGATAGGACAGTTCTGTGGGATAAATGGCCCAGGGTCAAATGTAACTACAGGTTAATAACAAGGGCATATATGCTTTAACTCTCCATTTGAGAGAATGCTTATTTCTTTAGCAACAATCATAATCAGGGACACCTGGTGGCTCCGTCGTTTAAAACCTCTGCCTTCAGCTCAGGTAATGATCCTAAGGTCCTGGGATGGAGCCCCACAACGGGCTCTCTGCTCCATGGGGAGCCTGCTTCCTCCTCTCTCTCTCTCTGCCTGCCTCTCTGCCTACTTGTAATCTCTGTCTGTCAAATAAATAAATAAAATCTTGAAAAAAAAGTAACAATCTTGATCAGAGTATAGTGTTCATTCTTTGAGGGAACATCCTGCTGTTTTGGTTTTGTTGTAATTAAAATACTTTAAAATCCCTTTGGTTCCGTAAAATACTAATAGTCCGATTCATCTAGTGTTTCATCCGTACTTAGTTCAAGGACTTTATCATTTGGCTATTAGGTCTTGAGTCCTCTTTGGAAGTCATAGCTTTTGAGATAGTTTATTGTTATTGTTATGTGCTGACGTTGTTATCCTGAGATGTCTTAAGTACCCAATCTTTCAAATGCCATAGTCTCCTTTCAAGAGTGGTTACTACTGCATTTTTATACTCAGTTGCTTGGGGTGGTTAGAGTGGGATGTTTCACTGCCAATGATCATTAATTTGTCCCAGCACCAGAAGCTTAGTATGGAAAATGGGTGGCAAAGTGACTGAACTATTCCAAAGAACAGTGAATGAATCATGCGCTCTGACTAAAACAGCATTGTCAGTCTCCTCACCAGAAACCCCACCACGTTTCCATTTGTCATGAACCACAGGAAGCCTTCAACTCTTTCATTATCTACAATATAACTGTGATTTTACAAAAGCTTTGGCATTTGTTGTTTTTTTTCCCTTGTGACTCATGACAAGAGAAGACCAAAACATGATCACCTAGTTGAAGTTAGAAGTGAGAATTCTTTAAAAAAAAAAAAAAAAGGTACCCAATGAAAACATAATGTTTTGCAACTACAATTTAACTGAGTCCTGAAAGACCAGATAGTAGGCAATGAAGCTGGGTTTGACCCTATAGTTTGGGCTTCATTTGCAGTGGAATTCATCGAGAGTGAGGGAAATTAAATAATTGTAATAGAGCCATAGAATGACAATGGATTTGAAAAAGAAAATTCACTCGAAGACCAATAAGATTGAATATTGCAATAGGTGCTTCTGTTTCATTTTGTGGTCACAGAAGCTTGACATGCAATCTCGCTCACAAAAAGGTGCCACCAGTCGTAAGGGAGATCACCCCAGGGTCTGGAATGATGGATAGAGCAGACCTGGGATAGGAAAAACAACTCAAAACACAGGCTCTCCCAAAGGCTGGCCAGCACCAGTCTCACTGTACAAAAGGATAAATGAAAGTCATGTTTTTCACATAAAGGGCCCTGATGAGACAATACTCTGATTCCAACCCGTCAAACAGTTATAGACCGTTATGTGGCCAATGATTATAAGTGCACTAATAATTGCTGTGCTGTCAAACAGTTGATATAAAAGAAAGTCCCAGGGTCAAATAAATTAAGGAAACTCAACATCATAAATCCCTTCTTCAAGGATAGTTTCAATATATATCAGCACATTAAAGGCTCTGATATGCCCTGAGGTAACAAAACTTCCTTTTCACTCTTTAATCTAAAATATCCCAAGTTTTTTTAAACCCTGAACTCTCTTATCACAGAATACTTAATACAATCCTGTACAGCAGCATTATTTCTTGTATCTCAATAAGGAACATGCTGTCAGAGCATCATAACTCTTGGATTTGGAAGGGATCTTAGAGCTTATTTTACTCCTTCTCAGTGAAGGAATCTTTTCTATCCTCTTACTAATAATTGGCTGTCCAAACTCCAATCACTTCTCCTGGCAGTGAATTTATTCCAATGGGAAGCATTCATTGCCTTTGGGGAAGCTTAATTTTTAGAAGAGCTTTCCTTTGATTGACTGGAAGTCAGACCTAAAGTCATGGCATATTCTGATTGAGCCGCCAAATCAAACCCAGTACTACTGACCCACTTCCCCAAAGCTGCAAGGAAAAAATGAATCCCTTCCCCTTGCAAGTCATTTAAACTATGAAGGCTGTCATCCTCCAGCCCTTCAAGTTTCTTTTTCTTTTTAAAGTTAAACATCCTTAGTTATTTCAGTCATCCCTCTCACATGTTCACCAGTTGTTTTCCACTGTTGGAACCCTAGCTTGATGGGATCCCATAAGCAATCTGGCCTTGACCTAAGCAACCACTTGAGGCATGGTTTATCCAGAGGACGGTGGGAGACTACAACCTTCCTCATCCTGACACTCCACTTTTTTTTAACTCATTAATATTTTATGAATGCTAAGTTTCTCTTGACTCATGGTTGACCTTGCTGAGTACAACCTAACACATTCTATGCCCTTTTCACAAGTACAATGTAGCTAAACCCATATATCTATGGCTGAATGATTTTCAACAAGGATGCCAAGACCATTCAATGGAGAAAGAGTTGTCTCTTCAATAAATGATAGTGGGAGAATGGAGTATCCGCATACAAACTCCTACCTCACACCATACACAAACATTAACTCAAAAGGGTTCAAAGACCTAAATTTAAGAGCTAAATTGGCCCTGTTTTCTTAGAAGTGTTGGCAAGGATGTAGAGTAAGTTGGAACTCTCATGCATGCTGGTGGGAAAGTAAAATGGTTCAGCCACTTTGGCAGTTCCTCAGTAAGGTAAATACAGAATTACCGTATGACTCAGCAGCTCCATTCCTCCATTGAAAAGAGGTCCGTCATTTGAAAACAGAGAGTCAAACAAATAATTGTCCACAAACAGAGTAGCTCTATTCATAACTGCCAAAAAGCAGAATTAACCCAAATGTCCACTGAAGGATGAATGAATAAACAAACTGTGGTATATTCACACAATGGAATATTGTTCAGCCACAAAAGGAATGAAATTTGGGTACGTGCTATGACATAAATGAACCTTGCAAGCATTATGCTAAATAAAGTAAGCCTGACACAGGCACAAACACACACACACACACACACACAGTACAATTTAGCCATGTATGAAACAAACCTGTCTTGTTGACTCAAAATAGAACCATCCTATACATGGAAATAAGAACAGGACTTCATAATTATCCTCATGAACAATTCCCCCTTTCTGGATATGGCTCACTGTTCTAGCCTGTGAATCATCCTGTGTTTGGATTCTGTCACTACACACATTTACTCTACCAAACTCCACTGATGGACTGGGCCATGAATTAGGAAAGACGTACCTCTTCTCTAACCAGGAGAGCTGAGCACTGCAAAGGGACGCCCATCATCTTGTGGGGGTTCCATGTCACAGAGTTGGCCCTAAAGGAAAGAAATGGATTTAAGAGGGTGACACCTATGACTGGCTCAGACTACAAGGTCCTGTGCCAGGACAACAGAGCTTTGAGGTTCTTACCACTATTTCTCACGCTAAATTTACCAAAAAAGATGTGGACTCTTAAATCTACAACTTTTTTTGTCTACAGAGAGAGTAAGCAAGTGTGGGCATCTTCATGGGCTCCCTCCCTTAGCTCCCATGGAGGAATTTGGCCAGCCTCCATATGGTCTGAGAGTCCCTTTGGGTGACTGGGGTCATCCACTCCCGCATCCTGCCTTTGGTGGCCAAGGAGGAGGGCACCATGCAGGTGAAGGGGCTATCCTCGAATGCCTCTGTTGTTCCTGGAGGCATTACCATAGTGGCCTGGGGCTCAGAGCGATGGCTCATTTCACTGCTTAATTTTGTTCTTCTCACCCATCTTCTCCTTCTTCCTCTTCAAATGAATTACATTTTTCATATCTGTCCTTTCATAATAGCTTCTAGTTCATCCCATTTCCATCTCTTCTCTGACCTAGATATGTCCTTCTAGACCACAGGTGGGATATGCTATGGCTTCGATAGCAGTTTCCAAACTATTTTATCCCAGCACACTTGAGAACCATGATGCTCTCCCATCAGTGGAGATACAATCTCTCTCTAAGGTCTGATGTCCTCAGACATCAGACCTCCCATCAATAGAGATGGTCAAGGATTTATACTTTTTGAAAGTCTAAACCATAGTTCTGTGTCATATTCTTGTAGTAGTAGTAGTAATAGTAATGATAAAAATAATGATGATGATGGTGATGATGATGCCATCAGGGGTGTATATAGGCCATATGTTCAGTCTTGTGTCCTCGCTCTATCCCATGCCCATTTTCATTTTTCATGACACCATTTTCATCACACCAGATTATTTTTTATTCTCAGAAAATTCTATTTTTATGCTCCTGGGTCTCTTAATGCTATTTTCTCTTCCTGGAATTCATCTCTCTTTGCTTCACTTGGATAAATCTTACTTATTGTTAAGTAAGATCAGTGATCAAGTGTTATTTTCTCTTCAGACTTCTTCAACTTCATTCATCTTCTCTCCCTCACTCCCCTTGAACTGCTGCAACCAGCTCCCCCTCCAGCTCCCAGGGAAAGCAAGTGTCCCCTCCATGCGTGAGTTCCCATTGCTCACTTGATGTATTTATCAGGCCAGATGCCCCTGTGCATGTCTTCTGAGAGCCTAAGGGATTCCTTGGGGATGAGAATCATGAATGTGACCTTGGTATAAGATGCACAAGAAGAGGGAAAGTAGAGCAACCCAGGGCAGCTGTCTCCAAAGTGTTGTGGATTGCTGCCTGTTCTCTGGCTGAACAACAGACTTGGGCTCACCTGCTCCCTGCGCTCACCTGCTCCCTGCACTCAAGGTGCAAGAACCTTGGGAAGAAATGAGAAGCTGGGAATGATCCCATTTGTCTGTCTGATGAATGGCAGGCATCAGCTGGCCAGTCGGAGAACGCTTACTGGCCTGGGGATCTCATCTGAATCAGTGAATAGGCCAGCTTATCTTCTGATACACAGGAAGCATTAAATAAGGTTGGATCCTACTGTTAATTCCAATTCGAACATTTACATACTTTGTGCCATTGAGTGCATATACACTGCTTCTAGAATATTCCACAGCTTCATGCCTAATCCTGACGAAACTCAGCTTTTTCAGTAATGACACCTGATGGGGAAGAAAATTTCTCTGACTGGAGGTGTTTGTTTAGATGCAGTGGCCAACTTGTCTTTCAAAGACTAGAGTAGATTCTGCCGAGCCCCACCACGACCTTCACTGAGTTCCCTGTCCTGCCTCTCTCGCAGAGGGGCTGCCTCATAAACAAAGCAAACAAGCAAACAAAGCAAACAAACAAAGCAAAAAGCTGCACAGAGTGATTCAGTGACATGCCCTTAGTCTGTTTGAGAAATGTTGGCAATTTATGAAAAACAGCCCCAGGTTCATTTCAAAGTGTTTTGCTGTGAGGTTCAGTCATGTGGCTTCTTTGATTTACTCTAAGTTACAGAAAGCTGACTCCCTGAGGGCTGTCTTAAGACCTGTCCTTGTGCCCTCATTTACCCCTCAAACTTAGCAGACCCCACACAAACTCATTAACTTGCCCCTCCTCATCCTTCCAGATCTGTTCTTTCTCGTGTGTTCTGTGCCTCAGCACCTCACACTGTCTTCCTCCCACACATCCAGCTCTCAAACCTCAGCGTGTTTAGTAACATTTTCTTCTTCCTGCTCTCCCGACATCTCCCCTTTTAGTTCTAGCTTTTTTTTTTAAAAACTCTGTATAAAGTGCTTTATTCTGTAGTACTTCATGCTTGGAATTTTGGAGGAAGATGTTTCAGAGAGAGTACAACAAGCTAATGCTAGCTGGGTCAAAGATATCTACACAAAAATGTTATCCATACTTTTCAACATATTATAGAAGTCTGTAAAGTCTGTCAAGATGGAAAGTCTCGGGTGCCTGGGTGGCTCAGCGGGTTAAGCCTCTGCCTTCGTCTCAGGTCATGGTCTCGGGGTCCTTGGGATAGAGTTCTGCGTCGGGCTCTCTGCTCAGCAGGGAGCCTGCTTCCCCCCTCTCTCTGCCTACTTGTGATCTCTCTCTGTGCATCAAATAAATAAATAAAATCTAAAAAAAAATGGAAAGTCTCTGGAATTTCTTAAAGTATTGGAAAATAAGTCAAAAAGAAGTATTATATACAAAGAGTGTCAAAGCATTCTGTAATATACAAGGCTCTTCGTGTAACTAGAAAGCAACTTATCTATATAAACACACAGAATGTTTCAGAAGCAGGGGAGGTCAACAGAAGCACCGGCTCTTTGAATTATACGTGGTCCTGTAGATGAGCAGGTCTTTGTGATGGTTCGTCCTGTTGCCTGGATAAGCCACACTGCTCGGTCCCTCCATTCATTGCCCTCCTGGGTGCTACCGCCCAGTTTGTACCCTCAGCTTCTCCCACCACCACTACCCCTCACCTGGACATTCTCAAGAGCTCAGTGGCTTCCACTGGGTCCCTGGCCTCCATCTCCTCTGAATCCAGAGCTGCCTCTCCAAAGGGCAGGTGAGATCATATGACTTGTCCCCTCACTGCCCCCTACCCCCTCCGCCCCCCGCCCATGGCTGCTATGACAAGGGCTTTCATTCCCCACTCCAAGCTGAGATACAGAATGCTGTCCATGCAAAATAGTGGCTCCTACAGCAGGGACCCTCAGCTCAGGGATTTACGGATCCTGACTTGGCCCTGTGGGCAGGTCCTCCATTGAGACTCCCTGCACAACACCTGTGGACACCCCACGAGCTTCCTAGTCACAGCTGTGAGTCCCACAGGCTCCCTCCAAACTTATCTGGACTTCTTCCAACGACCCTTCCAGACCTCCGTGCCCTTGATCTTCACCTTGAGCGTCCATCTTCCACTTCCATCTGAGGCAGCACCAGTGCCCACACCCATGCGAAGGCTTCCTTGAATGACCCTGTTTAGCAGGAATCGTCCCTTTCTCTGTGCTTGCCAATCAGCTCGCTTGTCTGCCTCTGAGCCTTTACTTCCTCTGCCTTGAAGCTGAAGCCATCATTGGCTGTCACTCTTCCCTACTAGATTCCAGGCCCTCTGAAAACAGGCTTCACACCACAGTCATCTCTGTGCCCTCGCTGGGCCTGCTGCTGTGCCTTGCATAGGGCAGAGGTTCAATCTCTCCTGAACTGAATTTCTAAACCCCTGGCTCTTGGGGCAGGAGTGAGGACAGTGATTGGTAATAAGGCTGAAGTTGTTCCAGGACCTTCAGCTGGGCCAAAAAGGCTTCAGAGGGGGCGGCCACAGGGGGACACTGCAGGCAAGCCGCAGCCTGCTGAGGAGAGGGATTAAAGGAGACAGCTGGCAGTGCACAGAAGCATACTTGGGGGTGTTAGGACCCTTGACACACCCTCTCGGCTATGCTGTCTCTAGAAAATTTGACAGCATTAGCAAGGAAGAAAGCCATTACTAAGAATTTGGTAGGTATTTGCACAGAATGCCGGGTAGGCTCTGGTTACTTGTGCCATTCTGTTAAGAGGATGACTGGGCACAGGAGCACCTCCTGATCTGGGGACAAGAAATGACCACCAGTTTCCTCCCCTTTAGAGTAAATCTTTGGGAAACTGGGTACCCCCAAGGGAGGCAAATTTCTGTCCCTAAACGAATGCCCATGTCCTTATGCCCAGGGGTTTCCACTGGCTCTACAACCGCATTCAGCAAAGACGGTGTGCCTTTTGCCAATAAGTCAGCAAGAGAGATGGTCTCGGGCATGTAGGTGGCAGTCCCTCATTTTCGGGGACTTCATCTTTGGCTCTTCGACTCTGTAGATCCAGTTACAATATAGTTTCAGAACTGCGGCAATTGGAGGAGACTCCATGTTCCATGCTGAATGTTCGAAGCTTTGCTCCGAAATAATAGTCTTTAGTTCAAAAGTGTGTGGGTGTTTATTTTTCCAAGGCTCAGGGTGGGTAATTTAGTGAGCTTTTAAGTCATCACTGGGGAGGACGCGCCAGGGCTTTCAGCACTCAGAGTCCTAGGTGGCATTAAAGGTACAATAATAGACGCTTACTTTTCGTGCCAGTCAGAAAGAAACTGAAGGAGAGAAAGTACTGAGGACAGGCCAACTCTCAAAGCACGAGAATTTGGTTTTGCTCTGATCATCTGAGCAGGCACCTTCCAAGCTGTTCTTTTTTCCTCTCTCATCATCTCTCCCTGTGTAGTGCGTTGCCTTCTCCTTTAGTGTCTGCTTTCGTAGAGATCTTCATGGCAAAAAGGAACTGGGCAAGGGAGGAGCCCCAGAGGACCAGAGGCAGAGGCCAAGACTGGCTCAGGCTGGCTGGGGCTCTGCCCGCCTTCAGCCTCCCATCACTAAATGGGAACCTGCCATCAGGGCACGGGGATGCTCCCTGCCAGCGCCTGACCCCAGTCGGCTGGCTCAGGGACAGCTGCCCTGCTGACTTGGGCCTCCGCTGGTCTCTCGAGTCTTCCACGAGCAAGGCACTGTACCCCTGACTCTGCCTTGGTGACCCCCACCTCGTCGGGTTCTCTGCATGTGAATGGGTCTGGGCATCGCGGAGCCCGCCCTGCACATCCATCCCAGGCTGGCGCGCGGCGTCTGTGCTGACAGGTGCTCCCATGCTCCACCGGCTCCTCACCTCATCTTGGAACAGAAACTGTGCCAAGATGTCTAGCGGCAGATCCAGTGGGAAACTATTCCTGGGTGGCATCTGGCTACTCGGCAGGGCATGGTGGGCCCTTGGCGGCCTCTCGGACAAGCTCAGGCTTTCTCGGTTAGTTGCCTGGAGGGTCAGAGCTCACCTCTGCTGTTGACCTACCAGGATGTCATGGGAGAACTGGGGAACGCCGAGCTTCCTCTGTGCACAGTCCGCAAAGCCCAAGGCTGATTTTGCATTCTATCATTTTTTTCCCCTTTTCTCTTGAGATCTGAATATGTTTTACGTTAATCAAGTATCACCTCTTCACCTCTTTTAAGTTTAGTAGCTTTTCTCAACCCTCTACTGCTTAGTCTCTGTGGGGGGAAAAGCTGCTTTGAGGCATCAAAGCTACATAAAAAAAAGGAAATTATCATGGGAATGAAACCATGAAATGATGCTCTCACAAGTATGTTTTGCTTTCCACTGGCCGTATTAAACCCCAAACCCATGCTTTCAATGCTGACAAATTATACGGTGCAAAGTCACTTGTTGGTTTACTTGCAGCAGCGGAAGTTATCCTTTTAGGATAGATCTTCTCCCCAGGAAACTATGACCTGTTAATAGGTTTTAAATAATTTTGGTTGTTGGTTCAGAGATTGTAGGAAGGTCATTCCTGAGTCCTCTGGCCAGCCATGGACTCCAGGTAGGAATCTCTATTTGAGAAACATTCTGCCTGGGCCACTGGATAGAGCATTGGATGTCTTTCTGTTATTTATACATGATATTCATGGGTCTACGACCACACAGGTCAAGGCACACGAACACTGCAGAGAATGGGCTCACGTGTGTTCCAAGAGTGCTTGGAAATTGTATACAACTTGCTTTTCACATTTAGCTTTCACACATTACATCGTTAACAAGAAAAGTGGGTGTACCTCTCCACGCCGCTCAGTTTCCATTTGTGCTTCCGGGACATCAGTAATCCCCCACCCCAAGCTGCCTGCGAAAGGAAGATCATAGAAGAACAACTCACACTGTGAATCAGGGGAGAAAAAGAAGACTGGTAACCACTATGCAGGGGAACACTGGGGGATCATGGAAATCTTCCTGGTTCAGCCTTGCTGAGTAATAGTGGATTAGTAACAAGCCGTCTGCAGATAACAGCTGGTCTTTGAACCACACTTTGAGTCATACTGGTCTAAGCTTAAATTGCTTCTATTTGTCCTTCTAAATCTTGACAATTTTTTTTTCTTAATTTGAAAATGTTTTGGTGGGCACATCTTCATTTCAGTGTGACTAGGTCTGGAGTCAAAAACATTTCAAATATAATTTATCTTCTTAGCTGGTTCAGCTAAGGAACTGGAAACCTGGTGGCCCATACATCCTAGTAAGCAAGCTCTCGTGTCTGCTTTCCTCTCCAAATATACAAATATCTGACTTGAGTTTGAGTGCCCCCCACCCCTGGGGCTTCCTATGTAAATGTAACTCTGTTTTACCTCTTGGATCATTCTTATAGGGAAGTACAAACTACTGTGTGTGGTTGTGTATGGATGTGCGTAGTTGCATTCCTCCAAGGATGTTACAGACTGAAGAATGAAGAGCTAAACGCTCAGCGTGGGTACTGGTCATAAAAACAAGCATATTATCATGTTGGGGACATTGAGGCAGGTCAGCCTCTGACTTCCTCCAGTCAATGTTGGGGTTTGTGTGAGTTGTGTGCTACTTTGTCTCTGCATGCTTCAAAAGCTTAAATATCCCCATTCTGAAAATAGGCTCCCAAAGGGAAAAAACAGAGAGAGAAAGAGAGAGAAAACAGATTTCATTCCATGAGCCCCAAATGAATAAATGTGCAAGGATGTTTTCGTGGCCGCCCCTATGGGATACTCACATCCACATGCATCCAGATCTTGTACTTTTTGCAAATATCAGCAACCGCCAGGAGGGGGTCAAATGCTCCATACACAGTGGTCCCAGCCGTGGCACTCACAAGGAAAGGAACAAATCCCTACACAAACAAGAAAGCCCCAGACAATGTCAAACAGGGTGTCAAGGATTTAAAAAAAATTTTTTAAAAAAGATTTTGTTTGTTTGGGGCACCTGGGTGGCTCAGTGGGTTAAAGCCTCTGCCTTCAGCTCAGGTCATGATCCCAGGGTCCTGGGATCGAGCCCCACATCTGGCTCTCTGCTCGGCAGGGAGCCTGCCTCTCCTCACTCTGTATCTGCCTCTCTGCCTACTTGTGATTTCTGTCTGTCAAATAAATAAATAAAAAAATCTTAAAAAAAAAAAAGATTTTGTTTGTTTGTTAGAGAGAGAGCGCGTGCACGAGCGTGCGCACAAGCAAGGGGAACGGCAGGCAGAGGTAGAGGGGAGAAGCAGACTCCCCACTGAGCAGGGAGCCCGATGGACCCTGGACTCGATCCCAGGACCCTAAGATCATGACCTGAGCCGAAGGCAGACACTTAAACAACTAAGCCACCAAGGAGTCCTGATGATTATTATTTTTTTTAAGCTGATAAAAACAGCGAATATTCTCCCTCTGTCATACATACATCTCCAGTTTTGGAGCCATGACGAGGACTGTTGACCCTTTAGAGCCTGGGAGGATAGTATAGATCTCCAGGATCTGAGTTCTCCAGGCCATTCTGTTGGACCTGCCAGTTGCCTTAGGAGAACAGACACTGGTTCTCAGGAGAGGCCACACCGGACCCAGAGGTGAGGGAGCTTTATGGTGGCCTGCAGCCATTTATATATTCCAGGTAGATACTCCTCGCCCCAACTTTGTTCACTTTCTAGTCTTCCTTTTTGCTCACTTTCTAATCTTACTTTTACATAACAGTCCCCTAGAGTGAGCAGGCAAAAGAATAAGAAGAAGGAAATCCGACCAACCCCATTATTCCTTTTTGGAAAACTGTGAGATCATTTATTTGGGATGCCTTAGAGGGAAGGGCTCATGTGGGCTAGACAATAAGCCATGACCATTATCTAAGTAGTCTTCAGTCTGTCTGGCCCTGGCTAAATGAAAGTTGCTAGACACTAGTAGAAGAGTGCCTCAAACAGCTGTGATGTGACAGGATGTCGGAGTCCGTCTTTAGGTGGCAGCAAAGGTTTAATCTTGTGGTTTACTATCCTAGAAGTAGTTCGAATACAGAAGCACAGGGAACCTCCTGCTGCCACTTTGTAGAAAAAAAAAAAAAAGAAAGAAAGAAAAAGAAAAGGCAGAGAAAAGAAATAACTACTCCTAAGTTGATAATAATCAAATACACATAGCCTGCCATTGAACGAAGAACTGTAGGTCTTATCCACTAAAAGTTACATGAAGGGAGTTCTACAAACAAGCTCTCTGGTTTGCAAACCACCCAGGGATAGAAATGACTTTCTAGAGCTTTGTGGAAATCCTTCACAGGTCTCCAGAACTTGCTGCTTCTATGACTTCTAAATTGCTTGCCGGAGAAAAAGATGCTTGGAGAGCCAATCATGACCATATTCCTAGGCAGGAAAAATTGGCCCCTTTCAAAGAACCACACCGTGGTAACTCATGCTGCATTGGTATTGTGGTATCTTCCACTTGTGAAAATGATCTTTCAAATCGATGTCCGTTTAATGCCAACTCTCAGCACATAAAAAGACGAATGCTATAGAAACTCCTACAGCATCACCGTATATGTTATCACAGGGTATATTATTTAAACAGCAACTTAGATCTTTCCAAAGCAGGGGCTGCAACTCAGAGAAATGAGTAATGACTAGATATAAAAATCCCATATTCTCAGTAAAGCGGGGAGGTTGAGAATTGGGTCCTCTTTTCAAAACAGAACCAAAGTGGCAGCACCTGGGTGGCTAAGTTGGTAAAGTGTCTGACTCTTGATTTTTGGCTCAGATCATGATCTCAGGGTTGTGAGATCCAGCCCTGCACTGGGCTCTGCACTGGGTGTGGGACTTGTTTGGGATTCTCTCTCCCTTCCCCTCTGCCCCCCCACTACAGCCCCACCCAAAACCCCAAAAGCAAACAAACAAAAAAACCCAAACCAAAGAGTGTTCTCCACTGGATGGAATCAGAAATATGTACCCTTAGCTTGTAATGGGCTGGATGAAGCTCCCTACAAGCACTTACTTTTTGTTTGGCTTCGAGGATCCTTCTTTCAAGATCAGATGGGATCATTTTCCCCCTGACAGGAAAAATAAATATATTAGAGGTTTGCTTCAAATAGTTTACTTTGTGGTCTTTACAAGCAGCCGCATCAGGGTAGGAGGTCAACCCTAAATGATCAGTTAAAACAACTCGTTGACTGTGTCCAGGAAGAAACACAGTTTCTCCCTGAAAGATGCAGGATGTAATTTTTGACACATCGAGGGGACTCAGGAGCACACGGTGCTGTTAGAACGGCCACGGGGCCCTCTAGGCTACACAGAATCTGCTTTTTAGGTCATCCCCCTAACTCGGTTGAAAACAAGCCTGCTTTGGCATAAGACACTTGGCAATGAAAGGACAATGCAGAAAAGAGGTTTGTATTCCCAATCTTCGAATGAATGTAGCTGCAATTTCACATATAGATGACATGCCAAGAAGAGAAATCCATTCGAAACAATTGAATGAAAATATTAAGTAAAAAAGCTACCTAATTACATTCTAAGTACTAAAAGCCTGAAGCCGGCCAGAAAAACATGGGCTCAAATTTCAAACAATTAGATACGCGGACTTTGGAAAAAGAAACATCCTTTCTTTCCTCCCCGAAATGTTTCTTTCCTAAAATAAAAACACAGATAGCTCTAGGCTAATTATAAAACCCCATTATTATAATAATCAAAGGAGTTGGTTTCTATAAGAAGAGAGATGGAGCTAGATGTGTGATCTTAGTCAGGTGACTTGATTTCTCTGTGCCGCTCATTACTGTCCCTGGAACACAGTGATAATAATATTACTTATGGAGTTATGAGGTTTAAGTGAGTTGATAACTGCAAAATGATTTTAAAAGTGCTCGGCATGTGGGAACACTCCATAATTGTTAGGTTTTATTGTTGAGATTGTTATGTATCATGACATCCATCTCCCAAGACTTTGGGGGGGGAAAACAGGGAAAGGAGTCGTTGCTTGGTGCCAGGAACAGTGAAAAAAAATTTTTTTTTTAAAGATTTTATTTATTTATTTGACAGACGGAGATCACAAGTAGGCAAAGAGGCAGGCAGAGATAGAGGGGGAAGCAGGCTCCCCGCTGAGCAGAAAGCCGGACGCAGCGCTCCATCCCAGGACCCTGGGATCATAACCTGAGCAGAAAGCAGAGGCTTCAACCCACCCAGGCGCCCCAACAGTGAAAAAATTTTAAAATAGCTCTCTTGAGGTTGCTAAACTGGCTTAACTTTTCACATCAGGGTCATCGATCTAGGTTTTTAAAAGGCAGTTTGGAAAAATAAATTATGGGCAGGAGGTTGTCACAATAACAGATGAGAAAGGCTATTGGCATTTAGGGAGCAGTGTGGGGAGGGGCTGGTATTTGTCTTGAGGTCAATAATCCATTCCTGGCTGTCCCTGTGACTTTAAGTACAGAGCAAGCATTGGGCTACTTCATTATATCTTCTAAGTTTTACATACTGAAATTTGTTATTTTATTATGACTTACTTTCCTAACACCCATTTTATAAAAATACTTCGAGCATTATATAGTAAGTTTTATTTCCAGCAACTTTCATTCCAGGCTTACAAAGGAGGCACCGCAAAGTAGTTGGCGTGTAAAGCAGACATGAGGCCTGAACGCCTCAAGAACCACTAATTTATGTGAAGCTGTCTTCCAAAGGAAGGCAGTTAAAACGCAATTATCTGGCAACAGGAAGGGACAAGTTACCAGTCATTAGTCAGGCTGGGTTGGAACAAAGGCCAGTGAACCTATCTATGGTGGTAAGGGTACAATCTTGGGTGGGAGCAGCCCACCTCTGGGGAACTTTGGTGAGATGGGGCTTCTGAAGGAGGGACACAGGGAAGGGAAAAGCAGGGGGCCGTGGCGGGGACAAGGACTTCACTCCCTACACTTCTCCTTACATTTCACAGCTCGGCCTTGGGGGCAGCCCACGAAGCAGTGATTTTCCATGTCTCTAGATCAGGCTATGCTCAAACACCTTGCTTCAGCGCTGATCTAAATAAAATGTGCCGATTTCAGAAGAAATTTGGGTATTGAAGCTGTCTTTTACATAAAGCTTTCAGCACGTTAAAATTGCCATTGTATTTTTCTAGGTAAATGTAGAAGCTGAGAGAGGATTCTCAGAAACAGGTTGCAAATCCCCAACTTTCCCTAGTTTTCTATGTGCCCAAGGAGAGTAAAACACTCTCTTTTGGAGAGTTTTGGGTGACAAGTTTGAGAGCGGCAATGCGCGGGTCTAATCACACCTGGGTGTTTTGTTAAGCATAGGCAGTAAGGTGTCACCAAGAAG
Source organism: Lutra lutra (assembly GCF_902655055.1). Lineage (NCBI taxonomy): Eukaryota > Metazoa > Chordata > Mammalia > Carnivora > Mustelidae > Lutra > Lutra lutra. Next base: position 13,901,816 of record NC_062285.1, on the reverse strand, counting down.
TCACAGATCAGGATACATTATAATCGGAAGGGGCTGAAGACCTGTTTCCAGCCTAATTGTGTCATTTTTCAAACAAGGAAGTGGCCAAGAGAAGGGAGGTGACTGCCCAAGATCAAATGTTGGTAAAAAGTTGATTGTAACTAGACAGGAGACACCAAGCTTCCTAGAAAGGTCAAGCAGATAGGAAACCTATTTAGAAAGATTGGAGTCTTTTTAAGATAAGATAAATCCTTGCCGATAATATCTGACTTTCCTGGATCAGAAGTGTCATTCAAGCATGCTGGGGAAAACAGTAATGAACAGACAGTCTGTTCCATTTCCCTATCAGAGTTTTGGGGCCGGCTGGTAAAATAATAAAGTTCAGGCAGAAAGCAATGGCTGTGGCTCTTGACGGGGACAGGTTCCAGACACCCTTGGGCACTCTGCCCAAGATACTTGTTCTATCCACTTAGGATCCCAGAGCCTGAAGGTGGCGGGTATGTGCTGGAGGTTACGTGAGCGGAAGGCAGAAGTTTAACTCAGGGTTGATAGTAATTTGGTGACTTTACCTTAATGACTGGCCAGTCAGCTAGTATGGGGGCCTCTGGGGCCAAAACTTTTCATCTTTCTGTTTATCTTAGAATTTGCTCAATTACTTTAGAACAAGGGTTCTTAAAATTTGGATGACTTTTGTATCTAATTCCAGCAATTTTTTAAAAATTACTTTCTCCAAACACATTTAATTCACACACACACACACACACACACACACACACACTCTCATTCACTATACAACAATCCAAGTGATGTGCAACCAAGGAGGCCAGCTGTGATGTGGTAAGGAGCTACTTTCGTTGTCACACAAACCCCCCAGATCGCTGCCATTGGGGGCCAGCATTGAAGCTCACAGGGACGTATGTGACCAAGGAAAGTGTCTCCGGGCAAGATGTGCTGGCCATTTCTCATCACTGTCTCAACTTCCCCAAACTGCCATTCCACTTTCCTGAACACACTGGTAGAGAAAAGAGGGGGATTGTGATAAAAAGTTCAATTCCCCCTGTAAGAAAGCATACTTGGCTTATTCTAAATAACTTCTGAGTCAGGGAGGAAATCAGAACTGCAATTACAGAACATTAAAAATTAATGACATGGGAATACCACATGTGAAAATATGAGGAGCACCCTAAATCATCTTCAGAGGAAAACGAATAGCCTGATGGGCTTTTAAAGTTAAATAACAGAGAATAAAAATTACTAAATATTTAACCCAAGAAGCTAGGAAAATGAAAACAAACAGTATAGACAGAGAGAATGAATGAATTTTTCAATGAATTAGAAACTTTATTATGTAGACTAATTTAATAAATTCAGAAGCTGGTATATTGAAAATATCAGTGAATAGACAAATATCTGATTGGTTCAGTAAAGAGAGAAAATGTAACATTTGAAATAAGAGAGGAGGTTATGGAAAAGATATTTTAGTATTATAAAACTTTCTGTATAGAGATTTGTGCTAATCTTAAAATTTTTGAGGAAATAGATAATTTTCCCCTACTAAAATGTAAATTAAAAGAAGTGATTCAAGAATATATAGAAAATTTGATGCGTGCCTGGGTGGCTCAGTGGGTTGAAGCCTTTGCCTTCTGCTCAGGTCATGATCCCAGAGTCCTGGGATTGAGCCCCATATCCGGCTCTCTGCTCAGTGGGGAGCCTGCTTCCTCCTCTCTCTCTCTGCCTGCCTCTCCGCCTACTTGTGATCTCTGTCTGTCGAATAAATAAATAAAATCTTAAAAAAAAAAGAATATGTAGAAAATTTGAAAAAAAATTGATAATCAAGAAGTAAGTAGGGAAAAAAGTTACCAAAAACAACCCGCCAAAATGACAGGCCCAGATGTTTTAATAGTGAATTTTAACACATCTATTACTGGTGGATAATGCCCTCTAAACACTTATACAGAAGACAATGGGAAGCTGCTGGATTTATTTCTAGAAACTACCTAATTCTAAAAGCAAGATCTGTCAAAGGTAGCCCAGAAAAGCTTACCAATATATCTTATAATATAGATACATAAATCCTGACTTCGTTTTTAAAATATAATACAGAGAAAATTACAGATTAACATGGAACCAAGTAGAATTTGTTGCAAGAATACAAAGAATGGAAGGGAGGTAAAATAATAACTAGTATCTGAAACTATAAATGAGTAACCTGAAATAATGTATAAGAAGAAAAACACAGATCTTTACCAAAGGATGCAAAAAAACGATTTGAATAAAGAGACACGTGTTCTTTGATGAGAAAACTCAACATTGCAAATACATACAGTTGATCTCTAAACATAACACAATTCCAACTGGCTCCCCACTGTTTTAGGGGAGTTTAGGGGAATGGGAATCTGAGACCACAAATCGAAAGCACAACTAATAAAGAATATTCAATTAAAAAGAGGGCATGTGTCAGATTTTTCTCTACTAGAATGTAGAACATATTATAACACTAGAGTGATTAAAAGTATGGCAATTGAGCCTAAATAAGCAAATCAGTGGAACAAAAATAGAAGACTAGGAAGTGATTAAAGCATTTTGTTTGATCACACATGGTATTGGAACAATGTTAAGCAAAAACTAAGTGGATAAAAAAATAAAAAATAATTATATATCTCTCAAACACCACAGATCAAAATAAATTTCAGTGAGATCAACTATTAAAATAATAATATAAAGGTTCTAGGAAAAAAGATGAATATTGGTATGTACTAAGAATGGAGAAGACTTTTTAGAAAGGACACTGGAGGTAGAAAATGTATAATTGATGATAGTTCTGACTATCAAAAAATGGAATACTTTTATAAATACCATAAATAAAAGCAAATGATACATTTTGTAAAACATTGACAACATCCATGACAAAAACGGCTTTGTGTTCTTTTTCAACTATGAATGACATAAAATGTTCAACTTTGCAAATTATTGAAAATGAAAATATAAATAATTAAAAAATGTTTCTACTGCTCAAGTTGACACAGGTCACTTAAGGTTTTAGTTTCTAGGATTAGTAAGAACATGGTGAGCAGCCACACCTTTATACTGCTTGGGAGAATTGTAAATTGGCTGGTTCTTTTCTGAAGGGCAACATGCCAGCAAGTATCCTAACTCTTAGTGCAGACATAGTCCAAGGCTCAGAAACCTATGTTTAGGAATTTATCCTAGGAAAATAATATAGGTATGTGTGCAAATATTTAGCCACACTGATACTTTAATTAGCAATTGTTTACATAATAAAAATCCAAAGTAGCTTACATGTCTAACAACAGACTTGTTAAGTAATGTAAATTCTAAACAATAGGTTATTAAATAGTAATTAAAAATTGTACTGGAGAATTTCTAATGACATGAAAGTTGCCCAAAATATTTTATTAAGTAAAAAACAAATTTCTAATCAGTAGGTTTTATATTTAAATACATATAATGTATTTGGAACAATATGCACCAAAGAATTATGAAAGATTATGTCTAAGTCCTCCCACTTTACTGTTTTTCTACAATGAATATGTGCTGTTTCTGGAGAGAATTTATTATAAGAAAATAATATTATAATTGTAAGAAAATAAGAAAAGAATATTATGTTTGTTTTTTATAAAAAGAATGGGCTATCCCTCACCTAATACCAAATACAAAAATTAACCCAAAATGGGTCAAGATCTGAACATAAGAGCTAAAACTATAAAAAAAGCTTCATGACATTGGATTTGGCAATGGATATTTTCATGGACACAATGCCAAAGGAACAATCAACAAAAGGAAAAATAGACAAATTGGACTTCATAAAAATGAAAAATTCTTGTGCATTAAAAGGCACCATCAATAGAGTAAAAAGCATCCCACAGAATGGAAGACAGTATTTACAAATTGTTGCAAAATCTGATAAAGGACTAACATCCCAAATACATAAAGCACTCCTTAAGTTCAACAACAAAAAAACAAACAACCCAAATCAAAGATAACCAAATGGACCTAAGAGGCACAGACAGAACATTCCATTCAACAGAAGCTAATAATACACATTCTTCTCAAGTGCACACAGACGTTCTCCAGAATAGATCATATGCTAGACCACAATAAAACTTTTTAACAAGTTTAAGAAGACTGAAATCAACAGGATCACCCAGCATGTACATCACCCTGTACTGTCTTTTACAACCACAGTGGTATGAAACTAGAAATCAATTAACAGAAGTAATAAAAAGTAATTTTACACACACACACATAAAATGGAATACGATGCAGCCATCAAAAAACTGAAATCTTAGGGGCGCCTGGGTGGCTCAGTGGGTTAAGCCGCTGCCTTCGGCTCAGGTCATGATCCCAGGTCCTGGGTTCGAGCCCCGCATCGGGCTTTCTGCTCAGCAGGGAGCCTGCTTCCTCCTCTCTCTCTGCCTGCCTCTCTGCCTACTTGTGATTTCTCTCTGTCAAATAAATAAATTTAAAAAAAAAAAACAAAACAAACAAAAAAAAACCTGAAATCTTGCTATTTGCAATGATGTGGATGGAACTAGAGGGTATTTTGCTAAGGGAAATAAGTCAATCAGAGAAAGACATTTATCATATGATCTCTCCGATATGGGGAATTTGAGAGGCAGGGCAGGGGGTTGTAGAGGGTAGGGAGGGAAAAAATGAAATAAGATGGGACCGGGGAGGGAGACAAACCATAGGAGACTCTTAATCCCAGGAAACAAACGGAGGGTTGCTGAGGGATGGGAGGGGAGAGATAGGGTGGCTGGGTTATGGACATTGGGTATGTGCTGTTAATTGTGTAAGACTGATGATTCACAGACCTGTACCCCTTAAGCAAATAATTCATTATATGTTAATAAAAAATAAAATAAAATAACCAGAAATTAACAATCATATAAATAAATAAATAATAAAAGGATTAATGCCAATCTTTCCCAAACTCTCCTAGAAAACTGAATAGTAGGAAACATTTCCAAACTCATTTTATGAGACCAGCATTACCCTCATACCAAAGCCAGGTAAGAACACTATAAGAAAAGAAAATTACAGGCCAATATCTCTGAAGAACACAGACGCAAAATTTCTCCCCCAAAACTAGCAAACCAAACTCAGCAATATATTAAAAGGATAATACACAATAATCAAGTGGGATTTATCCCTGGGATGCAATAATGGTTCGACGTCTGCACATCCATCAATTTGATGCACCACATTAGCAGAATGAAGGACAGAAATCATATGATTATCTCATATGATATCAATAGATACAGAAAAAAACATTTAACAAAATTCAACATCCTTTCATGATCAAAAATTGTCAATAAATTGGGGTTAGAGGGAAAGTATCTCAACATAATGAAGGCCACATATGACAATCCCATAAGTAACATTATACTCAATGATTAAAAGCTGAAAGATTTTCTTTTAAGATTAGGAAGAAGGCAAGAATGCCCACTCTTACCACTTCTATTCAATATAGTACTGGAAGTCCTAGCCAGAGAAATTATGCAAGACTGAGGAAAAAAAAAAGACATTCATATTGGAAAGTAAGAAGTCAAATTGCCTGTGTTGCAGATTACATAATCTTATATATAGAAAGCCCTAAAGACTCTACAAACAAAACCCTGTTAGAACTAATAAACAAATTCAATAAAGTTCCAGGATATGAAACGAACATAAAAAAGTCAATCCCATTTATAGAAACATGAAAAAGAATCAAATACTTAGAAATAAATTTAACCAAGGAGATAAAAGATAAAAACAAATTGCCATATGACCTGTCAATTCCACTTCTGAGTATACCCAAAGGAATGAAAAGCAAGGCTCAAAGAGATATTTGCAGACCCGTAGCCAGGGCAGCACTGTTCACAATAGCTAAAACATGGAACCAACCCCAGTGGTATAGACATACAATGAAATATTATTCAGCCCTAGAAAGGAAGGAGCTGATGACATTTGCTTCAACATGGATGAACCCTGAGGACATTATGCGAAGTGAAACAAGTCAATCAATCACAAGAAGACAAGAGAGTCAGGTGCCTAGAGTGGTTGAATTCATAGAAACACAAAGTAGAATGTGGCTGGGGGTGTCTTGGGAAGAGAGAGGAGAAAGGGGGATGGGGAGCTTTTGTTGAATGGATATAAAGTTTCCATCTTACAAGATGGAAAGAGTTTTGGAGATGGATAGTGCTGATGTGCACAGCAGGAATGTCCTTCATATCACTGAACTGTATACTTAAAAATGACTAAGATGTTAAATTTTATGTGTATTTGGCCACAATTAAAAATTCAGGGGAAAGGAGACAAAGGACCAGGCCTGACTGGTAAACACAAGGAGTTCTGAGTCCAAGCCCCAATTCTTCACTTTCCAGCAAGATGATCACAGACATGTGCCTCTCTACCAGGGTTATAAATCGAACAGGGAAAGGGGAACTCGCCACACTGCTTGGGACTCTTATGTACCTAGAAACTTCACAAACTGGTGCTGGCACCAGGTATATGTGAGGGGTTATACTCTTCTGTGTCTCTAATAAGTGAATTAATTAGATCAATTGTGCAAAATGCTTAGGAGTCCGCCTGGCACATAATAAACACTCACGAAGTGTCAGCTTATTTTATAATCCTTCCTGATATAGGACATAATGAAACACATACACCTCAACACTGCTGAGTTCTCTTCATCTAAACCCATAGGAAATATGACTCTCAAAGGGCTGACCCCAGTCCTGCTCAATAATTGATTCAGGGTCTCTGTGAAGTCTATCCCATTACAGTGCATTCAACAGCTCCCCAAGGGCCTGAAAGAGTTAATTAGCTTCCCTAACCGCTTTCACACTCTGGCCACAATTGAGCTAATTTAATAAGAGAGTATAATGACCCCAGATTATTTATACTTTCAATTGTTTAAATCGATTGAGTGATGAAGTGTGGTATTTAACAAGCACAAGGAAATATTATCTGACTGTAATTTGTAAAGCTAAGGGATAGATTAACCTGAAAAACTAAAATTTTTACAAAAATATTAAGTGTTCATCTTGTGGTATACAAGTATTAATCAAAATACCTACCAGAGATCTTGTGCTAGGTGGAATATAGGAAGGCCGGTGACTCTTCCGGTCTTCTGCCAATCAGGTATCATGTATTTTGCTCAGATTTGTTTTCTCTAAGGTTTTACAGCAATTTGGATAATTTTTTCAAAGATTTTATTTATTTGTCAGAGGATGCAAGCACAATCAAAGGGAAAGGCAGGCAGAGGGAGAAGCAGGCTTCCTGCTCAGCAGAGAGCCCAATAAGGGACTGGATCCCAGGACCATGGGATCATGACCTTAACCAACTGAGCCACTCAGGCGTTCAATTTAGATAATTTAAAGGAAACCCCAGAGGGAGGAGTAAGAGATGGAAAATGGGAAGAGAGTGGCAGAGAGTGCTAGAGAGAATTAATTTCTCAAAGCACCTGTGAGTCCGTAGTGATGGTAAATACATCGCACACACGGAGTGGGGAGAGGTTTCCTTACAGTAGTAGAGTGACAGGAACGAATAGAGAAGAAATGATAGCATTAGAACATTGTATTTTACAACCGTCATCACCATAATTCAGGCCAGAATCTTCCTGGTGAATGAATGTTTAGGAGGAACAGAATATTTATATAGTCTCAGAGCATCACCTATAAGATAACCCTCAAAGTAGAGAGCAGTCATTTTACAGGGGAGAAATCTGGCGGACACGATCCTAACAAAATGGTCAACGTTGACATTACTAATAATATGACAGTCCTCTTGGAGAGGTTATGACTGAGAAAGACAAGGATCACCTCCCTGGAATTCCTACCTAAAATGCATTGCCTGAATCTAACCATGAGGAAATATGAGACAAACTCAAATTAAGACATCTAAGACAAAATAAATACATGCTTCAAAAATATCAATGTCATGAGAGATAAAGGAAGGATGAGGAAATGTTCCAGATGAAAGGAAACATGAAAACATGACATGAAAACGGAGTGTAATGTGTGGTCCTGGACTGGGAAAAACATAGCTTTAAAGAATATTATTGTGACAATTGATGAAATCTGAATAAGGTATATTTTTTTTTAAAGATTTTTTTATTTATTTATCCGAGAGAGAGACAGTGAGAGAGAGCATGAGCGAGAAGGTCAGAGGGAGAAGCAGACTCCCGATGGAGCTGGGAGCCCGATGCGGGACTCCATCCCGGGACTCCGGGATCATGACCTGAGCCGAAGGCAGTCGTCCAACCAACTGAGCCACCCAGGCGTCCCTGAATAAGGTATATTGATTAAATAATAGTCTTGTGTCAATGTCATCTGATTTTGATCATTATACTGTGATTATGTAAGTGAATAGCCTTGTTCTTAGGAAATGCACATTGAAGTCTTAAGGCGTAAAGAGTATGATGTCTGCAAGGAATTCTTAATTGGTTTAGAAAAAGCTGCTATCTATAATGCACATATAATTTGTATTTATAATATTATAATATTCATTACATTCAAGAGAGAATACTGAATAATGCACTTGGAGAGAAAAAGAACTCCAAAGATGTATATTAAAACTCAAAATGGATTAAAGACCTAAATGTGAGACCCGAAACCATAAAAATCCTAGAAGAGGCAGTAATTCCTCTGATATTGATCATAGCACCATTTTTCTAGATACGTCTCCTAAGGCAAAGGAAACAAAAACAAAATAAACCATTGGGACTATATCAAAATAAAAAAGCTTTTGCACAGAAAAGGAAACCATCAACAAAACAAAAACACAACCTACTGAAGGGGAGAAGAAATTTACAAATGATATATCTGATAAGGGGCTGGTACCCAAAATATATAAAGATACAATTCAATACAAAAAAAAATCAAATAATCCAATTAAAAATGGGCAGAGGATCTGAACAGAAGTTTTTTCAAGGAAGACATACGGATGGCCAACAGACAGATGAAAAGTTGCTCAACATCACCTATCATCAGGGAAAAGCAAGTCAAAATCACAATAAGATATCACCTTACACCAGTAAGAACAGCTAAAATCAAAATGACAAGGAGAACAAGTGTGGGTGATGATTGGTAAGAAAGGAACCCTCATTCACTGTTGGTGGGAATGCAAACTGGGGCGGTCATTGTGAGAAATAGTATGGAGGTTCCTCCAAAAATTAAAAAGAGAAATACCACATGATCCAATAATTCCACTACTAGGTATTTACCCAAAGAAAATGAAAACACTAATTTGAAAAGATACACGCACCCCTGTGTTTATTGTAACATTATTTACAATAGTCAAGATATGGAAGTAGCTTAAGTGGCCAATAATAGACAAATGGATAAGGAAAATGTGGCATGTGTGTATCTATATACACACACATATACATATGTGTACATATATGTATACACACACATACATACATATATACAAAATGGGAAAAAACAGAAATTGGAAAAAAAAAAAAGTTGGGATATGTTAATGTCTAAGAACCTTTCCAACCCTGAGGGTTTCTGAATTGAAATCCATTCACAGCTTCAGTCTGGTATAAGCCCAGGGCTTTGCCCCTCCCTCACTCACAGGTCCCTAACCTCTCCCCAGACCTTCCAGAACCACTCCTGCTTTCTCCCCTTGTTTTCTTCCAGCTGTATAATGTAAGACAACTGCACAATTCTTGCGAGCTCTTCAGAGAAAGATTCTACACAATTTTAGCAAAAGCAATAAGGAACTCCCAAGAGAAATTAAACTTCTGCTATGTATTTTATTCCTTCTTTTCATATAATTCATATTTCCTGTCTAGCAGGTCCTCCGTCTCACAGTTAAATATGCCTTAAGCACCCTCCTTAAAACAACGAAACCAAAAACCATCCTGAATTCAACACCCCTCCAACTTCTAACCTCCCCAGTTCCCGTCAGGGCTCCACCTTTAGAGGTGGAGTCTGTTTCTCCTCTCCCTGCACACCCCTCCCCCCCAACTCCTGCCCACCCTTCACCAGCTGCAAACTGCCTTCTGCCTTCACCCCTCTACTGAAGCTACTTTTACCAACTCACCAGCCACCTCCTGATAAGTAAAGCTGGTGGGCAGTTGTTGATCCTTATTTCATCTGTTGGTAGTATTTGATGCCATTAACCACTTCTAGAAAGATTCTCAAGCCCTCATGCCCCGGTTCCTCATCCTCCTCCAAGGACTCTGGCTATTCCTTCTCAGTCCCCACTGAGGGCTCCTCTGACTCAGTCTGTCCCTGAAATGTGGATGCTCCCTAGAGTTCTGTAGTAGGCCCACTCTATCTGGCTTCCAGGGCGTAACTTCAGAGCCTTGGGCTCATATTTCTGCATGCCAATGTGACACCCCCATTTGGATGCCTCATAAGTTCTTCAAACGCAACATCTTCAAATCTGAACTCTTCACTTTGGTCAGGGTTCCCTGTCTCAGAGAACAGCAAGCCTGGCATTCATCCTTGACTCTTCTCTCAACCTGCACACTTATCCGTCAATAATTCCTAGAAATTCCAGCACTCATCTACATCAGGCCAGCCCACCATTCAGCACCTACTTATATTACTACCACAGCCACCAACTTCCAGCCTCCAACCTATACTTCACTCTGCATTTAAGATGATCTTTCTAATGCCAAAACAGGCATTTAAAATGATCTTTCTAATGCCAAAATATGATGTCACTTTGCTGCTCAGAACTTTCAGGGGCATCTCACGTCTTCAAATCTACAGTTCAAACAGCTTAGTATGGTTCATAATGTCCTTCATGACAAGGTCATTCTGACCACTTCCCCCAAGAACTTCTTTTCAGTCCTTTGGGTAAGCCAACATCCCTCACATCCATGGCTTAGAATGTGCCATGACCTCTGCCTGGAACATTCTGTCCTTGTCATCTGGCTAATTCCCATCATGCTCCCTCTGGATGTAGAATTAGATATGTATCAATAGCAGCCTGTACTCTGCCTCTCACGACACATACCTTTCTCAGTGTTACCACTTGTTTCAAAGTCTGCCTCTGCACACTGGACTAAGTTTTGTGACCATGTCCACCTTGTTCACCACTGTGTTCACTGTGTGTCACTCAGAGGGCTCCCACTTGCATCATATGGGAACTCCATATTCTTACAAATTATCATTACTAGAAGTTTTCTCCCCTCCTCTGTCTGAACCTTTAGGAAACATCTTTTTGCTTAGTGGCCCTATCCAATTCTGAAATATCACTCAGCGTCTTCCACAAATATTTATTTTCCCTAGGTATTAACTCACACTTCTATCCTTAGACACCATCAATGCAGCATTAACTTGGATTCCACTAATTCAAAATTTGCAACTATTAGACCCGATGATACTTTAAAGAAATTTTTTTAAAAGATTTTATTTATTTATTTGACAAAGCAAGACAGCAAGAGAGGGAACACAAGCAGGGGGAGTGGGAGAGGGAGAAGCAGGATTTCCACAGAGCAGGGGAGCCTGATGTAGGGCTCGATCCCGGGACCCCGGGATCATGACCTGAGCTGAAGCCAGATGCTTAACAACTGAGCCACCCAGGCTCCCCTAGACCCAGTGATACCTGAATAAAAATTCATCAATCCCCTTACTGTGAAGATTCAACTTTTTGCTTCTAAGGGAAAAAAAAAACAACTCTTACACTAGAACTTATGAAGTTGAAGATTCATTTAGCACGTTATCCTCTTCTGAATTTAATAATTAATTTTCACAAAAATAGGGCATTCTCTTTAGTTATGATACTTCACATTCATATGTAAGCCATGGTGCAATGAGATTTTCCATTGTCGTATTTTATTTATTAGAGTAATAATAAATTTAATATGCCTCTTGGGGCACCTGGGTGGCTCAGTGGGTTAAGCTGCTGCCTTCAGCTCAGGTCATGATCTCAGGGTCCCAGGATCGAGCCCCACATTGGGCTCTCTGCTCAGCAGGGAGCCTGCTTCCCCCCCCCCCCCGCCTGCCTCTCTGCCTACTTGTGATCTCTCTCTCTCTGTCAAATAAATAAATAAAATCTTTAAAAAATTTAATATGCCTCTTGATTTTCAACTTTGAAAGAACCTTTTCCAAACACATGAAGATTTATTATACATTTTTCTTTCTTTAACTGAGTATCATGTTTCACTTTGAATGGTTAATCAAACTGAACCCCTGTAATGACTAATTAAGAGATAGTACCTTGCAGTATTTTCTTCCATATGTGGCATTGGACTAGAAGACTATACTTCTTCACTAGGGCATTTTCCTTCATTATTAGCTTCCTACTGAGTCAACTGTCTGTAGAACAAAATAAAACCTATCACCCAGACTAATGGTTTATAGTTTATAGATAGGTTTATAGATAAATAAAATAGGTTATAGATAGATAAAACCTATCACCCAGACAGACTAATAGGCAGAGTCAGAAAGAGTTACTAAGAAATGAATGTCTTTCAACTGACAGAATGGGAGAAGATATTTGCAAACAACATATCTGATAAAGGGCTAGTATCCAAAATCTATAAAGAACTTATCTAACTCAACACCCAAAGAACAAATAATCCATTCAAGAAATGGGCAGAGGACATGAACAGACATTTCTGCAAAGAAGACATCCAGATGGCCAACAGACACATGAAAAAGTGCTCCACATCACTCACCATAAGGGAAATACAAATCAAAATGACAATGAGATACCACCTCACACCAGTCAGATTTGCTAAAATTAACAAGTCAGGGAATGACAGATGCTGGTGACAATGCAGAGAAAGGGGAACCCTCCTACACTGTTGGTGGGAATGCAAGCTGGTGCAACCACTCTGGAAAACAGCACTGAGGTTCCTCAAAAAGTTGAAAATAGAGCTACCCTACGACCCAGCAATCGCACTACTGGGTATTTACCCTAAAGATACAAATGTAGTGATCCAAAGGGGCACATGCACTTGAATGTTTATAGCAGCAATGTCCACCATAGCCAAACTATGGGAAGAACCTAGATGTCCATCAACAGATGAACGGATAAAGAAGATGTGGTATATATATACAATGGAATACTATGCAGCCATCAAAAGAAATGAAATCTTGCCATTTGCGATGACATGGATGGAACTAGAGGGTATTATGCTTAGCAAAATAAGTCAATCAGAGAAAGGCAATGATCATATGATCTCCCTGATATGAGGAAGTTGAGAGGCAACGTGGGGGGTTTGGGGGAAGGAAAGGAATAAATGAAACAGGATGGGATTGAAAGGGAGACAAACCATAAGAGACTCTTAATCTCACAAAACAAACTGAGGGTTGCTGGGAGGAGGGGGGTAGGGAGAGGGTGATTGGGTTATGGACACTGGGGAAGGTATGTGCTATGGTGAGTGCTGTGAAGTGTAAACCTGGCAATTCACAGACCTGTACCCTTGGGGCTAATAATATATTATATGTTAATAAAAAAAAAAGAAATGAATGTTTTTGAGAGCAGGTCCAGGTTTATGTTTATAAAACCTGGATGAACTTTGCAAAGTACATTAGGAGAAATGAGAAGGCAGATATGCCCTTTGTCAGCCTCAAGGGATTTTCTGACCCACACATCTAACTTTCACAAGGACATGATTAATAAAAACAAAATGGCTGCTAAGCATGCTTTAACTGATTCTGACTGGAATGGTGGCTACAGATGACTATCCAAAGCCTGCTCCTTGGCCCCTGACCTGAAATACTTCAATTTCACTTAAGCTATTGGGCCAGACTCTCAGTGTTAAACCTATTCTAGAGAGATGATGTGAATTATCAACACAGAATTAAAGACTACATGTAGCTACCAATACAGCTTTAATTTTTCCCCCAACATGCTTTCATACAATACTGCTGGGAGAATAAATTGGTGAAACATTTTGAAAGCCAATATGGCCTGATGTATCACTTTCCTTAATAATACTCATATAATTTAAATTAGCAATTATACTAAGAAATAATGCTAAATGGAGAAGCCTGGGCACACATGTTCAATGAAAGATGGAAGGATTATTTATAATAGCAACACCAGAAACAGGGAAATGAACGGGGGGGAGTAATACTTTGTGTTTGCTTTCTACTACTTCATATCATTTTTAGTATTTTACACTTGTGAACACATTTAATCTTTGTAACAACCCTATGAAACAGGGCCCTTACTTTTTCCTTTTTTCAGATAAGAAAATATGAGATGCACAGAGGGATTTACCCAAGCTAGCACTGGAGCTGAGACAGGAAGGGAGAGGGGGGTCAAAGAGTCCAGCTCTGGAAACTGCCCTGCAACGCACTATCATGCTTTCTCATAGGTTTTGTAGTAGAGTGTGTTTGCAATAACATGGGAAAATACTTATCATGTCTAGTTAGAAAAAGAAACATGGTCACAAATATGTAAATTAAAATAGGAAAAGAAAAAAACCCAAACCTCTATGCTTGGAAAAAGAGTTTCAAGATTTAGACACCGTCTGGTGCTACTGATGATCTTTGGATGGTGGAAAGACAATTTTTCCCTGTTATTTTGTATTTTTTAAAGGCATGTATTACTGTTTAGATGGTAAAAATGATCATTATTCCTCTTTAAAACCTCTCATGTGCTTCTTGCTCCCAGGTCTGAACTGTGCAGGTCCATTTACACACAGATACTATTTTTTAAAGATTTTTAAATTTTTGAGTAACCCCCCTGTGGGGCTCAAACTCACAGCCTTGAGATCAAGAGTCACCTGCTCCACCAACGGAGCCCCCCCCCCAACACATGGCTATTTTTTGATAAATACAACACAATACAGTAAATATATTTCCTTTATGACTTTGTTAATAACATTTCTTTTCTCTAGCTTACTTTATTGTAAGAATATAGTATGTAATATATATAACATACAAAATATGTGTTAATTGACTGGTTACGTCATCAGTAAAGCTTCTGGTCAACAGTAGGCTCTTAGTAGTTTAGTTTTGGAGGAGTCAAAGGTTATATGTGAATTTTTTATTGCAAGGGGGGGTGTTAGTGCCCCTGACCCCCCACGTTTTCAACTGTACTTCCTTCCTCCTTGTTTCACTTTGTACTTCCATTGCAATTTTTTTTTGCCCCCTCCTGAGCCTTATTTCTCCCCTCTTTTATTTCTTTTTCATTTTGTTCTTTCTTCTTCCTCCTGTATTGTTCTCTCCTCCCTTCCCCATCCCACAAGGCTCATGACCAGAAGGGGGAAAAGCCCCCATAGCCCTAGGTGCCTGGTAGTTCCTTCCCTGTGTCCCCTCCCAACGGATGTATGTGGCAGGGTAGGGCGGGGGGTGGGGAGGATTTGCAGGGGAAAGTGAGGTATTTTATGAAAAACAAAAACAAAAACAAAAACAAACAGTCATTGTTTTAACATTGTGTTTTAGTGTTCTTACTGGCTTCTGAAACTGAAAACATAAAATTCTTTGACCTAAAAATTTCAGGTGACATGGCTAGCCACTTATTTTAGACCCCACCGGTTTCCCCGTATGCTCTGCTTTCTGCTCCTTTCTCTGCTCTTGGTGAACAACAGACATGTTTCCGCATCTGTTCCTGGCAGCCTCATCTGCGCTCCCTGTTCCTGCAACTTTTTTGCTTTTCCTTCTTGCCTTTCCTTCTTTCAGGCCTGCACTTCTCTTTGGAGCACACTTCTGCCCTCAGGCCATCCGTAGTCCTCAGGCCGGCCTCTGGTTCCCAGGAATGCCTGGCTGCCTGGTTTGGTGGGCTCATCCCAAGCCCACTTGCACCGTTACAACCTGATTCTCACAGGAGTAGAAGCAGTGACATTGATGCCTCGAGGAGTGGCGTGAGGAGTACCCTCTGTTCTCCCAGGTCATCCCTCACCCACTGGGGTTCAAGGTCAAGAGCACCTGCTAACCAGACTAGATTAGAAGATGGAGTAGGTCAGCTAACAGGGCCTGTCTAGACCATCCTTCCCTGAATTCTAGGCTCCATATAAGAGTTGGCTACAGATTAAGAACAAATATTAAAGTCATCTAAACCTTTATTCCCTGTTAACAATTTTTGCAGCCGTGCCAGTTTTCTTCTTGAATCTCAGTTCTTAAGTATCTGAGAGTACTGGTCTTAAAAAATCTTAAAAAAATCTTGGAAAAGTCTTAAAAAATAACCAGTTCCAGGGCACGTGGGTGGCTCAGGGGTTAAGTGTCTGCCTTCGGCTCAGGGATGGCTCAGGTCAGGATCCCAAGGTCTTGGGATCTGAGTCCCACATAAGGCTCCCTGCTCAGTGGGAAGCCTTCGTCTCCCTCTCCCACTCCCACTGCTTCTCTTCCTTTTCTGTGTCTCTCTTTGTCAAATAAATAAATAAAATATATAAAAAAAAATCCACAAGCAGTTCCTTCTTCAAGATGTCCCAGCCTTGCTCCAATTTTTCTAATCTCCCATCTGTCTTAATGCTAAAGCCTCACAGCCGGACTCACTGACCCAGGTCTCTCTTTGCCTTGCTTCCTGAAGGATGGTTTCCATCATGCCCTTCTTGGATAAAAAAAAAAAAATGCTTTCAGGTGACCTTGATTACTGATCCATCAAACTCAAGTGCTAAGTTTAGCGTCCTCCTACCACAACAAGGAAAAATAAAACATCCCTCTTTCTTTCTGATTGTGAAAGTAGCCCGTGTTCATTGCAAACAACCAAATCAGATCAGGCAAGGTGTAAAGGTGTGGACGAGAAAGTGGCAATCCCTTGTAATTTTCCCTGCCGGAGAGAGATGCGTCCTTAACCGTGTGTTTTGTCGAGCCTTCAAAATCCCACATGGCCCACCAGGCTTGCCATGGCTCTTCCTCCTGGACACCCCTGGTCATACCGCTTTCCTCGCTGGAGCCCCACAAGCTCACTCCTACTTCTGGGGCTTTGCTTGTGGGGTTCAGCCCTCTGTGATGGCGCCCATACTTCCCCTCCATCCATTCAGTTCATCCGTCACTTTGAAAACCCTTTGAAAACACAAGTCTTGCTTGCTGTGCGGAGCCTTCCAAGCTCTAGCAATCTACACAAGAGGTGTTCTGTGCCACAGGATTCAACCCTGTAACTGTGTCCTTCGGGTGCCACCCCATCTCCCTTAGATCACAGACTGTCAGGGAAACGGGATGATGCCTTATGCTTTTCTGGAGCCTAAAGACATGGTGGGCAAACATAAAATCTGCCTAATAAATACATATAAAAAATAGATGGCTAATTGAGTAGCTTCCTTCTAATTTGGTGAAATTGCTTACTCAATTCTTTAGAGATTAAATTAATTCTTTATCAGTTCTAGTGAAGATTTACATGGATATGCTAGAAATGCTTTTTAATCCTACACCTATTTCCAGACTACCTATGAGGTCTGGGCACCCAGTAAGGCAGGGATTTTCCCTAGGAGAGCTCTTTGGTTCCCGCACGAAGTGGACGAGTTTCTGGGGGCAACATTTACTTCCTGTTTACTAAACTGTCCCCACTCCTGTAATCGGCCCATCCATCTCACACCATCCACGGTGCCTGGAATGACGACACTTCCATAAATCGATGCTCAAACCGCTGGTTGTTGCTTAAGGGCCCTGGTGACCCCAGGTGAAATCCCCCCACACACCATCTTGTGACTGATTTAACAAAGGTTCCAATTCAGTCAAGGGCCATGGAAGGCTCCACAGCACTGAAGAACGACACCCCAGGACTCCAAGCAAGAGCCCACATGAAAAAGAAACAGCGAACAGCAAGCCGGGATGGAGGCAGGTTTGCCCCCAACCCCACAGTCAACGCCTGCGTCTGGACTAAGAGAGACACGTGTGGAGTCACAAACTGCCAACCAATGAGGCTACAGATGCGTACTCACCTCTCATCGCATTTAATCAGAATCACGCTGTCGGTTCCGATCCCCAAAGCTGCAGCTCCCTTCTTGAGAGAAAAATGACTCTGTTAAAAAAAAAAAAATTGTAATTAGTTGCACATAAATTCAAAAAGACCTCAGCTGGTCTTTTTCCTCCTTTTATTTCTAATCTCCCTCAACAGCCTGGATTGCTGAGAGAAGATGGCATCCTTCTGCTGAGCCTTTTTTTTTTTTTTAACTGTGGTAAAATCTACATAACATAGGATTTGCCACCTTAACCATTTTTAAGTGTACAGTTCCGTGGCCTTAAAGACATTTACGTGGCTGTGCAACCCGCACCACCGTCCACCTCTGGCATTCTTTTCATCTTGTCACAGGGAAATTCCGTACCCATTGAAGGATAACTCTTCATGCCTCCTTCCCTCAGCCCCCGGCAACCACCATTCTACTTCCTGTTTCTAAGAATTTGACTACGTTAAGTGCCTCATGTACGTGGAACCGTGTAGGATTTGTTGTTTTGTGACTGGTTTATTTCACTCAACGCAGTGGCTCTGAGGTTCATTCCTGTTGTAGAATGTGTCAGAATTCCCTTCCTTTTTAAGGCTGAATCCTATTCATTGTAGATGTACCCACAGTTCCACTCATCCATCAGTGGGTACTGGGGTGGGTTCCACCTTTGGGCCATGAGGGATAACGGTGCTATGAGCGAGGGTGTACAAACATGTCTTCGAGACCTGCTTTCCATTCTTTTGGGTGTATCCCCAGAAATGGAATTGCTGGGTCATATGGTCATTCTATTTTTTTAAGATTTTATTTATTTGACAGAGATCACAAGCAGGAAGAGAAGGCGGGGGAAGCAGGCTCCCCGAAGAGCGGAGAGCCCGATGTGGGGCTCGATCCCAGGTCCCTGAAATCATGACTGGAGCTGAAGGCAGAGGCTTTAACCCACTGAGCCATCAGGGGCCCCGGTCATTCTATTTTTGACGAATTGCCATCCTATTTCCCACAGCAGCTGCGCCTTTTTGTGTCCCCACCAGCAGTGCTCAATGATTCCAGTTTCTCTACAACCTCATCAAGAGTTGTTATTTTCTGGTTTCTGATACTAGTCATTCAAATGGGGGTGGGGCGATACCTCATTATGGTTTAGATTTGTATTTCCCTAATGATTAGTGATGTTGAGTATCTTTTTATTGGCTCATCGGCCCTTTGTACATCATCTTTAAAGAAATGTCTCTATGAGGGGCACCTGGGTGGCTCAGTGGGTTAAGCCTCTGCCTCCGGCTCAGGTCATGATCTCAGGGTCCTGGAATCAAGTCCCGAATCAGGCTCTCTGCTCAGCGGGGAGCCTGCTTCTCCCTCCCTCTCTGCCTGCCTCTCTGCCTACTTGTGATCTCTGTCTGTCAAATAAATAAATAAAATCTTAAAAAAAAAAAAAAGAAATGTCTCTATGAGTCCTTTGCCCATTTTGAATGGGTGGTTTTGTGGTGGTGGTTGTTGAACTCACCTGAGTTTCTGGGTGAAGATAACAAGACCCTGGGACTTTTCAATGGACCTGCCATCCCAACACACAGTAACCCAAGCCACTTTTACATATAAGACATAAAAACAAGCCAACTGCCTCCAGGACATAGGTACTGTATGGTTTTCAGGCTTATATTTTCCTACCAAGAGAGGACACGCAGTCTCTGTCAAGTTTAGTGAAACTGGGGGCACTCAAGTAAGAGAAGAAGTTCAGTCCAGCACTCTCTTCATCCCAGACTTGTTGGGGAGCTAACGCCGGTGCAGGCGATGGCTTGGCCTGAAGGAGGACCCGGGAGAAGGCACCAGTCTCTGCTTGGGCAGAGAAAGGCCACACTGACAAGCCACCGCCAGATCTTCGTGCTTTTGGGTACAGAATCCCGGGTAGGATGCTGAATCTCAATGGCTGTAATCATGGGGTAATTTGGAGAGCTGAGAGAGGCTAACGTAAGCCCAGCTGTATGGCATCTGCCCAGCAGCCTCTTACTATTAACTACAGATCATTAAGCTGTCCAAAAGGAGGGCTGCTTCCTCAATTTACATCTCCAAAGGGTTGCTGACTGGAATTTTAAGTTAGCGGTCCAGAGTGTCCTCTTCCTGAATGCCCACTTTGACTCATCTGAATTCTTAAATACGCAGCACAGGCACTGTTAACATGTGTATTTTTAGGGGATGTGTCTGATAAGCAAGAAGAAATCACATTTCTAACAGTGGCCAATAACGTGAACCAAGACACGAGGCACCGCCTAGAGGAGTTTAAAGGACCCAGTGTAGCTGAGACGTGGTGAGAAGGGGCCATTAGCTCATTTTACAAACTCAGAAAGACAAAGTAGACCATCCTTCCCGAGATACCTGGAAACTAGGAGAGAAAGCTTAACTGGGTTTGTAACAGTGAATGATAACAACAACAACAAACAGAAGTGTTCCCTCTTGCGTGGTTAGCAGATCCCTGGGAGGCCCCCAGAAGAATGAGCTGGTGTGGGGGAGGGGGAGTGACATCAGTGTGTCACTGCAGGGAGGGCACAGAACAGAGGAGCCAGCTGTCCACTGAGCAAGCACAAGGCCCCTCAGTGAATGAGCTTGAAAGCACTGCTCAAATCAAACGCACACAGAGACCAGACTTGAAAATTTCCTAAGCCAGACAAAAGCCAGTTTAGTCATACAAGCAAAGCTTAATTTAGCTTATTTTGCATGACAAATGAGGCTAACGACCCGGGTCACACGCGCTTATGCCTCTGAACATCATAACCGAAACTTAAATTCTTCCCCCAAACTGATAGGAGGTAACCACTAACCAATTAACTTTCATTGAAGAAAATTCTAATGTTGTTACCAATCCCTGTGAAGAATTAACCGTCCCTCCCCCGGAGCTCCCTAAGCTGCTTTATAATAAAATTCTCTGAGTCTCAAGCTTATGTTTTGGTTTCAGGGCTCCCAGTTTGCAAACTGCCTTTTTTTCGCGTGTGCACAATAAACCTTAACTAATTACTACTTCAGTGATTCCTTGGTTTTACTTCTGTCTCTGTTTCAGTCCTAAACTGCCAAATGGCAAATTGAGGCCAAGTAAGAGATCTGGCGCACCTGGTCAATGAGAGGCAGTAATCTTGTCTGGTCTTTAATGAGAAAGAATAGGGATGCTCAAATGAGGAGCAATTACCTAGGATAATTGATCACTGTAGCAAACGCCACACACTTAAAGAAAAACACAGGCCCAAAGAGAAAGCTTCAAGATGGGGAACAAAGGTGATATGAGGCATGAAAATAGAAGATCAGGGACCGAACACTGAGCCTGTTTACATTTTCGGGAAAGGAGTAGGGAAATCACTAGATGTTATCCACAAATAGTAAGGACCATGGCAAGCAAGGGGCCAGAGGGCGGCGGTTGGGGGTGGGGGGTTGATAAAAAAGACTCGACCTAATGAGGAGGAAACAGTGAAAACAGCTTCAATAGCACGTCTCCGTGCTGGTGAGACAGCACAAGTGTAATCATTTTTAATCCTTGGCACCACGTTTAATGGAACTACTTGTTGATGAACCACAGCAGAGCAGCAGGCTGGAAGCTGAAGAGCCCGGAAACTGGCATCTGGAGAGAGCTCAGAGGACGCCTGCTCATGAGCAGAGGGCAATAGGGACATGTGGTGTCAAGGTGAGAGAAAAGGGATCGATGGCTCAGGGTGGCTTCAGAAGGTAAAGCTATGAACAAAAATTGAAAGCCATAGGGAGTCAGATGTGTCCCCAAATCATCAAGGCCCTGGTAATGATCAGTCATTCATCACTAGAATGGCTGGGGGTACAGAGGTGCGCCTGGGTGGCTCAGTCAGTTGAGCGTCTGCCTTCAGCTCAGGTCATGATCTCAGGGTCCTGGGATCGAGCCCCACATTGGGCTCTCTCTCTCCTTCTCCCTCTCCCATTCCTCCTGCTTGTGCTCTCTCTCTCTCTGTCAAATAAATAAATAAATAGCTCAGGTCATGATCTCAGGGTCCTGGGATCAAGCCCCACATCGGGCTCTCTCTCTCCTTCTCCCTCTCCCACTCCCCCTGCTTGTGCTCTCTCTCTCTCTGTCAAATAAATAAACAAAATCTTAAAAAAAAAAAAACGGCTGGGGAATGAGTTAATGAATATCTCCTCCACCCTGATTTTGGAAAAATATTATTAGACTTGATAGAACCTAATGCTTATTTAGAACTAACTCATATTTTTATTTGGGTAACAGATGTTAAAACCCATCTGATTTTTATTTTTACTAAAGAAAAACTTTAAGGTTGATGGAAGATTAATTTCTCGATCTTTTTAAAAATATCATAAGTAATCTAGATACAGATTACATGATTCAGCTAACATTTGAAAGATGTGCAAATGACCATGGGGTTTTATGGTTATAAAATAATTGTCTTTACAAAGTAAGCAAGCTTTCTGGGCTTGAGGAGGATGAGATTATCCAGAGTAAGAATTCATGAGAATGAGAGCCCATAGGCTGAGGCAGGGGCAGGAGCTCCGTCATTCCATCTAGCCCTGTGACTGGGGTAGCGCATCCGCTGCTTGCTTCTGTAATGGAGACAATAAATCTGTCCTGTCTTTAGGGATGGTGAGAGAATGAGGGGAGCAGTGGAAAGCTCTGAGACAAACCACTCAGTCTCTTGACATGCTGGTTTCTCTTCCTCTATTGCAATTTAGATAAGCAGTTAAGTATCTGGATGTGACCATTGTTGGTCACATCCAGATACTTAACTGAGACACAGATTCAACTGCCTGGTGGATCACAGGGCTTCAGGGAAAGCCTCTGCTAAGCCTGGAGACACAAAGGTTATTAAAACAGCCCTCAGTCTCTGGCTACCTCCCTACCTTGTTTCCTGCCTCCCCTCCTCTTGCTTTCTCTACCTGATGGTACTGGACTCTCCAGTCTTTGGTGAGCTTGCTAAATTTGTTCCTCTCAGTCTGTGTATTTGCTATTCCATTTCTCAGTCTGTGTATTTGCTATTCCATTCCATTGCTATATATATATTTATTTATTTAAAGGTTTTATTTATTTATTTGACAGAGAGAGAGATCACAAGTAGGCAGAGAGGCAGGCAGAGAGAGAGGAGGAAGCAGGCTCCCTGCCCAGCAGAGAGCCCAATGCGGGGCCTGATCCCAGGACCCTGGGATCATGACCTGAGCTGAAGGCAGAGGCTCAACCTACTGAGCCACCCAGGCGTCCCCTTCCCTCAGATATTTATGTGGCTCCCTCTCTCATTTGATGTAGGTACCTGCGACTACATATCCTCTCCACAGGGACCTTTTACGACCATCTTGTCAAACAGCCCCCTTCTGCCCTATTCTCTTGTCAGCATGTGACATTAGAGTAAATACTTGTTTACTATCTGTCCCCTACTAGAACATAGGTTCCATGAGGGCAAGGACTTTGGTGGTTGGTTTAGCAAATATTTATTATTAGCAAATATTGATTGAATTTGACCATATGCTTAGCAAGTCCAGAAAAATGTCCACTACTTATTGCCATCAATCTCTGGCCACAAATCCCAATACTGAGGTGTGGCTTTAGTAATTGGAGCCAATCGTGGGCTAAATAGACCCCAACACCTCTCATCTAAAGCCCACTATAAAAGCAAGTCCAGAGATCTTCTTGACACCCACCCCAAAAGGCCCAAGATGGGGTCCTTCCCAAGTAGGAAACAGCTATAGGCCCTTCTAGCCAAAGTAGCTGCTTTGGGGAAGAAGCAACTCATAACTTCAAAAGAAGAAAAAGGGCACACTAAGTTGGAAATCTCAGCTCTTCTCTCTTCTGACATTCTGTCAAAAGCTCTGTCTTCTAGCCCTAAGGCCTATTGATTGTCCTTGGACTCGAACACCTTTGTGAATGGAGTGAATGAGGTGTGTGTAGAGATATAGAACAGAGATGAATGGGGTGGGGGCTTACACATCAGGACCCCCAACAAATAGGTCCTAAAGCCCACCAATGAATGAGTTGAAATTTGCTTCTTTGATCCCTCCACATGCTCTGGACACCCTGCCCCACTCAACGATATTAGGACTAACAGTCTTCTTCTTCTCCACACTTCTCCCACACATTCATTGATTTGCTCTCTATACATCCTGGGATTTAGGAAAATGATAGCTTTTTCTGCCTTAGACAGACTGGTAGTCCTTGTCCTTGCTTTTATTCATTGAGTGGCCTCAAAATGGCGTTCTGCTTTCTAAAGCATCTGATTTACAAAGAAGCTAGTACTCTGTGAGACCACTTCATTGATTTCTAATTATAATGATTTGGAGGATAGGGGATCCCCAAACCATGTTCTCAGAGACTCTGTGTGATACTGACATGATATGGATCTGGTACAAGGCGTTTCTGGGAGGCTGCTACTTATTACTCATAGTTGTACAGTGTAAAGTCACCTGTTGTGAATTTGTGCCCTAAGTAAGTCCTAAAAGAATGATGAGTACGAAGATTAAGTTGACATGAGGAGAGATCCAAGGATGATATCTGGTGACAAATGTGGACATCAGCACTGAGCATGAATTCAGTTATAGTGATCACTCAGTGTCGTCTCGGGGCACTGAGAAGAGTGACTGTCCCTTCCAGACCCCCGTCCTTTCCTTCCCCCACTGTACACTATGTGCCTCTTGAGAGCAGGCACTGGGTCTCTTCTGTTCACTGTTGTCTGCCCAGTGCCTGAAGCAATGCCTGGCACAGAGCATACTGAGTGAAGGTATAAAGAACACATCCCACCGCCCCATGGCCCCATGGCCGCACTGTGCCTTCCTGC
This sequence comes from Lutra lutra, assembly GCF_902655055.1. NCBI lineage: Eukaryota > Metazoa > Chordata > Mammalia > Carnivora > Mustelidae > Lutra > Lutra lutra. The sequence goes on along the minus strand of NC_062285.1, from coordinate 13,877,258 downwards.
CTTGTGCCTTTGTCTCCTACTGCAATGGAAATGCCCCCACAAGAGGCCACACCTAGGTTTTACCCATAATTTACAGGACTCTCAGGCTCTTTCCTAAGAGTAGGTCTTGACAGGATTGAATAGAAGGAGAAAATAACACAGGGCCCTGAAATGAACAGGAGGTGGGAATGCAGAGGCTGAAGGTAACCTGCATTTAGCTCACAATTTCACTTACTGAAGTTCTGTCAGACTAAGCCTCTGTCTAATGGAGAGCATTACATGGGAGCTGTCTTTCCAAGCTGCCTGGGTCACTGTAAGTTCTTTTTTTTTTTTTTTAAACATAAAAAACATCTGTTTTTGGAATGGAGCCCTCTCACGTAGTGTTGTGATATGAAAACCATCTTTCTAAACAATTATTACAATCATCTCCCTGTGTAAGTGGGCGGAGGCCATGAGGGGGTCTCAGCAGAACATAGGTGACTGGCTGTGAAGAGTAGAGTGAGTTGTGGTGATTTGCCTAAAAGATCCCACTACCTATCCTGATTATGAAGAACATTTTTCCTCAATGCAAATACGCTGTTTCACTGAGGCTATTTCTGGGAGAGCTTGTTGCACACAAAGAAATAAGAGGAATTTGTAATGAAGGTTATTTGGGCTTTCGAAGGATTCAAGCAGAGATGCGAATTATTCAGCCAGAGTCTTAACTTCCCTCTAAACCTAGTTTCAAGAAGGGACTCTAAACTCATCAGATTAATTTTTGCCAAGATCCTCTATTACTGACGATTCGGTGACAAGGATGAGATTCCAGCAAAGAACGAGTATGGAATCAGACAATCTTTAAGATCCTTTCCAATTCTGATTTTTTGTGATTCCATATTGGGGAGGAAAATAATCTTAAAACTCTTTACTCAGAGTGCTATCTCTTGTTTCAACTCAGTGATAATATTTACTTCTTCTTTTAAAAATTAAAAAAAATTTTTTTAAAGATTTTATTTATTTATTTGACAGAGAGAGATCACAAGTAGGCAGAGAGACAGGCAGAGAGAGAGGGGGAAGCAGGCTCCCTGCTGAGCAGAAAGCCTGATGTGGGGCTCGATCCCAGGACCCTGAGATCATGACCTGAGCCGAAGGCAGAGGCCTTAACCCACTGGGCCACCCAGGCGCCCCATATTTACTTCTTCTAATGTTCTTCGTAGCAATACTATTTGTTTAATTTAGTCCTACTCAAAATTTCCAGAGAACAGTTGGATTTGAACAAACAGAAAAATGTAATAGCTCGACCTCCTTATCAACAAAGAGAAACTTCTTGTCTGAGTTGGTGTCCAGAAAAGGGATCGGTAGCTTTTGGGGTACAACAGAGATGGTGAGGGCCATTTAGTAAACAAAAGATGACCCTTCCCTTCCTCAGTGTGTGATGTTTCTCAATGTCATTTCCATCCCTATGGCTCTATGCACATGCCAAGTTTTAAACTCAGTGCTCAGACTAGAAGAAAGGACAGTAACTTGACCTGGCTCAATAGATCAGGAAATTAAATTAGCACCAGAATAACCAACATGTGGAAAATAAGGTCTTAGCAAGGATGCTACACGTGAATTTAGAGCAGCCAGCTAGAGTGGTGTAGAGGTCACCCAACCCAGTAGTTGAAAGAACAGTGTTAGGATTGTCAGGAAACAGGCTCAAGGTCTGACTCTGCCACTGACTGGCTAAAAACCCTGGGCAAAGCATCTCCCACCTCTGGGATTTGGGTTCCTCATCTATAAGTAAGGTTGTGGGGTTTTAAAAAATTTTACTTAATATTTATGTAGCATTTCCTATATCCCAGGAGCTGAGGTGAGTTGTTTTAGAAGAGACTCTCATTTGATTCTCAAAAGTATTGGGCCTTGGAAACTCTCAAAGAGCTTGGAGAGAGATAATACTTGAAGCAGCTTCTGCCATAGCCTTTGGTCTTCCTTCCCTCCACTGGATCCCAAAGCAGCTTTCCCACTACTGTTTCTCCTTGCAGGTCAAGGGACTCAGGAATGAAACCACCATGCAAAGATGGAAATCGTCTGGCCTGGAGAAAAGGAATTACGTGACTTGATAATCTTTTTCAGCTTGTGAAGATCTATTTTCGGGGCTGGTGGAGTCAAGGTAATTGTAAAACTTGGAAAAATTAAGGAATTTATGGCAGGCCTGAAGCTGGAAGCAATTATACTAAGTGATGAATGGAATGGAATGGAATGACCCTGAGGTCTAGAGCCCAGAAGGACCTAGATATAGAGATCATGTTACCTCTTAACCCAAATCTTCATGAGCAAGGCTACTTCAAGGGTTTTCTGTCCAGAATGATTTAGATCAAGTGTTCAATGAGACATAGCGGTGCTTTAAATGAGCTCTAAATGTCCCCTCCAGTCCAGCCCTGTGAGATAATAAGTAAAGTTTTGTTGTTGTTGTTGTTGTTGTTTTGTTTTATTTTTAGTGAGGAGAGTAATAATTTAGCAACACAGTCACAGTACAAGAAAAGATCTTGGTGGAAATTTTACTTGGGAAGGTATAAAATGCCAAATTAATTGATGTGCTGTGGCATGCAAGATGTTGTCACTGAATCTTTTGATTTGATTTCTACATAGGTAGTTGGGGCATGGACCTCACTGGCCTGGGAGTCAGGAAAACTATTTAATCCCGGCTCTACCTGCGGCCTCTTCATTCAAAAAATGCTAATAATAATCTCTGCCCTGCCTGTCCTACAAGAATGTCGTGAGAATCAAATGAGCTAATGTATATTGGAAGTGTGGTGGAAATAGTCAAATAGTTATAGGATATCAGGTATCATAAATTAGATATCATAAATTAGGATATCATAAATTAGAAAAAGAGTTCATCTGTCAAAAAATAGGTATAGAGGGGCGCCTGGGTGGCTCTGTGGGTTAAACCTCTGCCTTCAGCTCAGGTCATGATCTCAGGGTCCTGGGATCGAGCCCCACATCAGGCTCTCTGCTCTGTGGGGAGACTGCTTTCCCCTCCCCATCTGCTTGCCTCTCTGCCTGCTTGTGATCTCTCTCTCTCTCTGTCAAATAAATAAAATCTTTAAAAAAAATAGGTATAGAGTTAGAGCCAATTGGTATTTTAGGAAAGGTTCATAATTCAAATGTTCTTTCATAATTATGTGCATGGATAAAGGTACAAGAAGGAGGAGGAAGAATGGAATGGCTGTTGTATAGCTGAATCACCTTTCTTTCACTTAGAAGTCAAGAATTAGCCTCCTAGTTTGCTGTACCAAGAAATGGAGGCATAGCATAGAATTATTCTCAAACCACATGACCTGGGCTTTGTGAGCAAGGTTAAGTCAATTTCCATTAGGCTTGAGCCAAGAAATTCACACGAAACTAGAGAGCACAGGGCAGCTTTCTGGTTAACCAAGCTCATTTCGGGTTATGCAAACAGCATGGAAGCCAAAAGAAGATGATCAGTATAAGATCATCTGAGCTTTTTGAGACTGAGAATAGAGTAACATTTAACTATTTAGAGGTACAATAGTATAGGGAAATAGTAACTGGAAAAAATATATCATGGTTTTCTCTCCCGAGAAGCTGAAAAATGAAAATTATCTCATGGTGAGATACTGGCTTAATAGGTTGAACAATGCTCTTTCTGCAAAGATGTTCACATCCTAATCCTTGAAACCTAAGAATATGTTACCTTACATGGCAAAAGGGACTTTGAAGATGTGATTAAGCTAAGGGTCTTGGGTTGGGAGATTGTCCTAGGTTATGTGGATGGACCCAATGTCATCACAAAGATCTTTGTGATAGGGGTAGGGAAGAGAGTCAGAACCAGAGAAGATGTGGTGAGGGAAGCAGAGGTCCGGGAGAGAGAGATTTGAAGATGTTCAGCTGCTGGTTTTGAATTGGAAGAAGGGGCTATAAACCAAGGCAGGCAGGTGGCCTCTAGAAGGTAGAAAAAACAAGGACATGGATTCTCCCCTACTGTCTCCAAAGGAACAGAGCATTGCCTGACCCATTATAGGTTTCTGACTTCCAAAACTATAAGATAATAAATTTATGTTGGCTTACTCCATTAAGTTTGTGGTAATTTTTTAAGTAGCAATAGGAAAGTAGCAAATAGGAAAGCAAAGGCAGGTAATTTCAGGCTGTGAATGTCTCTGCTAAATTTGACCTCTGTATGTTGAGGAAGGGCAAAGGAACAAAACAAGAAAATGATAAAACATGACCAAAAACAGAACACTGACGATAATTTGTTAACATAAATCACTAGTTTCTTTGAATCAATGGCTACTGCTATCATTGTGAATTGTATTCACTGGTTTCTAGTTTGTACTTGCCCTTTGCTCCCTTGTTATGGACACACACACACACACATCACTTAAAGCAGAAAAATTAAAGTTGTATGGAGATGTGCCTTGACTCCCACTATAACTCCCTGCCTCTCCCCATTGATGTCTCTTTACAGGAATCTCTCATTTCCCTATAGACCCCTATACCTTCCCCATCTCCCATTTCCCCCACCATCAGAGGGCTTTTTGATCTTCTCTGAGGCAACTCTTTCCCAGACCCTAGGCTACTCTGAGGCAGAGGTTGTGAAGGAAAAATCTCAGGAATTCCACGGCAGGTAATGCTTACTAATGCCTGACAAGAACAGCCTCTGGTTTACTGCAGGGCTGTGTGTTGGGAGAATTTGGAGCCAAGATGTTGCTCAAACAGCTACAAAGCATAACTTTGAGCTCGTGTGTGGTTTTATCTCTGCAAAGGAAGGAAAGCTGGAGACCTAGCAGAGGGAAGCCATCTAGCTTGTGAACAGGGTGGGCCACTTTATTCAATGTGTCCTCAGAGGTAGGGAGAACGGCTTTAACTCTTTGAAAGCCATGGAAAGAATATGAAGTACTATGCTGTGGCACTCAGCTAGGAAGTCCCAGCTCTCAGCATCCTGCCTGGCTAGCAGCCTAGCAGGACACAGGAGGCTGTAATGGGCGGAGACAGAACTGACCCGAAGATCAGATATGACAGATAGGACTGCTAGGCCATTTCTCCAGAGTGGTGAATCCTCTGGTTAAGTCCACCAAAGATAAGCATTAAATGGTGCAAGTCACCATTAAGATAGAACATCTGGTCAGAATTTTCATACAGAAAGATTGTTATCAGTGGGACACTCCGGAGATTTGAGTTATGTAATCATGGCCTCAGTCGTCCAAATGAGTTCATAGTCACTCTGGCTTCTCCTCTCTTCCTTCCCCCACCCCCCACAACATTATTACAGAAAAATGATGTGTAGAAACTAGGAGTAAAACATCCTGCTTTCTCTTTGAGGGTCTTCCTACATTTCAAAGAGAAAGGGGTTCACCCCATTGTGCCACTCAACTGATCTCTCCCCTCATTCTCTCCCAAGAAGCATCTACTCACTGGGGATAAAGCATTTCCAAATATGACTCTTTCCACTTGGGCTTTACAGACTGTAACTTTAAACTTGGAAAGAACAGAAACGACGTACATGCTCTGATGTGAAGGCAATGAGCCTGGGAACAGCAGCCATTCCTTTCTCCTTGACTTCTGGGAACATCTTAAAGCGTGCAATCAGCATGGCATACATGTTAGATATAGCGCCACCTAAAGGAAGTAACAGCAACACACAGTGACCTTTTGTAGTCCTTACCAACATCATTTCACATGCAAGCACCATTCTTTATTTCCATTGACCTAGACTCCTCCTTGGACACAGGGAAAGGCCATATTTATTGGTTATTCTTTGAACTGAATCCTCAAACTCAGACTGAATCCTCAGGCTAGGAGGGTCAAGAGAAGGGAGCATCGGGCCAAACCATAGGACACACGCCACCCCTTTGTATCCCAACTGAACAGAACTGCCAATTGATTCTGCTTTTGCTGGGACTCCTCTGAAGAGGTTCTTTAGAACTGAGAAATTGTTGCCTTCCTTCGCACCATGTGAACGTGGTCATTCTTCATTAGGCCTGTGGAAATCTTATTTTTATCCTGATGGAGAAAACATTTCTTTTCATTTCAACTCAGGCAATGTCTTGTACTTGCACAAAGATAAGTCTGTTGTAGCTAATGGTGTGGACTGTTAATCCACAATTCTCATAGAGTGAGGATAAACATCCAAGCCCATTTCATCATACTCATCTGTGCATTTCCCCAGAAATTCTTTCTACTCAAAGACATCACAGAAATATAATTGTAATAGCTGAACAAAATCTTATTTCATAATGATAAGAAAACACAAAACTAAGGGAATTTTAAGTCTATGTTGAATTGCCTTTCCTGTGTCGTCCTAAGATTGTCAAGGATTTCACACAGTAACGTTTGTATCTTATAAGTAAGGTCTCCAGCAAAGAAAAGTGAGCTTTCCCCCAAGATTGTTGGAAAGTTTAGAATTTTTGCAACATAAGATGGAGACAGGTTGTTGTGCATGCAAATGGAAATGATGACATGGAAACAGGGACATCATGAGGCAGAGTGAGGCCACTATCTCCTCCTTTCCCATAGGGGACACACTGGGCTTTGAGTTCCCTTCCCTTTGGGTGGCTGAGGAGCAGAGAGCTCTTTGTACCAAACTGAATGGCTCACATAGGGCCATGACTTTTGCCTCATGCACCCTGGGTCCTGAAGCAAGAAGGCAGCCTGGCCCTGGCTCTGTCTTCAGTCAGAATAAGGGCAATTTCTATGTCTTCTGAACCCCAGAGACATGGGGCAAGCAGAATCCAGGTCAGGCGTGCTTTGAGCAGACACCTTGTCTACAAGGGCTGAGGTTGTAGGATGCTGCTGGGAAAGGGACCAGCTTTTAAAGGAAATTCCATTCCATCCTATGGTTTTTCAGTTTGGGCATGAGAACGGCTTGTTGGGCGGCGGGGGGCGGGGGGTGTGTGCTGTTCCGTGCACTGCAGGGTGTTTAACAGCATCCCCGACTGTTATCCATTAGAGGCTGCTAGTACTACCTGCCTCCCCCGCACCCCCGCCCAGCTGTGACAATTGAGAACTTCTCCATTCATGGCCAAATGTCCCCTAGGGGTACAAGAGCCCCAACAGAGAAGCACTGCCCCTGTTGTTCTTGTGAGAGAGGCTGGGGAGAAAGGAAGCAGGAGAAAAAGGGGAAGATGAGCACAAAGAAAACCCGTCACCATAGCACAGTTATTCAAGAACCTTCCAGCTCTACCTTGCCACTCCTCATTTTGTCTCCTCACTCCAATTATTCTCTGTCTAAAGATCTAGGATCCCTGAGAGACATGAAGAAGATTCTGGATCGTTAGAGCAGACTGCTTTGTGCCACCCAGGCAGGAGGACAGATGCATCTTGAGAGGAAGGATGCAATAAACAAGCTCTGAATCGTCAGGAAAATCCCGTTAGACAGGGAAAAGTTTGTGACTAAGCCAACATATCCTTTTCTTCTCCTTTGGTCCTTCATGACTTGCTGAGTAGTGAGGAATACTCCAGTAGTCTTCAGCTCCCAGGCATAGGTGACATCACATAAACAGATTTCTTCTAGAAGTTCCAGAGAACTTTCCATGAAGCCTCTGGATGTTATAGACGGAGGTTTAAAGTAAAATGAGCTGAGCTATGTATTCAAGTCACAGACCTAAATCTCTGTGTTTAGTCCCAGGCAATAGGACTTTCAGATCTCAGGCACATACGAGGTATGATTTCCCCTATCCCGACTCCTTAAATTGGAAGACCCTATATCCTAGGAGTAAGGCTGGAGACTACCTGGAAAGGCATCCATTTGCAAGCGAGGATGCTATAATCCATCTCTCCTCTGTAATGCAGAGGTATATGTAATGCAGAAACAGGTTGCCAATGGCCTTTTCTTCTGTCCCCTCTCCACTTTGCAATGTCTACATTATACTTAGCATGACGTCAGTGGTTTCCATCTTGACATGAGAGGATATGGATCTTTAGGCTCCAAGGAAGAAGCCCCATGATCAAGGTTAAGTCTTTCCACATGATCATCTTCTGTCATTGATGGGGGCATCCATACTTAGCAGAACTGCCAAAGAGGGTTCTTTCTCTGGGTGTATATTTTCCGGGGCAAGAGGGTTCCAAGAACAGCTAAATTAGGCCTGGCCCAAGCCCTCTTAGCCAAGCTTTCAGGGTTGGCAGGAGCAGCTGTCCTCTTGTCTCTCCTGGGAGCCACTAAAGAGAGCTCAGGATGCTCAATCACATAACCAACCTTGTAAGAGGAAGAATAGAATAGAAACAATGCTGGTCTTTGAACACTACCTAATTCCTCATGAAAAATACCTTAAGAGCCTCAGTTCCAGACAATGATGACAAAGTTCCCTCCATGGGGAATGGTTTTCCAAAGGAGAACTGAGTTCCCTTACAAAATAAAGGCTAGCTTTAAATTCATCACAGCTGGTGTTTAATGGAAAAAAAAAAAAAAAAGGCTAATTTTCCCTTCCATTTAACTAACATGTTTTCCTTCAGCACCTGAAAAATGGTGTTGTATCTTTAAAAGCATAAAATATAATAGCAGATCTAAGCTTGTAGGTAAGGCTGCTTAATTTAAGCCCTACCCTTGAGGCCACTGTTGCCTGCCTATCATTTCTTCTTTCAACCTGTTCTTTATTTTCTCTCTCCCTCATCATCCACTTGTCTCTGTGGGTTTGTGGAAGGGACATCCTGACATGGCCCTTGCTAACATAATGGCGGGAGTGGCTGTGGCCACCCCAACAGGGCCAGTCTCCATGCACGGAGCGCTGGCCCCATTCTGATGACCCTCTCCTGCCACTGATTAGGTGATAGTCTGCGCACCAGGTTTATTTTCCACGGGTCAGTGACTCTCCCTCCCAACCACCTTTCTAACTTCTATTTCTTCTCTGCGTCAAAACCAAGGTCACATACAGATCCGGAACCAAGGGCAAAGCTTTTTTGTGTCAGGTTGATTCTCTTGGCTGCAAGAGGTGTGAACAATGGAGTTTAGAATCCAGTCGCTGGTGATAAAAAGCAGGATGCAGGAAGGGGAGGCGAGAGAAGCCTCTGGAAGGAATCAACACCCTCCTTTTCAGCTTTAAGAAATGGTTTCCCAAGTCACTCTCTGCCCTCCTTGAAATTGATGTAAATCAGCTTCTCTGGTTGTTACTTGAAAGGGACAGAGTACCTACGCTCTATTACATAGCTGTGCCTCATAATGCATCCCGGAACAGAGAAGTCTTTATTAAATGAGGCTACCCTTTCACTAATTGTGGGAAGAGTTTCAGAGAGTGAATTCCCTTACGAGGAATCTTTATTCTTCTGTTCTTCATGATCCACACATCTTCTAGATAGGATCACAGTAGAAAGACTGGGTAAATTTCCACCTGTTTATCCTCTTTCTGAACACAAATAACTATTGCTCAAGCATGGGGAGTTGGCTTGGAAGCATGGTCAATGGTCATGTATTATCACACTCATGCTTTTGATCAACATAACCTATTTAACATAAGCAGAAATAGAGACTAGGTATTTAATCGCTCCTGTGTTCATAATGTGGCACTGCATATCAGAAGAAAAAATACAAAGAAAGGTTGAAATATCATATACCAGGAGAAAATATCCCGTCACCAGAGCCCCCTGGCCAGCCAATGATTTCTCTCATTTTCTTTAGCGTGACATATTCCAAGAGCACAAAGACTGGAGCAATTTCATAGGTGAACCTGAAATGTAGTAATGGCCACATTTTATGTATGTATATAACTCGAAGAAATACTTCATTGTTACAACATCTATAGAACTACTGTACATCCCTTTTCAAACTCTACATTCACAAAGGTTTTGATTATAACATTGAACAGAGAGAAAATTATGTCTTCTTAAAGGTTGCCCATTTTTCTATATTCCTAAAGTCAAGAGCTTAATGCTCAAGGGTCATTTATCATATTGAATAAATAAAGAACATTACAGAGTAATACTATTTAAAAGACATCATCTGGTCCCGTTTCTTGTTCGCATTATACATAATTATAAATCCAAAATGCCAAAGAAAGTGCCTTTTGTGTTTGAAAAATGTTATATAACTTTGATTGCATGAAAGATACATCAGGACTCTTTTAAGTTAAAGTGAACACCCATATACTTCTGAAGTTTGTATCACTATGTTAGGGGCTACCTAATTAAAAAGAGATTTTCACATGAGAAGTAGAATAAAGACCACGAAATCTCACTAATAATTATCCTGGATTTAAAAAAAAAACACCCCACATTTAACGACTTACATGTTCGTGTTTGCTGTTGATGTCAGCCAGTCTGCTGCTAATCCAACCATATCCAGTCCAGTGGAAAGTTGATTGAAATATCTGGGATGCCCTGAATATAATGGAAAACCAGAATCAGGACTGCATCCAGTGAAACTAAATACCTCTCAAACACAGGATCACTCTAGCTAAAGAACCTTGAAATATCCTTCAGTAATAGGAAATCCATATACAGAAACCCATCATGTGCGTGTGTGTGTGTGTGTGTGTGTGTGTGTGTGTGTGTGTGTAGGTGCGTTCACACAGACACACCCAAAAGGAGCATTTCATCTAACAAGAGGGACTATTTTGGGTTTTGGTATTTCTTAAAACACACTCTAAAAAAAAACTTCCCCTAAACATTATCCTATTAAAAAAAAATAACAAGTGGGGTTTGCAATGCGTATGCTAGTTTATTTCCTAGCATCCCTTCAATACAGTTGCAAACTAAAAATGCTCATGTAATCCAAAGCTATTCTTGCTTACACTCGTGCTGCTAAAAATCCTTTTTTGTTGAAGTTGTTCTGGGAATCAGTCATAGCATGACATCCGCCAGGCATGCCAATATTCATAATGATATCAGTGACAAATGACTGATGATTACAAAAGACAAGGCAAAAATGGGAAAATAGGACACTCTGTTGAGTGATTTGTCCTGGATTCAAAAGGTGATGATTGCCTATAGAGGGCATGGGCAAATCTAACTCTTGTTGATTCTTTTCGGTCCAAATATTTGATTACAAACAACAGAACTCCTTCACAGTTGTGATTTAAAATAAAGCGGGACACAGTCAACATCACTGCCTTGTCAACAAGATACATGAAGATATATTCAATGGGACGATGAGTCCATTAGCAAGGCTTATCTAATTAACTTCTAGATTTCTCTGAAACTCTAAAGGAGTTGACATCCAAATACTCCTGAGGCTATTATTTTAAATGTGATTGTAAATACCTCATTAGAATTCCATTCCTTGTCTTGCCCCATAAAAGCCTATCTCTAAATCTGTGATTTGCTTGGCAGAAAAAATTTTAGAAGATGATCAATTATGGAAATAGCATCTGATAAGAAGGTGGCCTCCACTTACGGACACCTGTGTGAAGCCCGGGGATGACAGTCTCTCGAGCCAGCATGGGCGGAACAAGATAAAGGAAAGCAATGGGGAAAGCAGGGACAAAAGTCAATACAGAGCTTATCTGCCGGACTGGAGTGCTCTTATCAGCCTCCGGCATGTGGCTAGACAATTAGACACCGAGAAAAGATAGGAGCTGGAAAAGGGTGCATTTCAAAGAGACTGGGATTTGTGTGGCTCTCACTCACTCTCGGGCTTTGTTTTGCCTCCCTGTGGCTGTGCACAGTGCCCTTCTACCTTTTCGCTCTTTACCAGGCCCTCTGATGCTGACCCTGTCAGTTTATGTATCCAGGGAAAGTGAGAAAGCTGCCGCCCGGGGGCCGCGGTCTGGAACAGCTCTCCCCTGTCTCTGCCTCATTGACTCCCCATTTCATTAGAGCTCACAGCTGAAATCACAGCCGCTTCTCCCTCCCGATGCCCCTTCATTTCTCTTTCCCTAAGCCATATCTTTAAAGCGAGGAAATTAATAAAGATTAGCAAATCAATCCATTAATCTACTCTCCCAATTCATATGCATTTTCTGGATGAATGTGGCATCTATTATCACACACTATTTAACACTCTGGAAACTTTGGCATGAAAACCTCTGCAAAAAAAAAAAAAAAAAAAAAAAAAAAAAGAGAGAGAGAGAGAGAGAGATTAATTCCAAGGTGTGTGTCCAGCCTCAGGATATCAAAAGGCCATTTCATCCTGCTACCTGCCACTGGAAAATTGGGAAGTAAGTCTGAGGCTTCCATGGCTTGACTCCCTTCTCTATTTTTTTGACCTCGATCTCCCAAGGCACCTGAATCTCTCGTGCTTCAAATTTTCCCTTCACTGACGGTGATGTGAAAAAAAAATGGAGGGAGAGAGTTTGACAGGTTAGAACAACATGTCCTCTTGATTTCTGCAGGAGTATGCTGCAGAAATACCCTATTTGCTCCCTCCCCGTGACTCCCCGCAGGCTGCCGGCGAATCCCGGCAGGGCTCTCGGAGAGAAAGGGTGTGAGAGACCTGCTTTGGAGGCTGCCAGCTGTCCCAGCCGTCCTGGGCATCCAGCTGCCACCGCCGCCGCCGCCCCCACCGGCCCGGGGTTGGCGGCCGTGCGCAGCAAGGAGGAAACGTGAGATCAGAGCCGCTCACGCCTCTGGAACGCTCCCCACAGATTAGCAAATGAGCCGCGAAGGCTGCACAGCCTGGGCCAACAACCAGCCCCTGGCGGCCCCGACCCTCTTGTCCACCATCAGCTGGGGAGGTCTACAGAGTCGGTCCAAACTGCTCTCTGTGTACCCGCAGCACGCACCCAAGGATGGCCTCATTTATCGAAGCTTCCATTTCTTTGTCTGATGGCTCCGTTAAAAGACTCAAGACATTAACCCCTGCGCTCCAACCCCCCTACCACTACCATGTCCAATGGGCCCCGAAAATGTTAATTATTCCAGAATTCTATCATTCTCTGCAGTTTTCAGTTTTCTGTTCCAACAGTTCTTACAGACGTAATTGTAACAATACATGAAGACTGTCGTTTGCAAGTATCTTCCCCACTGCCCTTCACTCCTCTCTGAGCTTGGAGCCCAAGTGGAAATTAGATTACGGACTCCTTGGTAGAAAGCAGGTGCTAATGTATTTTATAAAAACATCTCCTGAGGAGAACTAAAATGCCTAATGGTCACAGAGATGGTAACAACTTTACAGACCCTAAATAGGGCTAGTGGTCAAATACTAGTTATAGCATAAAAACCTGTAAACTTGCCAGTCAGAAAGAGGTGGACGGTGTTAATTCTTTGAACTGCTATTTGGGGGTGGAACAGGGAAGACCAGAAGACTACATATGTTATGAATAATATTGATATTGATGCTTAGAAATCCAACTTCATCCCATTTTCCTCTGAACTTTAAATAAAATGCATTAGAACTACATTTGACCAACAGTTTCACAAGGATTATGGCAAAATCTAAGAACTGAATGGCCCCATCTTCTCCTGATGCTAAATGAAGCATTGACGGACAGAACTATGACTTTCATTGACTTGCAATTCCCATTATCTTAACTCTTTAAATTACACGTCAGACATCACCAGCTTTTAAGGATGAAGATGTAAAACATTTTTATAGGTTCTTTTCAGTTTGGTAGCAATAAAAATAATAGGTAGCAACCTACTATTATCATATTGAAATATTAGGGTAGGGGAATGGGTCAAACAAAAATGAATTAAAGGCACTCTTCAGGTTTGCACCCACACATACATCAAAAGCTGAGAGGAAGAACATCTGTAATGCCTTGTATATACATCGTGTGGATTCTCTGTGAACATAATTGAGAATGATAACTAATAAGCCTTCAAAATTCATACTCCACAGACCAAGTGTGATCAAAATCACCAAGTTCAACTCCTTTCCCTATGTACCTAGTTCTAAGTCTATAGTCCCACAGAAGCGGATACTAATAATGCAGCAGATCGATTTCCCTAGGCTGCTTCTTTGCATACTTTTCCTCTCTGTTGGTATAACAAATGGAAAAACAAAACCCCAAAAAGTAGCTAAATGTCACACAGCAAACATTCGTAAAATGCTTGTTGTTGATGAGAGCAATATGATAATTCATTAACCAAAGAAATGGCAACATAAAAAGATCAAGTTCCTATGGTAATTAATATTCATGTGACATTTTTATTTGCCATCGGATCTTTTTTAAGGCTACAAATCAATTTAAAGCCACAAGGTATTCTATCCCTTGTGGTATTCATTCATACTTAGTTTTATTGCTTTAAGGAAGTGTAGTGGTATCATGCATCAGCATGGTTAGAGACAAGGCAGGAAAAGAAGGGGTAGTCGTGATCTGGGGAGACAAACAGCTGATTTTTGCGTAGATAAAATGAAAGCTTAGAATGTGCCCAAATAAATGTTACACCTGGGGTTGCAAAATGAATAGTGTATGAAGACTACTGTGAAAAAAAAAGCAATAAATACAAAATACATTTTAAAATAAGGATAAGGATACTTGATTCCCTTCCCCCACCCATTTTCTTCATTTTATATTCAGAATGGCTACGAAGCACACACACATCCTTGTATATAACACGGTTGAATAGTTAAGCTAGTTTGTATTATGTTTTCTTTTGTGGACATTTCTTTTATAAAAGGAGAAAACCTGGGGTTTGAATCTGAGGTCCTGGCCATTTGAGACAATGCCAAATTATTGTCTCTCTGTAGCGATAATTACATAGAATGGTTTGTCCAATGTCTGACCATTCCTACTCCGTGGAAATGACTAGCACTACAGTAGTATTGGGCTTCTGTTTGGATCATGCCTTTTGAGCTTTCATTTCTATACTCCCTTTCTGTCTCCATTTTGGGTCACTTCTACTGGCCTCTGCTGACAAATGGTTGCTTCTACATCAGTGGTTAATCTCCACGGCCAAATGCATGCAATGTAAAATCTGATGATTTATACTTGATACATTTATAATGTTTCTGATATTATCAACTTCAAAAACATCAATAGTAAAGGGTGCCTTTGCTTTATAGCATTCTAATAATGACTTTTTTAATTGATGAAAATAACTCTGTAAATTTGAAAATACCAGTAACCCCAAAACAGAAAACATTTTTATAGAAAATAAAAATTGTAAAAGGAAAAAAAGAGCTTTATTATTTTTGACTGGACAATACCTGTTTTAATTGCATATTTTAGAGTCGTTTGGCAATGCATCAAAATTTCCTCCAAATTTTGTGGTTGGTCTGCCAATTCCCAGTTATACTCTTGAAGGAGCTCATTAGGGTAATGGAAATCAATCACTTTGGTTGATCTATCGAAACTTTTCACCACATACTGAAGCAAAATGTCCATAACGTCTTGCAGAAACGCCAAAGTGGGCCTTTCTCCATCACATGCTGGCAGCAGGTCTAAAGAACGGAATAAAAAATGCCACATTTTAATTTTACCGTGAAAATATCCAGGCAAGATCTTGATTCGGCAATTTCTCTTTGGATTGAGAGATGTTGTGCTTTAAAAATCTGGAAACGCAGAGCGTTTTCTTTAAAGGGGAGGTATTTTTCAAAGACGAAGGAAAGAGAAATTGCGGTTTCTCCCCCCACCCCAAATTAATTCTTGCATTTCAATCCACAACGTGTTGTTTGCTTTCTTTTTAAAAAGACTATGCCTCCATTCATCTGTTTCACAGGGGTCCTTCCAAATGTTATATCTCAGTAAATAATCTTAAACGATTATGGAAATACGTCACATCAGAAATGTTTGAGGATTGCCTTTGGGCAAATCAGGCAAAGTGGAGCATGCAATGTTAGGATCTCTGACCCATTAAGATGGCTCGCTATTTCCCAAGTCTGTGTGTGTGTGTGTGTGTGTGCGCGCGCTAGCGCGCTCATTTATGTGACTGAGTGTGTAAACATAGGGGAGTAAAACCCCTGTACAGGTCTCATGTGAATGTAATAGTTTTCCCGTGAAACTGCATCTATGAATTACTCTTGCGATCTAAAGACCTAGAACGTCTCAGCAACCAAGTCCTATTCGTTTCAGCGGCCACCAAGAAGCCGACCTCAAGGTTCAGCGCGCGCGGGGACCTCCGCCAAACGCAAACCCAAGGGCGGCTCTGGGACTAGAGCGCCGAGGCCCTGGAGTCCCCTTGGAACGCCCGCGCCCAACGCTGCGCATAGGCCGGGGTTGGGGCTCAGATGAAGGGACAGGCACAGTGTTTCTCGCTTACAGCTGAAGATTCACGCAAGGTCCGCCCGCCTCCGCCCTGATTCTCGACGACTCGGGTCAGGGCCCTGGCACTGGGTCCCTTTTCGTCGCGGTGGGTGGGGCTGTGCGAGGGACAGTGGTTCCCGGGGACCTCACGAAGCGCATTTACCTGTTGCATGTAGAAACGCATAGTTGACATCCGATTTGGGGCAGCTGCAAGGCTTCTGATTACAAGCGCAGGCGGCCTTCCGGGAGGGGGCCCGCGGGGGCTGGCTCCCGCCACTCTCCGAGGGCTTCTCGGCGTCTCCGTAGAGCAGGGCTAGGCAAACACAACGAGAGCGCTGGTCAGCCGGCTGCCGACCCCGGGTCCCTCGCCCCTGCCTATCCTTGGCCAAGAAACCTCAGCTCCGCTGTTGGGGATGCGGAGGTGAGAAGGTGACATTGCCCCGCGGGACCCAGAGGCGACTGACTGGCCGTGTTCGATTCCCTCCCCACCCCAGGGCACTCACCGCACAGCTTGTTTCCGATGCCGCCTGTGAACTTCTGAGCCACCTGACACCAGGCTCTCGCTGCAGGGAAAGACAGGTAGGAGGACAGAAAGGCAGAAAGAACGGCAGACGTGTGAAATTTCGTTCTACCGGAACAAACGCACTAAACCCGGGGTGGGGAAAAGGGCCGCCGGGAGCTCCGCACAGAGGACAGGTGCAGGAGGGGCGCGGCAGCCAGGCGGCCCGGCCCAGCCCGACCTTATGTTCGCTGATTTGTTTTCAAGAGAAACCCAGACTCCAGCCCTTTGCACTTGCCTTCCAGGTGCCAATAGGAACGTTCAGGCAACCCCCCCCTTCCTGCCTTGCGAGTTTTCCTAGATATCGAAGCTGTCCATTTTCCTCGCAGGCTCTCCTTCCAGACCAAGAATTCTCTCCCATTTTTCCCCTTTTCCCACAGCCACTCTATCCCTCTACAGGGTCCAGACACCAAGACGGTGGGAGTGCCCCAGGCCCACGGAATTCGGTTTCGAGGAGACGCCTCTGTGTTTGGGGGGCTCTCCCAAACTTCACTGAAAGGAGTCTGAGATTCTTGGGCGTCTTTCCCAAGATATAAGGGCATGTGGGGTTTTGGTCTCTTGGGACATCAGGGACCTACAGCGAGGGCAGGGCGAAGTGTCCTAAGTTTCCTGTTGCAGATGGAAAAACCTCCTTCGTCTTCCCTAGCACTGCAAACCCCAGTCCACCCGCAAAGCTTTCCTGGAGCAGATCCTTGTTCCCCTACCTGTGCCGGGGTTCTCGGGATCCCCGGAGCCATCTTCAGACCCGAAGGACCAAAAGCCGGAGCCCGGAGAGGCCATCAGCGCTGTGCGACTGGAGCGGGTCGCCTCCGAGTGCGAACTGTCGGCGAGTTGCCCTCGGCTCGGCTCGGCTCGGCTCTGCGCGCGCGTGCGTGAGTGTGGCGGGAGGATGGTACCGTGTGGGGACCCGCGCGGCCGTGCGGCAGAGGGTGGGTGTCACACAGGGACAGGAAACGTGCGTGTCTGCGTGTTAGTGCGTGTATGTGTGCTGGGGTTAGGGCTTAGAGACGTGGCTGAGGTTAGATAGGGAGGGAGACCGAAGGGTCCGCGCCGCAGAGATATGGGAAAGCGCCGAGCGCCCGAACTGCTTTTGAAGGGGAAGGAGTCCAATCCGGATGGGTGAGGGGGCGGCGGAGAGAAAAAAAAAATGGGAGCGGGAGGATGCGAGGCAGACGGTGCTCACGAGCTGGAGTCAGAGCGTGTGGGCGGGAGGCGTTCAGGGGAGCCCCTGGGGAGCGCTAGCCGCAAGCCTGCAGACAGCCCCCGCGGGCTCGGGAGCGCTGTCCAGAGTGCTAACGCGGCAGACTGCGCGCGGCTTCAGCGAGGGGTAGACCAGACAGACCTTGGCGAGGCGGAGCCGGTGGCCGAACCGAGTCACACACAGGCATCGATTGGCGTATTGTTTGAGGTCTGGCTCCTGCTGCCGGGAAGGAGGCGCGATTTCCGCGCCGCCTTCCTCCAAGACGGTGCTGAGGTCGCTGTGACCTCGAGAGTCCCGGCGGCTGGGCTGGAATCACGAGCGGTTCGTGAGCTTGGGGAGGGGACGGTGGGGGGAGGGCGCCTACGCACTGAAAGGCTCATTTCAGCTCTTGAGTGGAGCCTGACGCCTTCCTACTGAGCCGCGCGGTGGTCGGGAGCGCGTCATTCCCGTGCTTCGGGGAGCGCGGTCGCCGAACCCACCGTCCAGGATCTGAGTGACGGCTGGGAGAAAGACTGCTGATTGAGGCAATTAAAATCCATGCAGGAGCCTATCACCGAGGACCTGGGCTGCGGAAAAAAAAAAATAAATAAATAAAACGAATGGAAACTTCTTGGAGGGGGGCGAGGGAGAACTACTAGAATCAGCAGGCAGGATTGACAGCTGATAGGGTCAGCTGATCGGGTCATTTGGTGACCTGGCCCGCGGAGGCGTGGAAGGGTTTGCTGCTTCCGTATGACCGGAATCGACGTGTGCGTGGGACGCATGTACAGTTTCCAGCTAAGCAATCTGAGCTTTCCAAATTCAAGGCGGAAAGAAGGCATCGCCTGCTGGGCCCTCGAGTCTGCAGGCCTCAAATCGATCATCTCCTCCCCACCCCCAACCCCTCCGGGAATCTTCACGATAGCGGGGGAAGGGTAGTGGGGGCGGCGAGATTCACTATTTCTGAGGCCTGGTGGGAAGGGGTTTCTTCTCTTCTGATAAAGTCAGAATCGCGACTCTCGTACAATATCCTTTACGTTAAAAGCTGTTAAACAAAGGGAAGACGCCCTGAGACATTTGGGGCATGTTGAGTTCGCGCTGCTTCTCTTGGTAGCGGAGATCAGCGTCACGCACATCTTGCGGCTCCTGGGCTCTGAGAGAGAGGCCGAGGAAGACCCTGGAAAGGCTGCGTCCTGCCTTCCGCCGCGTGCATTCCCTTGAGCGAACGTTTTTCATTTCCATTCTGTTCACAAGCCCTCATTTCTCTGCTCTCCTCAATCAAGTTACCAAAGCCGCTGCCAAAGCAGAGACTCACGGATCCTCTCTTGGCCACAGCCCTTCGATCCTCGCTTAGGGAGAGCGTCGTGGGGCCTGCGTGGCCGCATTCAAGCCCAAGTCCTACGTCTCAGGCACGCGGGAGCCTGGTAAAGTCTTTCCACGAAGCTTTGTCTTCTTTCGTGCGCGGGAGAGGAGGGGCACCAGGATCCAAACCCCTGCCCCCGAGTGTTGGCAGGGAAGGGAGCTGGCCAAGGTCCTGCTGTTAGACTTGTTGCAAAACCGGCTGTGTCGGGAGGCCTGCCTCCGGCCGTGGGCGCTTAGTGGGCATGGACCCAGGCCTCAGTGTGGCCACCTTCTCCGGAGCTCTCGGCTTCAGAGGACCCAGGTTACAACGCTAGGGTGTAAAGACTCCGTGGTTCAGCCGTCTGCGCACGGGCAGGGCAGCTGCGCGGCTCTCGCTCCAGCAGTCGGAGAGATCAGTTCTTTGTTTAAATCCACAACAAATTCTGCAATGTTTTGCTTCAACCCAGATCGCTGGGGTTGCAGAACTTCTCTGCAATGGATAAGTGGTCGAAGACATAAAGATTCTTTAAAACAAGCTTTTAAAACACTCACAAAGCCCAGAAGGAAGAAACGGATTAAAACACACGGAAGGTAGAAACCACAACACCTGTACTTAACATAATTTTTTTTTTTTTAACGCGGCATAAAATCCCACTGTTTAAACTCGATTAAATCCCACAGCTCTGGAGTACTTTGAGTCTAATGGTGGTATTTAGATTTTTTATTTAACACACCCTACTTCACTGCACTCAGGGATCTGATTTGTCTTCCCTTAACGTGGTCCCTCCCTAGACGGCAATTTGCTTCATAAAGACTTTGATTTTGTAAAGGAGCCCACTCCCCCCACTCCTGGGCTCAGCACTGGAGATAACAAAAGAGCTCAGTGAGGTAATAATTACAGTCATTAGTTCACAAAGGAGGCAGCCACAGAATGGGAAGGGGGGGCAGCACTCTGGGGAAAAGCTTTCGAAGCTTCTTTCTCAGCAGGGGGCGAGAGACCCAAGCTCCGGGTGCTGCTCTCCTGGGCAGGTTTCCTGGGTTGACCTATTTTTTTGTCCGTGGGTTACCCAGAGATCACACTACAGGTCTCCCAAAGAAGAATGTCTGCTACAAGTTTTCCCTTGAGTCTTCCCAGGGCCCAAATGTCAAAGGACAGAAAAAGGGAGATGGAAAGAGAGAAAAAGAAAAAGGAGAGAAAACAAAGAAATACAAAAGAAAAAAAAGGGAAATAACACTGAAACCTTTCACTGTGTGTTTGCGATTCCCTTTTTCAGTTCCACTGAAAAAGGGGGTGGAGAGTTTAGGGAGGGTGTCTATTGCCTCCCAGTCCAGTGACGGAAGGGCTGGGCTCCAGGTCTCTGGTCCACTGTGGGCCACCTCAGAAGCTTGAAGAGGCCTGGTAGCCTAGCAGCGGAGCTCAGCTTTTTCCCCCAGAGGGCCTCCCGGTGGTGGGTGGCTGCGTGGGTTGGGGCGTGGGAACTCGATTCACGACGCGTTCCAGAATCTCTCCCCTCCTTGACAGTGGGCAGCGCGCCCGCGCTGGTTTCACTGGTGCCTGTGTTAGGCCCAGCCTGCAGCCCGTCACAACAGCTGTCACCCCAAGGGCTGACTCCTGAGTTGAGGCGGCAACCAGAACCTAGAGAAGGAGCAGGGCCTACAGTGCACCTGAACTCTGAGCTCTGCTCTGCCACAGCGGGAGGTTTCCCGTGGAGCTGGTCTCATCTGTAAAGTGAGGAGGCTGACCGAGTTATCTTTCGGGGGACTTTTCGGCCTCAGCATTTTGGGTTGGAGAGTACCTTACATCTGATGGGCGAGCTGCGCAACAAACACTCACCCGCTCTCACTCGATCCTCCAAAAATTTCCCCCAAGTCTCCTGGTTCTGGGCCGCAGGTGCAACATACCCCATACCCCAAACCCATCTCCCAATTCTGTCCTCCTGAAATCATCTCACCATCCCTCCTGACGCTCTTCAGACAGCGTAGACACGGATGGTGTCAGTGCCATAGAAGAGCTCACCCAGGTTTTAAAATGAGATGCAGTCAACTGGGGAAGACAAACCTCTGCCCACCCGTTGCCCTCCCCTCTCTCTTAAATACACCAAAATTCGGAGCCGAGGAGATTGCCTTAAATCTGCAGACTAGGAGAACCTAAAAAACTTGACAGTTGGCTCAATGGGGCTAAAGGTGTGAGTGCCAACGCGCAGTGTGGAGGGATTTGGGGGATCGTCCGGAGGCCAAGTTTGGGTGGCAAGACCTGGGTTTTAACGTAGATGGTATGTTTGTTTGGGAGGGTTGGAGACGGGGGCTGTTCGCTGGAGACAGGCACCGCCGCCCCCCTGCCTGGGCACCTGCACCCGCGCAACTGGACGGGAGTTGTCCAGTCCTAAAGGGGGAATATCTGTGGACCAGCCCCGAAAGCCACGGACCTTCCAAGGCACTTCCTTTATTTAATAACCGCGGTAACCGCGGGAAGGGAAATCGCGAGTGTGAGATAAAGTTCCATCTTCAAAGCTTCCCCCGCCCTCGCCTCTCCTCCCACCCAGGCTTTGTTTTGCTCGCCCCTCGAGTGTCCCGAGGGCCTGGGAGAGCCGTTTCCAAGGGAAAAGAAATCTGTGAAGTCAAGCAAAACGACGGGGAGGGATCGGCGAGAGCTCAGGCGCAATCGGGTCCACAGGAGTTGCAAATGAGTGAACAAAGAGATACACGGGGGGCCAGGGACTGGGATGCCCGGACTGGCGGGCTGGTGGGAGTGGAGGGTGCCGGAGTGAGGGGACACGGTGGCCGAAGAACTCTCACTTCTCCGCCTTCGAAGAGTTGGGCCAGGCACTCGAGGGGTGAGGGCAGCGGGCAGCCCATGCCAGGGTCAGGGCCTCGGCTTCAGCTCCCTGTGGTGCTAGCGTCCGAGGGTCTCCCGCTTTGGCCCGTGCAAAGCCCTGCAGTCTGCGCACATTCCCATGGGGTGGCCCCCGGAACAGCCGGACTACACCTGCTGCACGAGGCGCTGCCGCTGGGAGGTCTTGCGCAGGAGCCTCCTGTAGTCGTAGGGGTTGGCTGCGGAATCCTTTTCCTCCTGCTCCTGATTCTCCTGCGCCCAGCACCTGCAGCGAGACCCAGAGTCAGCGGCGCCAAGCGAGAGCGCCGCCCCGCCCACCCAGCTAGGCGGTTCTACTCCTCACACCTCCCACCACTGGCCGACATTTAAGAGCCGCACACTCAAAACATCAGGATAGTGGCCAAATGTAACCGCGTAATTTTCTCAGAAGGTTTTCAGTTTTCCCCAAGCAGGCGGGGGAAGCTGGTGACTCTGTCTTCAGATGACAGCTAGGGAAGGCGTCAGAACGTATAGCTGAGAGAGCTCAGCTTCTCTCCGTCTGCAAGAACTCACAACCAATAAACAACTATTTGTTTTAGTACCTTAATTTTCTTTAAACACATTTTGGTCAAGCAGGAAAGTTCAAAGTGCCTAAATAGACAACCATCGTTTTGCATTTTAAAACCGCTCAAACGTTTCTCTGCAGCACTCCTGGCACATCTGATCCACCACTGCTAGCTGGGCGCCCAGTCAGCTCTTTCGAGGAGGCTTTTGGGCCACTTTTCCGGAACCTACACCTGGGAAAGCCTCCCAGCTTTACCTTCAGATTCTGCAACTTGCCTGAGGAAGAAGGTGCTTCCTTACACAGCTACACAGATGTATTCATTTACTTATGCCTACTAAGTGTTAGCCGTCAGTGTAGGCTAAAGGTGAACTAAAGTCCCCAGGCTCATGGACTTTAATCTAGTATGGGAGAGGACCACAGACAACCTTCATGTGCCACGTGGTGAGAGGGGAATGCAGACAAGTAAGGCAGGCTAATGAGATAAGACTGATGCAGTATACAAGCAATTACATTGAGGGTGACCAGGAAAGGCCTCTCTGATAAGGTGACATTTGAGAAGAGACCTGAAGGGAAGAGGAGGGGTGGGGCAGGCAGATCTCTTAGGGAAGAACAGTCATTCCAGGGCAATGGGTCAACCAGTATAAAGGCCCTAAGACTACAGTGTGTATATTGTGTTCCTGGAATGACAAGGAGGCCATTATGGCTTGAGCAAGGATTGAGAACAGGAGGAATGAAGGGACAACTGGCAGATAATTGAGTGCTTTGGGACCATGGCAAGGATCTGAATTTTACTTAGAGCTAGACAGACATTGGAGGGGTATGAGTGGAGGAATGGCTCATTAAAGGATATGGTTGCTAGAGTAAGTAAAGTAAGGAGGTCTGTTACAAGATATTGCAATGGTCCCAGCCAGACTGAGAGCAGCTTGGGTGAGGCTTAGAGAAGAGGAAAGAACCGATCAGGTTTGAAAGAGTTTGCTGATACATCGGATGTGGGGTGTAAATGAAAGGGATCAAGAAGGTCTCCAAGGTTTTTGGCTTAAAACTGGAAGGATAAAGTTGCCATTTAATGAGAAGGGGAAGGTTATAAGAGGAGCATATTTGGGGGAAAGAGGAGGATAAATATTTTGGTTTTGGTTTTGCAAAGTTTGAGATATTCATTAGATAGTCAAGAGAAGATGATGAACAGGCAGTTGGATATATAAATCCTAATCCAGACTAGAGATTTCAGTTTAGGAATTTTAGGTACAGAGGTGATATTTAAGGTCATGACAGTATGTGTTGATAAAGCAAAGGACTGGGACACTCATGAGGAGAGGTCCGTGAAATGAGGAGATATCAGCAAAGAAGAATGAGAAGGAGCAGCCTGTGAGGTAGGAGGTAAATCAAGGGAAGTACTGTCCTAGAGGCCAATGCAGAAAATGAAGAAAATTTCAAAAGAAAAAATGAGAAATGCTTCTGATGGGACAAGATAAGGATTGAGAGTAGATCATGGGATAAGGCAGAATTGAGATCATCTTTGACCTTGGTAGGGGCCGTTTCAGTGGTGTGGTGGGGAGGGAATCCTGTGTGCAGTGGCCCAAGAGGGAATGGGAAGCAAGAACATTGAGGAGGAAGGACTGCTCTCACAGAACTCTTTTTTGCTATCATCAAGAGCAGGAACATGGGGCTTGGAAGGGGGAATGGGTCCAGGGTGTTTTTTTATGATGGGTCCAACTGCATCAGTTCACAGACTGTCGTAAATGGTGCCGTAAAGAGGAAAAACACTCAAGATGCAGAAGAGGGAGGGGACAGCTGCAGGACAATGTTCTTGATAGATGGAAGGACCTGGATTCAGGGCACAACAGGAATGTCTGGCCTTAAATAGGACGACAGATGCCCTCGGTAGTAAGCTGAGGGAAGTCTATGGGCAAGTGGTAGATTTGGCGGTGGCAGTATGTGTCTGTTCTCTATTATTTCCCAGTAATATAGGAAAGAAGGTGAAAGCAAGGAGGTTTTGAAGGTTTGAGGAGAGAGGAAGGGGTCTAAAAGAGTGGACTGGGAAAGTGGTACAGCGGAATTTTAGGGAAGTATTGCAAAATAACTCTAAGGGCCTGCCCCTGGTGTGCGCTCATATAACTTGAGTGAGATTTGGTTGTGTTTTTCTCTAGCCATGTACAGCTGTGTAGGTGCAGGGATGGATTGGGTAGAAAGTTGGGTTTACCTAGTGCTGGGGTTTGTCGGTTGACTATAACTGAGGGAGAAAAGGGTAACTGATGGTATATGCAAAGCAGTGAAAATAATAATGAAAGGATAGGGCTAGATTTCTGCTTGTAGATGAACATGCTGTTATTCTGGTCCATTCTGAATAGGGAATTGTAAAAAAAAAAAAAGACACCTTTGAGAAGGTCTTTAGGGCATCTTGAGCTCAGCGGATACTTGACAGGGAAGGTCTTGGGTAGCATCATCATGGGCATCTACAGGGCAGGTGATCATTCTCCTCTGATGAACTGACTTGAATTCTCATGTCTATTCAGCTCATTTCCGTTATGAGAATATTGAGTATCAACCCTCTGCTAGGTACACCAGACACATTATCTCGAATTCTAAGGACAGCTTGGCAAGACCTGAAGTTCTCCTTAGCCTTGATCTGCACATGAGGAAACAGACCAGTTCTACCTGATAGAGCACGTGAGGAGTGGAGTGAGGGTTCAAATCCATGGCCACACCACTCAGATCTCATACTTTCCCCACTGTATTCCTCTGTCTCTTTGCTGCTGGTGCTTCCTTCATGATTTTCCTATCCCTTAACCAAGGCACTCTTGTTCCAGTTTATTCCCCCACCCTTTACCATCCTCGCTGTAGCTCCTTGTTATAATGACAACCTGGCTATGCCTTCAGAACCCCACCTCTCTCATTATTGCTCAACACAGACCCCACTAAGACCCACCTTAGGAGGACAGGAGGGAACATCAGTTTTCTTGTCTTCTAATGACATTCTCTAATCACTACCTACTACTGCTTTTACTCATTTAAAATCCAGGAGACTCTCAACTTCATCACTGCTGTGGTCTCTGATTCCCAGACCCACTCATACCTTCCTGGGTGACATTAGTACCTGGTGTGTATGTGTGCTCACATATTCAATATATGGTATGGAAAGTATTATCAGAATAATATACTTATAAGTATATAAAATAATATACTTATTTATATATAAGATATATATTTGTCATAATAATTTAATGTATATAATAATTATATATATATTCTTTCTGCAATAATATCTTCCAATATAAGTCTTATGCCAAGTTTCTCTGTCCTCAAATGTCTTTTAGAGCTATTTTTTTGTTTTTTATTTTCTATTTTATTTGTTTGTTTGTTTTAGAGGTAGTATTCAGTGATTCATCAGGTACATATGACACCCAGTCCTCATTACATCAATTGTTTTCTATTTTAAATCCAAGATCCCATCAAAGTTTACTTAGGGTACTTGTAGTTTTATCTTTTTAGTCTTCCTTAGCTCAGAAAAATCCTCTCTTGGAATTACCTTGTTTGATCATTTACTCTCTCTCTGGAGTCAAGCTCCTTGGTGATAAGGATGGCTTTGTGTGCCCCCCTGTGTCCACGCCTTCCTCAAGCACGCAGCACAGGGCTTTGAACATGGAGGCAATAGAGTAGTGATCCAAGTTGTTGACTTGAAACTCCAAAAGGCCTGTGTTCAAATCATGGTTCCTTCACTTTCTATCTGGGTGACTTTGCATTCGTTAAACGTTGTCGGCTTAGCATCCTCATCTCTAATATGGAGCGCTAAGAGGTACGGCCTCACAAGTTTGCTGTGAGGATCAAATAGCTGAACAGCATAGTGTCCAGGCCAAAGGAAGCACTCAACCAATGGAGGCTTCTAGCATTCTCATTCTAGTGAGTATTAACTACACATCCACAGACACCGCTGGAACCCCAGGCTGTATTTCAGGGACATAATGCTTTTACAGCAGATGTGTGTCTGTCGTTGAGGGAAGGGGAAAAAGAATATACTAGAGAGGAGGCAGATTGGGTTGTTAAAATGGGAAGCAGGTAAGTCAGTGGAAAACAATTTGAGCAAGAAGTGAAAAACCTTGGATTTTAGTTTACTAACGCAATGTGTAGCTTGGAGCCAGTCACTTAATCTTTCTGGGCACTTGTGCAGAAACCTGTGACTAGACTAAACTCTAAGCTGCACCAGTACGTTACAGGTCTTGACCTCAAGATACAAGACACACATCTCCTTTTGGAGACGAGGCAGAAATCAAGTAGATTACGGAAAACCAAATAAAGATGAAGAGAGCCACCATTCATGGAACCTCTCCCCTATGCCACATGTCCTTCCCATTTTGCTTAATCTCTAGAACAATGTGGTGAGACAGTTATGAGTGAATCCTTTTCCAGATGTGGAAACAAGCCTCGACAGGTTTGGTACTATGAGCAAGGTCCCTCAACTACCAAGTGGCAGAATCAGGATCCAAATCTAAGACCCACTGACTCTAAAACCTCTTGTCTTAACTACCGGGTCATACTGTATAAAAGAGATGGGGAGGGTTGTGAGTGCCCAAGGCTCACGGGAGCTTGACTTAGGATTTTGGAAGAACAGCTTCCCATAGGCTGTCATTACTCCCTTTTCTTGTATACCACATTTCCATTTTACTTTGTGCCCTCAATTTCAAAACTTCATAAAGAATTTTTTTGGGGGAAAAAATTCCCAAAGTAGTAAATAAGCTACAAATGGTCTAAGATACTTTGTGTCAAACAAAGTTAGAGGCGAACTGAGAGGTCAAGTCCAAAACACACATTTCGGGCACCTAGGTAGCTCAGTCAGTTCAGTGTCTGCCTTCAGCTCAGCTCATGATCTCCAGGTCCTGGGATCAAGCCCCACATTGGGCTCCCTGCTCAGCAGGGAGTCTGCTTTGCTCTCTGTCTCTCTCCCTTTGCACCTTCCTACCGCTCGTTCTCTCTCTCAAATAAATAAAATCTTGTAAACCCTCCCCAAATCCCACATATTTCTATATGAATCTCTCTTCCAGATATTATTTTGGTTTGATGTCATGGATTCTAAGAAATTATGCAGCATAACTGGGAAGCCAATAGGAGTTTAAGATTACACTGGTTAGAACTTAAACACAGATCTTGGATATGGTTTATTGCTTGTAATCAGTATGACCATTTAATTTATCATCCAAAGTGAGGTATTTCTTAAATTAAAAAAAAATTTTTTTTAAAGATGTTTATTTATTTGAAAGAGAGAGAGAGAGCGCACGTGCACATGCAAGTTGGGGAAGGGGCAGAGCGAGAGAATCTTCAAGCAGACTCCCAGCTGAGTACAGAGCCCCAAAAGCCCATGGGATCATGACTTGAGCTGAAATCAAGAGCCACCCAGGTACCCCTAAAGTGAGTTACTTTTAAGAGAGGGTGCTATTAACAATGACACCAAGAAAATAGGTATGAAACTGGGTTGTCTGAACACCTACCATAATCCTTGAGTTTTCTTTTAAACAATGCATCAGTCTTAAGAGGCAGTATTCAGTGAGAATATTTTGCTCTAGTCCAAACAAACACAATGGCAGTGCTTTAGAAATGGAACTGGGAGTAAACTGTGGAGAAGGCTTGTTCTTTAGGAGGTCGCTTATTACCTTTCGTTAGCATTAAAACCTTGATGCTGGTATTCTCCCTGTTGTCTTCCTTCTCTTAAACCAGGGTTATGTTCCTTCGGTGCCGAATGACTGGGCAAAAATTCCTTATAATAGAAATCTTCCAGGTCTAATAATTTTCCCTGACTGTAAACAAACACATAAACACATCATAGTTTTGGTCTACTTTTCTACTCAATCTTACAGGATACTGGTTTTCTTCTTTTATCTTGTATAATTTAGGAGTAACACATCCATGCCCACAGAAACAAGAGGAGTCTTGGAATGCATACAACAGTATAAACCATAAGTTAAAGAGAAAAAACGATACCCTCATCTCTCACTTTTACGAGAACATTAGCTGCTAGAGCAGGTTTTCCTGGCTTCATCTCATTTACCTTCGCACAAAACTAGAAGCTGCCAGACAGCCAGTGACTGCAAAGTTCTTGTTTGGCCAGTCTAGGGCGGGTTCACAACTGACCCTTGGGCCAGTCTAAGAAAAGCTAACCTTTAGGTGCCAACACACAGCATCTTCCAATTTTCTCAGCCATCCGTTAAGTACAATGATGATAGTGTTTCATGATCTCACCTTACTTCCTTCATAGGTTACTTTCTGTCCTCTCCTTACGGTTGGCCTGTAGTGGGCTAATTTTTGTGCTAAATTTTAATTCCCGCACATGATATACACATGGGTGTGTGTGACCATCATAATTCTTGGATTTACCCATACTAGTTCTGGTTCCTGTGGTGCTCAGTCCCTATAGTCTGATGGGACTTCAGACGAGGTAAACAGGTAGAGGTCTGGAAGACGACCACATGTTACAGTGTTTCTGGGGCAAAGTGCTTTTCCAGCGACAGATATCGATTTACAAATGAACTTTCAGAATGCCACTGATGCATAAGTCAAGTGCTCAGTGTCCACTGGTGCTTAATAGAAGAACCCTCGATTGTTCTTAGCACTCTCTGGAAGTCAGTTCATTGCAATAAGGTTTTAACATTAAAATGCAAAAGTACCGGTGGGCTGAAACGTTACAGGAAAAGGGGACTGGTGTGAGTCTAAGCTGTTACAGGTGACACAAACCTTATTTCCTGACAGATCCATAAACAGTACAAGGAGTGAGATTTAGCATGTGTTGAAGAACAAAAAGCAAAGGAGTTTGGGAAAAGAAAGTTCAGGGACACAAGCATGTTCAAATTGTCTGATCAAAACCATGTCAACGGACGAAGAAAAGCAAATTCTGTATTGGGACAATACAATTCATTCATAAACTACTGGAGTTCTTAATGTATGCCTTGCACTTTGCTAGCTCAATATATTTCCAATAGGTAAGATGATCTTCTAAATGACATATAAAGCATATGTTTATAATAAAAGTAAGTGTATTGAGAGGATGCTACTTTCCAAATCTATCCACATAAGACAGATGATTTTTTTAAAAGGGGACTGTCAATCGTAATTTGAACATATGGAATTATATTTTGGTTTGATGACACTGAAATCTAGAAATAATAATTTACCTATCTTTCCTTGGTCTTCGTTTTTCTTCTTGGATTGACTTCTAAAAGGAACAGAAAAAAATTAAATCAATAAAAAAATTAAAAATCAATATAATAATAGAACTAAAATAATGTAATCAATAGAAAATAATTGATATATTTATTATAATCTTAACATATAAATATATTTGTTCCTATAAAGCCAACTTAGAAAGAAGCAAGTGGATACAATGTTTTAAAAATCGAATGAAATACAATTCACTCAAAATTTGCCAATTATGAATTTGTGATTATATTTTACCAGGCCTGGACTGTAATTAATCTTTGCATTCCATGCCCAAAAGAGAGTTTGCCGCATAGTGGCCAATTACAAGATTACCTAAGATTACCTAAGGTCCATCTAGCTACCAATGAGAAAACATGTATCAGAATTCCTGGAAAACCCGTCTATGACACATACAGTGGGACAACACATACAGTGAGTTAGGCAGGTTGATTCCTTTGAAGTCTTGTTTCTATGTCATTGTTGTCCGCTGGCAAAGCAGATGAGTGGACAGTGAAGGCAGGTGTAACAGTTCACAAAAGAATGGAAGTGTGGCTTCCCTAACCCACAGAAGCCCATTTATGGGGTAAAAGTAAGAGCACAGATGATATATGTGTTCATTTGCAAAATTTTCTCCCAGTTGAGAACTTGGTGTATCAAGGCACAAATCACAATATGTAAGCCTGGATTTAATTAGATATGTTTTAATCAAGACCTCAGTCTGAACTCTAAGGAAAGGTACTTCATTGTACCTTACACACAAAGCAGTATCACCTTTTGAATTGTAACACCCGTAATGTGTTTCATTATGTGTGCCAGTGCAAGGTATCTGGACTCGCTTATTTATATGTTGTAAGAGCCTGCCTGACTTCGAGGCTGAAACAACAAATAGCACTCACCTTGAACAAGCTAAAGATACGGCAATATTCAAATATTAAGTCGCACCATAAACACGCAAGACAACAAAAATGGCAAATAACAATTGTTTGTCAATATCGAAGGTTGTCCCTAGTATTTTTAGGCACACTAAATCATTTATCTTTCTTATGATTTATCATTGGTAATACACTAAAACGTCAGATGAGTCAAACAGTTCATAGTTTCATCTCTTCTTGGTTGGTATTTTAGTGGGTGGAGGAGGTAGAAGGGAATGCTTCAATGTATCGAGTCTGGGAGCGGACTGTTCAAGGAGTGACCACGTAAGGGCAGGAGACCAATTACATCCCTGTCCTCCTTCCCATTTCCTATTACAGTCTTGATCCGATGCCCTGGGCCAGGAGGTGCTCACAAATAATTGTACTGCCACTGCCATAGGTACAATGGCCCCCAAGTGAATGATCCCTGTACCCCAGGTGGTGTTTTTTGGGGTTGTTGTTGTCCTAATATGACAAAGGCCCTGTCTCCTTGATCCATTATCTGAAAAGATGTCCCTTGTTCTTGGTAACCATTTTCTATAACCCAAAGTTATGCTTAACTTTGGTTATGCAACAGTACAGCATTCTGTTGAGTGATGGAGATCCCCTTTACACCACCACGAATCAAATAACCTTCTGGCCCTGAATTCTGAACCTGGAGATGACCCCTTTTTATTCAGGATCTGCATTTCCCTCTGGGAGGTGGTGTATATAATTTGGTTCTCAGTTACAGGAATTCTTAGTAGAGGGAATACCATTCAGGCTTATGCTTATATTTCACTCTTGGCCGTGCTAGAATTATCTAGAATTATAGAATTATAGAATTATGCTAGAATTATCACTCAATATTATATTTTTTCTAAAAATTATTTAAGGCGGTTTATCATGGAAGCAATTACACAAGCAAGGTAATAAGGTGGAAATTGTAAATAAGGAACATAGAGGACAAAAGTGTTAGGATGGAGCCTTATGTTTGTCCCTCAGTGTCCTGGCAGCTGGGGCCAAAAGGGACACACGAAACCGCACTCTTCATCATGAAGACGGAAACGAATTGTCCTTCAAGGGAGTGGCCTTAATACTAATTTTATCACCTGGAGTTTATATTAGTGGCATTTATTTAAAACAATGTTTTCAACAATAGTTCTGAAATGACAAACCACTAACTTGAAATTTGAAATGAAAAGAAAGAAGCAAATGTCCAGTGGCAGTTTCTTGCAGAGCTAGAGTAAAGAAGGGAGTGCAAGAAGGAGAGAAAGATGATGCAAGGAGCAGATGTTCTGGGGAGGCTATTTCTTGAGGAGGTCTTTGGAAGAGGGAAGCCTTTGCTTAAAGGACTCTCAAGAATCTGTCCTCAGTCAGCTACACTACAACCCCTCCTCAGAATTTTAAAATTCATATCCGTCACATTATGGTGGACACAATCTTACATTCCTTTTGGAAATACACGAACACTTTATTTACTTAGATGGCTTCACAAGGGTGAAGAAGGAGCCAAAAGGTAGAAGGAAAAAAAAAAAAAAAACACATCCCAACACCCAAACTACCTATTTTTCTTACCTACTTACTAGTTTAGGGAAGGTACTAGAGAATAATAAAACCGGAAGGACCTTTGAAGTGATTGTGTTTAGTTCCTCAGTTTTGGAGGAAACTGTGGGCCCATCACTTCTGCTGATGGCTGCACAGCTGAGTACCAGAAACAACAGGGTGTGTGTGCTCAGCTCACTCTGATTTTGGACACAAAAATAGCAATGTTTCAGGGGCGCCTGCGTGGCTCAGTCAGTTAAGCATTAACTCTTAATTTTGGCTCAGGTCATGATCTCAGGGTCCAGAGATTGAGCCCTGTGTGGGGCTCCCTGCTCCACGGAGTCTGCTTCTCTCTCTTTCCCCCACTCCCTCTGCCCTTCCCCCCGCTCCTACTCATGCCTTTCTCTCTAAAATAAACAAATCTTTAACAAAGTAGCAATGTTTCCTAGATGTAAGAGATTAAGAGCCTCACATCATAGAAGAGAGCTGGTATTGGTTTCGGGTAGTCAGAATGACCATGGAAAGAAGGGACCTTTAAGGAGAAACAAGAACTATAGGAAAAGGTGAAGCAACGGGGCACAGAGCTCATTGTGTGGGGAGGGGCAGGGGCTTGAATCCCATTGCTCAGCAGAGGGGCTGTAACTGCTAGTGAGTTCCTGCCTTCACAGAGCACATAGTCTGGAGTGGAGAGGCAGACAGGAGGAGAGAACACATATATTTCTTCATCTCTGAAGAAAATGAAGCAGGGCCAGGAGAATACAGAGAGATGGGATGCTACCTCATAAATCTAAATAAATACAACAATTTTTCCCTCAGTGGCCCTGGGTCATGAAGAAAAGGTTTATAGTGTGTAGTATAATTTAGAAAGAGTATCATGAAAACCATTTCAAATTACAGGGAGTGTTTTTGTTTTTGTTTTTGGAAACAGATCTTTTATTATGTGTGAATCATGAATTCATGTTCCTCCTTCAATTCAAATGATTTACCGGAAGTGTCTATAATGCATAATCTTCACTTATCGCATACCTCATTCCCTAGAGCCACATTCCTTGTGTCTTGGGTGTCTCTGTGTGGTTTGGTTGTTTCTTATATGAGGAGGGGGTTAGGCATGGCAGTTTTGGGGGGGGGGTTTCCAATGCCATAACCATTGCTTCCTTTTTCAGGAACTATATCCAAATCTTTGCTTCATTTTCCTCAACAGAAATGAGGTGCTTGGTTTGTATTTTATGTTTTCTCTTTTTTGGATGCAGTTGGTCATACTACATATAATAAAGAATACAACTCTTCTAAAGTCTTGAGATTTATAGATTGCACAATCCCGTCCTACATCCCATTCCATCCTCTGGAAGAAGTAGACCATGGTGCTCTCCATCAGTAAGCCACTCAAGATGGCCCAAAGGAGAGCTTTCAGTTGATCTTCAGGGTCACTTTAATTGTCTGAAAATTTGATTTAAGGACAAATACTGTAATGAGTGTGTTATCATGTTCCCAAATGACAGCTGGAAGCAGTAAGAGTTTCCCACAGCTAGATAATAATAATAATAATGCTTTCAACAACAAAATGAAGTTGAGGGTTTTTTTTTTCTTCCCTGCTGTCATTGTTCATTCTACCCACAGGAAAGTAAAAATGCCAACCAAAAAAGGCAGTTTGTTCCAGAGAAGTAACCGCAAACATGTTGGAGAAATCCCATTTCTTGGTATATCTGATGAAATCGTCAGGTTTGGTGCTCTGGTTTGAACCTTGCAGCCGCCACTACCTTAGGAATGCTTCACAAAGCAAACAAAATGTGCGGAGTTTTTCCTGCATGTTTGTTTTAGTATTGAAAAGAAGATGCCTCGGGGCGCCTGGGTGGCTCAGTGGGTTAAGCCGCTGCCTTCGGCTCAGGTCATGATCCCAGGTCCTGGGTTCAAGCCCCACATTGGGCTTTCTGCTCAGCAGGGAGCCTGCTTCCTCCTTTCTCTCTGCCTGCCTCTCTGCCTACTTGTGATTTCTCTCTGTCAAATAAATAAATAAAATCTTAAAAAAAAAAAAAAAAAAGAAGATGCCTCTAAGGCCTGGGCTTTGCATAAAATAGGATTAATCAGGGACGCCTGGGTGGCTCAGTCGGTTGGACGACTGCCTTCAGCTCAGGTCATGATCCCGGAGTCCCAGGATTGAGTCCCGAATCGGGCTCCCAGCTCCACGGGGAGTCTGCTTCTCCCTCTGACCTTTTCCTCGCTCATGCTCTCTCTCACTGCCTCTCTCTCAAATAAATAAATAAAATATTTAAAAAAATAGCATTAATCAAGATGATAACAGGATCATACTTGATACATTCTGTCTACAGGTTTTATGACAGGATTTGCCGACGGTTACCTTCACTCCACAGTTTACCGTCTTGGTACAACTCCTTGGCCCCCTGGTTGCATTCAATGCACTTGTACTGGCAGGAGGCCAAAGCATCCGTGGCAATGGCTGCCTCCCCCTCTGTGTTCCCCTTGCCCGGTGGTTACCACTCCACCTACTGGAGCCCACTTCCATGTAATTACAGCCAACCTAAAATTCCAGAAAGTGTTTTCCCGGTTAAAGCATGTGGGTCCCACATCTAGAGCTATAGATTCCACTCTGCGTCATGCCCCAAATTTGGGTAAGGGCCAGATAAAGATGACCATGTCGTATGTTGTTGCTTATACTAATATCCTGGGTTTCTGCGCTTTATTTTTCATGGAAGCCACAGATTTCAAGACTTAGGGTTATAAAAAGAATTCAAGTCCTTAATAGTTGAAGAGGTATTAAACCCTCTACATTGATTTAAAAAAGAGTAATAGGAAGGCAAAGTCAACTTCTGGAGGGCAGGGACTCATCTGTGAGGGTCAGGCTCTGCTGCATGATTCCTGGTGAACAGGCTGTTGTTGGTAACAGACACTGCACCTTACTTCAATCTTTTATCAGCTCTCATGTTGAGAGTGGCATCCGTTGCTGAAGCCCTCACAGTCAATGGTCATTCTGGCCGCAGTTAATAAAGGTCACTGAGCACCATTTACCACTTCTATTCAGATTTAAGAGGGAACGTCAGGTAATTTCTAATCTTGTTCTCTGCTCTTCTTTCCATTTCACCACATAAACACATGTCAGGCGATGAGCTTCCTTTTGGGGTGGGCAGTGTAGAAAAAAAATCTGTTTTCAAGATTTTCATAATGTAAGAGTCAAATGGAGCTACCTGGAACTTCTGCTTCCTCGATTTACTTCTGACTGCATTTCGCTCACACTGCTCTGCGCTCGTCTGTACCACAAATATTTATTGCACGCCGACTATGTGTCAAGCCAAACGCAACAGACAAACTCCTTGACCTCATGGAAACCTCATGGAGCTCCTTTGGGATTTGGGAGTATCAGGAAGGCTTCCTGAAGAAAAAGACATTGAGACTGGGGTATTTTGTCCCCATAAGGTGAGAACAGAAAAAGGAATTGGTTCTGGGCCGAGGACAGAGCATGTCCAGGGACAGCTGCCTACTGACAATGTGAAGCTCAGGTACAGGTTAACGAGAGGGAATGGCTGGAGAGGAGAGAAAAAAGGGGTGACTGAATGTCAGGAGCTGAGGCCGGGAAGGTAGGCAGGGCCCTGGTGTTGACCAGCCCTTCTATCATAGGACACTAGGAAGTCATTACGAGGTTTTCCATCAGAGGGTGGTGTGACCAGATGTTAATTTTAGAAACCCAACTGTACAGTGTGAAAGATGCATTAATGAGAAGGGGAACAAAACAAGAGAACTGAGAGGGAGGACAGATGCAGAAATATCAACTGGGAATGCTGGGCTCATGGTGTGGAGAGAAACAGAAATTCAGGAGATATTTGAGAGGTAGGTTTTTGGATATGAGATGAGAAAGGGGGATGGGTCAGGATTTTATTCTGATTGCTGTTTTGTAAAAAGAGCTGGTCGTTCATTCACAGAGACCATGTGTCACACATTTCTATTTATATGAAATGTTCAGAACATAGATTATAGATTAGTGGTTGCCTAGGGCTGGAGGGAGGGGATGGGGAATGACTGTTAATGGGTATGGAGTTTCTTTTTGGGGTGATGAAAATATTCTAAAACTGATTATGGTGATGGCTGTACAACTCTGAGTATAATGAAAACCATTTTATTATATATTTTAGGTGGGCGAATTGTATGGTATATGACATATCTCAGTAAAGCTGTGTGTGTGTGTGTGTTTGTGTGTGTGCATATCCATGTACAGTATGTAAGACAAACACTAGCCAGTTTGAGATCTGAGTGTAGAGCTTGAGAGAGATCTGGCCAGAGGTGAAGATTTGGGAATGGGTAGTAACTGACGTCATGAGATTGTCCAAAGGTAATGAGAGGAGAAGAGAGCCTAAGGTTGAGCACTAGGCAACACCAATGTGGAAGGGGAGCCCTCCAAAGACCCTGGAGAGAAACCCCTAGAAAGAAGGGAGGACTAGGAGGCTGTTTGACTTGGAAATCAAGTGGGAGCTCTATTTTCTGCCGAAAAGCTAGGAAAAATTCCAACAGATGGGAAGCATTCTCTGGGTGTGGAGGGAGAATCCTTGTGGCAGTGGGGGTGGAAGAGGGAATAAGCATGGCAGAGGGAAGGATCAGCAGGTGCAAAGGTCTAAGGGACATGAGGCCATGGCTGTCAGGATTTCCAGCAGTTAGCCGTGGCTAGTGGACATGGGGCCCGGAGAAGGGGCTGACAAGTAGTCCTGAGGCCCATGAGGAGGGCCCCCAGCAGCTGGACTTCATGCTGAAGGAACTGCTGAGTTCTCAGAGGCATCAGCAATGGAGGAACTCTCTCACAAGATGGTCTAGAGAAACAATCTGGTAGGGGCTGGAGACGCCAAGATTGGCAGCCTGAAATATTCTAGGTGAGGAACAAAGGTGGTCTAGAGTGTCGCCGCTGGGGTCGGAGACACGGCACACCTGGGAGTGAGCCTCGGCCAGGAGAAGCCCTGCTTTAGGCAACAGATGGATGTCAGGAATGAGAGAGAGGGCAAGATCCAGGACGATTCCCAGGTTCTTGGTCCGGGTCACCAGTGGATGATGGTGGCATTTCACGGAGAGCAGGAGCAGGAGAGGAAGCGCAGGTTGGTGGATGCACACAGGGAGTAAGCAGAGGCTGTGCAGTAACCTCTTACTGCACATAGCTAATGACCTGAGCATAGCTGATGACCCCGGCAGCTCTGGGGTGCCTATCTGGGTCTGAGTCCTGACCAGTGAGAGGAGGACACCACCTGAAGGGCTCTTCATAGGATTAGATGTCACAGTGTGTGTGAACACCCCTTTTTCTAGGCCTGGAATTTAAAAGGTGCTTAAGTAAATGTCTCTTTCTTCCTCTTTTCCCTTCTTTTCCTTAAGCTCGCCCTTTGACCAGAGGTGGCTCTCTGAGAGCTCCATTTAACGACCGCTTCTCTTTCTGGGTTGGTATTTGCATCTCAGCTCAACTAATGCATGCTCAGAGAAGACTGCTGGAGGACGGGGGGGTTTACAGGACTGTGAGGGCAGGCTTGGACCAGGATGAAGAGGGGTGTTAGTGGATGCTATGGCTCCTATCTGGTAGTAAGAGTGAGCCACTTACATGTAGCAGGTAATAGTATGTGGAGTCCTCAGGGCTATTTAATGTTTTGGGTTTCCGGGGCCGTCTTGGGGGTCTCAATATTTTTGGCTCTTCTTCTTTAGAGATACCTATGAGAAAGGTGATCATAAACAAGCATTCAATTACAAGGACTATTATCAAGCAATGTGTTCTTTTGGGGTAAATAAGAAATTATATACATACAACTGGGGCTCAAGCTGGAAGAAAGAGGAAAGACCCTTGTTCCCCCAACCAACCCTTGTCACATCCCTCACGACACATTCCTTCTGACTGTTTGGTGGTCTGGGGCTTTGACAGATAAGGGAAAGGAAAGAAGGGGAAGAAAAGAAATGCATAGTTTGGTAATGTGGAATAGTGTACAGAAATTCAGAGGATGATGGAGAGAGGAGTTGAAGCTACTAGAAAATTCTTCAAAAGGGGTATTATGCCGGGCGCCTGGGTGGCTCAGTGGGTTAAGCCGCTGCCTTCGGCTCAGGTCATGATCTCAGGGTCCTGGGATCGAGTCCCACGTCGGGCTCTCTGCTCAGCAAGAAGCCTGCTTCCCTCTCTCTCTCTCTGCCTGCCTCTCCATCTACTTGTGATCTCTCTCTGTCAAATAAATAAATAAAATCTTTAAAAAAAAAAAAAAAAAAAAAAAAAAAAAAAAAAAAAAAAAAAAGGGGTATTATGCCAAACATTTAAAGAAGAGTTAATACCTGTTCTTCTCAAACTATTCCAATACATAGAAAAGGAAGGAGAATTTTCAAATTCATTCAATGAGGCCAGCATTACCCTGAGAGCAAAACTGGATAAAGACATCACAAGTAAGAAGAACTACAGGCCAGTATCTCTGATGAACATAGATGTGGAAATACTCCACAAGATACTAGCAAACTGAACCCAACAATACATTGAAGAAAATCACTCACTATGATCAACCCAGGGATTTATTCCTGGGGTTGCATGGGTGGTTCACTAGTCACGAATCAATCAACATGATACATCACATTAATAAAAGAAAGGGTAAGAACCATATGATCATTTCAATAGATACAGAAAGAACAGGTGACAAGGTACACACGTATTCATGATAAAAACCCTCAACAAAGTAGGTTTTGAGGGCACATACCTGAACATAATAAAGGCCATTTATGAAAAACTCATGGCTAATATCCTCGATAGGGAAAAGCTGAGAGTTTTCCTCCAAAGTCAGGAAGAAGACAGGGATGTACATTCTCACCACTTTTACTCAACATGGTCCTGGAGGTCCTAGCCTCAGCATCAGACAATAAAAAGGAATAAAAGGCATCTAAATTGGCAAAGAAGAAGTAAGACTTTCACTCTTTGCAAGGTGACAGGACACCCTACATAGAAAACACAAAAGACTCTGCTAAAAACATGCTGGACCTGATAATTCCATAAAGTCTCAGCTTACAAACTCAATGCACAGAAATCCATCCAAGCCGTGCTCCATCCAATCTCTACTTCAAGGACCATCTCCTAATTTGTGCCCGAATAAGAACACTGCTCATTTGCAGGCTCGACTCCCTTCTAAATGTAGAACCTCAAGCTATTAGGGTCTTCAGACCTGGCTTTAAAAACCTTCACCAAGAAAGAATAAAGTTTGTCGTCATCTTCTCTTTTTTCAATGTGGCCAAGTTCTTAAAGCTGCAGCAGCATCATTAGTTTCTGACGTTCTGTGCACTGGGTTGGTAGTGCTCGTCACACGCGGCTTTACATTTACAGAGCCAATGGGCATCTCAGCAATTATTTGTCTGTTTGTCATGATTCATGACCACTGTGTCTCCTGACTGCTTTTGTGCAGAAATGTCTGTTCAATGGATACATCAAGATCAAGATCAAGATCAGGGTGGGAACAGGGTAGGGTGCTTATTGGAGAATGACTTATATTCAACTTACATCTGACCATACGTTTGTTGGCTGGACTTTAAAGGCAATAATAGATCATGACTTTGTGTAATAAAGGCGAAGGGATTATTCCTCATCTACATGTAGAAATACACAGAGAAACTGAATTTCTCCAAACCATACTAACCAACTCAAGTCAAAGAGAATCAAATCAATGAATATTTCTACTATGTGTAAATAACCACAACTGGTAGTGCAAACCAGTTTCAATCAGGATAGAGACTCGAAGTTGTCTAACTTTCTAGTCTCATGCCCAGCCCACTAGGTGAACATGCTTATCACAATGACATTATATTCTCACATAATCTAGCTCATTCACTTCAGAATCTATGAGAAACTGCTGGATGGCAAAGATAGATCAGCGAGCTGGGAGTACTTTATAGATGTGTAATGCATGGAACAATCAGAGACAACCCCAGAAATCATACATTCTTTTTTGAATAAGAACAAAGAAAATGAGATCTTCGTTAAGGAGACCCTGTTAATAGACATCAGTGATAGGAAGGGTGAAAGCCCTTTCCCAACTAATCTCTGGAGATTTGTCTCCTGTTCTCTCTCTCCGTTCCTCTCTACAGGGATAGAAAAAGGAGTGGAGGGAATCCAAGTATCTGAGCCCTTTCGGATCCTGTCTTAGATTTTCACAAACACCAGGAAAGATGATAAAAGCTGGATTCTTGCCGCCAGCACAAACAGTGGTCTTTTAGTTTTTTCTTTCTCCTGCTTATCATCTCTCAGTGCTTATTAAACAGCTTCTACGGCTCTTGCAAAGTCTTATCATTGTAAAATGTTTTGGTTTTATCCTCTTATGTTATTCATTTGAATTTGAATGGGAAGAAACAAACATATGGTATGAAGATACTGTTTTTAGAAGCATGAAACTGCCCTGTGACTAAATTTTAACTTGTCATTATTTACTTATTTTTAAAAGGTTTTATTTATTTATTTGAGAGACAGATACATATAGATATATAGAGAGAGAAAGAGAGAGAGAGAGAGCAGGAGCAGGGGCAGCGGCAGAGGGAGAGGGAGAAGCAGACTCTCCACTGAGCAGAAAGCCCGATGTGGGACTTGATCCCAGCACCCTGAGATCATGGTCTGAGCTGAAAGCAGATACTTAACCAACTGAACCACCCAGGTGCCCTAACTTGAATTTAATGTTAAAGTCTGAATTAAAATATCAGGGTTTTACTATTGTAACAGAAGTTAATTAAGCAGAAGGTGGCAAAGAATCTGAATAAAGGCCAGGAGAGTGGAAAACAAAACCAGTTCTGGCAATAAAGAGAGACCTGCTCTTGTCTCCACTGTCTCATCAAAGGTTCCCCCATTCAATCTCATTTCTATTACCCAGACTATTGAAACTGCCTTCTACAAAAGCAAGGGTGACCACTTTATTGACAAATACGAAGGCCCTTTATCTGTCCCTCAATGGCTGACTTCATCATTTAACATTATCGACCACCCCTGACTTTCATGACTGAGGGTGAGATTTCAGAGGGGCGATCCCTTATCTGATTTAACTTTGTATTCCTGGCACTTAAGGACATGCTTGACATACAGTCAGTGCTTAATAAAATGTTGCTGGATGAGCAAATAATCCCTTTGCCTCCTGGACTGAGTCACTCCCCTCTTCGTTCCTTGCACTTACCACAGTGGACTCCATACTGAAAAGCTTCCGGATGCCCAGCTTAGGGTTGACGTTCTCACCCCGCCAGGGCTCCTGTCCCAATGTCTTACGCCCTGTTGAGTACTTCCGTCTCAAACTCTCAGGCTCAAATGCACTGGTGGTCACTTTCTTCTCCATGTAGGATTCTATAGATCACAAGCTCCATGGCACGCATCATCATTTCTGTCCCCCACCCCCACCCCGCTGCAGCTCAAAATGTGGACATCACCTTTGCCTTATCCCTTTTGCTCATTTCCTATAAATAGACAATCATCAACTTCTGTCAATTTTTGGATACATACTTTGAGATGTCTAATAGTCACCCACTGTTTCTTCCTGTCTACCACCGCTACCACTCTGGGCTAAACTGCTCATTTGCACAGCCTTCACTTGTTCTCCATGTTTCATCTCACAAATGAACACCAGCTCCCCCCACCCCCTTAACTATCATTTTAATTATGAGGTTTCATTTTCAAAAGTCTATGATGCTTTTTTTTTTTTTTTTTTTTTGCTTCTTTGATTAAGCCTAAACTTCTCCTAAATCCAGATTACTTAGAATCTCGGCAGTTCCAATTTTATAACCCACTTCCCCCAAAAATGAACTATCACCTCTGGTCAGTCTACTTACCTCACTGAACCCTGACACACCATGTCTATAGCCATCACTTTGCTTATTCTCATTTTCTCACAGAAAAGCTTCTCATGGCCTCACTGAAATCTTAAGCATGCTTTTCCATGAAGCTCTCACCAACTGTCCAGTGACCCCCCTCTCAGGGACACCAACAGTACTCATAATCTGTACAGATCATTTGAAATGAGTTGTATCCGCTCAAAATTCACATGTGAAGGAACTTGCCCCCAGTACCTCAGAATATGACCGGAGAAAACGTCTTTAAAGTGAGGTAACAAGGATGGGTCCTGATTCAATATGACTGTGTTCTTATAAGAAGAGGAGATTAGGACACAGACTCACACAGCAGGAAGACCACGTAAAGGCACAGAGAGAAGACTGCCATCTACAAGCCAAGGAGAGCGACCTCAGAAGAAACCAACCTTGCCAACATACAGATCTTGAGTTCCTAATCTCCAGAACTATGAGGAAATAAATTTCTGTTGTTTAAACTACCATCTGTGGAACTTTGTCATGGAGCCCTAGACAAACATAAAATCTTACTCTTTTTATCTGTGATTTTTTTTTTTTAAAGTGGAGCCATACGTTTTTGAGTGGTAGGGATCATGACTTAGGTTTTGATGTCCTCCTGCCTTTTCATGATTGTTCTCCATGTGGTAGGTGTTTGGAGATGCTAAGAGGTTAGATGGATCCATTTAAGCTCAGAGACAGAGCGGTAAGTGAATTTTGTTAACTGCAACACCATTCTCACTTTTTACAGGAAAATAAATTCCTGATGCTTCCAAGATAAGTGTAAGTAGAAGAACCAATAAAACTCTTGAAAGAGAAACCAGAGGAATTCAGGAACAATCTAGGGGTATGAATATCTTAACCAAAATCCAGAAGTCATAAAAAAGTAGACATATTTGGCTATTAAAAATAGATAAAGATTAATATAGCAACAAAATCTGAAGACACAAGATAGATTTGGAAAACTCTATTTACCATACGAACAACAAGTCAAGGGATTGTATTTGTAATACATAAAAGTGCTAGCAAATGACCATAAAAATACAGACCAGCAGGGCTGCCTGGGTGGTTCAGTGGGTTAAGCCTCTGCCTTCAGCTCAGGTCATGATCTCAGGGTCCTGGGATCGAGTCCCACATCGGGCTCTCTGCTAGGCAGGGAGCCTGCTTCCTCCTCCTCTCTCTCTCTCTCTCTCTCTCTCTGCTTGCCTCTCTGCCTACTTGTGATCTCTCTCTGTCAAATAAAATCTTAAAAAAAAATACAGACCAGCAGAAAAAGAGGGCAAAAGTTTTAAAAAGGAAGTTCAAGATGGGCAAATCTAAAAAGTCAATAAGCATAGGAAGGTGCCAGTGCTGGCTAGTAGACAAGGCAATATAGGTTAAAATAACAAGAAAATATTATTTTACTTTAGGGACATTTGGCAAAGATTAAGAAGAAGGTTAACAACAGTACTGAATAGGGTGTAAAAAAAAAAGTATGTTCTCACAAATTGTTAAAGAAAATGTTGATTGATAGGGCTTTTGGGAAAGCAGTCTATCAAAACTAAATATACCTTTCAACTCAATAACCCTACACTGGGAACTTATCCCACAAAACTAAAATCCTGGCATACTGGGACATTTTCTCAAAGATGTTATCTAAAACCTCTTTCATAGTGGCCAAAGATTGAAACAGTGAATGTCTAGCAAGAGAGAAAAGTTTATTTAAGTCACTGTGAAATACACATGAAATATTATCTAGCCAGTAAAAAGAATGAGTTAGAGCTATGCCAGCTGATGTGCAGGGAATCCTGCTAAGGAACTGAAGGAGAAAAACAAGATGTGTATACATTTATATTATGATCTTATTTATATAAAACAATGACAAAAATCTCTGTATGTGTACGTGGGTATAAGTGCATGCATGTATATCTGTGTATCTGCAAAAGCAATGAAAGCATACATGCTTTAGGATAAAGGTTGTCTTGAGGGGGCAGGCAATGTGGGCTGGGGAGGGACAACAGGGGTAAGGAAATAGGGGAAAAAGGGTATATCAAAAAATACTTCATTTATGTAAAATTACAAATAGGCAAGTGGGTATGTGTATATTATAGAGATAAAAAATGTCAAAATGTGTTGAATTTTAAGAATTTCTTTTTAATTCTTGTCTCTTGCAGAATCTGTTCTCATGTTCATCCACGGACTTTTTTCCTTCACCAGGATAATGAGACGCAGAGGGCTGAATGTTCTTAAAAGGGTGTCTCACTTAAGATATTGCCATGCAAAGTGGCCACCCAGTAAGTGAAAATTATTGATGAGTGTGTTCAACAGGGTCTGATTGCATTTAAATTAAATTTCCCCAGACTATTTTTTATTTTTGAAGACCAAACTTCCCATGAACTTATCAGCATACAAATATTCCAGAAAGGCAAGTTGATTTTGCCCTCTAAATTTTTGTTCTTTTCGGGGAGGGGGGAGGTACAAACACTGTCTGCTAACGTCATTCTAACCCCTTAATTACGTAAGTGGCATAAACATTTGTAATCCCAAATTATCAGCAGTGTTGGCAGTAGCAAAATTAGGTTTGTGTCTGTTTTGTGTGATGCG
Organism: Lutra lutra; assembly: GCF_902655055.1. Lineage (NCBI taxonomy): Eukaryota > Metazoa > Chordata > Mammalia > Carnivora > Mustelidae > Lutra > Lutra lutra. Next base: position 13,832,775 of record NC_062285.1, on the reverse strand, counting down.
CATGATAAATATTAGCTTGTAAAGGTTATTGCTACATTAAATAGCCAGAAGGTAAAATATTTATTTGTACTGTAGTTCTGGTAATATTTAGGTGGTTTAGTTTACCAGAAATGCACATTTCTTTGACTAGTGAAAGGACAAACAGTTCAATATATATTTTTTTTTTTTTGGAAGAAAGCTTAAAAGTCATTGGCAATATTTGCTTTAGAAACTTATTATCTCCATATTATTCTCATTTTAATAATAATTAACTATTTTACTTAAGTATACATTGAGAGTATAATTTGCATAAGGATCATCTCAATCAGATATTAGCAGAACAGAAAGGCACTTCTGTTATTGTAATTTTTTAAGAAATCCATTTTTTAGTTCTTTGTAAATTTCCCATTCACTGCTGACAGTCTGTGAACTTTAAGCAATACATTTGACCTACAGGAAATCTTAGAAGAGAGGAATATTCATTGCTGCATGTCAAAGGCAGAATTCATGCACTCAGGATTGCAACCTGCCTTCCAGAAGGTACTGTTTCCACAGCCAGGCCAGCCAGTGTGGAGAAGACAAGATACAGTTCAGTCTACACTGGTCCTCTCTCCCTTGCACGCTTTGGAGACATTTTCACTTCTCGTGGTTACCCTGGATTTGGCCACTTGCTTTCCTGTATGGTCTGCCTGTGCTCTCTTGAGGCTACCCGAGGGGAAGGGTTATAAGGGGAGGTGCTTCTGCTATTCTGAGTGTCCTTACCGCTCTGGGGATGCCTTACCATGCCCTGGGTCTGACTCACAGGCTTCCTCTGACCTTCTCGATTGGCCGCTACTGGCCTCCATACCCATTTAGGACTGCCCAAGTGACTCCTTCGGCTCGTTCTCTTCCACCAACCAAAAACTGATGTCCCAGAGCCCGAGTGCATCTGCGCTTATTCCGTAGGGCATGGGCTCTTCAGCTTTTTGACACTCCCTGATGTAGGCACATTGCGCTAGTATCCAGAACCTTGAGACGTGAGCATTTGGTTTTTAAATTGTGTTCCTAGGTTTAGGTAAGGTGCAGCCCTCCAAGCCTGCCCCTCATGTCTATTCTAGTTAGGTCACAGGAGAAACAGAGGAGAATAAAGCTGCTCTGTTTGTGGGGGAGGGGGGTAAAGAGACATGCCCTCTAGATTACCATTTGGCTCTTGGACATGATCACTGCATATCTGCTTTCGGTGGCTGGCACCCTCGTTGGGCTGAGGTCTTGGACTAGAGGCCTCAAAGCCTAGCTCTGTTCTAGTCATGGGGTTGGTTATGTCCTTACTCGCAGCTGTCTTACACACACGTGCATAGTCATCCAAGCAGGGCGCCCTAAGAGAGAACACACACGGTGACACTGATGATCTCTCGAGAGTGCCTTCTTCCTGGGGGATGGCGGACCGTCACGCCAAGCGACTGTCCACGGGACTATGGGCACGGTCAGACAACAAAACACAAGCCTACTTGCCTGGAGAACCATATTTAAGGCCCCTCATTACATCTTGGCTGTATTTGAAGGACAGAAGATCTTAATCTTTCTGAAGAATATCTGCGTAGATAGCCTGAGGGGGAACCAATGTTAATTTTTCCCGAAGAGCCCAGTTTTAGATAGACTCATTCATAGTCATTTTCTCAGAATGGCCTTTGGAAAACACAATAGAAGAACGTTATCTGATTCTAAACACACAACGTTTACTCTCTTCTTGTCCTCTGCTCCTACTTGGTAACATGCAGATTAGGTGGTTCCTGTCCAGGTGGGGTGAGAAAGGCTCACAGTTTTAGTTAAGCCATTCTTCCTGACTAGAGCCTGTCTGGTCCAGAGCATGGCTGGAGGAAATGTCAAGAAGGCTCTCAGTGACCCAAGCCAGCCTGGCAACAAAGAGGACGTCTCTGGAGGTGACACTCTAGTCTTCCCACACATGGCACTAGAGGCTCTGTACCAGGCTTCAGTAACATTATTCAGATTCTTAATTTGATGCAGGGGTGGACTCTGAAGGCCCACGTCAGCGAGGGATGGAGAAGGTCCACTCTCTGGAGAGTGCGCACCTCGTTCTCCCTCAGCCAGTACACACCCGGCTTTTCTAGAGCCTTTTGCCCAGGTGCTCTTCTTAATGAGCCACCTCACAGGGAGGAAGGTTAAGCTGATTATTCACAGCATTCAAATTCCAATTCTGTAATATTTTATCCAGTAGTTAGGTTAGCTAGCCGTTTGCCAAGGTTATTCTTTGAAAAATGAATTTTCGGTGCTGTTAATATTCGATCTATGGACATGTCACTACTTATTAATCATTTTCTTCTTGTCTCATTTTATTTTTTGCCAGTACATAAATTTTTCCTCTTGCAGTTGTTTCCTTAGGCTATGTCCTCGTAAGTGGGTTTATTGGGTCAATGATGCACACCTATTTCCATTTTTTTCTGTATTGCTAAATCACTTTCGAAATACTGACTCTACAGTCTTACCATTAGTGTTTGGTGAGAATAATTAAATAATTAAATTAGTGTTGGAGAAAAATTAAACATTCTCATCACTGTTAAATATTTTTTCATCCTTGCCATTTTGCTAAGTAAAAAACAACTTGCTCTAACTTGTATTTCTATTTCTAGGTCATATATATTCTTATATATCATATATATAATCATATATATTATGATCATATATATTCTTATTCGTCCCTTGCATTGATCAATGTCTTGTGCCCATTTTTCCGTTGGGTATGTTAATGTTTTTCCTGATTATTTATAAGAGCCCTTTGGGCAATACACATGTTCACCTTTTCCATTTGTTCTTATCTTGTGTTTGGTTCTTTAACTTCTAATGACACTTGATAATCTCTCAAAGGCTTAAACGTTTATGCAGTCCAAAGCTAGCCTATCTCTTCTTTTAAAATTTAAAAATTCCTTTTATTACTCCTTATGTTGGATTCTTTCCTAAGCAGAGATTGTACAGACTTAGTTCATATCATTTGGCTGCTTTTGGTTTATTTCTTACAATGAAATCATTAACGTATCTGGGAAATATTTGCATATCCAGCCTGAAGTAGGATTATCTTATTTCTTCTCTCCACATCAGAAAAATTTTACAAATTATCCATTTACCTCTTATTGTTCTGCTGTGTGTCTTTTTGTGACAGGTTTTGATATATATTAGGGTTAATTTTAGGGCTATTCTACTTATTTAGTCTGTGGTTGGTTTTTATAACAGAGGCCTATGGTTTTAATTATTAGAGCTTCATGTTATTCATTTTACTATCTAATAAAGAAAGTCCTCCTTTGTAATTATTCTTTTTTTCTGAAATTTACAAATGATCTTCAGGGACATCTCAAGTTCTAAAGAAAATCTCATAGAGATTGAATGCAGTTTTCTTTTTCAACTTAGAAATGAATTTTAGAATAGTCCTGTTTACAATATCTTATGTTCCAATCCAGAAACAGTGTGTCATTCCATTATCCACATCTTTTTTGCCTCTTTGTGGTTTTCTTGCCAGCTTTATTTCAAACTCCTCAACCTTTTTGGGTTATTATTTCTAATGTGCTCTTTTCCCATTATACACTTTTACAGGAAAGAAGATCTACTTACCTATTCACATATATATCTTTGCTGAATATTGCTGGTACCTGTCATTTTGGTTCACTCCTTGCATTTTTAAGACTGAAATTCATGTTTTCTACTAATTCCCTTACAACTTCTCCTTTTCAATAGCTATGCTATTATAGTAACTTCTGTTCACTTGGGTGCCTGGGTGGCTCAGTCGTTTAAGCGTCTGCCTTTGGCTCAGGTCCTGGGATCAAGTACCTCATTGGGCTCCCTGCTCAGCGGGGAGTCTGCTTCTCCCTCTGCCCCCCACCCCAACCAGGCTTGTGCTCATGCTCTTTCTTTCTCTTTCTCAAAAATAAATAAATAAAAATTTTTAAAGAGTTAAAAAAAAAAAAAGACTTCCTTTTCCTGTTTCATTCCATCAGGGAAAAGTTCCCAAATAATGTAGAAGAGTATAGTCACTAGCATCCTTATCTTAATCCTACTGTCTAATGGAACTGTTTCCAGTGTTTTACAGGAAATAATGATATTGACAATTGGCTTAAGAAGTGTGGTCTTCATATTGTTAAAGAATTTCCTCCTATTTTTAATTTGCTTTTCATCAGGACCAGGTGTTATTTTATTGAAAACTGTTTCAGTGTTTATCAAGATGACTTTTTTCTTTTGACCTTTTGATACCATGTTCCATGAATACGAGCTATTTAGAGAGTCTCTTAGTGTAATATTGCTTTCAATTAGTATTGCACTTAGGAGTTTTACCTTTAAATCGTGAGATTGGCTCATAGCTTCCTTTCTTTCTCCCCACCCCCTTCCCTCCTTCCTTTCTAAAATGTTACCTGTCAGACTTTGGTTTCAGGGTATGTGACCTTCATAAAATAGGTAATTTTCTATATTACCCTTTTTTCCCTCAGATTACATAACGTGGGAATTACTTGTCTCATGAACTTTAAATGTAGTTGTCTAAAATACTGAGTTCTTGTCAACGTTTCTTTGACAGACACATCATCATGTTGACTGACTTCTTTTCAGAAATTTATATTTCATCCTCAAGTTGTTTTTGTGAAATTGACTGCATTTATAATATGGTAGGATTTTGGTATTATCAACTGCATTTGTTATAATGTTCTTACTTCTAATTTTTTGTGGATTCTTTTTTAAAGTAATTAGGAATTTATTTTGTTGTTTTATTTTCAAATTCTTATCAAGTTATTTTCAAATAAAACTATTAGCTTAGCTTCATTTAGATATTTGGTATATTTTTGTCATATCGTAATTATTTCTTTTTTCTGTTTTTCCTGGTGTTGAATAACCTTGAATCTCCTTTAAAAATTTCTCAACTTACATTCTTTTTTCATTATTTTTTCTCAGTTAATAATGAAAACATTTGGGGCGCCTGGGTGGCTCAGTGGGTTAAGCCGCTGCCTTCGGCTCAGGTCATGATCTCAGGGTCCTGGGATCGAGCCCCACATCGGGCTCTCTGCTCAGCGGGGAGCCTGCTTCCTCCTCTCTCTCTGCCTGCCTCTCTGCCTGCTTGTGATCTCTGTCTGTCAAATAAATAAATAAATAAAATCTTTAAAAAAAAATAATGAAAACATTTAAGGATTTGAATTTTCCTCCTATGCATATAGACCTGGATGCAACCCATTCATAGTTTTTATATGTGGCTACTCCCATTTTTATTAATTAAAAATAATTTATAGCTCTAATTATTTACTTCATATTATCTTACTGATTTTTAATTTCCTGATAGGTGTTTTTCAATTCTCTCTCAATTGCATTATGGTTAGAAAATGTAATCTCGTTTGATTACGATTTTGGGGAGTTTGTGGACCGGCCTAGTGTGTCTAGTTAGAAGAAACAAAGGAGACTGGGGAAGGGAGAGAGACCAAGACAGAGGCAAAAGGCAAAGGAAAATATTAATAATATTCAATCTGTGGTGAGTACTAGGTGTTGTATGGAAGTACTGAATCACTATATTATACCCTTGATACTAATATTACACTGTATGCTAACTGGAATTAAAATAAAAAATAAAAAAAAACATTGAAAAAAATACAACAGATATTTGAAAAAAAAGCTATTGTCTCTACAGGATGTGAAATTATAGATAGACAGGAATTTATGGTGTTGATTATACTATTGTATTAACTATAATTTCTCTTTGAATTGATCCCACGTAGCTAAGTAGTACGGTGTCAAAATAGGTAAAGAAGAAACTCAGTTTCCAGTGCTGCTGATATTATTGCTATTTTTGTGTGCATTTTAATCAAAACTTTAAAGGGAAGTTGGAGGAAAGCTTATTAGCTACACGATAGGAAGTGTATTAGCTACCTCCACAGTTTAGAGTAAATAAAAAGTGTAGAATGAGGGGAAATATTTTGAGTGCCAAAAGTGCAGCTGTTTCCATCAGAAGCTTCTGGGTCAAGTGTTTTGTCTGAACTAATTCAGTTAATTCATCAGAAATCCATAATTTAGACTGTAATAAACTCCTTTATGTGATTAGTATTTAGTATGTAATTAAATGATCCTCACTGAATTGTAAGATTGTAAATAAAGTCATTTAATTTTATATACTGACTTTTCTTCTTAAGAGACTTGGAGAGTTAGTATTACTTCTTATGAAGAAAGAGGAATAGCAAATAAACTCAGGAAGAGAAATATTGGGTGGGAAGCAATAGAATTCTGAAATCTCTCTCTCTTTCACTCTTACTAAAAAAATAATTCTATAAAATACATAAGCCAACATTATTTGAGCTAGCTGGCTATCCCATGGATGTGAGCATGTGGACAGACACAGGTGGACATATATTCTTGGAGAGTCTGCAAAATGCATTTCTAGGTGCTGGCATCACAATGGCAAGGTGAGAAGCAATCCTAAATAATCAAGCAGATCAAATCTGCATCATAATAACTGAACGTATCACAGGTCATTGCATGAGTCTAAATGCCATAAAAATTTAGAAATCAATGGAAAATTGTGATTTTTTTCCCCCTGACATTTACTCTCAAAGCAACCTAAAAGCATCTGTATTATATCCACTGCATGTGTACATGGCAAGGGACTGCTTTGATCTAGTGTTGAATATCCTGTTGATATTATGTAAATGAAGCATGAGAATTACAATAGCATCCTTATTTGTTAACCTTGCAGCCCATTAAAAAATTACAGCCTGTTGGATAGTCACAGCTTCTTTGTAAATGGAAAGAAAGAGAATATGCTTTTGTGTTCCCAGAATTTGTCCTGCAATTAATCTTTTTTCTTCTCTTCACGATGGTCAAAACAAATTGCCAGGTGTACCATAATTAGGAAGCAAAACATCTCCCCCAAACACCAGGCAGGGAGAAATAACACAATGTCATTGTATACTTATGAATACGACAGAATGTATTAGGATGTATGACCCAACGGCTATGCTCTGGGTATACATACCTTACACTACCTTTCTCTCAACAGAAATGCAAGTGCAGTTAGCACCTGTCAGGTTCAATTTATTAGAACTGCTATCAAAAGAAAGATATAAAATAAGTAGTTCATGTACTTACCTTACTTTATTTTTAAATTTCTTAACTAGCTGCTCAGTCTTCATTTGGACATTATTTTACCTTCACACTTGTGCACATTAAACAATACATCTCACAGAGAGAGAAACCTTACAGGGAAAAGTTATAACTTACTAAAATTAACTTGGAAAGTTTAGTTATCGGGGCACCTGTGTGGCTCAGTTGGTTAAGCGTCTGCCTTTGGGTCAGGACCCTGGGATCCTGGAATCCAGCCCTTCAACAGGCTCCCCGCTCAGTGGGGAGACTCTTTATCCCTCACTTTCTGCCCCTACCTCTCTGCTCGTGCGCTCTCCCCCTCTCTCAAATAAACAAATAAAATCTTACAAAAAAAAAAAAAGAAAAATTTAATTATCTTCGCACACTATCCATGTTTTCTAGGGCTTTTTTTTTTTTTTTTTTTTTTTCTTTTTAGAATAGGTAAGACGTTCTCCCAGGCCACTTTATAGAATCCAGCTAAAGCTTACTGAGTCCTACAACAGAGTCTGGAGTAGCAGATAGTTGGAGATGCCTATTGATTTCTGAGACTCATGAGAGAATTAAAATTTCAGGTGAGGGCGGCTGGGTGGCTCAGTGGGTTAAGCCTCTGCCTTCGGCTTAGGGCATGATCTCAGGATCCTGGGATCGAGCCCTGCATTGGGCTCTCTGCTCAGCAGGGAGCCTGCTTCCCCCACTTTGCCTGCCTCTCTGCCTACTTGTGATCTCTCTGTCAAATTAAAGAAAAAAAATTCAGGTGACTATTAGGCTTATTTTAATGATGGACTTACTTATAAATGAGCTTGACTTTGGTTTCCCAACTGAAATTCTTCATGGGGAGGCACAGTTTGCCAAGAAGGTCTGTACTGCAGGGGTAGACTGAGGAACCTGAGCTAAGAGCATCAGCTAAATCTGCCTCCACAGGTGAGGGTGGCTGCCAAAGTCAGCACTTAATAATTCTGATGATCTAAGGAAACAGGACTTCTATATATTATAAGAATGTTTTTACCTGGGGTGCCTGGATGGCACAGTCGGTTAAGCATTTGACTCTTGGTTTTGACTCAGGTTGTGATTTCAGGGTTGTGAGATCAAGTTGGGTTCTGTGCTCAGCACAGTGTCTGCTTGAGTTTCTCTCTCCCTTTCCCTTTGCCCCCGCCCCCTGCCATGCTCTCTCTAAAATAAATAAATAAATAAATATTTTAAAAGATTTTATTTATTTATTTGTGTGTGTGAGAGAGAGAGTGCAAGCAGGGAGAACAACAGCAGAGGCAGAGGGAGAAAGAGGCTCCCTGTGAGCGTGATGCAGGACTCGATCCCAGGATCCTGAGATCATGACCTGAGCTGAAGGCAGACGTTAACTGACTGAGCCACTTAGGTGTCCCATAAATCTCTCTCTCTCTCTCTCTCTAAAGAACTTTTTTTTTAAACCCCTGACTGGAGGGGTTGAAAATCACATAATATATAAAAATCAATGAACAGGGACACCTAGGTGGCTCAGTCATTAAGCGTCTGCCTTTGGCTTGGGTCGTGGTCCCGGGGTCCTGGGACCAAGCCCCACATCAGGCTACCTACCCTGCAGAAGGCCTGCTTCTCCCTCTCCCACTCCTCCTGCTTGTGTTCCCTCTCTCACTGTGTCTCTCTCTGTCAAATAAATAAATAAAATCTTTAAAAAAAATAAAAATCAATGAACATTTAAAGAATGTAATGTTGCATTTTTTGTTCTTATAAAATCCATAGGTTCAAATCTTCACTCCATTGGCCACTAGACTTGTTCTACTGTAATTCTTGGAGGAAATTAAGCAGCTTCCTGGCCAATTAATAAGCAGCTACTGAGTGTCTACTGTGTGATGAATGTGTAATAAATGGGATAACAGAAAAATGAGCAGAGAGTGGTATATGACATGGTCCTGCAGGCTGAGGGTTGAAAATCTATTTGAGGAGGACAAAACTAATCTACATAAAATGACTTTGAGGATGAGTAAATGCTGACTGCTGTAGTCATAATCCACTCCCTCCAACAAGTGTGCTCCTGTGCAAAGTTTGTGATGCCGGCAGGTGTCGGAAGATACCGGAGAAAAACCACTAGAACTGGAGAAACAGCGAATGGGTTATGGGAGTTCTTCGCTTAAATGTGGTTAGGTGATTAGGAAACTTGGTTTGTTTTATAAAGAGAATCAGAGTCTAAAACTTAGACTGGAGTTTGCCTCTTCTAAAGTAAGAAAAGCACATGTAAAGGTACAATGATGGATCTAGAACCAGGGCAGGGATTAAATATTGACAACTGACAAAGCAAAATCTGGCCCAATTTGTGATCACAGTTGGAATTCTTTTCTTTTCTTTCTTTTTTTTTTTTTTTTAAAGATTTTATTTTCAGAGAGAGAGAGAGAGAGAGAGAGCGAGGGAGAGCGCAAGCATGGGGTATGATAGGCACAGGGAGAAACAGGCTCCCCACTGAGCAAGGAACCCAAGACCCTATCCCAGGACTCTGGGATCACAACCTGAGCTGAAGGCCGATGCTTAACTGACTGAGCCACCCAGGTGCCCCTCAGTTGGAATTCTTCAAACTATATTTGCCATAAAGTTTCACAAACTATTCAAGAAATTTTTTAAAAAGTTGCATCGATCTTTAAAGTACATTAATATAGATTCTCTCAAATGATAAAGCCTAGCAGATGTAGTAGGTGAAATTTCCCCAAATGTAGCACAATGATTATTGGCATCCCCTTTTCCATTTGTATCTATTCTGACATTAAAAAAACTCTGTGAATTTAGTAAGTAGTTGTCAATGCATAGGAAATTCAATGGATAGTTTACAATTCTCTTCTTAATTGACCCTGTTAGCATCATTCTACACAACACCCCAAAAATCTTCTTCATGGACCTTCTAGGGTAATGGGACCCCCCCATGTTCTTCCCACCTCCCCAGATGCTCCTCTTTGCTGGTTCATCTCTCCCTGATCTGTATGGGTCTGAAATCTTACTCTAGGCTCCCTTCTCTTCTCACGGTCAGTGACTTCCTGAATGATCTCGTGGCTTCTGTAGCCACATACTTATCCACCTGCCTAGCTAGCAGGTCTTCTATTGTCTAAACTTGGCCTCTAACAGTCACCGCCTCAGCCACCACTGCATCCAAACCACCATCATCTCTTGCTGGCCTTCCACATGTATCCTTTGTGCCATCAAATGCTATCCCTACAACTCAATAGGAATGATCTTTCAAAAATGCAGTTGTCTATTGTAGGGTTGAGTTTTCGGTGTACAACAATTCAGATGTACAAAAATGCAGTATGATTTTCCTAAAACTAGACTTAATTTTTACCCTTTAGTGCTCATTTCCATTTTCTAGTGTTATATTATTATTTTTTTAAAAAGATTATTTATGTCTTTGAGGGAGTGCGTGTGCATGAATGGGGGAGGGGCAGAGGGAGAGACTCTCAAGCAGGCTCCCTGCTGAGCGCAGGGCTGATGCGGGGGAGTGGGGGGGCTGGATCCCATGAACCTTGAGATTATGACCTGAGCCGAAATCACAAGTTGGCTATTCAACCGACTGAGCCATCCAGGAGCCCCAAATGTTCCATTATTCTTAATGAGTCTGAGTTAAACTCAGTCTCTTTCAATTTTCTTAGTGTCTTCTGAGTAAACTTAGTCATTTGAAGTTTCTGACCCTCCTCTTTTCTCCCTGGGGCCACATCCAGGTTGGGAATGGGGTGGGGGGCTTTTGCAGCCTCACAGCATCAATGAAGTGAGTCCTTCCTCTCTGTAGCTACATCTCAGACTTCCACTGGCATCTGCCGAGAGTAACTGCTCTCTAGTCTCTGGTCACTAGGATCTACTACTTCTGCCAACATCTTCCCTTTCTCCTTGGTTCTGGGTTGTTGGGTCCACCCAGATCCTTCTGTGTCTTTAGGCCACTTCACAGTCTCTTGTGGGCTCTTCCCCTGCTGTTCTCTGGGATATAGGACAACTCAGATGTTTGCCAAGTTCACCTTAAAAAAGTGTCATAGAGTTTGCAACCTGTCTCTATAGAATGAAAAGGCTCTCTCTCCGCTAAACCTCAAATTAAAGAAATGTCCTGAATTACAATCCTTTCCACGTGAACTGAAATTTTATTCCTGGCATTTGTCTTAGGTCCATTTAAAAACTGTCAGATTGAGAATAAAGTGAACGAATTCAACTTTCTGATAATATTCTGCTGCTTTAGTTCTCTCCAAAGTCCTCAACAGAGAATTCTGAGAGAGAAAAACAGAGTTGGAAGCATCATACTTCCTGATTTCAAGCTATATTATGAAGTTAGAGTAACCAAGAAAGTAGGATGTTGGCATGAAAACAGACACCAAGATCAATGGAGCAGAATAGAGAACACAGAAATGAACCCAAGCATATATGGTCAACTAATTTTTGACAGGAGCACCCAGAAGACACAAGGGGAAAGGACAGTTCCTTCAACAGATGGTGCTGGGGAAACTGGATATCCACTGGCAAAAAAATAAAACTGGACTCCTCTTACATTGCAAAAAAAAAAAAAAAAGCACCTCAAAATGGATTAAGGACTTAAACATGAAACCTGAAGCCATAAAAATCCTAGAATAAGACATAGGGAACAAGCTCCTTGACATTGGCTTTGGCAATAGTTTTTTTGGATATGACACTCAAAGCTTAAGAAACTATCAAAAAAGCTTTTGCTTGGCAAAGGAAACCAACAAAATAAAAAGGCAGTGTATGGGATAGGGGAAGGTATTTGCAAGCCATCTATCAGGTAAAGAGTGAATATCAGATAAACAATTAATATCCAAAATATACAGGGAACTCATACAACTCAACAGCAAGAAGACAAGCAACCCCAGTTTAAAATTTGGAAAATGACCCAAAGTGGCATTATTCCAAAGAAGACACACCAATGGCCAATAGTAAATGAAAAGGAGTTCAATATCACTGATCATGCAGAAAATACAGATCAAAATCCCAATGTGATATCATTTCAACATCTGCTGGGAGCAGTATTATCAAGAAGGCAAGAGAAACAACTGTGGTGAGGATGTGGAGAAAGGGGACACTTATACATGGTGGGAATGCAAACTGGTGTGGCCAGGCTGGAAAACAATAAGGAGGTTCCTCAAAAAAAGAAAACTAGAACTACTCTCCGATCCAGCAATCTCACGTCTGGGTACATAACCAAAGGAAGCAAAATCAGTACTTCGAAGAGATATCTGTGCTCCCATGTTCACTGCAGCATTACTCACAATAGCCAAGACATGAAAACAACGAAAGTGTCCACCAACAGGTGAATAAAGAAGACGCAGTGTGCCCACACCCATGTACACAATGGAGTATTATTCAGCGATGAGAAAGAAGGGAGTCTTGCCATTTGGGACAGTATGAGTAAATCAGAAAGACATTAGGCTAGGTGAAATATATGAAGCACAGAAAGAAAAAAAAATGCATTATCTTGTATGTAGAATCCAAAAAAAAAAAAAAATCAAATGCATGGAAGCAGAGAGTACAACTGTGGTTAGCAGCCATGGGGAGGTGGGAGGATATGAGATGTTGGTTATAGGGCGCATGGTTACAGTTACGTATGATCACTAAGTCTAGAGATCTAATGCAGAGCATGAGGATTATAGTTTATAATACTGTACTAAATACTGGAAATTGGCTAAGAGAATACATCTTGGGCACTCACGTCATACACACACACCCAATGGTACCTGTGTGAAGAGAAGGTATGTTAAGTAGCTTGACTGTAGTAATCATTTCGCTGTGTATATTTTGTATCAAATCATCAAGTGGTATGCCTTAAATATACACAATTTTTACTAAACACACACACACAGTCCCTGAGATGTTTAAAAGTGTAAGTCATAACAAAACATCAGTAGGCTCTCCTCCCTCCCTATCTCCCTGTCCCTACGAAGCCACCTCCCCGCCCCATCCCTCCTTTCTCCTTAAGCACAGGGCTGAGCCGCTTACACAGAGAGCCCTGCCTGGCATCCCTTACTTCCCCAACACCACCATCCCCTCAGTGCCCTGCACTCACCAGGCCTGCTGCACATATAACCAAGGGGGAAGCCAAAGTCCCCGCCTTCCCCGTCTATCAGCAGGCCATCTGCGCATGCGTCATATGAGGCCATCAAACCAATGGGCATCTGGGCTCCAACGTGTTAAGTTGTTTCTTAACAGCAAGGGGTTCTGCGCCAGTGCCTGACAGCAGTGGCGAGAAAGTGCCAGAGAGCCACTTTTTTTTTTTTTTTAAAGCTTTTGACTTGAAAATAATGTGACAGCATAATTGATTGAAACATTAAGATATTTTCCCTTCTTCCCCTATCAGACAAATAGTCAGGCTCATCTTAGTATTTTCCTGCCGAAGGGATTTTCACAGAAGCTGCGTAAGGTGAGCAGCATTTCCAGGTAGGGGAGGAGGGTGCTGAGCGACTGTGAAGCCTCCAAGAATGTGAGGGATAAGAAATACAGATTCTCCCAGACAGAGGTCAGCAGCGGTGGTGATAAGGCTTCAGAGATGAGGGCTACTTGGAGCATGTGTGGACCAGGTGAGACTCCTAACCTAACCGTTTCCGGGAGCCTCCTGCAGTTTTCAGGTATAGGAGCAGGAGCTCCTGACTTGAAGGGGTCATGAGGCCAGTGAGGAGATGGGTGTCCCAACAGTAACTCTGTGGGTAAATAACTAGTGACCTCAAGCTCTACTTGATCCTTGGGTGGGTATATAATGCCCTGGCAATAGCTACACACTACGTGGTGTTGGGACAACAGTCCAAGGGCCTTTGCACGGTATTGGAGAGCGGAAGGTCTGATAAATACTGAGTCTGAATCCCCTACCAGTTTGGTGAAATGGGAGCAGAGGGTGACTTAGGTTGACCAGAAGAAAATGTAATAATGCATTTGGGTTTGTACAACTGAATGGAGATTTGAACCTTCCATTCTCTACTTAAGGTTGCAGACATTGACAAAAGGAATGGATATATTTCATTTTTTGCTCCCTCTTATCAAACCAGCACCCTGCCCCACTCCCCCAAACTCCATCCATTTCTACTCCCTTCTGGTATCATATGCCAAGTTCTAGTTAAAGTGTATATAAAGGGAAAAAAGAAAAAAAAGAGAATGAAGTCAGAGAAAATAGGAGGTATGTGGAATATTCTGGAAAGGTTTTTATCTATTTATGAGAAATGGAATGAAATGAAGGTTCTCCCCAAAACAGAACATTAATTACCTCAAACCTGCCAGAGAATAAATCAGAAACATTAAACAAAGTATCTGGCACTGCCTTTCCCATCAGGAGGTTCTAACTCTACTGATTTTTACCTGAGAGGCACTGCTGAGAAGAAACTCGTCTATTAATTGGCTTATGAGGACAGTTACCCAGATAGAGAGGCTTCAGTTGCTGTGACAAAATCATTTCATTCAGTTTTTTCTGCAGAATGAAATATTCTTCAGATAACTTTGAAATCTAAAAAGAAGGTCATGTGTCAGATTAGATCAAGGAAAAGAATTCACAGGGCTCCACAGGTACCCTGGGGGCTGGTAAATGCCTGACAGTCCCTCAGACTCTTCTCCAGAACCCACCCTTACCCTGGTCTGAAAACCCAAGGTCTGGAAAAGTCCTCGCCTGGCCAAGCCTCCTCCCCGTTCTGTGCTGCTTGCGCGTCTCACATTTTCCATTTAAAACTGCCAAACGTGTTATGCTACTCGAAGCGTTCCATCCTGATCAACTCCTCCTGGGGTTCCTGAGACCAGGCTCCTGACCCTGTCCCTCCTCAGCAATTTTGCCTGTAGAAACCCTCTTTTGCCTTGGAGTGTGTTAACCCCGTCTTTTTCTTTCCAGTGTTCTCAGTCTGACTTCAGGCCACTCTCCTCTCCTTCCACCTGGCCCCTCTGCCTCTGTCTGGTCTGCCTCTGGGCTCTGTTACACAGCTGTGCTACTGGGCCACATGTGGGGCTCCTGCTTTTTTTGCCTCTAGCTTCGTCCCCGTGGAGCACTGAAGCTACTCTGTATTAAACTCTGTATTAAACTCTGTATTTCCATGTACTTAAAAAAAATAGAACAGGAGGGCACTGGCAGAGCTGTAGGAACAGCCAGACATTGGGAGATGTTTGGGCCACACCTCTAACATGAAAGAGGGGTCCAGGAGCAACTATGGTGTTTTTGTATGGACTCACTGTCAGAGACAAAATGCAGAGTTTAGGGTCCATGAGTATTAGGCAGTCCCTCTTTGATCTAACTCATGATGAGATCCATCCCTCCATCCCTCCAACCCTCCCTCCCTCCCTTTCTTTTTAAAAGTACTTTCCATGCCCAGCATGGACCCTGATGCAGGGCTCAATCTCACAATGCTGAGATCAAGACCTGAGCTGAGATCAAGAGTTGGATGCGTAACTGTCTTGAGCCACCCAGGTGTCCCTAATGATATTTCTTCCATGATTTTATATGCTATATTAACTTATAATATGCATTTTAGAGGTCATCTAGTTAAAATCCTTCACTTTACATAAGAGAAAATAAAGGTGCCCACGCACAAAGTGATTTA
Source organism: Lutra lutra (assembly GCF_902655055.1). Lineage (NCBI taxonomy): Eukaryota > Metazoa > Chordata > Mammalia > Carnivora > Mustelidae > Lutra > Lutra lutra. The sequence continues at coordinate 13,817,167 of NC_062285.1, read as the reverse complement.
CTGAAGGTTGAACACCTAGACAGAAAGCAAGATCTGGAATCGGCATTTCCAGGAGCTGCTCGCTGTGGTCTCCTTCCAGAGCACTGATTATCAGCGTTCCATACACAACCCATGAGAAGCCCTAAAGCCACCTGCCTCCTTCTAGAAACAGCTGAAACATGCCTACTCATGGCACAGATATTCTCCAACAGGGAATCTTTCTTTGTGGGTTTTCTCTATGGCCTCATTGTCATGGTGTAACACGTAGAGTTTCATCTTCATTGCACATATGTCTGAGTATGGCGATGCCTAATTTTGAAACCTAGAGAGGTCTACTCAAAATTTGGGGCAGAAAATGCATAGACTTCAGAGGATTTATAAAACTTTTTTTTTCCTTAGCTATAATGAAAGATCTCAGATATGGAAATTTGCATTGTCAAATGCCAACATTTTAGTTAGGTGTAGGACTACTGGTCTCTTTATAGGATTTCTGTCATATCTTACATTATTTCTTATGACATATTGTTATAAAAAACTTATGGCTATTTGAATAGCAAAACCCTTGAGGCATTACAAAAGAGGTTTGCAGTTTCATAAAAACAGATGAAATAGAATATCAGTTACTCATGAGCTGTAGGTTTACTTCAGTTACTGTGTGGTTCCCCGAGATTTCTACTAGTAAATCTATTTACATACCTGTTTTGAAAAGATGGCCAAATCACATGCTTCTTTCTCTAAATCTGCTTTCAGGTCTTTGTCATTCTTTGTCCTGAAATTACAAGATTCCTCATGTTTTGTGGGACAGGAATACAGATCATGAGTATTTCTTGCTTCTTCGGTCTGTGTTGCAACAATCTTTTGATTTTTAAGAGAAGATGTCCTGTCCTTCCTTACTTGCTGCCTTCTCTTGTAGCCCCGGAATTTGCTCTGAATGAACACAGCTGCTCTATCTTCTTCCTGCACTTGGACTGTTGCTTCGGACTGTCTCTCTTGGGCCATCCCCGGTCTCAGATGGCTGCATGCTGGTGCCTTCTGGGTGACCACCGATGTCTTCTTTTCCTTTTCCTTGCTATCTGCGTTTTGGTGGACTGACTTTTGGCTAAGACTAGGTTCCAAAGCTTTTTTAAAAGAAGGCTGCTTTGTCTCATTTTCCCCTGACCAAAGTCTTGGGGAGCTTGGCCTTTCTGACAGGGCCTTCCTTTCTAGATATATTGCTTTGGATTCTTCAAAATTCCTTTCCTCTGCATACGTCTGGTAGTAATTCTGGACCACAGAGTCCTCCTTCTCCACTCTCCTTATCTTACTGTTCTCTTCCGGGTCTCTCATGCACTTCTTTTTGGGGTGTCCTTCTGCCCAAGGGTCTCCCACCAGCTGTGGTTCTTGCTTAGCCTCTTCCCCAAACATGTTATTCATTTTGTTCTGAGTTTGATATTTTCTGTTGTTATTTTCAATGGCCAGAGTGCCTTCCTCTTCAGCTTTGAAAGTAGAAGTGTTCACTACAGATGTACTTCCCTTATGGTTTGGAGCTGGAATGATTATTTCATTAGTAGAGACTGCATTTTCTGTCTGTTTCTTCACAGAAGATTCCCTGGGAGAAACAGATTGCATCTGAGTACAGGATACTGAACTGGAAACTATTTACCGCTTCCAGCAATAGCTCCACACTACCTGGTGTTGGGACAACAGTCCAAGGGGCAAAACAAGCTCAAAGCAAAAACTTCTCAAGTCACATTCATCAAGTCCTTCCCAAACATTCTCTCTGGCAGCAGAAGTTGGTGGCCACTCAGATTAATGATAAAACCAGTTTCAACTTTGGGTGAGAAATATCCTAGTGTATTTTCACCTGAGGCATCAAAATTCTAGGAATTTAATCACTTCAAGATGTGTCTTTTTCAAAAGGAAGCACCTACAGGGAAGAGAAGTTGTGGAAAATGTGCCTAAACTTGAAACTAGCAAGCCGGGTGTGTTCACTAGGCTGACGTGCTGTACAAGCGCGAAGTCTGCTGATCACAGGAAGTATCATACAAAATTAAGGGAAGCAATGTTCCCGCTACAGTTCATGATCATGTAATATGCTGACCAAGAGTGCACAGCTGTTACTTTACCAATATTCTTCCAAAATGATCTTCCCTTACCTTGAAGATAACATCTTCTCTACAGCCTTTTTTTTTTTTTTTAAGCCACATTTTTTTTTTTTTTTTTCCCTTTTGGTGAGGACAAAACCCTCACAAGAGTAATATGGCCATAAAAAGTGTGCTAAGGTACAGTGAAAAAAGTCATAACCTGACATGCTACTTGGGGGAGTTTTGCCAAAAACTTTTCGATTTTAGCTCAGGAAAGCCATGGAAGAGTTTTGGTCTTTTGCAGTCTGTTTGTACGTAAGGACCTGTCTTAAAGCTGAACTTGGAAAAAGTTATTGGAACTCAAATTTCCTAATCCCATTGGCTACTTCCTAGGCCTATGATAGCATCTTTAGGTTTATGTGGGAGGCACAGTAGAGTCTCTGTTACTCTGCTAGGGACAGAGAACTAGGTGGGGTACCAAGAACCCATCATTTCAATGAGTGGCTATGCTAGTATTTTGAACTATGAATACTATGAATACTTTGAATACTATGCTAGTATTTTGAATACCTTCAAAATACCCCGAGAATGCCTTTATTAGTCAGAATACAAGTAATGAAAAAAAGATAAGCAAACTATATCACAAAGCTATAGTAATCAAAACAATGTGGTACTGGCCTAAAAACAGACTCATAGACCAATGGAACAGAATAGAGAGCCCAAAGTAAGCACGTGCATTTATGGTCAATTAATTTATGACAAAGGAGCTAAGAATGTACAATGAAGGTAGAATGGTCTATTCAATAAATGGTGTTGGGAAATTAGACAGCCACACGCAAAATAATGAAACTGGATTCCTGTCTTATACTACTATAAAAACTAACTCAAAATTGATTAAAGACTTGAACATAAGACCTGAAGTCCTATAACTCCTAGAAGAAAATGTAGGCGGTAAGTTCCTTAACTTTGGTCTTGGTAATGGTTTTGTTTGTTTGTTTTTTTGGATTTGATACCAAAAGCAAAGGCAACAAAAGCAAAAAAGAACAAGTGGGACTACATAAAATGAAAAAGCTAAAAACCAAAAACCAAAAACCAAACAAAAAGAAAAAAAAAAAGAAAAAAAAAGAAAAAGCTTCTGTGCACCACAGGAAACTATCAATAAAATGAAAAGGTGACTTACCGAATGGGAGAAAATATGTGCAACTCATATATCTGATAAAGGGTTAATATCCAAAATATATAAAGAACTCATGCAACTCAATAGCAAAAAAATAACCTGATTTAAAAATGGGTAGAGGATCTGAGCAGATGTTATTCAAAGAAGATATGAAAATGGCCAACAGGTGCATGAAAGGGGCTCAACATTACTAATTACCCAGAAAAATACAAATCAAAATCATGATGAGATGTCACCTCCACCTGTGAGAATGGCTATTATCATAAAAGACGAGAAAACACGTATTGGTGAAGATGTGAAGAAAAGAGAGTGCTTATGCAATGAGAATGTTGTATGTTGGTGGGAATGAATATTGGTGCCATTACAGGAAACAGTATGGAGGTTCCTCAAAAAAACTCAATAGTAATACCAGCAATCCAACTTCTGGCACTATATTTAAAGGAAACAATGATCTTAAAGAGATCTCTGCACTTCCATGTTCATTGCAGTATTTCTCACAAAAACCAAGAGCTGGAAATAACCCAAATGTCCATTAATGGATGAATGGATAAAGAAGTTACAGTATATGTATACAATGGAGTATTATTCAGCCACAAGAAAGAAGGAAATCCCGCCTTTCATGATAACATGGATGAAATAAACCAGACAGGAGAAGAAAAACACGGTATTCACTTATGTGTGGAATCTGAAAAAGAAAAAAAACAAAAAAACAAAAAAAGAAACAGAGAGTTTTGGCTGTGAAAGGGTTAGGTGGGGGAAATAGGGAGATTGGTAAAAGGATAGAGCCTTCCAGCTATTCGATGAGTAGGAATAATCACTGTTCAGTAGAACTGAATTTTGCTAAGGGAGTACAACTGAAATGTTCTCACCAAAAAAGCATCATAGAGAACTATGTAAGGTGATGGATGTAGTAATGAATTAAATGGGGAAATCCTTCCACAATGTATATGTATAACAAATCATCATGATGCAAACTTTAAATATAATTTTATATGTAAATAATTTATAATTTTATATGTAAACCATAAATTTTCCATGTAAATACCTCAGTGTAGTGGAAATTTTTAAAAAGATGAACCAGTTCTTGGGATCTAGCATACAGCATGGTGGCTCTTGATGATACTGTATAATGGACTTGAAAATTGCTAAGGGAGGTGTTCTTACCACACACAGTTGTAATTACCGAGGTGAGGGAAATGTTAACTAACTTCACCGTGGTAATTATTTTACAATATATACATGCATCGAATCATCATGTTGTACACCATAAACTGACCCAGTGTTACATGCCAATTTAATCCCAGTAAATTCGGGGAAAAAAAAAAAAAGACAAGGGGCCTGGGATTAGGGCTGGAATGATCTCTATCTCTTATAAGGAGATACAACTTAGGCATCTTTCGATCAATTCAAGTTTTATCAATGAGGCAAAATCTACATATTATATCCCTTCCCCTTAATCCCTACCGAGATCCTCCACATCCCTACTGTACCCTTTGCATATCTTTACAGCAGAGTTAACTCGTGTTTCTAGAATCATGCATTTATTAGTTATATTTCTTTTCCATGAATCTGTGAGCAACTTTTAGGACCAGGGTTTTGTCTTAATTATCTATGTGTCCCCACAGCTTAGCATAAAGCCTTCTGTATGAAAGTATTCAGGTGGATCTACTAATACGTACTTAGAAATATGATATGGAGGTTCAAGAGAAGAAAGGGCCAAGGGCCATGTTTTGAAGATTGGATTACGGCTTAGGAATTAATGGCATATTGGATATTAAGGCCATGGGAATGAATGAGAGAGCCCAGACATGATGATATTTAGATGTGAAGGAGGATTTAAATATGGGGAGAAGAGGAGGAATGAGCAAAGGATACTTAGAATTAGGAGCAGAAATGTAGAGAAGTCTGGCAGAAGCCTAGGAAGAGAAAAGCTGTGGAAGGAAAGAGCGGTCATCAGTGAGAAATGCCAGTGAACTTTCCAATAGGATAAAGAACACAAGAGTGGCCACTGGGTGTTCACTGACATTTAATGGTTCAGTATTCGGACCTGATTAGGTGCAAGAAAGACTGTGAACTTTATTTTGACTTCACAGATTTGGAAAAAATGTAGAATGTCAAAATGGCATAAGAATGAACATCATGGGGCGCCTGGGTGGCTCAGTGGGTTGAGCCGCTGCCTTCGGCTCAGGTCATGATCCCAGGTCCTGGGTTCGAGCCCCACATCGGGCTTTCTGCTCAGCAGGGAGCCTGCTTCCTCCTCTCTCTCCGCCTGCCTCTCTGCCTACTTGTGATTTCTCTCTGTCAAATAAATAAATAAAATCTTTAAAAAAAAAAAAAAAGAATGAACATCATTATACCTTTTATTTTCAAAGTTTTTCTTGTAGTCAAATTCCTGATCATAGGTTTGAATGGTTGTTGTGGCTGTGTTTTTCATGTTAACATTTTCTTTTCTTTGTTTCCTGACTAGATGTCCTCTTGCAGCTGAAACATATAAGGTGGGGAGTAGTGCTAATTAGAATAAAGACAAAGACACATTACTTAAGTAATAGAAACACTTTTTTTTTTTGACCATCAGTGTCAAAGAGGAAAATTAAAGACTCCAAATAGAACATGTTCATTGAAAATACTGTTCATTAAGAAGTATTGTTCATTAACAAGATTATTCTAGATGACAAGCTATAGTAAGAAAATAACTAAGGCACCTTTTGTACTAAGGAGAGTCTGGGGATGAAACTGAAATGAAAGAGATTGGCTAAGCTGATGAAAAAGACAAAGTGTATTCATTTGCTTAAAATCTGCTGATAACTACTTCGGCTATTTATGGGAGAAAGTCCCTGTTAACTGAGTGTGATGTTTTGGACGTTTTGGGCAATTATCCTTGGAGCCAGATACATTTCAGAATTCAGATTTAAACTTTTTTATTTTATAAAGGTAATTCAAAGCAAATAATATACATTCTGTAACGTTCCCCATGCCAGGGAAGCATTCCATAATTAAAACCATGAATATTTCTCCGGGAAAACTATTTTTACCATGGGCGATGAATAAAGGGCTATAAATATTAGGTCATGTTTCACTGCTAGATGAGGTATGATAAACCTTTTCTTTAGTGTTTTACAAATTTTGGAATTGAGGATAAAGAATTTGACCCCAAATTATAGGGATTTGCATTCTGATGTTTCAGTGAGAAGTTAAGAGCTTTAAAATCCCCAAAGACATGAACCATTACGAATGGACAGACCTGCGACTAGAACATGAATCTTTCAAATGTTAGTCAACGATTCTGCCCACCATGTCCGTGTTCTCCAAAAGGCAGGCTGCAAATCCATGGTAGATTAGAGAATCGATTTAGTGGGCCAAACCTCGTGTCTAAAAATGAAGTGAAATAAACCAGAATAGAAAACATCAGAGTGCCTCACTTGTAGTAGGAGTGTGTATCAGGCTGCAGAGTAAAATATGGTTTTTACTATGGAAGTCTTAGTCTTTATGGAAGTCTACTTAGTCTACTATGGAAGTCTTTACTATGGAAAATTAACGTATTTTGAAAATTACTGTATTAAACCATGCCAGGCTCTAAAGTTAGTTTCTCCTAGAAAAATGGAAAGTGAAATCTAAAGTCCACTGACACATTTTAATAAAAACATGTGAAATAAGATTTTAAATATTATTTCCCTAGAGTTAACAGAAAGAAATGGATGACCTTTAACAAAATGAGATTTAATCAAGTGGTCAAAAATTAGGGCAAGTGTAACCTTTGGAATAAAGTAGGAAAAATGTTATTGTCCAAGGGATGTAATAATATGATTCCTGTAATTTGTAATTAATTTGATCACTTGTTGTATCTTGCACAATAGGTCAACTGTGTTTCACTGATGCCTGACAGAAAATTGAAAAATTGAATTATTTTATCTAAAACAAAGCCTTCAAATATTAAAAGTGCCCATCACTAAAACAATCTGATTTAGATGTGGTATAGAGAAAATATCAACATGACAGAGTCTGGAATGAAACACAAAAGCTACATAAAAATGGAGGTTTGTATATATGATTAGATTTTATGTCCATCCCCGAATGTAACATTATGTTTTGTTACATCGGGAGACCACCTAAGTGATTACCTGACTGTATTACTATAGCACTCTCTTTCCTTTTCTCCTGTATTTTTTGGTATCTTCTTGAATCCAAGAATCCTCTGACACAGGCTTGAATCAAAATAAGCTTGTCAATGGCTTCCTTTCGCATTAAATTTAACTGTTCCACATGGTAATATTTCAGGAACACCTTAGAAGGATTAAAATAAAATACAAATAAAAAGGATGACACACAAATGTGAACATGTCATGTGCTACGCTTTGCAGAACAGACTGTATTCTGACTCTTTTTAGATTTTGGACATCACTACCTTTCGCTTCTTTGGCCTGGATTTTGCTGTAACGTTATGGATTTCTATTCTTGAAGGAAACCTCTGTTGGAGAAGGAATACTGTCTAGCAATCGTACGGTTATTTGCAACAGGTTTTGTGGAATGGGCCAGTGAGCATGGAGGGTGTTCAGCTCTTTGAAGTTTTAGCATCATATATTTGGAGCAAAGCTAATTTTTGCGTTTCTTAAAAACTGTATTTCCCAAAGTTAAAAAATCTTACAAACCTAGTTGCAATATAGAGGACACTTACAGGTATCGTGATTCATCTGTCAAACCTTTATTGAGACCTGCTGTTATGTACTCATCTGCTGGGGATACAGAGGTGAATAAGGCAAGGGTGCTGTCCCTCAGGGGCTCACAAGGGGAATAAGGCAGAGCGATGGCCCCAGACGCAATTAACAACATTCTCACCAGACCAGTGGCCACCATCGAGAAAGGAGGGCTGACTTTTCAATCACTGTATAACCAAAATGAATCAGGGAAATACAGGAGCCAGAGGCCTAGAATGGTTCTCATTTAAGAGTTTTCTTCCTCCTTCAGGAAATACGAAGATTTTTTTTCTTTTAATATATTTACTAATAAAAGTCACCTAAAAGAGAGTTGATGGAACACACTAAGAGAGTTACTTCAATTCAAAAGTAAGAGCTCAGTCATGAGAACTGGAAACACGGAAAGTTAGTTCCATTACTTGAAAGCTTGGCATCACAGGCAAACAGTCTAGCATTATAGGTTCTGATGGAATCCAGTTTTAATTTCTATGGGACACTACGTGTTAATATATTTAGTCCATTCTACTGTTGACAATTGATTTAAAATTCAATCTGTTTAAAAAGGTCATCCTTTTATTTCTTCATTTATTTTGCACAGCGTTAGAAATGTTTCTGTATTGAATACTTTTATCCATCTTAATGAGTTGGAAAAGGTGAAGTGGAAAAAAAACAAATAGCTTTAAAATGCTACTTAAATACCAAGCAGAACTGGAACGGCAAAGGGCCGTTTTACAAGTTAGAACTCTGTTGGAAGTCAGGCATGTGTTTCAGACCATAAATCGTGAGATTTCAGCCTGACGAAATTCATCATTGTGATCATCTCAAAGAAAATGGTGTAAATAGGGGCGCCTGGGTGGCTCAGGGGGTTAAAGCCTCTGCCTTTGGCTCAGGTCATGATCCCAGCATCCTAGGATTGAGCCCTGCATCAGGCTCTCTGCTCCGTGGGGAGCCTGCTTCCTTCTCTCTCTCTCTCTGCCTACTTGTGATCTCTGTCAAATAAAAAAATAAAATCTTAAAAAAAAAAAGAAAATGGTATAAATAAAATGCACATCTTTTTGGTGCTCAGCATGTCTCCTTACTCAATAGTGAAGGAAATATGGATTACTGGTACCCTCTTTATTTCCTTACCTCCCCATTTTATCATGCTGGAGGGTATCTGAAAAGCCATCCTTTCCCCAAGCTGCAACCTGTCTTACTTCCATATTCAAAATTTATTATGATTTTTTTACTTCATTCTCGAAGGGATTAAGTAAATTAAGATCTCTCAGGTCTCAAGTTCAATACATAAACACACGGATCTCCAAATACATACAGCAAGTTTACTAACAACGGTGAATAGTTTGCTCCAGATAAATTTCAAGTTTACAGCAGATGCAGATTTGAGAATTAGGAAGAAAAAATTAGATAATTATAATTCAGATCATTACGATTCTCTGCAGAATATATTCTGTATCTATATTATATGATATTAATATATATTAATGTATTCTGAATATTTACTGGTGGTATATATTTGGTGGTAATAAGATAAAATGTGTCAGTATGTTTTTAGTACTATCTGAAATGAGGAATTTTTTTGATAAATTTTTTTGTTTTTTGATAAATTTTCAAGAGAAACTTTTCTTGAATTTCTTAAAAGAAATCTTTATAACAACAAAGTGTTTCATTTTGCTGAAGAAAACCTTTATAGATTTATAAATTCTATCTATACTCCCTATTTTAAGCTAGAGATTCGGTAACACAAAAAAGCCATAATATTTTTAAGTACTGTATAATGTTAGAATGCTCAGTAAAGCCAGCACAATCGTTAATTGTATTTTTCTTAAAAATTACACGAAAACATTACTTTTGTTTTTCCAAGAGCCCAATTATCCAGACCAGCTTTTTCCAAAATGGCTGCACAGGAGTCAGGACTCACTGGGGGCTCTTCGTTCCATTTGTAGCAGAGAACATGGTACCTTCAAGTGGAAGAAAGGGCTGGTTAGTATTTCACAAGTTTCCACACCTCAGTAGCCGGGTGGACACTTGACAACTCTGTGCAGGGAAGGAAGAGACTCCCAGACTTAATGCAGGGGCTCCTGCTGGCATTCTCAGAACTCGCAAGTAGACTGACAAAAATTCGGACCCGTCTGTTTGTGTACATTTGAGGACTGTTTTCTCAGTTTAGCGATGACTTTTCAACACTTACCACTGAAACCCCCCCACAAAAACCCCATTACTAAAAAAAAAAAAAAAAAAAAAAAAAAAAAAAAAGTTGAGTATTTTTTAAAAGATTTTTATCATTTATTTGACAGAGAGAGAGAAAGAGAGCGAGCACAAGCAGGGGGAGTGGCAGGCAGAGGGAGAGGGAGAAGCAGACTCCCTGCTGAGCAGGGAGCCTGATGTGGGACTCGATCCCAGGACTCTGAGACAATGACCTGGGCTGAAAGCAGACACTTAACTGACTGAGCTGCCAAACCTAGTTGAATATTTTTTAAAAAGCAAACTTTCCCTGGGTACAAAAAGCAGAAGGATGGCAGTGGCAAGAAGCAGAGGGAAAGATTTTATTCTTTTTTTTTTTTTTTTTTTAATCTTCACAAAAATGTTGGAAGCTGATCTTAAAATTGGACGGAGTTAATTCTCTGCGACTCTCCCACCACTGTATATATGCCTTTGATCACTGTTTTTCCTTGAGCTACACTATGTCTCTCCCTGGACATTTTCTCTATTGGTTTAATACATATAATTGAGGAAAGGAAGCAAGTAAGGGCTTAATGTTGGAGAGAACTGAAATAGGCCCTTAGGTTTTCAAACTGACCAGGTGAATGAAAGGAAGAAAATCTGGTTTACCCTGGTCAACAATCTTATGCAAAAAAGGCCGCCTTCTACAGTTTTTAACACTCCCTTATTTTTTTTTAAATTTCTTGGTGCAAGATTAACCTGCCAGTCCAGAGGAGACAAAGCATTGAGTTTTGGTAGGTTCTGAATTTCAAAAGAGAAGTCATGGTGTGTGGAAGACTGGAGTAGCATGGTCAGGAGAGTGGAGTTCTGATATTGACTAATTACGTGTGTAAATTGAGACACATCAGGGAACCTCTTTAAGTACCAATTTCTTCCTCTAAACATGAGCCCGTATATAAAACCTCTAAGAAGAACATATTCTAGCTCCACCAAGTGTCATCCTATTAAATATGTGGATGAACCAGTTTCTGTTAGGCTCTTTGGAGAATTCTGACCTAGAATGGTCTAGAAAGACGTGATGATCATAGTTTTTGCTGCCTGTGTAAATAATCTTGGGCGGGGGGTGCCCATTAGAGGGCCCTTATCCTTCAGGACTGCCAACTTGAGGACTAAATTTACTTGTGGACACCTTGTGACTGAGGAGCTACTCTGTCCTCTCAGCCTCCCAACCATCTCCTGGATTTGCTTCTTTCCAGATCCAGCCAGGATCTCATGGCTCATCATATGAACAACCTTGAGTGAGCTCCCTTTTCTATGTGTAGAGTGACAGCTATCCTTTTCTTATGTCTCCCGTTGAGTTGACAGGTGTTCAGAATGATTCGGAAGCTATCTAGCTGAATTCCTGGGACCAGACGAAACTAAGGTCTCCTACTCCTCCACCATCTTGGACTCCTCCTCTCCCTCTTGGTCTTTTGCTGCATGTGCTCTGCAAACATGCAAACCTGGACCCCCCCAGTCATTGTTCTTTGCCTTCCTGTCAGGCTTTGGAAACCTGCCAGGGAAAATTACCGTTCATTACCAGTGTTCTCCCCTATAAGCCCGCAGTTTCCTGAGTTAGCCCAACCCACAGAGACACCAGAATCCTGACTAGTGTCCTTGACCACGTTCCTCACTCAATCCTCACAAGTGTTTAATCTCTCCTGCCCTGTTCTCTCCTCTCTGCACTGCTCTCAGCAGGTAAACATGACTGCTAGTTTACCAGAGGCCTCCAGACCCAAGCTCTACTGATCTCTTCCTCAGCTATAGATATGTTTGTCCACTCTTCCCTTCTTCTTCTTCTTCTTCAGAGATCTCCACCCTCCATCTGCCCATGTTCTAGATGCCACCTCCTCCTTCTCTTCTGTGTATTTTCAATCCCTTTTCTCTCTCCTGGCTCCTTCCATTTAGTATAAAACAAACCCTCTCCATCTGTCTCACCTGAATGAATTTTCTGTCTCCTACTAGCTTTAGAGATCAGTTGAAAGATTGCTTAAAGGAGCTCTCCATTTCTCCACTTCCCATCACTGTGTAGCTCCTGGAATCTGATTTAGTCACACAGTAAGGAGGACTCTTACTCCAACACATAAGACGTTTTAGAGATGAAATCTAAAGGGATGTCTTCCATCCTAATCCTAAGTGTTCTTTCTGTAGATTTGGATATCGTTGACACCTTTCTCTGGCTTGAGTGTCCCCACGACTGTATCCCATGTTGTCCCTGGCTTCTTCTCCCTGTTGGTCTCCTGCCATGCCTCACATTTAGACTTGCTGCACAAATGCTAGTGTTCTCCAATGTCCCGTCTCTTTCTAAGCTCTCCCCACAGGGGTCTCATCTACAGGCAGAGTTCTGACCATTCTTCAGTGGATGAGTCCTAAATCTTCCTCTTCTGCCTTCTTTACACCAACTCGAAACACATCACTCTGCTGGCCTGCTCTACACCTCCCTGCTCATCCCATGGACACTCCAAACTCAGCAAGTCATCACCTTCCCTCTCCTCTGCTAGTTTCTACCCTTGTGAATGGTATCACCTCCTTTCCAAAGGCAATAAAGCTAGAAATCTGTGTGTCATCCTACATTCTTCCTTATTCTCCACTCAGTGCATCCAACAAGCTTAAAAACTGCTCTGAAATCCATTTCTTTCTGTCTATTCCTCCTGCCATTGCTTGACCCTGCTCATCATCTCCTCCCCCCCGGCCCTCTGTAATTGCCTTCCAACTGGTCATGTCCACCCTCCCCCAGCTCTGTCTGAACTGTCTTAATAAGATGAAAATCTGATCATGTCCTTTCCTGAATTGAAAGTTTCCAATAATATCCCCAGTTCTAAGCTGTGATGTCAAAAACAGGTGCCTTCAAAGGCTGGGCACACAACATATGTAATTTGGAGAGCGGCAGAATGTAGGAAATACAAAGGTCACACCTGCCAAAAAGCAGTCATTTAAAATGAGCTGACATATATAAAGATGGCATGAAATCACCCTCCTCCTCCGTATCGCTGACTGCCTTTCCAGCCTCACCTTTGGCTAGTTTCCATGGACAGCTCGAGGTCCAGTCATAAAAGCTATTTAAAATTATGCCAAAAGGCCATGTTTGCTCATGCCTCCTGCCTTTGTATGTGTTGTTCTCTCTGCCTGCATGTCCTTCATCCTCACCGCTTGTTCCTTTATGGAAGACTCATGCTTTCGATATTCTAGAAACTCTCCCTAATGTATCTTTTTTTTTTAAATTTCATTTTTGTGTGTGTGTTCCAAGATTCATTGTGTTTATGCACCACACCCAGTGCTCCATGCAATAAATGGCCTCCATAATACCTACCACCAGGCTCACCCAACCTCCCAACCCCTCTCCCCTCCAAAATCCTCAGTTTCTCAGAGTCCACAGCTCTCATGGTTTGTCTCCCCCTCCCTCATGTATTTTTGATGAATAGACTAACTGGGTTAACTGGCATTCTCTTTCCCTGGGTAAGACGCACCGGCTGGGGTCCACGGCACACTTGGAGCTCAGGGGTGGCAGCACTCACTCGTGGGCTCATGTGCTTCTCCTCCTGCTGGGTGAGCTGTGTTTGCTGCCAAACCTGTTTATACCTGCACTTGAGGTGACATGATTCAAAAACATTACATAAGGGCACCTGGGTGGCTCAGTCGGTTAAGTGTCTGCCTTTGGCTCAGGTCAGGTCCCAGGGTTCCTCTCATCAGGCTCCTGGCTCTGTGGGAAGCCTGCTTCTCCCTCTCCCACTCCCCCTGCTTGTGTTCCCTCTCTCTCTATGTCTCTCTCTGTCAAATAAATAAGTAAAATCTTAAAAAGAAAATCAAGTGTTCTTTCATTCACTTGATAAATATTTATTGAGTACCTGCTATGTGCCAGGGACCCTTCTAAGTGCTGGGGATCCAGCAGTGAACACAACAGATGGGTACCCTTGTCCCTGGAGTTGACATTACATTGTATGGTAATGTACATAATTAGGTCCTTCTTCCCACAACTAGTCTGTGAGTTTCTTAATGTCAGAAGCTCTTTTGTTAATCTTTAGATGAAGATTGGGGTTAATCTTTTTTTCAAGGGCTAGAACATCATGGGTGCTCAATTAAATGTCTGCTAAAGGACTAATGACCTGCCTCTGGGACTCGCTGGGTTAATAACCATTCAGATAGACCAGCTGCTATGGAGGAAAGTCCCCACATACCCCAACATACTATCTTCTGCTTTGCTTTTAATGGGCTAGCTTTATGGTTTCTGTTGTGGGATTCAAGACCACAGCACTGTAGGTAAAAAAATAATTTGGGGAGCTTGGGGCTGAGGCAAGAATAATAATGAAAATAATTATAACTAAATTGTATTAATGACATTTTGTTCTATGAATAAACGCCATGTATATTATTTCATTTAGTGCGCATAACCACCTAACGAGTAGATACTGTTCCCATCATCGTCATTTGCAGATGAGAAAGATCGAGGCTTGAAGTTTACAGCAGTTACTCAAAGTCACTTTGAACAAGGTCACACAGTTTGACAGTGATAGAATTGGGGTTTGAACTTAGATTTTCTTTCTTTTTCCCTCACCCCAAAACCTGGGTTTTCTGAATTCAAAGCATGTTTACTTCCCTACTTCCCTACACTAGTGCCTTCAATGAGTCCTGGTTGTGTTAGAGTTCCAGAAGCTGAACCACGGTGTGTACGTGCCTCGTGGAAAAACAGAGCCCACTTCGGGAGCCTCTGAGTAAAAGGGTTCATTCGAAACAACTATAGTAAAAACCCTGTGCAAGGTAAGTTCATGTAGTGTATCTTCCCCTACGATTATTTCTTTTTCACAAAACAGAAGAGTTTATCTACAACAGAAGAGACAAAGCGTCTGATGAACTTTGCATCTCACACGGAGGGTTAGTCAAAGGCTAAGGCAGGACAGAGGAGAACGATTTCGTCCTATTTACACCTCCACGGGGCCTCTGAAAATTGTTCTGCCTCCTGAGAGTCTCTGCCAATTTAGATGACAGATTTCAAATTAGTGATGGAGAAAAGGTTTAGCCTTTTAGTTCTGGAACTTCCTGTATTCAGAATAGCTCTAGCTCTTCTCGTGTTCTTTGTATACTTAGTTTTTCCCCCCTTCCTCATTTATCATGTAGTAATTTGGTATTCTATATAGCATGGGACTTTGAAATACATTTATGAATTTATTCTCACTTCTGACCTTCTAAATAAGCAACTTTCAACTACAATATCATCAAGAAAATAGGCTTAGTTTTCCTTACTGTCCATAGTGTAAAACCACGAATAGCTGAAACTGTAATTAATCCAGCCTTCAAGGCTCTCTTGATGTAATTTTAACCTGGTCAGTTTTCCCATCTTATCCTCTGCCAATTTTTGTCACTTCACTAATGCCCACTGTGCTAATTCAAACAAATCCAAAACCTTCTAAGCTTTTGACATGCCAAACAGTATGCTGAGAAAGACTT
Organism: Lutra lutra; assembly: GCF_902655055.1. Lineage (NCBI taxonomy): Eukaryota > Metazoa > Chordata > Mammalia > Carnivora > Mustelidae > Lutra > Lutra lutra. The sequence continues at coordinate 13,801,616 of NC_062285.1, read as the reverse complement.
TTCCTGTCTTTTCCAGAAACGGCACCTACCGTTCGATTCTAGTTTCAACCTTCTTCCCTGATTCTCTTGCAGGCCCTCCTGGAGATAATCTTTCTCTTCTCTGATCTCTTGCACTGTGTATATCATTCCCTTGGATCTTGGTATTTATTATCTTCCACTGCTTATTAACTTTCCATGTCTATGACTCTGGCCATCTTAACTGGATGGTTAATTCTTGAGGTTCAAGAAAGTTTTAAAATATGGTGTCCTCTGCAATGCTTAGCGTACTCCCAGCATGGAGCCAGCATGGGTCTTGAACTCACAAACATGAGATTAAGACCTGAGCCAAGAACAAGAGTCAGACACTTAACCAACTGAGCCACCCAGGTACCCCAGCAGAGTACCTAAAGAAAAGGTCACTGAAATGCCTTGGTAATTATATTAATATTATATTAATATTATTTATATTAATTTTTAAGCAAGTTAAAGATCAACTCTTCTCCTAAAAAATGAAAAACATGGGACACCTGAGTGGCTCAGTCAGTTAAGCCACTGTCTTCGGCTCAGGTCATGATCCGAGGGTCCTGGGATCGAGTCCCGCATCGGGGTCCTTGCTTGGTGGGGAGCCTGCTTTTCCCTCTGCCTTTGCCTGCCATTCTGTCTGCTTGTGTGCTCTCGCTCTCTCTCTTTCTGACAAATAAATAAATAAAATCTTAAAAAAAAAAAAGAAAACAGGTCATATTTTGATTTTAATTTGACCTTTGAAATTTCTTTGTATCAAGTACTTTTAGGTTCTCTGCGTTCACGTGCAGGATGGAGAATTTACTGATAGCCCAGTAAGAAATTCCAGTATTTTTTATTTCTTAGTTTTGGATATAAAATTGGGTCTGCTCTGTGAGAAGGGAAGTAAGTCAGTGATTGGATGATTACTGTACTTCTGAACCCTACAGTCTGAGCCTTTAAAATCTGTCTTAAATGATCACTGAAGATTTGCCATTTATGAGAGTTACTGTATTTGTGTAATTTGGCTCTCCATCATGAAGAAGTGGTAGGGTTTCCTTTACTTTAAGGTGCTCAAAATCAATACCTTTCTTATCTTTTTTTCCCTTAATTATAAATCAAAATGAAATATTTACTTATTTATTTACTAGGTTTAAAAACTTATTTCTTAAAAAAACAAGCTAGGTAATAATTACTGAATACCTGGATGCTTTCAAAACTTTCTTTTCTTTTTCTTTTTTTAAAAGATACCTTTCTTTTCTTCCAAAGGTGGGGGGGGAGGCAAGAACTACCACAGATTGCTGAAGATATAATAATTTGCAAAAATAATTAGAATTTTTATTTTATAAATAAAATAAAATAAATAAAAATAAAATAAGTAAGTGAGGGTCTTGGTTATCACAAGTGAAAGAATGCTTTACATTAAGCCAAGATGTTGTTTTGTTTTGTTTTGGGGGGGGCGGTTAGAAACTGTTTAGTTCTTAATCTTAATTTGTACGCTCTGAAAAAGGCCAGAAAATGTTATATATAGGGAATTTCTCAAATGCTAGATTTCACCTAAAAATTGTAATACTTTGGAATTGAAACTTCAAGTTTAATAGCTAATAGTAATCACACAATTGATAAATATCAGAAACAGGCATTTGAAGTATTAAATATATAAAGTACTGAACCTCTATATCATCACAAATGTATTCCTTAATATAGAGCTACCCTATGACCCAGCAATTGCACTACTGGGTATTTACCCTAAAGATACAGATGTAGTGATCTGAAGGGGCACATGCACCCCAATGTTCATAGCAGCAATGTCCACAGTAGCCAAACGATGGAAAGAACCTAGATGTCCATCAACAGATGAATGGATAAAGAAGATGTGGTATAGATATATACAATGGAATACTATGCAGCCATCAAATGAAATCTTGCCATTTGCGACAATGTGGATGGAACAAGAGGGTATTATGCTGAGCAAAATAAGTCAACTGGAGAAAGACAACTATCATATAATCTCCCTGATATGAGGAAGTGGAGAGGCAACGTGGGGGATTTGGGGGATAGGAAAAGAATAAATGTAACAAGATGGGATCAGGAGGGAGACAAACCATAAGAGACTCTTAATCTCACAAAACAAACTGAGGGTTGCCAGGGGCAGGGGGGTAGGGAGAGGGTGGGCGGTATGGGGAGGGTATGTGCTATGGTGAGTGCTGTGAAGTGTGTAAACCTGTCGAGTCACAGACCTGTAGCCCTGGGGCTAATAATACATTATTTGTTAATTAAAAAAATAATAAATAAAAATATGTAATATATAGCTTAATTCATTTTACATTAATTTCAATATTAAAAAGGACTGCTTATACCTAATTGAGTCTTTTTGTCTTCTAAATACTGTTATTTACTGTTGTTTTCTTTTTTTTTTTAAAGGCTTTATTTATTTGAGAGAGAATGAGAGAGAGAGAGCATGAGAAGGGAGAAGGTCAGAAGGAAAAGCAGACTCTCCGCTGAGCAGGGAACCTGACGCAGGACTCGATGCTGGGACTCCAGGATCATGACCTGAGCCGAAAGGCAGTTGCTTAACCAACTGAGACACCCAGGCACCCTTACTGTTATTTTCTAAATACTGTTACTGAGATAAAGTCTCTTTTGATCCTTATCACAATTCCACCGGGCAGTCATGACAGATTTATTAAATAAGAGGAAAAATGAGGTTCAGTACAGGCCAGGGTTTCCCAATCTCAGCACGGGTAACATTTTAGGTTGGAAAATCATTTGCTGTGGGGGGCTTTTCCGTGCTATAGGATGCTTAGCAGTATCCCTGGACTCCATGCACTGATACCAACAGCAACCTCCATCCTACCCGCTGTGACAACTAAAATGTCTCCAGATATTAACAAACATTCTTCGAGGGGCAAAACCTCCCCCTGCTGGGAATCACTGGTACAGCCCAAGGATCATCCGGCATGAGCACTGAGATGAGAATGCAGACCCTCTAAGTGCTCAGTACAGAACTGATTAGGCCTTTCGATCGTCCTGCTCATGACACGAACCCTATGCAACCCCATCAGATCTCCCAGTGGACAAGAGAAACTCCCAGCCCGTTACCTGTTCATTCAGTGCAAAATCATTTGCAAAAACAAAATGCCTCCATCCTAGAACAGCTGAGTGATTCTCTTTCCTATTTTGTTCCCTGTAATTCTTCTGATGAATTTCTCTATAAACTGTACTTAGAACCTTGAAAAGAAATCCACATACCGCTTTATGAAGTTGGAGAAAAGTATCCGATGAGAGTAGCCCAGCCTCCGAATTCTTGCTGTTTCCAGAATTCCAGTGTAGCGCAGCTGTATGAGAACTTTCTCTTTGTCATATTTTCTTGCCTGACGTTCGTTATTGGGTTTGATGCAACGGACAAAGTGAGGTTGGCCCACTACCATTTTGGATAACAAATCCATCAGGGAATACTGTAATATGTAAGAAAAATAAATTTCCCAGTGTAACATACATATGTAACACACATAAACTTAGAGGCTTGCAAGTCTTTTTATTTATTTATTTATTTTAAAATATTTTATTTATTTGTCAGAGAGAGAGAGAGAGAGACAGAGAAGAGAGCACAGGCAGGCAGAGTGGCAGGCAGAGGCAGAGGGAGAAGCACCCTCCCCACTGAGCAAGGAGCTTGATGTGGGACTCGATCCCAGGACTTCTGGATCATGACCTGAGCTGAAGGCAGCCACCCAATCGACTGAGGCACCCAGATGTGGGAGGCTGCAATAAGGCTTGAGACGAGGACCAAACCAGGCCCTGACTTGTGCCTCCTTTAAAGTCTGAATAACCTAACAAAAGGTTTAGGATGGAAAAAGTTGAATAGCACTGAGAAAGGGTCTGTGCTATGTGTTGTGCGCTCGCCTACGTGACTTCCCACACGCTTGCTAAACAAATGAGAACAATTCGGTTGGGGTCATAAGTTCATGGCTGGTCCTTGCTGCCCTAGTACAGCCCATAAATTACTTTCAGGTTTGCTGTATCAGTACAGAACACTTGTACTGGCATCAGCCATTTGGCGTCACGAGGTCTGCTTATAGTTAAATGTGAAACTTATTATGGGAACTGTGGTTGTTTAACTAGACACAGATGTTTTGCTGCTCCTATTGTAATATCACTATATATATGGCCTTAATGCTTTGAATAAACTTAGCACTGTTGGACATCCTCCTCAGTGCTCCTCCTGCCCCCATCTCTCTGCTTCTCGAGTTCTTTTCTTCATCCTCTTACCCTCACGTTCCTGGTCGATTTGTCATGCTGGCTGCAACACCCAGATGTCCCAAGTCTTTCTTTTTATTAAAAGAAAAAAAAACCCTGAAAACTGAATGTTACACCTGTTCACATTAATTCACAGTCAATGGAGAAAAATCCATATTAATGAAAATTTTATTTATAGCATATTTTTTAAAACACAGATCTACTAAAAAAAATGTAGAGGCATTAACTCAGAACTTAGCTATCAAAAGGTTGCCTGATCCAAATCGGCAAAGAAAAATTCAAACTATCACTCTTTGCAGATGATATGATACTATATGTGGAAAACCCAAAAGACTCCACTCCAAAACTGCTAGAACTTGTACAGGAATTCAGTAAAGTGTCAGGATATAAAATCAATGCACAGAAATCAGTTGCATTTCTCTACACCAACAACAAGACAGAAGAAAGAGAAATTAAGGAGTCCATCCCATTTACAATTGCACCCAAAACTATAAGATACCTAGGAATAAACCTAACCAAAGAGACTAAGAATCTATACTCAGAAAACTATAAAGTACTCATGAAAGAAATTGAGGAAATGGAAAGAAATGGAAAAATGTTCCATGCTCCTGGATTGGAAGAATAAATATTGTGAAAATGTCTATGCTACCTAAAGCAATCTACACATTTAATGCAATTCCTATCAAAATACCATCCATTTTTTTCAAAGAAATGGAACAAATAATCCTAAAATTTATATGGAACCAGAAAAGACCTCGAATAGCCAAAGGAATATTGAAAAAGAAAGCCAAAGTGGGTGGCATCACAATTCTGGACTTCAAGCTCTATTACAAAGCTGTCATCATCAAGACAGCATGGTACTGGCACAAAAACAGACACATAGATCAATGGAACAGAATAGAGAGCCCAGAAATAGACCCTCAACTCTATGGTCAACTCATCTTCGACAAAGCAGGAAAGAATGTCCAATGGAACAAAGACAGCCTCTTCAATAAATGGTGTTGGAAAAATTGGACAGCCACATGCAGAAAAATGAAATTGGACCATTTCCTTACACCACACACCAAAATAGACTCAAAATGGATGAAAGACCTCAATGTGAGAAAGGAATCCATCAAAATCCTTGAGGAGAACACAGGCAGCAACCTCTTTGACCTCAGCCGCAGCAACATCTTCCTAGGAACATCACCAAAGGCAAGGGAAGCAAGGGCAAAAATGAACTATTGGGATTTTATCAAGATCAAAAGCTTTTGCACAGCAAAGGAAACAGTTCACAAAACCAAAAGACAACTGACAGAATGGGAGAAGATATTTGCAAATGACATATCAGATAAAGGGCTAGTGTCCAAAATCTATAAAGAATTTAGCAAACTCAACAGCCAAAAAACAAATAATCCAATCAAGAAATGGGCAGAAGACATGAACAGACATTTCTACAAAGAAGACATCCAGATGGCCAACAGACACATGAAAAAGTGCTCCATATCACTCACCATCAGGGAAATACAAATCAAAACCACAATGAGATATCACCTCACACCAGTCAGAATGGCTAAAATTAACAAGTCAGGAAATGACAGATGCTGGTGAGGATGCGGAGAAAGGGGAACCCTCCTACACTGTTGGTGGGAATGCAAGCTGGTGCAACCACTCTGGAAAACAGCATGGAGGTTCTCAAAATGTTGAAAATAGAACTACCCTATGACCCAGCAATTGCACTACTGGGTATTTACCCTAAAAATACAAACGTAGTGATCTGAAGGGGCACGTGCACCTGAATGTTTATAGCAGCAATGTCTACAATAGCCAAACTATGGAAAGAACCTAGATGTCCATCAACAGACGAATGGATAAAGAAGATGTGGTATATATACACAATGGAATACTATGCAGCCATCAAAAGAAATGAAATCTTGCCATTTGCGACGACGTGGATGGAACTAGAGGGTATCATGCTTAGCGAAATAAGTCAATCGGAGAAAGACAACTATCATATGATCTCCCTGATATGAGGGAGAGGAGATGCAACATGGGGGGTTAAGGGGGTAGGAGAAGAATAAATGAAACAAGATGGGATTGGGAGGGAGACAAACCATAAGTGACTCTTAATCTCACAAAACAAACTGAAGGTTGCTGGGGGGCGGGGGGTTGGGAGAATGGGGTGGGGTTATGGATATTGGGGAGGGTATGTGCTATGGTGAGTGCTGTGAAGTGTGTAAACCTGGCGATTCACAGACCTGTACTCCTGTGGATAAAAAATATGTTTATAAAAAATAAAAATTAATGTGCTATGGTGAGTGCTGTGAAGTGTGTAAACCTGGCGATTCGCAGACCTGTACCCCTGGGGATAAAAATATATGTTTATAAAAAATAAAATTTAAGAAAAAAAAATTAAAAAAAAAGTTGCCTGTACATTCTTTAGGCAACTTTAATTAATAGATAATATTACTCTTCATATATTGGGGCACCTGGGTGGCTCAGTGGGTTAAGCCTCTGCCCTCAGCTCAGGTCATGATCCCAGGGTCCTGGGATTGAGTCCCAAGTCAGGCTCTCTGCTCAGCAGGGAGCCTGCTTCCCTTCTCTCTTTCTCTCTCTCTGCCTGCCTGCCTACTGGTGATCTCTGACTGTCAAATAAATAAAAAAAAATATTTAAAAAAATTACTTTTCATATAATTTGTTTGTAAGTAATTATAACCCTTCATGAAGCTTGCTGATAATAATATTAAGGCATATGACTTAATTTCTTGCTTATACTATTAATTTCCTTGTCTAATTCCTTCTTTATAGAAAGTATGACAGTAAACCCTTCAAGGCCTGTCAGAATCATCTCCTGGGCTAACATAAGAAATGAGAAGTGAAAGCAGTTTACTATATAGGATGTAAGAGTTACAAAAAGAAACAAAGGCATTTAGTATTCTAATGTGCTCTAGCTTGATAATTTTCTTATTTATTTTAGAATTTTCAAAGTCACATAGATAGGAAAAATGTGTGTTCACCAATGGCTTATTAAAGTGGTAACCAATGACAGGACAACTAAGTATAACATTAGAATAATCACAGTTCACCTAAAAGGGGAATCTTAGAAAATGATGTTGAAGAGCAGCACTGCTATTCACTGGCAAGAAAACGAATGTGTGAACAGAGACAGTTGGTCTTGGTTGGATTTGCTTTTAGTGTTGGAAACATAGAAGCCTATGGTTACAAAGCCAGAGGAAGCCAAATATGGAATTACACAAATGACAAAGCCTTGGATTTGCTCAGCTTCTTTTTGAGCACTGAAACTCGGATGTGATCCTCTCACAGCTGGGCTTGCCACTTGGGAGCCCCTTTTGAACAAAACATTATAGGGGCGCCTGGCTGGCTCAGTGGGTTAAAGCTTCTGCCTTCGGCTCAGGTCATGATCCCAGGGTCTTGTGATGGAGCCCCGCATCGGGCTCTCTGCCTGGTGGAGAGCCTATCCTCCTCTCTCTCTACCTGCCTCTCTGCCTACTTGTGATCTATGTCTGTCAAAAAAAAAAAAAAAAAACCTTAAAAAAAATAAAAAAAATCATTATATACTATGTGGAATTATCTTCCATCACTTTTCACTTCAGCTTGAGGAGGAAAACGATTTTACGAACTAATGTTTTAAACACACGCACAGTCTTGGACGCCAGCAACAGTGGACTGATGATGGTCTTGGATAACTCACTTAAAAAAAGGGAGATAATCTGTCTGTAAGTACACTTGCTAATTTAGCTCTGCTGTGGTCTTGCTGGAAGGTACCAGCAGAAAATGTGAGATAGTAAGCATATAAAGGTACTATGAGCTACTCAAAGATGATTAAGCACACATTCTCTCAATGAGCTTACGACTTGAAAAAGTATTTAATAAAATCACCCAGCTATTTTTAAAAGCATTTCATGATTCTGTTAGAAAACTGAAAAAACTGAATAGAAAACTCACTGCATGGTTATAGTAAATTTAGCCTAATTTCCTCCCCTTCTGCCTTAAGTTATATTGCTAATAATTTCCAATTTTTAATTGGTATTTTCTTCATTTTCATTGGCTGGTTAATATGATTTGTTATTGATTTTTAAATTGTTCTTAAAGATTTTATTTATTTGAGAGTGAGCGAGTGAGTGACAGCATGAGAGGTGGAGAGAGGCGCAGAGGGAAAGGACCCCAAGATCATGACCTGAGGGAGGCAGACATTTAATTGACTAAGCCACCCAGGTGCCCCAATACAATTTTATCTGAAGAGATAAAGAAGAATGGACACCAATAATGAGGGCAGGGGTATCTAGAGTTCTTCAGAGAACAGAGGAAGTAAAGTATTTCTTATCTTCCCTTTTCACCCTATTGTCCAAGGAAGAAAGGTAAGATAAGATCACCTTGACCTCATGCTCAGGACACAGTGGCTGACTTTCCTGGCATGTTACTATGCTTCCCTGATATCATTTCTTCTTGCCCCACACCTATACCAGTTCTTCTTTTGAGGTTTTCATCTTGACTGCAGGGAGATATGGAATGGACCTGGATGCTCAGCCTTGTCCGATCTGCCCACCCAAAGATCGTTTAGGAGTGGGAAGAAGAAGTGGTAGTTATTTATCATAGCACTGAATTAAAAAACCTGTCAGGTTTTGTTCTAGTGGAAAAGTGTTTGGTTCTTTGGACGAATCTTAACCAAAGTAGAAACTGATTAACTTAGCATGCAATAATTTTAGAGATAAAATATCAAAGCAAACCAATCCATGGGTTTTTGACAGTACTCCCTACTATGTTCTGTATCTAACAAATAGTAAATGGAATACAATGAGAATTATCTTTTGCTAATAGTACTGTGATACTTATTACTAGCTTTTGATTTGTAACTCTCATTTAAAATAAATAACAGGGGCATCTGGTGGCTCATTCAGTTGAGTGTCTGTTTTTGGCTCAGGTCATGATCCCAGAGTCCTGGGTTGGAGTCCCGTGTTGGGCTCCCTGCTCAGCAGGGTGTCTGCTTTTCCCTCTCCCCTTACCCCTCCCCCTCCTGTCTCCTCTCTCACTTTCTCTTTCTTAAATAAATAAATAGAATCTTAAAGAAATTAAAATAAATAAATAACACTCCTGGGGGGACTGAATGGCTCAGTTAAGTCTCCGACTCTTGATTTTGGATCAGGTCATGATCTTATGGGTCATGAGATCAAGCTCCGCACTGGGCTCTGTGCTGGGCATGGAACCTCCTTAGGGTTCTCTTTCTTCATCTCACTCTGCCCTTCCCTCTGTCTGAAATAAATAACATTCCTAAGCACAACACACCATAATTTAATAACTTACTCTAAAATATGATGCCACTGTTTGTGTCTTCATGTTGGTTGTCTCTATGGCATGACGTGTGGCTTCTCCACTTTGATCCTACAAAGACCAAGAAAGACAGTGATGCTTCAGTATCCACTATACTCTATGATCTACAAGGAGCCCACGGAATTTCCTTCGGGTTTTCATGGTCTATGCTTTCAAATACATAAAATAACAAAAGGTTAATATTTTTGCTTAGGGTAATTGTTTTGTCAACCCCACTGGGATTTTAATTGGTTGTGCAAGGAATGTGAACTTAACTAATATATTTTTAGTTGGTCTTAGTGTAACATTAAAACGAGCTATAAAGGAAGGGTTAGGAATGTATCATAACTGCATGATTCTTTTAGTGGCTAGCAGTAATATGAACATAACATAGCCGTTTAAGCAGAAAAAAAGATCAAAGGGAGAAAACCTAGTAAGTAAAATGCTATTTACTTTTAGGAGCACACAAACACTGTTGTTGTCAAGGTTAGATTTTTAGACTCACTGTCATACAAAATGCATGTTCTTACCTTGGTCAAGTTGATTGATTTTTCTGAAGTCCTCATTTGATAATTTATTAAATTTCCAGTTTTAGAATGTGGCAGATTACCTATAGGAATGTGGATGAAATTAAGATACATTTTAGAATTCTTAATCACTAAAAGACTTTCCCCATTTAGTTAAGTATTAAAATAAACATTGTTGATGTCATAATAGCTACCCTTGGTTAAGTATTTATGAGAAGTTTAAGGATAAAATAATATTACAAAATAATTTTAAATAAATTTTAAATTCAGAAAAAAAACAGTTTGGAGCTTAGAAAAAATAGAGGTAAGTGTTGGATTTCCTTTAATTGCTACAAGATATGATGATATCAACTAATTTGCTTTGTGTGTGTGTGCACGTGTATGTATGCATGTATGTGTTAAATGGATCTGAGATTTTCTTTAATGCAAAGGTACACTTTATAATGGGCCTTAAAAATCACATGGATTATTAATTCATATGAAATGGTTATAAGAAAATCAAGAATGGTTGAAAGCAATGGATATGTTCAATCTAACATTCAGAAAAATGTGCCTGTTACTAGGGCTACTTAAATGTGCACAACCCAAGGCCTTGAAAATATTCTGGTGTAGTGAAAAATTATGGTCCCAGAAGCCAGGAAGACATGGATTTGAATACTAGCTGTAGTACTTAAATTGTGTTGCCTGTGGATCATTTACTTAGTCTCTGAGTTGCATTTTGAAATCATATAATGGTGATAACGTTGCCTGCCTCACAGAATTTTGATGACATGTGACAGTATTTCAGGTGCATGGTGCGTGCCTGGAAATGTTCATTCTTATTCTCTCTTGTCCCACACCTCACCAAGCACAATAAACAACCCACAATCCAAGAGTTCATCATTCCACCAGTAATGTTCAAATATATCTCTAGAATTCAGTATCACTTCAGAAAGATTATTTCTTTTCATTCTCATTCTTTTAGGTGAGAAGTAGAGGTGACGTGTTTTTTGTTTGTGTGTTTTTTAGAGGAGAGAGTGTTGTGTGCATGCCAGGGGTGGGGTGGGGACAGACAGAGAAGGAGAGAGAATTTTAAGTAGGCTCCATGCCCAGTGCAGAGCCTGATGCAGGGATCAATCTTGAGACCCTGTGATCATGACCTGAGTCAAGATCATGAACTGAGCTGAAATCAAGAGTCAAGTGCTTAACTAGCTGAGCTACCCAGGTGCCCCAAGGTGACATGTTTTTGACACATCCTTCACATTCTTTGTGGTGGTGAAAGCTGCCTCTGAAGTGATGATGCAGGTGGGACCCTGCCTGGGATGCAGCTGGTAGTGCCTCTGCTGTGCTGTTGTCCCCCTTCCCTCGTTATCAGGAAAAGTGCTGTGATGGGTGTGCACACTGGCTTTCATGCTGGGCTGCACACTGGACTGTTCACTCTTCAGCTGTGAGACTTACTGTAGGCAGCAGAGTGGACAGAGATAGTAACACATGGTATTCAGAGGGGCAGCTGTGGACTTTCATTTGTTTTTTGTTTTTTTTAGGGAAAGTTTTAGAAAAAATTACCAAAATCACTACAGACTAATACAAAGGACTAGTAGCACATTAATTAGAATAAACCCAGTACTTAATAGATGCCATTACTTAATATTAGCCAAATAAGAACTAAAAATTTAAGTTTCTCTGAAAACTGAAAGACTAGAGGAAATTTACTAAAGGATTAATAATTTCAATGTAACAAAATTTATACACTAGTCATCAAATTCTTTAACAACAAAATAAATGAAAGCCTTCTAAAAATTCATTAATGCATATCAACAGGAACTAAAATTAGCATAGATGTTAATTACAGAAAATATATCCACTTTGCCTTTATAGCTGACTGATGAACAAACCTGTAATAAACCAAGGTAGCGATGCGAGCTACAAGGAACTGTAGTACATTTCCTCTTAATAATGGCTGAACTCTATTTCATATTTTAAGTCATATGTGCAACAGGTTATCTCAGAATCTTGGAGACAGTGTAATATAGGACTGAAAAACCCAAACTTTCAAGCCCACTTCTAAGACTTCCCACAGGGGCAACACTGGGAAAGTTGCTGAATATTTCCAAGACTCAGTGTCTCATCTGTAACAGTAATTCCTCCTCAGAGTGTTGCTATTAGGAGTAAATAAAAGTAGTCAGCACAGTGCCTAACACATTGCAACTTCTAAACAAATTCATGAAAAAAATAAAAAAATAGGGGTGCCTGGGTGGCTCAGTGGGTTACGCCTCTGCCTTCGGCTCCGGTCATGATCTCAGGGTCCTGGGATCGAGCCCCACATTGGGCTCTCTGCTCAGCAGTGAGCTCGCTTCCTCCTCTCTCTGCCTGCCTCTCTGCCTGCTTGTGATCTCTCTCTCGTTCTGTCAAAGAGATATATAGAATCTTTAAAAATAAAAAAAAATAAAAAATAAAAATAAAAAAATAAACAAATTTATGTATTTTTGTTGTCATTATTATTATTATGTTTGCATATCTAGGTGAATATAAAACCCAAATGTCTCTGATAGCTTTGAGATTCGGAGTCACTGAAACATCTTTGATTATGAAATTCTCTTTTCCCTGGCTAATGAAACATGGTTTTGCTGAGTCAGGAGACAGAACATAGTATTGAGAACCTGGCTGCATATTTTATAAAGGTAAAAAACATGACATTAAGTGCACGGATGCACTTGGTGGATATAGAAAGAGATGACAATTGTTAAAGTCAAAATTGAAGACATTTGTTTCTGGGCAGGATAAAGCAACACAGACTGGATTAACTGAATGACTAAAAGAAAAAAAAAAACAACAAACAACCATACAATATATATGAGGCAACAGTTTTTCTTCCCTTTCATTTTTTATTGTAAAACTTACATATCATAAAATTTAGCATCTTAATCATTTATAAGTGCACAGGTCAGTAGTATTAAATACATTCATAATGTTATGCAACCATCACCACCATACATGCCCATAACTTTTTTCATCTTGTAAAACTGAAACTTTATACCCATTAAATACTGGCTCCCCATTCCTCCCACCCCCAGCCCCTGGCAACCACCATTCTGCTTTCTGTCTGCATGATTCTAACTGCCCTAAGTACCTTATTCTGAAGAATCATACCATATTTGTCTAGGAATAACAGTGTTTATACATTGTGCATCAAACAGTACAGGACACTGATCCCCAAATGAGGGGAAACAAATGAGGTGAACCCTATGAGTATCCCAGCTTTCTGTCTAAAGAGATTTACACTGCAAGGAGGGGAACTCAGGTGAAGACTAGGGAAAATAATAGATGTAACCAATAGAAAACATGTCAAACCATAGAGTCAGTCAAACCCAACATATCAATAATCACATTAAATATAAATGGTTTGATCACCTCAATTAAAAGGCAGAGATATTTAGAATTTAAAAAGGCCCAACTACATGCTGTTTACAAAAAAAGCCCTCTTTAAATACAAACAAAAATAAGATGAAGTTGAAAGTATAAAAAAAGACATACCATTCAACCACTAATCCTAAGAAAGTTGGAATCTCTATATTATCAAGCAAAGTAGATTTCAGAGCAAAAACTATTACCAAGGATAAAAATAGTATTAATAAAGGGGTCTGGTCATCAAGAAGCCATAATAATAATTCTAGGGGCGCCTGGGTGGCTCAGTGGGTTAAGCCTCTGCCTTCAGCTCAGGTAATGATCTCAAGGTACTGAGATTGAGCCCCACATTAGGTTCTCTGCTCAGCAGGGAGCCTGCTTCCTCCCCTCTCTCTCTCTCTGCTTGCCTCTCTGCCTACTTGTGATCTCTGTCTGTCAGATAAATAAATAAAAAATCTTAAAAAAAAATACATGAAGTGAAGACTGATAGAAATGAAAGACAAAATAGACAAATTAGATTATAATCAGATATTTTAAAACTCTTCTCTTAGTAACTGGTAGAACCAGGAGAGAAAAAACCAGTAAGGATATAGGAGATTTGACCAATACTATCAACCATGTTGACCCAATTGACATTTATATAATTCTCCATCCAACACAGTGAAATACACATTGTTTTTAAGTGTAAATGAAACATAAAATAAAATATATCATATTCTGGGCCATAAAACATGTCTCAGTAAATTTAAATGGATTAAATCATACAAAATATGCTTTCTGAGCACTATGGAATTATATTACAAGGCCACAACACAAAGATATGGAAAATCCCAATATTTTTAGAATTAAAATTTGATACTTATACATAATCCATATAAGTACTTACATTAGAAAAGAAATGTTTTCTTAAATCAACGACCTATGATCTCACCTTAGAAATTAGAAAAAAGGAGACAAAATAAAACCCCACATAAACAGAAGAAAGGAAACAAGAATGACCCCCCCCCCAAAAAAAAAGAAAGGAGGGAAAAAAATAAGATAGAAAGCAATATCAATGGAGAAAAATCAGTGAAACTATAAACTAAATGCTGGTTCTTTGAGAAAATCAGTAAAATTGACAAATCTCTAGAAAATCTATCAAGAATAAAGTGAAAGAGGACACAAAAGATTCAGATCAGGAATGAGAGAGCTGATAAAACTCCAAGATCTATAGATATTAAAGCATAATATAAGGGAACACTATAATCAAAATTATGTCAATGAATGTGACTACATAGATGAAACAGACAAATTTCTTAAAAGATACAATCTACTAAAGCCCATTCAAAAAATTAGATAATTAAATATTCTAAAATTTGTTAAAGAAATTGATTGAATTTGTAATTCAAAACCTTCTCACAAAAAAAGCCTTCTGGCCCAAATGGCTCCACTAGTGAATTCTACAGAGGAATTCAGAAAGAATTAATACTCTACTTTTCCTGGAAGCAATACTTCTGAATTCATTCTGTGAGGCCAATATTACTCTGATCCCAACATTAGAAGAAAATTATAGTCCAATATCTCTCATGAACACAGATACAAAAATTCTTTCTTTTTTTTTTAAATTTATTTATTAGACAGAGATCACGAGTAGGCAGAGAGGGAGGCAGAGAGAGAGAGAGAGAATGGGAAGCAGACTCTCTGCTGAGCAGAGAGCCCGACACGGGGCTCGATCCCAGGACCCTGGGACCATGACCCAAGCCGAAGGCAGAGGCTTTAACCCACTGAGCCACCCAGGCACCCCACAGATACAAAAATTCTTAACAAAACATCAGCAAATTTAATCTAGCAATACATGAAAGTCCAAAGCATCATGACCACGTCACATTTTTCCCAGGAATAAAAAGTTGGCATAATATTAAAAAATCAATCAATGTAACTCATCATATTTACAGATTAAAAAAATAAATGAATGATCATTTCAATACATGCAAAAACGCATCTGACAAAATTCAAATATGCCTGTCTGGTAAATACTCAGGAAGCTAGGAATAGAAAGAACTCCTCCTCCTGAGAAAGAAAGTCTATGAAAACCCTACAGAGAACATCCTATTTACTGGGGAAAAACTGAAAGCTTTCCCCCCAAAATGAGGAATAAGACAAGAATGTTCATTTTTAGCACTTGTACTCAATATTGTGTTGGTGATTCTAGCCAGTGCAACCAGGCAAGATGAAGACATAAAAAGTAAACAGAATGGAGAAGAAAGGGGGAACTCTTTTTTCACAGGTGACATGATTATCTATACAGAAAAATCCTATGGAATTTACAAAAAAAAGAAAGTTACTCTAATAAACGAGCTTAACAATACTGCAGGGTGAAAGATTAATACACAGAGATCACCTGGACTTCTATATGCTAGCAACAAACAATTTGAATTAAAATTACCATTTATAATAGCATAAAATGTGATATATAAGCAGATAATTTAACAAAGACATAAAAGTTGCACACACTGAAAACTACAAAATATTACTGGGAGAAATTAAGGAAGACAATAAATGGAGAGCTCTATTGTGCTCCCTGATTGGAAGACCTAATATTGTGAAGATATCAATTCCCCCAAAATTAATCTATAGCTTCAGTGTATCCCAATCAAAGTCTCACCAGGATTTTTGGTGGAAATCGACAAGCTTATTCTAAAATTTATATGGAAAGGCAAAAGAATTATAATTGCCTTGACAGCTCTGAAAAAGAAGAGTTGGGTAGCTTATACTACCTGATTTCATTTTTTTAAAAAATTAAACTACAGTAATCAAGAAGTGTTGCACTGCCTTAAAGATAGACAAATATCAGGGACACACAACAGAAAAGTCTAGAAGGAGACCTACATGTATATAGTCAATTGATTTTCAACAGGGCGCCCAAGCAATTCAATGGGGGAAAGAACAATTCTTTCAACCAGTGGTGCTAGAACAAATAGACAAGGGTCAGGAGTGGGGATGGGAGGGATTCCAGAGTCATGAGGAAACATCATCTGGGGGTGATGAATATGTTTACTACTGAATGTGGTGATGGTTTTACAAGTATATATGCCTGTCAAAAATGTATCACATTTTACTGTCTAAACATGTCTTTTTTATTGTGTCAGTTATATCTCAATAAAACTGTAAAAAGAAATGCAAAATAATAAAACAAACTCCAATAAAGAAAAATAACCCAAACTACAGTTTTTTTCTACTTAAAAGCAAATGCAAACATGTATATGGTTGGGTGGAACAAAGGCATGTAAGTTTTTAACCAATAAGGCAGAGCTAACTAAACATATAGAGCCTTAAATACTAACCCAAAAGCTGTCCAGTCCTGAAGCAGAGGTCACTCTGAACTTTTCAGAGGGGAGCATGTTTTTCTAGTGAGTAGCTAAAATACCACCCTATTTTCTGGTTCGTTCTACAGACACTTTTCTTTAATGAAAACCTAGTTTGTTTATACTCACTTTTACATGTTCTTCAGACAGTTTGGGCAGAATGTATTAAAAAAATGCATATTTAGTGAGCTAAAAACAAACCAACATAAAAAAATTGAGACTTATACTCATGAAAATCACAGTCAGAAACTATAGGATTGGGCCCAAGGAAGTTGCCTTAGCTTACCTGTTTTTGTCAGAGGGTGATTGACGAGTTGGCGAATTACACTGTTTTCTGATGACCTCAAAAGGAGCACAATATCCGTTGGAAGAGTGTCTCTATTCTTAGCTAAGAAGCCCCTTGCATTATAGAGTACCTGTTGATAAAGTACATTTCAGTGTCACAGTCAATGTCATCCTCATTGTCATCATCACCATCAACAGTGGCAGGGGCAGAACCATCAACAGGTATTTACTGAGAACTTCCTCTGTGCTGAGTGACAGGTATACAAAATTTATAAAGGCAGTCCTTTACAACGTGGTTGGAGGAGCAAACTTTTCCATGTCTACAGTATTTTTTGTCAGAAAAAAATCTGTGTCTAGCTAATTTTATTTGGGTTGAAATCATGGTTTGATTCTTCTCACTTATTATGCTGGAAATTTGGTATTGTTTCCTTTCTTTGTTTAGAGGGTAGAGGGTGGCATAAAGGAGGCACCTGAGGCCACCAGGCATTCTCATTTCCATGATAACTGAGTCACGCACAGTGAATCGGCCATTACAGATTTTCGTCTCAGTAAGGAGTATGGTTTAAGTACATTATGAACATTCACATTTCTGGCACTTCTAAATAATTTTAGGACTTTCTAAAGATCAACGTAACCCAAAGATTTCTGTAGGATGATCTAATATGGTTTTTGTTATGGGTTGAATTGTATCCCTCCAAAATTAATATGTTGAATTCCCAATCCCAAATGTGACTGTATTTGGCTAGGGTCTTTAAGGAGGTAATTAAAGTTAAATGTGTTCCTAAGGGTGGGACCCTAATCCCATAGGACTGGTATCCTTGTAAGAAGAGAAAGACCCACTGGAGATCCCTTTCTCCTTCTCATGTACTCAGAGAAAAGGCCACAGGAGGACACTGAAGGATACACTCATCAGCAAGCCAGGGAGAGAGGTCTCCCTGACCTTGCTGGTACCTTGATCTTGAACTGTGAGAAAATAAATTTCTGTGCTTTAAGCCACCCATCCTGCATTATTTTTCTTATGACAGTCCAAGCAGGCTAATACAGCTCTTAAAAACAACTGGATAAAATGATCCTAGAAATTCTTAATGAATGTTTTTTTTAAAAAGCTTGTTTGGAAAAAATCACATGCTGAACACCATGGGAGAGGCCATAACTATAATATTGAAGGCAGATTTTTTTTTTTCCAGTGACAGAAGCCTGTGGAACAGAGAAATCTTAGCAGACATGAATCTTCCAGGTTCTGTGTTATTTTTGTTGTTCATGTGTTTTTCATTCTAGGCATTTCTTTCTTAATTTTAGTATCTTCTCAGTCCTCCAATATTTACCACATCATTGTGAAGGAGTGACCTCTGCAGAAGGGAGACAGAGCGTCCTCTGGGTTTAGGTTTATCGCTGAGGTCTGCTCTGCTGTGGGAATGTGCATAGACAGCCAACTGCTAAACAGTCCATCAGGCAGCCCTACCGAGGCTAGCTCTGTTATCTGACCACACCTCCAATCTAGTACTTTCTCCTGTTGGGCGGGAGGAGAGACAAAGTCTTCTGTGGAGAGAGAAGCACCTCAATACTGAAAAAGGCAGTTTATGTAAAAGGTTCCCTGCTATCATTCAAAGAAGCAAAAATAGGTCCCCATTGCCAGCCAATCTCACCCAAAGCCAGATCTTAGGGTCAGAAAGATGGAGGCTTTGATGCTTGTCTCTTTGTTCTCCTTTAGTTTCTTAATAAAAATTCCTCTAGAAAAACTAGAGCATTTGTGTTTGAAAAAGTAGGAGAAGGATTTTTTGGTTAACCTTTTCAGGATAGATGTTAGAGCTGGACGTTCTGGAGTGGGAGTGGCTGGCAGTGGATTGGACAGATTGGAGGAAGCTGGAGAACAGTCAGGGCCAGTTTGGGGCAGAAACAGATGGCCATCTCATTTTAACCATCTAAATATTTCGGGCCATAGCTTTCATGTTTCTCATTATTATTTGATAAAGGATTAAGAGAAACTCAGTCATAATTCTTCACAGTTCTTACCTTTCCTGCATAATGGTGAATTCCAAAACTAAGTTCCATTCTTTTGGGCCTCCAGAAGTACTGCGATTTCAAGTTCCCTTCAAATTTTTCTATAGAGAAAAAAAAAATTGAACTCCACTATCAAGCCATGTAAGGAGATCCTCAGAAAATATTGATTGATAGAATCATCTCTTTCACTGTAAAATGGACAATGTGCACTGAAAGGACAATTTTACATGGCTGACAAATGCAGATTTGGAGCAAAAATGGTGAGACCAAACTCAAGATCGTGACTGTAACCATTCTATTATGATTTAGAGCAACAACTCTTAAAAACTCTTAAACCTTGGCAACCAACAGAACCACCCCTGGAAGGCCTATTAAAACACAGAGTTTCTGACTTAGTAGGTCTGGGCATGGGTGGAATCCAAGAAGTCATATTTCTAGAAAGTTCTCAGGTGAGGCTGATGTTCCTGGTCTGGGAAACCACATTTTTTTTTTTTTTTTAAGATCCCACTTCTTTATTTGACAGAGAGAGACTTAGCAAGAGAGGGAACACAAGCAGGGAGAGTTGGAGAGGGAGAGAAGCAGGCTTCCTGCTGAGCTCCATGTCCTAGAAAGGACATTTTAACCTCAAAATCAAGTGATTGCTATGAGACATTTAACCCCAGAACTTTGGGGTTGTTTTGCTTTCCATTAGGATTGTCCAATTAGAGGAGAGAATAAGCCAATGAGTGAGTCAGCAGGAAGCAACCTCACAGACTTAATGGTAAGAAACAGACTGTCACCCAAAATAAATGAGAGAAAATGTGAATCCAAATTTTCTGCAAATATTTATTATATATAATCAATATCTCCTACCATCAGGGAATATGGTATTTCTACATTAAAAATGATTTTTTTTACCTGAACAAGCTAAAGTTTTATTTTTTAATCTAAGGAATAAGACATTTAAAATTTTTACCATTTTAAATGATAATCATTTAAATACAGCATACATAACTTTGCCTTCTTAAACAGAAAAAAATGAATTCATTTATGCTTTCTTTGATGACTTAGGATTATTGTGAATATTTATTAATGTACTGTAATTTAGAAATTATTAAGGTACTGGAGGCTGTTTGCCTCTATTAGTCAAGTGATGAATTTATTTCCTTCTCATTAGCTATCTCTTTCCAAATTCCAGAGCTGGCCTTGTGCCCTGCCCTCCAATTTCTAATTTGGAGCTGGGTAGGTCCTTTTTTGAGAAGGGGGGCTTGATAATTTCTAAGGTTATTTCTAACATAAGATCCTACGACTGAGGGCTCTACCACTGTAAGGAAAAGTCCAATATCAAACTTGTTTAATTCATCACTAAATATTCCATCCTATTTTAAACATTCACTGGTCCAGATATGAGACCTAGAGCCTCGTCTTTAAAGTTACATATGCAGGCTTTGTGATAGCTACTTTCTCCCAGATAATTGAAAACCCATTATTTTTAAGTCATTCAAAACATTAGATGACTGCAACACAAAACGAGGCAGACATACTGGATTTGAAACTCACCCACAAGGGTCTGGTCTGTGGCCTTGGGAAATCGACTTTCTTCATCGAGTAGGGATAGCAAACCCATTGGCTTCTGCAGAAACATATCTAGGAGGGGCAGGTTATCTTCATATTCAATCACTCTGGCATTAACACCCTCATTTAGGTATTCATTCTGTAACAGGACATGACACATAGAAGAAATTCACTCAAAAATGTGTGAATTATGACATTGTGAATTTTTGATAGGTAGCTTGACAGTAATTACCCCAAACTCTCTTTTACGCATATTATAATAAATTGCTTCCTATGACATTGCCCTTAAACTGAGGATATCGTTTTATTTTTCTTTCCCTAAAACTGTTAGTTCATTAAAGTCATCGGTGACTTGGTAATAATAAAATTTTCTAGTCTCTATACCAGAATTATAGACATCTGAGGTATTCAAAATGCAAGAGAATGTGTTGGTAATGAGCAGTAATAAAGTTACGCTCCAGAATTTATAGAATATCAATTAGGTATATCTTAGAGTTATATTATCCCCAATTTAAACCTTTGATCTAGTTTCAGAATCATATGGTTTCACTTACTTGTGCAGCATAAGGAATAGCATGGAGGACATTAGGAGAAGGAAAAGAAAAGTAAATTGGGGGAAACCAGAGGGGGAGATGAACCACAAGAGACTATGGACTCCAAGAAACAAACTGAGGGTTTTGGAGGGGATGGGAGTGGGGGGGGTTGGGTGAACCTGGTAGTGGGTATTAAGGAGGGCACGTATTGCATGGAGCACTGGGTGTGGTGCATAAACAATGAATTTTGGAACACTGAAAAAATTAAATTAAATTAAAAAAAGAAAACAAACAAAAAAGAAAACAGATGAACATAGGGGAAGGGAAGGAAAAAATAAAAATAATAAAAATAGTAAAATAAGATAAAAACAGAGAGGGAGGTGAGCCACAAGAGACTCTTATCTATAAGGAGCAAACTAAGGGTTGCTGGAGGGGCAGTGGGTGTGGGGGGTAATCAAGGAATATGCATTAAGGAGGGCACTTGATTTAATGAGCACTGGGTGTTAGATGCGACCAATGAATCTCTAAATTCTACCCCTGAAACTAAGAATACACTACATGTTAACTAACTTGAATACAAATAAAATCTAAGAATAGTGGAGTAAAAAAAAAAAAATAAAAAAAAGAAAAGAAATGGATCTCTCAAGAACATTTACCTAACTTCTCAGTCATGATGAAATTTACATTGTCAATAGGGTAGACAACCGTGGGTCATAGGAATGACCAATGGATTTAGAACCAACAACCCAGTCTATCTGGTACATTAATAACTGGTTGTTATTGAGTATACCATAAGTTGCATAAAATAAAAAGGATAAATAACAACTAGTGTTAAGATCATGGGGCCCAGGCAACATGGGTATTGATGATCTATTTTACCAAAGGGGCATGAAGAATGGTGCTCTTGGGGTGCCTGGGTGGCTCAGTGTGTTAAAGCCTCTGCCTTCGGCTCAGGTCATGATCCCAGGGTCCTGGGATCAAGCCCTGCATCGGGCTTTCCGCTCAGCGGGGAGCCTGCTTCCCTTCCTCTCTGCCTGACTCTCTGCCTACTTGTGATCTCTGTCTGGCAAATAAATAAATAAAATCTTATAAAAAAAAAAAAAGAATGGTGCTGTTGCTCTGTTCCTATGACTCTTCCCCCACACTGGGCCCCTACCCCAGTGCCGCAGGCTATTAGAGGACATGCATGACCCTGGGACAACTTGAAGTCATGCTCCCATGCAGAGCGCTCATCAGTTCTCAGGTGATAAAGCAGTTATCACTGGGAAGTGTAGGAAATAACTCTTGCCTCGGGCAGAATATTCTTCACCATTCAGAACTATAAAATGACAGGGTATTTTCATTATTATTTTAACTTAAAAATTTTTTTTTAAGGAGGCTCCATGCCAGGCCTGAACTCACAATCCAGAGACCAAGACCGGAACTGAGACCAAGAGTTGGACGCCAGCTGAATGAGCCACCCAGGGGCCCCTTCATTATTATTTTAATATAGTCTTTAATGCATTAAATATTTTCACTGAACATCCTATAATAAGGCATCGTGATGGGTGATAAAGAGATGTTTAACACAAACTCCCTGTCCTCAGGTGGATTTAAGATAGAACTTGAGTGATAAGGTTAGTAAATAAATACTCAAATGCAAGGTAACATACGATAGATAAACGATACTTACTACGTACTCTATGGAGTTCAGGGAAAGATAATCAATTTCTGGCAACTCTGTGGAGGAATTTAGCCAATGGCAGGTGGGGCACTTAATAAGCCTAAATTTATAACCAGTATTTTGAAGACTTATGAAATTGAAATCTCATTTCAAGGGTGTCACCAGGAAAAAGAAATATACATTTTTAAGACAAAAAAATTAATATGTAAAAATTTGGCAGTGCCCCTTGGCCTGAAAGGTAGACCACCTGAAAGCCATTTGGTTTATCCAGTACATCAAAATGGAAACAATGTCTGGAAGTTTTACAGCCTTTGCATTTGAAGGTAACCTTGAGAGCCATATGCAGACCCAGAATGACTTCGCTAGTAGACATATCAGGCTGACAGCACATTACAGCTTAAATGACAACAGCGAAGTTCAGAAGAGGTTTTGTATGTTTTGTATAGAAAGCACACAAGGTTAAGGTCTCAATCAGTGCATTTGTCATTTCTATTTGCCTGTGTCAAAATCCACGGAATGCTTTTGTGGCAGGTCAGACTGGAAAGAGATGAGTAACGTGGGAAACAATGGGCTCCCCTTGAAGATACTTGTAAGTATTAGGGACTCCAGGCAAACTGACAGACAGAACATGCTGTTATGGAGGAGTTATAAAGCATTTTGAGTAAAAAGAGCTTGCATAGAACAACCGATTATGTATTTTTGTAGAGGTTATGACCTCAAAATACTTAGTTGTTTTTAAGTGTAAGTGGAGCAACGAAGCTCTTAGAACTCTTAAGAAAGTCCTTTGCTATGCCCTGTATGTTAAAAATACATTTAGAGCAGAAGATAAGTGGAGTTATTAACTTCAGTAAAGGACTGCTTAGCATATATTATCTCTGCTCTGTTCGGATGGCCTGAGTTCCCTTTTGAGAAGGGCAGATGAATAATTATTTAAGTATAAATCAAGGAGGGGAGGGAAATCAGAAGACTTGGATGTTAAGGAGGCTTCATGCCTGAGTCGAAGGCTTGCTTGTTTTTCACGGAGTTTTCAGGGCGAGTTGGGAAAAGGACACGGTGGCAAGGAAGCCCGTGGAAGGTGGCCCCCACACACAGCTCTGGCCTAGACACAGGGCTATAACATGTCCCCATAGGAGAGATTCTAGATGTCGAAGTTGAGTCCTCCGCCTCACACAGCAGTGTGGAAGGGTGGTTCCCAAAGGCTGAGAGGCTGCAAGCTTCCACGTGGCTTGGAAGGTGGATGGGGACGTTGGTTTCCACCCCTGGGCACAGACTGTCACTCAGTTGAGGATGGACTCTCACCTCCTCGGGAGACCTTCCCCCATGGTCCAGACTAATTCAGCAACACCGCCCCCCCCCGCCCCACCATTCATCAGCTGGTCACTCCCTATCTCTCTACCGCCATGTTTCACATTCTTTCACAGTATTTCTAGCATTTTTACTGGTTTATTATTCTCCTTCTCTTGTTAGAATGGGAACTCCAAGAGGACAAGCACTTTTACTTACCTCTCTGTTTTTGAGCTAAGTATCTAGGGAGACCTGAGCATATTAAATAAATGACTTTGTGTTAGGGATTGAACTGCTCCCCGCTCCTGCCCCAGCCAAGTTCCTATGTTGAAGCCTTCGTATCCAATGTGACTGAATTTTGGAGATAGGGCTGTTCAGGAGGTGATTAAGGTCAAATGAGGTCATAAGGGCATGGCTGGAATCCCATAGGATGGGTTCTCTTTTATCTTTAGCACAGATTAGCTGGTCAACTCGTGAATGTTTCACAGGCTCATGATGAGCATTTCTAGACTGATTTATTTTAAAGCTTGCAGCAAGGTGCTTTCTAATCAGCCCTGCACATATGCTCCTATGTGTAGGCACTTGCTGCGTCCTCGCCAGCCTGAATATTCTCATTAAAGAACTTTTTCTGGTATTTTTGAGAGGTGAAAATGATAGCGCATTGTTGTAGTTGCATTTCTTTGACTGGATCTTAAACTACTTGAGAGGATGGTTTAGAGGGAAACAACATATGTCTATGCTTGGCACGTATTACACAATGCCCGTGGGCTACTATGGAGAGTGTTATTATTCTGGAACGGATAATCATGACCATAATTTAGCTTCTTCTTGGGCTCAGAGGTAACATCACACCACCATCCATTGTTGTGATATCGCCGAAGATTCAGGAAGGATGAGATCAGAGGTAAAACAGAGGAAAAGCTAAGGGGCTTCACTGAGAACATCCTGATGTCAGGTTAACTTTTTAACTTTTTTTCTTTTGTCTCTTCCGCATTTGTTTCTACATGTTCTCCTGGTCATGGGTTAACTCTGTCTTCCTTAGGAGTTCATTCTGAAGATGCCTGGCTGGCTTAGTCAGCAGAGAATATGCCTCTTGATCTTGGGGTTATAAATTTGAGCCCCACAGTGGGTACAGTGTTAGAGGCCACGGCATGGTTGGAGTCGTGGATCAAACCAGGCCCTGACTTGTGTCTCCTTTAAAGTCCGGGCGCCTTGATAAGGGGGTAAGGACAGGAAAGTTGAGTAACACTGAGGAAGGGTCTCTGCTACGCGTAGTGCGCTCACCTACGTGACTTCCCACACGCTCTCCCTACAGAAGGGAACAATGTGGTCAGGGTCATGAATTCTTAGTTGGTCCTTGTTGTTCCTGTACTTTCCATAATCCACTCTCTGGTTGATTGTAACTTCTTGTATCAGTAGTAGCTAATGGCATTAGCCGTGACTACCTGGCATCACGAGATTTGTTTGTAGTTAATGTAAACTTGTTATAGGAACTTGCGGTTATCTGACTAGATACTGATGTATTACTCCTCCTATTGTGGTCTGCCTTATAAATGCTTGTAAGATGTGGAATAAAATCGGCACTGTTGGACATCCTCCTCAGTGCTCCTCCTGCCCCCATCTCTTTGTCTCTTAATTTCTTTTCACCATCTCTTACCCTCACGTCCCTGGTCGATTTGTCGTGCCGGCCGCGAAAGTACAGAGATTACTTAAAAATAAAACCTTAAAAAAAAAAAAAAAAAGGAATTCATTCCTGAAGCTGGATTCTGAGTGTCTTTCCTGGGGAAATTATCTTCTTTTCCCTCCCCCAGCTTCACTGAGGTATAGCGGACATATAACATTGTGTTAGTTTAAGGTGTATTGTGTACTGACCTGACATACTTATATATTACAAAATGATCACCACCATAGAGTCAGCTAACTCCTCTATCACATCACTAACTACTAGTTCTTTTTTTTGTGGTGAGAATTTTTAAGATCTATTCTCTTAAGAATTTTTAAGAATATGGTTCAGTTTTATTGGCTGTAATCACCACACTGTGCATTATTAGGCCCATTGGGCTTACTTGTCTTCAGACTGAAACTTTACACTTTGACCAACATCTCCCTATTTCCCGCAGCTCTCAGGCACTGGTGACAACCATTTTAGTCTCTGATTTTCACTTAGCATAATGCCCTCAGGTTTCCATCTATGTTGTCACAATTAATAGGATTTCTTTCTTTCTCACGGTTAAACACATTCCACGGGGTATGTGGGGGGTGTGTGTTTATGTGTAAGATTCTCTATCTAGTCATCCTTTGACAGAAACCATTGTTGTTGTTTCCACTATTGTGAGCAATGCTTCAATGAACATGGGAGTGCAGACATCTCTCACAGATCTTGTTTTGATTTCCTTTGGATATATACCCAGAAGTGGGATTGCTCAATCATATGGCAGTTCTATTTTTAATTTTTTGAGAAGACTTCATACTGTTTTCCATAGTGGTTACAGTGATTTATATTCCCACCAATCAGGCACAAGCATTCCCTTTTGTCTACACCTTCACCAACACTTGTTATCTTTTTAAATGATAGCCATTCTAACAGGTGTGAGGTGATACCTTGTTGTGGTTTTGATTTGCATTCTCCTGATGATTAACGACGTCAAGCACCTTTTCATGTACTTGTTAGCCACTTGTGTGTCTTTGGAAAAATGTCTGTTCAGATCCTTTGCCCACGTTTTAATCAGAATTTTTGTTTTTGCTTTTGCTCTTCAGTTGTATGAGTTCTATATGTTTTGGGTATTAACCCCTTATCAGATATATGATTGACTAATATTTTCTCCCATTGCATAGGCTGTCTTTTCATTTTGTTGATGGTTCCCTTTCCTGAGCAGAAGCTTTTTAGTTTGATGTAGTCCCACTTGTTTAGTTTTGTTTCTTTGGTCAAATCCAAAAAAACATTGCCAAGAATGATATCAATGAGTTATCCCTTATATTTTCTTCTAGGAATTTCACAGTTTCAGATCTTGTGTTCAAGTCTTTTAATCCATTTTGAGTTGATTTTTGTGCATGGTGTAAGATAGGGGTCCAATTTCATTCTTTTGCATATGGCCTCCCAGTTTTCCCAGCACCATTTATTAAAGAGACAATCCTTTCCCCATTGGGTATTCTTGGGACCCCTGTCAAAAATTAATTGACCATATGCTTGGGTTCATTTCTGGGCTCTCTACATTGTTCCATTGATCTATGTGTGTTTTTATGCCAATACCACACTGTTTTGATTACTATGGCTTTGTAATGTAAATTTGAAATCAGGATGTGTGGTGTCTCCAGCTTTGTTCTTTCTTAAGATTGCTTTGGCTTTGGGATGCCTGGGTGGCTCAGTGGATTAAGCCTTTGCCTTCAGCTCAGGTCATGATCCCAGGGTCCTGGGATCCAGCCCCACATTGGGCTCTCTGCTCTGCGGGGAGCCTGCTTCCTCCTCTCTGCCTGCTGCTCTGCCTACTTGTGATCTCTGTCTGTCAAATAAATAAATAAAATCTTAAAAAAAAAAAGATTGCTTTGGCTTTTTGAGGTCTTTTGTGATTCGATACAAATTTGAGGACTGTTTGTACTGTTTCTGTGAAAAATGTCATCAGAATTTTGTTAGGGACTGCACTGTATCTCTAAATTGCTTTGGGCATTTTAACAATATTAATTCTTCCATTTATTTATGGCTTCTTCTATTTCTTTCCTCAATGTATTATAGTTTTCAATATACAGATCTTTCACCTCCTTGGCTAAATTTTATTCCTAAGTATTCTTTTTGATGTTATTATAAATAGGACTGTTACCTTAATTTTTTTCCCGATAGATTGTTGTTAGTGTATAGAAAAATAAATGATTTTTATATTGATTTTGTATTCTGCAACTTTACTGAATTTGTTGAATTAGTTCTCATAATTTTTTGGTGGAGTCTTCAGAGTTCTCTACATGGAATTTCATGTCATCTGCAAACAGAAACCATTTTACTTTTTCCTTTCCAATTTGAATGTCTTTTATTTCATTTGCTTGCCTAATTGCTCTGGCTAGGATTTCCAATACTATGTGGAATAAAACTGGTGACAGCCGGCATCTTTGTCTTGTTCCTGATCATGCAGGAAAATCTCTCAGCTTTTCACCTTTCAGTATGGTAGCTGTGGATTTGTCCTATATGGCCTTTATTATGTTGAGGTATGTTCCCTCTATACCCACTTTGTTGAGACTTTTTTTTTTTAAATCATGAATGGAATTTAAATTTTGTCAACTGCTTTTTCTGCTTCATTCTGCTAATCTGGTGTACCATACTAATGATTTGTGTCTGTTGAACCATCCTTGTACCCCTGGAATAAATTTCACTTGATTATGGTATGTGATAGTTTTAATGTATTGTCAAATTTGGTTTGCTAATATTTTGTTGAAGACTTTTGCATCTATTGTTCATCAGGGATATTGGTCTGCAATTTTCTTTTCTGGTAGTGTCCTTGCCTGGTTTTGGTATCAAGGTAATGTTTGAAGTTCCCTCCTCTTTTATATTTTCAAAAGAGTTTGAGAAGAACTGGTATTAATTAATTCTTAATTGAAAAATAAATAAATAAATAATAATATAATAAATATAAAAATAATTATGTATAATTAATGTTATCAATATGAACATTAATCACCATAATTATAGTCCTCAAATATTATTCATTATCAATTATATTAATTAATTAAAATAATTTTTATATGATTGATTATCTTGAGACTGGTTAATTATTAGTTATTATTAATTCTTAATAATTAATTGGTAGAATTTTCCAATGAAATTATATGGCCCTAGACTTTTCTCTGTTGGGAGATTTTTAATTACTGATTCAATCTCTTTACTAGTAATTGACTTGTTGATATTTTCTCTTTCTTCATGATTTAGTCTTGTTAGGTTTTGTGTTTCTAAAAATTTGTCCATTTTTTCTAGGTTTTCCAGTTTGTTGGTGTATTCATAGTAGTCTCTTATAAATCATTTGTATTTCTGTAATATCAATTGTAAAGTCTTCATTTTCATTTCTAATTTTATTTACCTCAGTGCTCTTTCTTTTTTGGTTAGTCTTCCTGAAGATTTGTCAAATTTATTTATTTTTTTAAAAAAATCACAGTTCCGGGGTGCCTGGGTGGCTCAGTTGGTTAAGTGACTGCCTTCAACTCAGGTCACGATCCTGGAGTCCTGGGATCGAGTCCCACATCAGGCTCCCAGCTCCATGGGGTCTGCTTCTCCCTCTAAGCTCCTCTCTCATGCTCTCTTGCTCTCTCTCTCTCAAATAAATAAATAAAATCTTTAAAAACAAAACAAAACAAAACACAACTCCTGGCTTAATTGTTCTCCTCTATTGTCTTTTTAGTCTCTACTTCATTTATTTCTGCTCTGATCTTTGTTATTTCCTTCCAACTTTGAGCTTAGCTTGTTTCTTCTAGTTCACTGAGGTATAAAGTTCAGTTTATTTATTTGAGATCTTTTTTTTTCCCTTAATGTATGTGTTTATCGTTACAAACTCCCTCTTAGAACTGCCTTTGCTGTATCCCCTAAATTTTGGTATGTGGTGTTTTCATTTCCATTTGTCTCAAGGTACTTTGACTTTTTCTTTCCATTTCCGTTTGACCCATTGGTTGCTCAGGAATACACTGTTTAATTTTCACATATTTGTGAAAACAGGCGGACTGCATCAGCACCATCTCATCATTAAACCGTGGGAGAATACTTTCCACTACCATCTAGGAGTTTGATCTAAGTATGAAATTTCCGAAAGATTTTCGTGAAATCACCAGGGTTTCAAACAAGGAATCTGGCTCAGATGATATTTTTCTTTTATGAAAGGTGGGCATATGTAACAACAGGGAGCAATGGAGTCCTTCACTGAAATAACACCTGTGAAATGAGGTCATAGTGAGTCTATTGTTGGACACTGCTCCATAGTTTCAACTATTTAAGAACTAGAAATATATTAAACAGCTGGTATAGATGATCATCAATATTTATTTTCTTATGTTTGCAATTTGGAAGTCATAAATCAGTATCTCTTTTATTTTTAGAAGGACAGCCCACTTAATACAGGATTTATATCAAGGGATGATATCAGGATTCCATTTAGGTTTAAGGCATTCTGGATAGACCATCGTAGAAGATGGCACATACTGACATTCCTCAGACATCCGTGGAACACCTACTACATGTGTGTTTAAGAGAAGGTGGGCCTGGTTAAGGTAGACATGAAGACAAAAAGGTAGAGTCCCAGTCCTTTAGGGCACAGCGAATAGTCTCTCTGCCTTTCCATTGTAACCCTGAAGTCACATCCTAGGATTTCTTTGCTAGTGCTCTATTTTCTTTTTCAATTGTTCCTTTAGTTCCACGTCCTTCTTTTCAGATGGTTTCTGCTTCCTCCAGTGTCCCAGTCTCTGCTACCAACACCGCCTGCCCCAGTGCTGATGCTCTCTCCAGTTTCCTTCTTTCCTGCCTTACGTGGAACCCCCTTGGCCTTTCATGAGAAAGACTGCTCCTTTCTCTCTTTTCCTTCCTTCCTCTCTCTCTTCCTCTTTCCTTTCTTTCAAATCAACGGAGCACCCTTTTTTTCCACATGAGATATTATTTTGTTAGTTCCCTGGTTCTTCCCAACTTTGCTTATTTGTTTGTTTGTGAGAAGAACCCCAGATATGTAGCAGAACTTCCAGATTCTGGTCCTGGCTCTATTTCTTTTTTTTTTTTTTTTCACTTTTAATAATAGTTTTATTTACCATCCATTTGTCTGACCCCTGCCTCTCAGACACTCCCCAACACTGGTTTCTCCTTCTGTGTTACTCTATCTATTACTGCTCAAGAATGGTGTCCAAGGGGTGCCTGGGTGGCTCAGTGGGTTAAAGCCTCTGCCTTTGGCTCAGGTCATGATCCCAAGGTTCTGGGATCGAGCCCCGCATCGGGCTCTCTGCTCAGTGGGGAGCCTGCTTCCTCCTCTCTCTCTGCCTGCCTCTTTGCCTACCTGTCATCTCGCTCTCTCTGTAAAATAAATAAAATCTTGAAAAAAAAAAAAAAAGAATGGTGTCCAATTTTCCCTGGGAACAAAGATCACAATCAGTCATTCCCAATGCCTTCATTCGTTTTATGCTTGTATTAGGAGGAGAATTCATGTGAACTACCACTTAGTGTCTGACAGTAAGTTTTCTGGAGAACCTTGAAAAAGAGGACAGGCTGACTCTTCCTTGAAAATCCTCTCCTGTTTCAGCTAGACCAGGATAATTTGTATCTATGTATCTGTATCTATGTCTATGAAATGTGAAGACCTAGCTCCCATCCGTTCCTAATGGATTCACTTTCTTCTAGTTCCTTGTAATCTTAAAGTGATATTTCTCTAGCCACATGCCTCAGGATTTCTGGGACCGAGGAACTTTAAATTTTATTTTTTATAAACATGTATTTTTATCCCCAGGGGTACAGGTCTGCGAATCGCCAGGTTTACACACTTCACAGCACTCACCATAGCACATACCCTCCCCAATATCCATAACCCCACCTCCCCTCTCCCAAACCCCCTCCCCCCATCAACCCTCTGTTTTGTGAGATTAAGAGTCACTTATGGTTTGTCTCCCTCCCAATCCCATCTTGTTTCATTTACTCTTCCCCTACCCCCTTAACCCCCCATGTTGCATCTCCTCTCCCTCATATCAGGGAGATCAAATGATAGTTGTCTTTCTCCGATTGACTTATTTCGCTAAGCATGATACCCTCTAGTTCCATCCACGTCGTCGCAAATGGCAAGATTTCATTTCTTTTGATGGCTGCATAGTATTCCATTGTGTATATATACCACATCTTCTTTATCCATTCGTCTGTAGATGGACATCTAGGTTCTTTCCATAGTTTGGCTATTGTAGACATTGCTGCTATAAACATTCGGGTGCACGTGCCCCTTCGGATCACTACGTTTGTATCTTTAGGGTAAATACCCAGCAGTGCAATTGCAGGGTCATAGGGTAGTTCTATTTTCAACATTTTGAGGAACCTCCATGCTGTTTTCCAGAGTGGTTGCACCAGCTTGCATTCCCACCAACAGTGTAGGAGGGTTCCCCTTTCTCCGCATCCTCACCAGCATCTGTCATTTCCTGACTTGTTAATTTTAGCCATTCTGACTGGTGTGAGGTGATATCTCATTGTGGTTTTGATTTGTATTTCCCTGATGCCGAGTGATATGGAGCACTTTTTCATGTGTCTGTTGGCCATCTGGATGTCTTCTTTGCAGAAATGTCTGTTCATGTCCTCTGCCCATTTCTTGATTGGATTATTTGTTCTTTGGGTGTTGAGTTTGCTAAGTTCTTTATAGATTTTGGACACTAGCCCTTTATCTGATATGTCATTTGCAAATATCTTCTCCCATTCTGTCAGTTGTCTTTTGGTTTTGTGAACTGTTTCCTTTGCTGTGCAAAAGCTTTTGATCTTGATAAAATCCCAATAGTTCATTTTTGCCCTTGCTTCCCTTGCCTTTGGGGATGTTCCTAGGAAGATGTTGCTGCGGCTGAGGTCGAAGAGGTTGCTGCCTGTGTTCTCCTCGAGGATTTTGATGGATTCCTTTCTCACATTGAGATCCTTCATCCATTTTGAGTCTATTTTCGTGTGTGGTGTAAGGAAATGATCCAATTTCATTTTTCTGCATGTGGCTGTCCAATTTTCCCAACACCATTTATTGAAGAGGCTGTCTTTGTTCCATTGGACATTCTTTCCTGCTTTGTCGAAGATGAGTTGACCATAGAGTTGAGGGTCTATTTCTGGGCTCTCTATTCTGTTCCATTGATCTATGTGTCTGTTTTTGTGCCAGTACCATGCTGTCTTGATGATGACAGCTTTGTAATAGAGCTTGAAGTCCGGAATTGTGATGCCACCAACTTTGGCTTTCTTTTTCAATATTCCTTTGGCTATTCGAGGTCTTTTCTGGTTCCATATAAATTTTAGGATTATTTGTTCCATTTCTTTGAAAAAAATGGATGGTACTTTGATAGGAATTACATTAAATGTGTAGATTGCTTTTGGTCCTGGCTCTATTTCAACAGACTGTGACTTTGAGTAAGTAACAAGGAGTCATTTTTATCTGTCATATATAGATGATCTACTTAGGTTTCTTTTGGTTCAAACATTTCAAAATGTCCAAACTGCCTGAATGTGATGTGAAACTTAATGAATGAATGCATAAACCTTCCGCTGATGGAACATGTGCAAGGGGTGGGTGGAGGGGAAGGAAGACAGATAAACACATTTATCCCTTGATGTCTGCCTTTTAGGAAAAGAATTCTTACTCACCAACTGCTCAATGAGTGTTCACATTTATGGAAACACTGCTCCCAGAGGAAAGAAACTATTGAGAAGAAGTTACTCATTCTAATAATCTTCATTCTAGGAAAAACATTTTAAAGGTTGAAAATCTAGGATTTAGGGGGCTATCACTACTCAAAGTGAGTTGAGTGTTTTTATGATAGTGAAAAGAGAAACTGTGCTGCCTTTCATTTTGAAGTAAGTTCAAATGTAAAGAAAAGTTCCAAGAACAGGACAAAGAACTCCCGTGTGCCCAAAGTTCCCCCAGTTCTCCAACTGCTGGCATTTTACCATATTTACTTTATCATTCACTCTCTTTCTATATATATATATATATATATATATATACACAGTATTTTTAGTAGGAACATTTCACTGAAGTAACTAAATATTTGTAAAAACTAAAAACGAAGAAAACAAGGTAGTGATATGTGTGCTATAAAAATCTAAACTCTTGATGTAAAATAATAATTATGATTTGAAATCTATCTCCTCTTGTGCTTTCTATCCAAAGCAGATCTCAACGATCCTGTTGATTTTTACATAAATGTTAATGGGAGGCCACATCATTAACTTGGGAAGACACAGGTCACTGATTCAGAATTTGGCAAGTAAATTATTGAGAAACTATTTTAGATAATTTGTAATAAAACATACTTGTTTTATTTTACATATATTTAATGAAATTTTGGGGGAAAAGTTTTAAATGGTGCTTCCTAGAGCAGCTTCCTTTTTTAGAAAAACAAAAAAGGAAACAACGTATGTTAACGTGAACATTCTTTTTTTTCAAATGAGCATTTTTTAAAAAAGATTATTTATTTATTTATTTGACGACAGAGATCACAAGTAGGCAGAGAGGTAGGCAGAGAGAGAGAGAGAGGAGGAAGCAGGCTCCCTGCTGAGCAGAGAGCCTGACATGGGGCTCAATCCCAGGACCCTGGGATCATGACCTGAGCCGAAGGCAGAGGCTTTAATCCACTGAGCCACTCAGGCGCCCCTAAGGTGAACATTTCTAACGTAAGCACTTTTTGTATAGGATACCTACTCTTGAAAACTCTTCAAAAGCCATAAAAGATCTTACAAATTTATATTCTACTGGCAGGTTTTTGGCTTATAAGGATCAGTTTTGTCAATAGTAGGCTCGAACCTGACATGAAGAAAACTAGAGTCACTGAATAGATCTATGCTCCCAATTATGTATTCCTTTAAAAATTATTTTATATCATAATGAAAATATATTTTTTTTATTTTTTAAACTTTTTAAAAATTTTTTTTAAGATTTTATTTGACAGAGAGAGAAATCACAAGTAGGCAGAGAGGCAGGCAGAGAGAGAGGAGGAAGCAGGCTCCCTGCTGAGCAGACAGCCCGATGCGGGGCTCGATGCCAGGACCCTGAAATCATGACCCGAGCCGAAGGCAGAGGCTTTAACCCACTGAGCCACCCAGGCGCCCCATGAAAATATTTTTTAAAAGTTTGAAAACAATACCAAATTATCAAAATAAGTATCACAAATCCTCACATCACATTAGAGGTGCTGACCCAACTTCACTGATAAAAGAAAAACTGTGTGTGCAGCACAGGTGTGGGGCAAGGGATGAGGGGGACACAGAGCCCAGGAGGCAGCCTGCCAAGAGCCAGCAGGAGAGCTGCAAGCTGCTGTAGGGATGCTCCACACACGGACCCAATCACTTGGATATCAACTTCCAAACTCGCTCAGTATGTGAGAAGTTTAAGGAACATTTGTATGTGATCTCAAATAGTAACCCAAACCTTGGCTAAGCATTTAAAGAGCAAGATGTTTTGTATCAAGGGTTTCTTTGTTTGTTTTCCCTGAAGATTTTATTTTATTTGATAGAAAGAGAGAGCGCACAAGTGGGGTAAGGGGGAGGAAGTGAGAAAGGGAGAGGGACAAGCAGACTCCCTGCTGAGCACAGAGTCCAACGAGGGGCTCAATCCCACAATCCCGAGATCATGACCTGAGTCAAAGTCATGTGTTTAAGTGACTGAGCCACCCAGGTGTCCCTTGTTGTATCAAAGGTTTCTTAAATGAATGGCTGTTTTAATGCTTACAGAAAATGCCTATAAAATGGCCTTTATCACTTGGAGAGCTAAAATAAGACTAATGCTACCACCACTGCACACATATGGTTTGTTTCATGGGGAAGAAATTTGGATATGAAATAGAAATTCACATTTTGCAAGCAAAACAACTTGAAGAGATTTATAAGGAATTTATTTTGAATTGCCCATTTTTTTTTTTTATCAAATGACTGACTCTTTTTACTTTGTAATGTAAAAAAAAGTTGAAAGCGTAGATACTGTATAATGGATGGATTTTTGTTCTTTGTAATTGCCACAAGTTATGTATTGGAGCCCATATTCAACATCTCAAAAGCTTCAAACTTTAGGCTATGAACAGCTAGAGAGGAAAGTCATATATATTACTTACTCCAAGAGAAGCCAGAGCCGTAATTGCGGTTCTTGTTTCCATTATGTGCTGTAAATGGTTTCCTGCTTATAAAATGACTTCCAACTTTTAATTTTAAACCCACGGGCAGATATATAAATGACATATGTACATCTTTGTACAGAACAAATATTGATAGCTCACTTTAAAAATGAACTTTAGTTCTGGTAATAGCCAGGAAGATGTGTTCCACTAATGGATAAGAATATTCCCCTTAGGTATAAGTAGGAGTAGAAGCAAGTAGAGTGAATCTTCAAGATTCTAGAACAACACTTTGTAGGATACCTAATGGGTTCCAAAGAACAATGGCATTTGTTCCAACTCAAACAGATGCCCATTGGTGACTCATCAATGGTTGGTTGTTCATTCCCCTTGATTTGAAACAAACTTCTAGGGAACAGGGTTCATTTCTTTTGAATATGCTACACCACAATCGTTACACCGTAGTGCCCGATCGAAAGAACAGACAAAACCCACCAAACTACAGCATCAGCTTGACTCCAACTTGAAGAGAACTTCAAGCTTTCTATCACACTTTGATTACTGGTGTCCTCTCTCTCATATTGAAGAAAGGCAGAAAACAAACAAAATGACCAAACAGAGGCAGAATCTTGGCTAACAGCCCGTGTGAAGGCTACTGTAGAGAGGCCCCCCTTACCAGACTTGGAGCTACTTGTTTGCTGCCCTTTGAGCTGCTAACTAAAAGCTTCTGGAAAAATATAGGAGTAGACATCCCATAATAATGCTAATACAAGTATAATAGGGAAAGCTGACCCATGAACACCTTATTTGTCAAATTTAAAAAATTGACAGAATTAATGATACATTTTTCAGCTGCAACTCTTAGAAGAATTTGAATCTTGAACATTAAAAGGTTACAACTATACTCTTAATGTCTATTTGTAGGGAGAGGGGCTGCTATTGTTATTTGATTTTCAGACCATTGTTTTTAGATATAAAATGGTCCCTTTAAATTTTGTTAAAATCAATATATTTAAAACGGTTCACCTAGTGCTGGAAAAGGACGGCAGCTTCAGCATCAAACTCCAGAACAATTTCAGGAGTTATGTGTTCTTGAAAACTATCCACCCAGCAAACTATGGATTAAGTCAGTGCCATAAATTCATTCACTAAAAATTTAGTCTATTGATTATTGGTATTACTGTAGTCTATTGATTATTGTTTTAACGGAAAGTAAAGGGGGAGGGGCATCTGGGTGGCTCAGGAGTCTGGACTCTTGATTTCCGCTCAGATCTTGATCTCAAGGTTGTGAGTTCAAGCCCTGTAGCAGGGCCAGCCCTGCACATTTGGCACAGGTTCTCTCAATAGTAACATTAACAGCAACAAAAAGGAAGTAATGGGAAAACGATATTCAAAATACCTTTATAACCAACTTTGCTGAAGTGTCCCATATTATTAATTAATTAATACATTACAAATACAAATAATACACAGGAGTGTCCTGTATATGACCTATCAGTTAACTCGGGCTAAATAAGGAAACCCTTTTCTTATAAATGCTCATTGGAACATAAATAAAGGTTCCGATGTTGTAGGACTGTCTGTAGAGATAATGTCTGTTGGTTTAAATAGAACCAGAAGCTGTTTCATCTGTGAAGGTGTTGCCTGAGGCTTCTGTCTTGCTCAGACTGCTCAGATTATCTGAATGTCCATAAAATCGAGAATGGTATGTCTTACTGATAAGCAATAACGGAACTATTAAATCAAGGCGCTCTCTGGTCAAACCTATGATTATATTGGATCAAGAAAATGTGACCATGACTTTAATTAATGTTTTGGCTTAATAGCTGTTTCTTACTTACAGAAATCAGAATAAGTGCATTCTTTATTTTGTTTGTTTTTTTAAGATTTTATTTATTTATTTGACAGAGAGAGAGAGAGATCACAAGTAGGCAGAGAGGCAGGCAGAGAGAGAGGGGGAAGCAGGCTCGCCGCTGAGCAGAGAGCCCGATGCAGGGTTCGATTCCAGGACCCTGAGATCATGACCTGAGCTGAAGGCAGAGGCTTAACCCACTGAGCCACCCAGGCACCGCAGAATAAGTACATTCCCGACCTGTGATAGCTACAACACACAGCTGTAGTTAGCATTTCTCAGTTACAATTTTTGCATTCACAGAGAAGTGACAGAGTGGGGAAAAACAAAACAAAACAAAACAAAACAAACATGTGCACGCACATGTTAAAATCTAGAGACTTACTGGCTAATCCCATATCCAGCGAATCACACATCAACGGCCAGATCACTAAACTGCCAATGCCAGGCCCATAAGATTAGGAAGCAGGGATTCTTGAGTAGTTACTCCAGGAAGACACTTGAAAGGATTGTGAATGGCCTGGATTCTAATTGAAATTTTAACCCGCTGGGGGCAATTTTGAGTTGTTTTGTTTGGAAAGTCTCTCGAGGATATTCAAAAGAGCCTTCCAGAATAGTTTCATTTGTATCCAGCCCAAAGGCAAAAATCATTAAGAGCATTAGGATCATGGATAAAATTCAAGACTATCAATCAAAGTGCACTGTAAAATATAACAACCTATAAAAAGTGAAAAGCAAATAATTATTGAAAATTATGGGGGTGCCTGGGTGGCTCAGTCATAAGGCATCTGCCTTTGGCTCAGGTCATGATCCCAGGGTCCTGGGATCGAGCCCCACGTCAGGCTCCCTGCTCAGCAGGAAGCCTGCTTCTCCCTCTCCCACTTCCCTTGTTT
Source organism: Lutra lutra (assembly GCF_902655055.1). Classification (NCBI taxonomy): domain Eukaryota; kingdom Metazoa; phylum Chordata; class Mammalia; order Carnivora; family Mustelidae; genus Lutra; species Lutra lutra. The sequence continues at coordinate 13,762,975 of NC_062285.1, read as the reverse complement.
GTGTTCTCTCTTGCAGTCTCTCTCTCTGTCAAAAATAAATAAAATCTGGGACGCCTGGGTGTCTCAGTTGGTTAAGCAGCTGCCTTCGGCTCAGGTGATGATCCCAGTGTCCTGGGATCGAGTCCCGCATCGGGCTCCTTGCTCGTCAGGGAGCCTGCTTCTCCCTCTGCCTCTGCCTGCCATTCTGTCTGCCTGTGCTCGCTCTCTCTCCCTCTCTCTCTGACAAATAAATAAATAAAAAATCTTTAAAAAAAAAATAAATAAATAAAATCTTAAAAAAAGAGAGAAAATTATGTACACTGGTTTAAAGGTTAGTTCCAATAAAACCAGGTTCTAACCTCAACCCCAAAGAAAAGAATCACAGAGATCTCCCAAGACAGGCTGTTAATTAATCAGACAGGAAATACATGAGGATGTACCCAGTTCCACGAGGGAGGTAATTCTAATAGAAGCCTATCGAAAAGTCCAAACAAACAAACAGACAAAATTTACTTATTTCAGGCTCTGGTTAGAAAGGATTCTGTGAACACTGTGAGGAATTAAAGCAAGATGACACTAATTTAATGAATATTCATCAAGCACTCGCTACATGTTGGGCTCTGAAGATACAAAATTAATTAAAACATAATCCTTGACCTCAAGGAGTCTGCAGCCTAGTGAGAAAGGCAGAATTATAAACCAAATATTTTTACTGGAGCACAGAGGAGGGAAGAACATGAACAAGGCACATTAATTTTCTGGATTTCAGTAATGAGAAATGAAATGTAACACGACATTCTGGCATGAGTAAGTGGGTGGACAGAGATGTCACTCACTGAAGAAGAAAGATGACAAGTTCAGTTCCAGGTAAAGTTCTGGAAACTAGCTTAAATGGAGGCCAAGAATTCAAAAAGTGGGATGGGTGGGAGATGGGGGCTTGAGCATCACTAGCATGAAGGGATGACTGAAATAATGGAAACAGATGATCTTTCCTAGTGAGTGTAAGAGGGTCAAGGACAGAACACTTCAGGGCAGTTAGCATTTAGGACAGTAATTCCCAACCTTGGCTGTATGTAGGAATAGAGTGGGAAAATTTAGAAGATATTGATGCCTGGGTCTCATCCCAAGAGACCTGATTTAACTGGTCTGGAGAGGGTCTGGGCACTGGGATTGTACAAAGTTACCCAAGTCATTCTAATATGGAGCCAGGATTGAGAACTACTCATCTATGGGACGGTACAGGAAAAATAACAAAAAGATGGTATTTAGGATGCCAAAGGAGGGGTCTTCCAGAAACACAAACCTGCCAATCACATTGAAAATTACAGTAAGGCTGATAACTTAGAGACTAAAATGTTTCTGATACAAATAATGACTGATGAGATTAGGAAGGCCCATTCCAGTAGGGCGGGGGATGTCAGAGCCAGATGCTACAAACTCAGTGTATGCAGGTGAGGCAGAAATCAATCCAGCACAATGAATACCAAACATGCTTTCAAGAAGTTTGGCTGTGAAGGGAAGAGAGAGGCCATGGCTAAGAGAGAAGCACATTGGAGAAGGGCTTTCTTTTTTTTTTTAATGTTTTTAAAGATTTCATTATTTATCTAGACTGAGGGACGGCACTAGCAGAGAGAGGAGTAGAGAGCGACAGAGACAAAGCCAGAGACAGAGAATGAGAAAGAAGAGAAGGAATGAATATTTGGTGGACCAGCTCCTGGGGGTAGATGAAAGCTATGCAAACACAGAAAAAATCTATTTTTGTGCGCCCCCCCCCACTTTTTTGGGGCCCAAGAAATGTCAAGATCTAAATGTTTTCTTTTGGTACTAGTGTTTTCACAGCGCAATTCTAAAGTAAATTCTCAATAAACCTATTTTGAATTGAAAGAGGTATATGTCCCTCTAATTTATCTCAAATTTAAATAAAAACTTCGGTTCTAATCTGTAAGCACAAAACAATTTCATACTATTAAAGGGAGCCCAATGACATACGAAACGATATAAAATATGACTGCTTCTCTTAGACCTGATAAAATAGTTTAAATAATTTCAATACTACAGCTTTGCCAAATGCAATTCAAGTAAGTCTCTGATTTTTGAAGCTGAATCATAAATTACACGTTGTACCCTGACAAAATTGCCATTTCGTGGCATTTGCATCCAACCCATTATCTTGTGTTCTGTTGCCTAGTTACGGGAATTCTGAAGTTTAATGCATTTTAGACGGATATTTAAATTTCACACAGAATTTCAGCTATGCAGTCTACAGAAAGAGGAACAGTTGGACACATCTGCTTCCTTAAATTTCCAAAGGAAACTTCTTTGTTTACACAGGCTCAGACCTGCTAGGTTTTCCGGCAGGGTGCATTCATTTTCAATGGAGGACATTCAATACCACACTTTGAGACACAACGAAATTATACTTGTTTTCTGGTTTTGTTTTTGTTTTTACTACGGGCACAGAGAAAAGAAAATCTTTCCTTTGCCTATCTGTTTAAGGCTTGAAAACTGTGAAGTCCTGCTTTGTTGGTAGAATTCTGCATATAACACATACACAGGCAGGCCTCTCTATAGTGGCTTGACTTACCTGTTCCCAGGTGAACACATGTTGATTGAAATAATACTGAATTTGTTCATTTGCAATATTAATGCACAGCTGCTCAAAGGAATTTTTTTTGAAATTTTCGAAGCCAAATATATCCAGAATACCGATGCTTAGTTCATCACCATTCTCACTGGAAAATTAAAGAGGCAGGATTTTGAGTTCTTACTTACTTTCTCAAGAGGGAATGTATAGTGGGGTATCTTCAAGCATACTTTTGTGATTTAGCTAAGAAACTACTACCAAGATGGAGAGTGAAAATTTCTCCAATGAATATAAAGTAGGTAGCACTAACTTTAATTTATAAAAGATACACAATTTGCCTTGTACTACAGTTTCTCATGGAGGTTCATGGGTGTAAGATCATAGCCCTAAGTTCTGAATCATAGGGAAAACCTGGCCAGCACTCCGAACACAGCAAAAATATGTTCAGTAAAAATTATAGCAGAAAAGTGAAAATTCTGTGTAAGAGTATCTTTAGTCTTCCACTTTAGGACAATTAAAACATGTTGCTAAAATATTTACCTCTTTTAAAGAATCAATATTTACTTTTGAGTTATTCATTCATAATAATATAGAATAAACAGTAACCTGGAGAAAGATATAAATATATTTAGATTTATTTTATAATCAAATACTTTAAAATGCAGTTAAATATTATTTTATCATTTTTTAAAAAGATTTTATTTATCTGAGAGAGAGTGAGAGAGAGAGAGAGCATGAGCAGGGTGAGGGGCCAGACTCCCTGCTGAGCAGGGAGCCAGACCTGGGGCAATCCCAGGACTCCAGGATCTTGACTTCAGCCAAAGGCAGATGCTTAACCAACTGAACCACCCAGGCACCGTAAATAACTATTTTATAATTAAATATTCCAAATGCATGCTTTTCCTGTTCCTCCATAATAATTAATTCCTCTCTGTTCATTAAAAGTTAGATACTTGGTCAAAAGTTTACCCCTTCCCCAAGAAATAGATGTATTGCAAAGTTACTTTCATGTCAATTTAAAAAGGAGAGAATAGAGGTGCCTGGGTGGTTCTGCAGGTTGAGCGTCAAGACTCTTGGTTTTATCTCAGGTCTTAATCTCAGGGTCATGAGTTCAAATCCAGTGTGGAGCCTACTTGAAAAAAAATTGAGAGAGTATAAACATCTCTCTGTATTCACTATATGTAACCTAGGTTAACTCTTGGTACTGTGTGAGGAAGTGATTTGGAAATGATTGTTGCATGCTGAGAAGTGAAATATATTCTCTGTATTTAGAAGAACTGACTGAACTTAGAATGCAAACTTCCAGGACCCTGTGACAGGATGGACAAACGGAAAGCTATCTAAGTACTATTTATGAAGAGTGAGTATAAATTTTTGCTGGTTTAGTCAAAATTATCATTCTTTAAAAAAACTGTTGTCCCACAGGATCCCACTGAGATAGATATTTAACTTGTCTAATAATGTGTTAGAACCAGAAGACCTTGGTGTTGACCTTGTTCAGGGATTCTTAAACTGGGATCTGCTAATGGCCATCAAGGGTCTGGAGTCACAATCACATGCCATATTTTGGTGGGTAGGTGTCCATTTTTTATTTTGGAGTGAAGAATGTAGTTTTCAAGAGATTCTTAGAAGGCTCCAAGTTACCTGCAAACAATTAAGACCACTGACTTGTCATTCCACGCCTTTACTGAACAGGCTGAAGAAGACAGATGCACAGAAAGGCAGTGGCTTGCCCAGGGCTGCACAACAAGTTAGCGGCAGAGCCCGGCACAGAATGCAGGCTCTTCGAAATCTTAAAGGTAAATCTTTCCAGGTTGAACTAAACTATTTGAATGGTCCTATTTTAGTTTCTTAAACATTCTGTAAAAAAATTAAAAAATGGGCAGAAGATATGAACAGACACTTCTCCAATGAAGACATACAAATGGCTATCAGACACATGAAAAAATGTTCATCATCACTAGCCATCAGGGAGATTCAAATTAAAACCACATTGAGATACCACCTTACACCAGTTAGAATGGCCAAAATTAGCAAGACAGGAAACAACATGTGTTGGAGAGGATGTGGAGAAAGGGGAACCCTCTTACACTGTTGGTGGGAATGCAAGTTGGTGCAGCCACTTTGGAGAACAGTGTGGAGATTCCTCAAGAAATTAAAAATAGAGCTTCCCTATGACCCTGCAATTGCACTACTGGGTATTTACCCCAAAGATACAGATGTAGTGAAAAGAAGGGCCATCTGTACCCCAATGTTCATAGCAGCAATGGCCACGGTCGCCAAACTGTGGAAAGAACCAAGATGTCCTTCAACGGACGAATGGATAAGGAAGATGTGGTCCATATACACTATGGAGTATTTTGCCTCCATCAGAAAGGATGAATACCCAACTTTTGTAGCAACATGGACGGGACTGGAAGAGATTATGCTGAGTGAAATAAGTCAAGCAGAGAGAGTCACTTATCATATGGTTTCACTGATTTGTGGAGCATAACAAATAGCATGGAGGACATGGGGAGATGGAGAGGAGAAGGGAGTTGAGGGAAATTGGAAGGGGACATGAACCATGAGAGACTATGGACTCAAAAACAACCTGAGGGTCTTGAAGGGGCAGGGGGTGGGAGGTTGGGGGAACAAGGTGGTGGGTATTAGGGAGGGCACATATTGCATGGAGCACTGGGTGTGGTGCAAAAAACAATGAATACTGTTACACTGAAAAGAAATTAAAAAAAATAAAAAATAATTAAAAAAATAAAAATCTAAGATTTGGATAGCTTCCTTTATGTAGGGAAAGGAAAGTGACTAAGGAGTGACTAGGCTCTAGCCGAATTTTCAGCAGATCGCCTGTTTGGGTTGTACTCTTCCGGGTACCAATGAGGGGCCAGATGTACCGATGGTAACTAACACAGCGAGGCTGTCTGTGGAATATACCGATACTGAAAATTCTCGAATGTTTCCATTTTCACTTGAAAGTGTGGCATCCTACAGATGGCTACACATGAACATACAAACTATCTTGACCGCTAAATCCTAATGGGCAAATTGGATTTGATTTGCAGACCCAGTCAGATAGGCTACAGGGAGGCAAGAAGCAATTCCGAGGGATCCAGAGTTGAGAACAGGGAGGAATAATGGACAGTCTCTCAGGCGTTTTGGATAATATTATGGTGTGGTACGTATTTTAGCGGAAACATGAGAGTGAGTTACTCATCTGAAATGTGTATAAAATGGTCTTTTATGCTTAGCAAGCAAATGTGAGCAAGGTAACTTAGGGTGGGCAGCTATTTTATTTTTTTGTATACAGATTTCTACAGATTGTATAATTTGTGGCAGAACAAAGTTTTAGGTGTAAATGTAGGGACTTATATCTACGCACAACTCCTGGTAGGTACACAGACAGCATTCAGTTAATGGTGGCTGTGATTCTTTATTTCTAAGATGAGGGCATAGACTTATGGTCAAATAACATTATTGTTCATATATGGGTTCTATCACTTACTATTTATTTAGAGGGTTTCTGAACCAAATTTCATTACAGGTCATAAGAGCTACCCTTACAGGGTTATGGTGACAGTTAAAATATAAAGTTTTCCTTTGTCTTCAAGATTTAATATGATCCCTTAGAACAAAGAAAACATGAAAAAAAAAACCCTGCTAAAAATGACATTTCATGCAAGTATCAAATGGTTTATACTTCACAACACACTCTCTTATTAAAAGAACATATGGATAAGATGTCACAGGAAAAATTCACTTTCTATTATATTTGCTCATGTTGCTACTATTTTATGTTCCAGCACTTTAAATATTTTATAGCTATCTGGCCGAATAAAGTGCTACTAGGAAATAAAGCAGATCTATTGAAAGAGAACTTTAATAATGACACGGTAACATTAAGAACATCCTCAGAAGGACTCCTATACAAATCCGTAAATTAGAAAACAGATCAACATCACGTGACATTTGGGGAAAAAAATGTTTCCTGAGGAATTTTACCTTAGTGAGGCGCCATGCTTCAGTAAGCTGTTGATATGACTGACGATCCAACTGAAGAGCCGCCCGTACAAAGTTTTCGCCATGGCATCTCGGACATCAGTGGCTTTTTCTACGGTATTGGGTCGTATGATGGTTTCTCCTCTAGTGACCACACAGTGGGAGGTGAGAGCTTCTTGGAGCTCATCTGCCTGAATGCAAAGCAGAGAAGCAGCTGGAAGAAAGAAACAGAGGTGCTGTTAGAAAAAGTCACGGCCATGCAGTCACTTCCCATAAAATGAAAACGTCTCAGTCTACCTTCTTCCAATGACATGAAATAAATACGGGAAGACTTCATAATGTAAAAATAAGTTCCTATACAGTAGTTGTCCTGGGTCTTCTTGATCATTTTTCTCTACTTGACTGGTCAAATGTAGGCTGCCGTGTAATATAGCACAACCCAGACCGAACTGGCTGACAGCAGGGAAAACATTCGCACCAGCCAGTGGTTGTTTATGTAATGCCAAACACAGTTTCATTGAATTATGTTAAATAATGTAAAATTTAAATTATTCATTTAAATAAAGAATAGATTTGGAATAATTTCGATACCCATCATTACATACATATTTTTAAAATGCAGAAATTGGAAGATTACTTAGACTTTAGAGATAAACCCAAACAAATGTATTTTATGTAACTTCTGCAATATTTAACCAAAAAAGCATAAACCTTATCTTGACATACATATATATGTACATATATGTATATATATATATATATATGTTTATACATATGTATATATATATATATATATATTTAATCATACTACTTCTCAGTTGTACATTTTAATTACTGAAGTTTGTTAAAATGTGATGCCTGGAACATTTATTTATATTTAATGATAAATATGACAGGGAATTTTAAATAAATAATATTTAAATTCAGTGGAGAAAACTCATTTTTGAATATAGTAATCATCTTTAACCCAAACTATTACATGACAGACTATTTTTTAAAATCAGTGGTTCTCCTTTCAAATTATTTTCTACATTTTGAACTTACTTTTAGCATTTGGGACAAGCTATTTCTTGGCTTTGTGGCTAGGATCATTGAACCTTACTTAAATAATTTTTTTTTTCAGGGATGCCTGGGTGGCTCAGTTGGTTAAGTATCTGGCTTCAGCTCGGGTCATGAGCCCAGGGTCCTGGGATTGAGTCCTGCATTGAGCTCCTTGCTCAGTGGACAGCCTGATTTTTCTCTGCCTGCCGTTCCCCCTGCTTGTATACTCTCTCTCTCTGACAAATAAATAAAATTTTAAAATCTTAAAAAAATTGAAAAAAATATTTTTTTCAGACTGTGGAAGTAACACAAAGTCACTGCAGAAATCTTACCTTTGACGTTAACATTCTGCATTTTTTTCCTTTAAGCATGCTTATTGCTGTTATCCTGCACATACAATTCATCTTAATAAAATATCTTAAGCATTTCTCATTTTGTTAAATATTGCTTATAAATGATTTAATTTGTTATATAATATTCTGCTCTATGTCATAATATATAAACAATTTTTAAGTTTGTTGGATGTTTAGGTCATTTCCATATGTTCATAATTATAAAGAATGCTGGGATAAATATTTGGGGCATGAAGCTGGGTTCTTGTATTATTGTCTTAGCATGAAGTGCCTAAGTTCAACAACTAGTCCAGAGTATATAAACATATGTAAGCCTTTTGATATATACTATTTAGCTGCTCTTTAGAATCTCTGAACCAATTACATTATTATCAGACAAGTAAAAAAACCAATAATTTCAATGCAATTTCATGGACACCACAGATTATTATTTTTTGAAAATAACCAATTTGATAGGAAAAAATGCCTTTGTTTTTCAATTTGTTTTTAACTGACTCCTCATGAAGCTAAATACTTTCTTCTCTTCATATTTTTTATTTGTGGTTTTATTTTATAAACGGCCTTTTGTCATTGAAATATTTGTCTTTTCCTAATCAGCTTAGAAGAGTTCTTTATAACTCACACATGTTGCTTATATATGTGTTGGAAATATTTTCTCTCATTTTTCACTTGTATTGTAATTTCATTTATTTTTCTTTTGTATGAGAGTTTTTAATTTTTATGTAGTCAAATATCCATTAAAAAATCCTTTCTGCTTTTGCTTTTCTGCACATAAAATCCTTCAAGTCTTTTCTCATCTCAGAATTATATAAATGTACTTTGTCTTGTGCTTTTATGATTTTTTGCATTTAAATTGATAAAGGTTTGGAATTTATTTTGGTATATGGTATATGACAAGAATTCAGACTCTTCTCCCAAATGGCTAGCCAGTTCACTGTCCCTACAGCACTGATTCCCTAGTGATTTTGTAATGCCATTTCCAGCAATTCTACCTGGATCTGGTTCTGAATAGTGTCTCCCATTGATTAATATGTCTATTTCTATTCCTACATTGTTCATTCATTCAACATATATTTATTGAGTGTCTACTATATGCCACGCATTCTACCTGGGAATATATTACTAAGTATAATACCTTATAAGACAGACTTCTAGTTTTGATCATCTTTATCCAGAAGGAATGGGAAACTAATCAAGAAATTTAAGTGGGAAGATAGAAGGAGAAGAGGAAGAGGAAGTACAAGGAGGGGGAGAGGGACACTGAGAGAACCCACTGCTACACGCACTCAGTGGTTTCTGAATGATTGTGGAGAATGGCCTGGAAAAGCTCAAGAGTTGATGTGAAGGGACAATTGGGATGTCCCTTAGCTCAGGTGAGAGGTGATTTTGTCTTCAGTGAGAATGATGATAATGGAGATAAAGAGAAGTGGTTAGTTTTGAGAGATATTTATAGAACAGACAGAACAGATGCCTGATTGAAACAATGCACGTATAAATCCATCAGGAAACATGGCCTTGGTTTGCAGATAATTCCTTGCAACTTTAATTACAAACTATTTTAAGTAAGTCAGCAAAAATTTCTATTTTCCATGAATGGCTATTCTGGAAAGCACTTTAATTAATTTTAACTATATTCCCATTAATATTAACCTTCTGTGACCCATTTGACTGTCTTCTTCTATCCAGAAAAAGGTTCTCACTTATCAAAGTCATTTCTTAGTTTGGTAGTTTCCAAGTATATGCATATCTACAACACAACTCTATTGTAAATCATTCTATTCACTGCTGATAACTTTTCTAATTATAATCAGTGGTGAAATTGATTGAGTTTTCTCTTTTTTTCATTGGAGTTTTATGTTTTTTCCTTCCACTTCTGATAACTGAGGACTGCTGGGAGCTACAGATCAGCTCGGAGCTACTGGCTCACGGATGCCAAAAACTATTAGATTTACTGAAGGAAAGGTCAGCCTGGGATTTAAGCAACCTGCAGCACATTGGCTAAAAGAAGGCCCAGCTTTTTGTGGGCTGGAAGGAGCTCTATGGCTCAGAAAATCAATCAATAAATATCAGTCTAAAACCTTCTGTGCCAATTGACTTTATTTATATATGAAAAATCAGAGCAGGTTCCCAGGGCCATGCCAATCATTATATGCCAAACTCAGTCCTGCTGTATTACCAAGCTGGTCCCAGAGACACAGTGGGAGGGAGATGATAGGGATCTGGGGACAGGTTCAGGCCAGGATGCCTGGCATCTTGTCCCCTGAAATTACCCTAAAAGATCTCATTCTGTTTCTCATTAAGTATAAATCAGAAAAAATACATATAAATAAAAATTTATATCATAATTCCTTAAGTTATGAATGAAATGTCTAGAAAATCTGGAACTATGGGGGCTTATGACCATATTAAAAATAAAAAAGTGTATATTCTAAATAAAAAAGCTATGTCACCACAAGATCAATGGGAAAACTTAAGTTATTGGAATAATTCATCAAACTTTGCTAGTTAGAGAAAAATGTTGATTTGAAGCAAATACCATGATGCACTTTTCTTATATAGAAAATGATCACAGTGGGCCTGGGTGGCTCAGTGGGTTAAGACTCTGCCTTCAGCTCAGGTCATGATCTCAGGGTCCTGGGATCCAGCCCTGCATCGGGCTCTCTGCTCAGCTGAGAGCCTTCTTCCCCCCCTCTCTCTGCCTACCTCTCTGCCTACTTGTGATCTCTCTCAGTCAGATAAATTTAAAAAATATTAAAAAAAGAAAAAGAAAATGATCGTAAAATCAGTCAACCCAGGGTGAGTGAGTATAAAAACCACCCAGTATGAAAATAAATATACAAGTCTTTATTACTTACAAAATGATACAGATGCTAAATCTATAAAATAATAGCTTTTACTCTTTTCAGATCAGTTTACTAAATTTTAGTGATATTTTCTGTGTTTTTACAGTGAAACATCAATAGCTCCTAAAATAGGAAAGCCTAGTCTTGAGAAGAGTTCTCTACAGTAATCAGTTAATTTGTAGGCATGAAGATCTGTTTCAAATATTGGCCTTTAAAAACTTCATTTTATGCAAATTGAATTGGAGTATTCTTTTTTAGGATTCCAGATAAGTACAACTGCCTGAGATTATCTTTATGAGACACTTACAGTATTCCATTAGGCGTTTTTCAAGAGTTCAGTTTTGAGCAGAAGATAGTAACACTCACAGTTCTCCAGAGCTGCGTGATTGGAAATGTGGCTCTTGTCAATCTGGTGTTCAGTTGCCACGGAAGAAAATTCAATGTTGCCAACATTCAAGATTGCAGCCAGTATACTGTATATACTTCCAAGTTGCTGAAACACACCATACAAATGTTAGCATCACCCTCCCCTGGAGGACAGCAAGGCGGTGGCGATGGCTGGGGACAGAGCGGGCAAGAATCCCAAGGCTCCAGCACAAGGTCATTCTGCAGAGGATGATGTCAGCCTCTGAGACCCACTTAGGCTCAGTCTCCTTAGTCATTTTAGTATGAGAGGTGGGCATGGTGCCTCTTTGCCAGTGAGTGCTAAAAAAATATTTTATGAATGCAAATACCAGTAAAAAATAGAAACGAGGAGTTCCCCTAGGAGGAAGTAGAAATAATTGAATTCCTTAGGCCACAGATCAATCTATCTACGTGAAACTGAACTTCAGAACTTAATGTGGTCCTGTCCAGATGCTCCTCTCCCTTGAGGCATTCTTAAAAGTGACATTATATGTGTGGATAAATGAGAGTGAGGAAAGAGAAATCCAAAGAGCCCAGCGCCCAAATCAAAGGATATGTGTGATTTAAGTTTAGGCATGAAAACTTTGGACAACAGCTTAGAGTTTATAGTGGTAAAACCCTTTTAAATAAGGTACATCAAAATACATCAGAAACACACCCACACCCACAACTCTTCTTAGAGGCACTGGAGGCATTTTGCCAAGGAGACTATGGTCATTGTAGTTGTCATTCCAACTATGTTCAAGGTGCGGTAAAGTATAGGAAAGAGACAAAATCCTTTATTGTTGTCTTATGTTGCTGCCTTGATTCTAACTCAGCTCCTACACTTATCAGAAATGATTATCCCATCCGCTCCAACATCCCAATTCATGATAAAAACTATCATGAAAAAAATGAAAAAACTATCATGAAAACTATATGAAAAAAAAAATCTTCAGGGATATTTATTCATTCATATATAACATATATATGAGTACAGATTAAATGAATATATAAACATTAAAATAAATATATTTATTGAATGACTATACAGACATATCTTCGACTATCTGTGTTCTCACTTATCTGGTGCAACATATACTTTATGCCAGGCCTGCTCTAGTCACAGGAGTTTCAGCAGAGGCAAGACGAAGACATTTGTTTCCTTGGGGTGTTTAGGCAATGAGAAGGCCGACATTAAGAAAACAAAGAGATGAACATGACATTTTCAGTAACTAAATGGGCTGTGAAGGAAATAAAATGTAGAGGAGTGAGAGTGACTGGGGAGGGCAGGGAGGGCCTTTTGAGGTGGGGAGGTTAGAGAAGGCAGTCCTTTGGGAAGCAGAGACCTGGATGACAAGGGAGTCGGCCAGGAAAGAACTGGAATCAGACTGTTCCAGGCAGAGGGGACAGCAAGGACAAGAGCCTGCTTTGCAGAAAGAAGGCCAGAGTGGGGCTGGAGGACAGCGATTAAGGGGCAGGGATGTGGGTGTGATAGGGGCCACGATGGTGAGCTTGGACAAGACCAGCCAGGCCCTCTGTGCCACCAGAAAGGGTGTGAGTTTCATTCAAAGGGCCATGGAGAGCCACTAGAGATTCCAAAGTAGGCAGCTGTGATATTTGAAACATGACTCTGCCAGGATGTGGAAATGAATGGATTGGAGGCAGATGGAAAAGCAGAATGGGCAGGAGGCTAGGGAGAGGTGGTGGCTTGGACTAGGACAGTGGCAGAGATGGAAAGCAGAAGACGGACTGGGGCATATTTTGGGAGTAGAGCAGTAAATACACTGATGGGCTGGTGTGAATCAATTTTCTAAGAAAATTCTCTTGGTAAGGAATTTCCATTTGTAAAACGCATAACTTGTAAAGAACCAGCCAGCGTGGGCTTCAGTGGCACGTGGAGAGTTAAACAGAGCCTCCGACATCCTGCTCTACTTCTCACGAGGCAACGACAGACCTTGTGGATAATCTACACCAGGAATACTTCATAAATAGGTTGTTGAAAACTATGTTCCTTCGACACTTCGACACTGTGTGTATTTGTCAATTAGGGACTGGAAAGTTCAGATGCGTCCATTCCAAAGTCATATTTGAACAGTGTTTAGAGATCCACAATAGAGAATCATATGCTGAATCGATGGACATACAATTCTTATTCAGCTGTTTATGAGAAGGGTTGAGTAATCCTCCCAGGCTGGGGCTCTCCTTGATATCCTATAATTGCAGTATCCGTTTGGATTAAAGTTGGAGACAAAAATTCAGGGCCCTGGCTCGGTTTGGCTGGACAGCTAGCTTGATGGGGCTCAAAAGGGCCTGACCTCAGGTATAGGTATGACCTTGACCAAGCACTTGGGTTATTCATGGTACAAAGACTAATCATCTCTGATGTTGGTCACCCTAAGGAATTCAAAACAATTTTTGTTTGATGGTTAACAATAATAAGCAAAAGAACATTTTCCCATATAAAACTACCGAGGCAATCTAACAACTTTCCATGGGCTTTGAATGAACTGAGCTTTGTTTTGAATCCTGACTCCTACCCCATTGAATGTGCTATGCCTTCCCACGGAGGAAGAATGGCTTGCAGGAAAAGTGTGCTCTCCAAGTGCTCTGCAGAGTCTGGAAAACACTCACAATCCCTTCTACCCACTCCACCTCCTGCTGTACAGCTCTGTCTGTCCCTGAGGGAGCAGGACTGCTGTTGCTTTTGCTATATTTGCAAGGACAAACACAGTTCTGGTTTGCTGGAGAGTCAGACCTTCATGGTTCTGATGCATCAGGCTCGAGCCTATTCCACTGCTGCTCTGGACATTTCTGCTTTCTGTGCTTGTACACTAGGCTGGTCTGCTAGGCAGACAGCAAACCAAAACTGTGTGTGGGCAAGGTCCCTTTCCTCTCTATGATCTGCCCAAGGCAAAAGAATTCTGTTAGAAGGACTCTCCCTCTTCCAGAAGTTACTGTCCTACCCCTCTTATTCAGTCAACCACCGATCCATTCATTCATTCAACCGTCTTCTGTTGACTATTTATTAAGCATTATGGGAGATACTGGGTATATACCGAGAAATAAGAATAATTCCTGCTCTCAAGTACTTTACATGTTCCTAGAACCAAAGGGCATGGATCATTTCCTATATTGAATTTCTATATGGGTCATGTCTACTTTCTGTATTTTATTATAGTTTTAAAAAAATTAATAGGCTTTATTTTTAGAGTAGTTTTCGGTTCACAACAAAACTGAGTGGAAGTGCATAGTTCCTATGTAGCCCCTGTCCCCCCGGCTCCACACACACAGCTTCCCCCATTATCAATATCCTGCATTAGAGTGATACATATGTCATAATCAATGAACTACACTGACACATCATTATCACTCAAAGTCCACAGTTTATGTTAGAGTTCACTATTGGTTTTGTATATTCTCTGGGTTTTTACAAAGGTATAATGACACATTTCTACCATTAGAGAAATTCCATTACCCCAAAAGTTCTCTGCGCTCTGCCTGTTTATCTCCCTTTCTCACAATCTCTAACCACCACTGGTCTTTTACTGTCTCCATGGTTTTGCCTTTTCCGGAATGTCATATAGTTGGGATCCTACAGTATACAGCCTTTCCAGATTGGCTTCTTCCATCCAGTAATGTGTATTTAAGGTTCCTCCATGTCTTTTCATGGCTTGACAGCCCAGTTCTTTTTTTTTTTTTTAAGATATTATTTATTTATTTGACAGACAGAGATCACAAGTAGGCAGAGAGAGAGGAGGAAGCAGGCTCCCCACTGAGCAGAGAGCGCGATGCAGGGCTTGATCCCAGGACCCTGGGATCATGACCTGAGCTGAAGACAGAGGCTTTAACCCACTGAGCCACCCAGGTGCCCCGAGCCCAGTTCTTTTTAGTGCTGAAAAATATCCCATTGTTGGGATGTACCATAATTTATTTATCCACTCACCCACTGAACTTGACATCGCAATTACTTCAAGTTTTGGCGATCAGGAATAAGGCTTCTATAAACATTAGTGCATAGGTTTTTGTGTGGACATACGTTTTCAATTCCTTTGGGTAAATACCAAGGTCCTTGATTGCTGGATCACATGATGAGAGCAGGAGAACTCTTCCCATGGAGAATGTCACGTGAAGAAGAACTTTTTTTTTTTTTAAGATTTTTATTTTTAAGTCATCTCTACACCCAATGTGGGGCTCAAACTCATAACCCTCATAACCCTGAGATCAAGAATCACACGCTCTACTAACTGAGCCACCCAGGCGCCCTCTGCCATGTGAAGAAGAAGACAGAAATCAAGGTGAGGCATCTGCAGTCCAAGAATCACTAAGGATTGCCAGGGAATCACCAGAAAGTAGGGAAGAGGCATGGGTTGTCCCTCACAGCCCTTAGAAGAAACCAACCTTGTCTCAAACTTCTCAGCTCTAGAACTGTGAGGAAATACATTTCTGTTGTTTAAGTCACCCAGTCTGTGGTACACTGTTATGGCAGCCCCAGCAAAGAAATATAGTATCAATGCTTTTTTGTTGCATTAATGAATAAGATATATAGCCTTGGGATAAGCAACGTGTTTTTTATCCTTAACTGTTTAAAACGCTTAAGGGAAATATCAAAGACATAGTAAGAAATATCAAAGACATAGTAAGACAATTATTTTTGTGACTTGAATGTAAATACTTACTTGATAGTACACTTATAATTTTAATTTGAAAAGCATAACATAATTTGATTGCAAATTATTTTCAAATGTATAAATAACTTGATCTACTACATTAGTAATTTTGAATTATTATATTTTCAGGGCTAATAAATTTAAGTGTTTAGGAAGATTTAGTTAAATGATGAGGAAGTTTAGAAAGTCCTTAACATTCTTTGTAAGACTGCTGTGTCATCATTCAGAATATTTGAAAGACTGAGATGCACTAAATTTTTATCTGGTTTCAGGGATTTAAAGAACTTAATTAATGATGTCGGTTTAGGACAACTTAAGGTTCTATTTATGAGTTAAGTGAACAAAGTTACTGAATGTTGTTTCTATTCTTATAGAAACACTGTTAGATGCACAAATTCAAACAAAAGATGTGTCAAGAGAATGAGAAGACAAGCTCCAGATTGGAAGAAAATATTTGCAAAAGGTACATCTGGGAAAGGACTGTTATCCAAAACATACAAAGATTTTTTAAAAACTCAACAGTAACGGATGCCTGGGTGGCTCAGTTGGTTAAGCGGCTGCCTTCGGCTCAGGTCATGATCCCGGTGTCCTGGGATCGAGTCCCACATCCGGCTCCTTGCTCAGCAGGGAGCCTGTTTCTCCCTTTGCCACTCTGTCTGCCTATGCTCTCTCTCTCTCTCTCTGACAAATAAATAAATAAAATCTTTAAAAAAAGAACTCAACAGTAAAAAAAAAAAAATTAAAAAAACGAGTTAAGGACCTTAACAGACCCCTCACCAAAGAAGATATACAGATGTAAAACAAGTTTATGAAAGATGTTCTAGATCATGTGTCATCAGGAAAACACAAATTAAAAACACAAGGGTAGGGGCGCCTGGATGGCTCAGTGGGTTAAAGCGTCTGCGTTTGGCTCAGGTCATGATCCCAGGGTCCTGGGATCGAGCCCTGCATCGGGTTCTCTATTCAGCAGGGAGCCTGCTTCCCCCTATCCCCTGCCTGCCTCTCTGCCCACTTGTAATCTCTGTCAAATAAATAAATAAAATCTTAAAAATAAAAAAGAATTTAAAAACACCAGGGGATACCACAGCATACCTCTTAGATTGGCGAAAATCCAAAACACTGACACCACCGAATGTGATAACTCATAGTCCAAAGAAAATGTATTCGGTTGTTATTTTAGAGAATCATAAGAAACGTAAGCAAAATTAAAGTGGAAAAAGGCATTTTCATTTTGGACTTCAGACATATGACTCTGGGGGCGCCTGGGTGGCTCAGTGGGTTAAAGCCTCTGCCTTCAGCTCAGGTCATGATCTCAGGGTCCTGGGATCGAGCCACGCATCAGGCTTTCTGCACAACAGGGAGCCTGCTTCCTCCTCTCTCTCTGCCTGCCTCTCTGCTTACTTGTGATCTCTGTCTGTCAAATAAATAAAATCTTTTTTTTTTAAGATTTTTATTTATTTATTTGAGAGAGAGTGAGAGAGAGCATGAGCGAGGAGAAGGTCAGAGGGAGAAGCAGACTCCCCATGGAGCTGGGAGCCCGATGTGGGACTCGATCCCAGGACTCCAGGATCATGACCTGAGCCGAAGGCAGTCGTCCAACCAACTGAGCCACCCAGGCGTCCCAAATAAATAAAATCTTTAAAAAAAAAAAAAAAAAGACATATGACTCTGTGAAGAAAAACAAATAAAACTTCCTGTCATGACACAGTAAGTACCCTCTCTAAAATAAGCTGAATCATAAAACTAGTCATCATTTATTTTAAAAACTGTGGCAGGAAAATGGCTGAGGAAATCATATGTTTTAAAAAGTTTTAGAATTTTCCAATTTGTGTGATTTTTAGAGGCTATCTGATTTGGCTTTGCCTGCCTTTCCTTTGGATTATAATGACTCGCCAGTGCACAAGTGAATTACAGCCCCTAGGGACACAGATACCATGGGTGCTATCAACAACCCACTAGAGAAAGCTAAGGGGGAGGGGAGAAAGGGAGGGAGAGAAAGATACTCCTCTTGGAGAATCACCGTAACTATGCTGCAGCCTCTGACACAGGACACACTAAGAAAGCCAGTGAGATTAAAAAAAAAAAAGAAATCAGGACTTGGATAAAAAGGAAGTAAGCACCTACTCAGTTTAAGTCCACTGTCTTCCAAACCTGGTCAGTCTGCCCCGTTAACTCTCGGAGTCTCTGCTTTCAGATGGGAGACACCACGTCTTAGGAGAGTCACGCTGGACTGGACTAAAAGTTATTATTTAGCAGGGACTGTGTTTCACTTCAGCCACAGATTTTATATTTTCCTTTATTCTAAGCTGTGTGTTTTGATGTTCCCATGTCGGATGAACGCTGAGCATGTTTAAGTTTGGAATATGATGTTTGAAAGAAACAAACTTGACTTGTCAGTAGATGTTAAACGCAAGGCTGGTTTAATGTTACTGAACATTGTTCTACCAAGCAAGAGGAAGGGGCTGAGCCAAATAGAAGTAAAACCCTGCCTCTAATGAGGGGGACTTAGAAGTAAACAAACCAATTAAAATGATTTTCTGCTTCTAAGCTACCAGCCTCTGGGGGAGGGAACTGCTAAGATCGGGTCTTCTGATGGCAAAGAGCAGGGAAAAGAGCTGCAAAGGGATCCAGCCCCGGCCAGAAGCAGGAGCTGTCTGCCTGGGGTACAACATGCCTCCAGCTTGGAGAAGGCCCTGAGATGCGGTTAACCTGTGATGTGTCCCCCCAACCCGTCGGCCAGTGGGGCCACACCACAGTCCAGAGGGGCACCTACCACTAGCAACACTCATCTTATGACCAAGGACTGGAGGGGAGGGTAGATGGCTGCTTTTTTCTTTATTCGTGGCACCCACCAATCAACTGGCTTCTGCTTTGAGTGCTAGGAAACCCCTCCTTCCCCTCCGTGCTGAAATCAACTTGTCCCCACAGGTACAAGCTATGGGTGAGGGCAGGGTTAGGGAGGGCAAGTGACAGAGCAGAAGGGGAGGAGCCAGGTTTGAATGGGAATTTTGCCAGGCAAAGTGGGGAAGGTGCTCGGGGCAGCAGGGAGGGACTGGGGTTGGAGTAGGGTTAGGGTTAAACTAATTCCTACCATGTCAGCAGGCAGAGCAGCAAACATCCTAATTTCACTCATGATGCAGCCAATCTAGGATTATACTGTGCTGAAACACTCAGAAGGACAAGGTTTTGGCCCTTTGAGCCAGAGAGCAAAAGACTCCAGTGGTCACCTGTGATGCTCGGGACATCAGGAGTAGAGCATAAGAAAGGGAGCTGGAGTATGGCTGATACTCATGCCTTCCGAGTCAGGGCCTTCCTCACCCAGAGCTGAAGCAGTGACAAACACATTTATTTTACCTATAATAAAAGTAACAGTTATATTAGGAGACCTATGAGGGTTATCTGTGACCTTGGATATGACAGTTCAGGTGTTGTTCTTAAAAGGCAGTCAGGTGGACACAATGCCACACCCAGACCTCAGAGCACATAGCCGGTGGACAGCACTCTACTCCTTCCGTGAGAAGCCACGGGAAATTCTATACCACCAATCAACTGTCAACTCCTGTGCTGTCCTCATTGTTTCTCTCCCAGCTCTCCAACGAAGCCTGCTACTGGTCAAGCCAATTCTCCCATCCTCATATATTCATTCAGTCGTCCTGCCAACTCTGTTGTCACTGTTGTCTTCTCTTGTGAGGGCAGAGCGGGGGAATGAGATTCACACACGGGCCACTGTAAGAACCAGGGAGCTGTCTCCCCAGAGAACGTTCTTCATGGTAACATTATAGCGAAGAGCAGAGTACAAGCTTCCTCCAAAGCCTTCCTCCAAAACCTCCAAAACCAAAACCAAACCAAAAATGGATTCTTTGTTCCATTTTATGGCCTAAAAGCTAATAATGCATCGACCGAGAGAAGGCCCCCAGTCATCTCCTTTTTTTTTTTTTTTAAAGATTTTATTTATTTATTTGACAGAGAGAGATCACAAGTAGGCAGAGAGGCAGGCAGAGAGAGAGGAAGAAGCAGGCTCCCTGCCAAGCAGTGAGCCCGATGCGGGACTCGATCCCAGGACCCTGAGATCATGACCTGAGCCGAAGGCAGAGGCTTAACCCACCGAGCCACCCAGGCGCCCCTCATTTCCTTTCTGCCCAGGTACCTTGGAGCCACCAAGTTTCCCGATCTGAGCGACAGTTTACTGGCTCTGGACTTGATGACAGATTTAGTTGTAAACCCATAGCTCCAGGCAGGGTGGGTGAATCGACAGCCGACAGCCAGCAAGCTGAAGTCTCTATTTGTAAGCCAAAGAGTTACTCAACTTCAGCTCAAGACCTCTCAGGATTAAACTATTTGCCTCAGGCTGGATTCCACCTTGGCTTGCCGTTGAATCTACTGTATTGTTTTCCTCCTGTCCATGTAATTCACAGTTGTCCGGCAAAAACGGAGAAGTCTTTGGGGAAAGTCGTGATAACTCCTCTGTGATCTAGAAAGTTATTTCTCCTTGGTTGGTCCTGGAAACAGCCTGCTAGTTTCCCTATGAATGCTCAACCTTTTAGCCACTTCTCCCCACAACCAATTAATTCATCAAGGAAGATTACATTAAGTTTATTCCAGAAATGTTAAGGATACTTACATATTAAGAAATCTATCCTTATAGTAAGTGATATCAACAAGTTGCTGCAGAAAAATATGATCATGTCAATCGATGATAAAAAGACATTTGATAAAATTCTATAGTATTCCTAAGAGCAGCCCTAAGCAAAGCAACAATAAAAGGAAATTATGTGATAAAAGCTCTTTATCAGAAATAAGAGCAAAACACTGAAACTATTTTTATTTAAAATCAGAAAAGAGACAGGGAGGCAAATTATAATCCTTAGTAATTAATATCGAGACCCTAAGTCTTAGATGCTTTAAGTACACAAAAGAATAAAATGACTGATATAAGAGGAAAAAAAGTATAAAACTATTCCTTTTGCTGATGACATGATTATATATTTACAAAAGTCTACCAGCAGAAAAAAAATATTGAGGATTACACTAAAAACCATGACCTGGTTAGGAAAAAATCCTAAAAATAGAGCTTAAGTTCTAGATAAATAAAAATATAAATTATTAAAAAACTCAAACAACACTTAAACAAAGGGAAAGACATGTCATGATCTGGGATGAGAAGACATAAACAACATTATCAAAATGACAATGCCCCAGAAGTTAATATATAAATTTAATACAGTTCTCCTTAGAAGTCCAGCTGGGGGTTTGAGAATCAGATAAGTTAATCTTAAAGTTTCTATAGAGAAACATACCAGACAATAGCTAAGGCAAGTACTGAAAAGAAGAAAGTGAGAACAGGACTTGCCTTCTTGGTAGGGATGCCTTACTAAAAATATAGTATTAAACCACTGTAATCAAGTCAACATAATATTGATATAGAGACAGAAACACAGACTGATGGATAAAAGAGAGACTCAGAAAGAGATTTCATGTTATATAAGACCTTAATATAAGAGAGGTCAAGCCAGTAGGCAAAGGGTAGTTTTTAATATAGTGTGAGGCATGACTGGCTCATCATTAGAAGGAAATAAAAGTGATGCCCTATTTGGTACTATGTGAAAAGTAAATTTCAAATAGATTAAATATATTTAATACAGTGAATATATTTTTTAAGCTTTCTAAAAAAAAATCTGGGAGACTACATGTACTAAGGGAGACAAAGGGGAGAATTTTTAAACCAAGTTGAGATCTCTGATGTCA
Source organism: Lutra lutra (assembly GCF_902655055.1). Lineage (NCBI taxonomy): Eukaryota > Metazoa > Chordata > Mammalia > Carnivora > Mustelidae > Lutra > Lutra lutra. The sequence goes on along the minus strand of NC_062285.1, from coordinate 13,741,383 downwards.
CAAAAAGATAAACTTGTCTGAATACATAAAAATTAAAACCCCATTTTTGTATGGTAAAAGATGTGACTTAAAAGTAAGTATGTCACGGGGGTGCCTGGGTGGTTTAGTCAGCTAAGGTCTGACTCTTGATTTTAGCTCAGGTCATGATCTCAACATTGTGAGATCGAGCCCCGTACTGGGCTCTGCTCAGCGTGGAGTTTGCTTGAGATTCTCTCTCTCTCTCTCTCTCTCTCTCTCTCTCTCTCTCTCTGCCCCTCCCCAGCTCATGCACACACACCCTCTTTCTCAAATAAAGAAATACATAAGATCTTTAAAAAAGTAAGCCAAAACATATTTATAAAACAAATGATAAAAAAAGTCTATAATGTTCAATGAGAACTTACAAACTGACTCAGAAATGGCTCAATAAAAAGGACAACATAAATATACAGTTCATACAGAAGGAAACCCAAGTAGCCAGCAAACAAATGGAATTAACTCAAATTCACAATTAGTCAAGAATATGCAAACTTGAAACAAGTTGGTACTCACACCCATCATCAGATTAACAAATATTTAAAAAGCTACAACACAAGGCAGAGATGGTGATGGGAAAGATAGTCACATACGATGCTGGTGGAAATATGAAGTATTTCATAGTTGTTGGAAGGCAATGTTGTAATTCATATTCAAATTTAAAGTATACATACCCTTTGACCCAGCAATCCCACTGCTAGGGACCTATCCTATAGAAATAAATAGTACTAGGAAATAAAGGCATTATTTTGGTTTTGCTCAGAGTGACGAAGATCTGGAAACATTAAGAGACGTATGCCCAGTCATATGTGAATGGCAGAATAAATTATGGTAATACACACCATGGGATACTATGTTGCCTTTAAGAGTACTGATTTAGTGCTATACTAGATGAGTTGAAGGGATTTCTGGAAGCTATTGCTGAGTGAGAGAAACCAGGTATAGAAAAGTTGTGTGATATAATGCCATATTAATAAACAATGTCCAATTGCTGAGGCTAGGACTTCTAGTACTATGTTGAATAGCAGTGGTGATAACGGACATCCCTGCCGTGTTCCTGACCTTAGCGGAAAAGCTTTCAGTTTTTCTCCATTGAGAATGATATTTGCGGTGGGTTTTTCATAGATGGCTTTGATAATATTGAGGTATGTGCCATCTATCCCTACACTTTGAAGAGTTTTGATCAGGAAGGGATGCTGTACTTTGTCAAATGCTTTTTCAGCATCTATGGAGAGTATCATATGGTTCTTGTTGAATACCCAAGTTTTGTAGCAACATGGACGGACTGGAAGAGATTATGCTGAGTGAAATAAGTCAAGCAGAGAGAGTCAATTATCATATGGTTTCACTTATTTGTGGAGCATAACAAATAGCATGGGGGACAAGGGGAGATGGAGAGGAGAAGAGAGTTGAAAGAAATTGGAAGGGGAGGTGAACCATGAGAGACTATGGACTCTGAAAAACGATCTGAGAATTTTGAAGGGGTGGGGGGTGGGAGGTTGGGGGCACCAGGTGGTGGGTATTGTAGAGGGCACGGATTGCATGGAGCACTGGGTGTGGTGCAAAAATAATGAATACTGTTATGCTGAAAAAGTAAAAAATTAAAAAAAAAATAAACAATGTCCATCCCTCCAGAGGCATGTGTATGTTATGCATGTGTACATGTATGTATGTGGTATGTACAATGTTTTATGAGCAGGGAAACAAAAATGAAATTTTAGATTACGTATGCTGAGTTGTTAACATCCATTGGTTGGGGAAAGGGAAAGAGTGCAGATGTGGATGGGAGGGGTGAGATGGGGAAGAGAGCTGAACAAAAGCAAAGTTTTACAAGCCTGCACTAGAAAGTGATGAGCTGATCCCCAAATTTCATACAGAAATTTGAGGGACATAAAACAATCTTGCAAAAGAACCCACACGCTCCAATTTCAAAACTTATTATAAAGACACAATAATCAAGACAACATGCTACTAACATAAACACAGACAGAGAGGTCACTATCTTAGAATTGAGAATTCAGAAGTAAAGCTCTACATTTATACATTTATGTCCAACTGATTTCCAACAAGGATGCCAAAACCAGTCAATGGGGACAGAAGAGTCTGCAACAAATGGCTATGGTATGACTGCGTGTCCATGTGCAAAAGAAGTTACTTCGCACCAGAAACAAAAATTAACTCAAAGAGGAACAGCGACCTGTATGTAAGAGCAAAAACTATGCAGCTCTTAGAAGAAAACGAAGGCATAAATCTCTGTGACTTTAGATTAGACAATAGTTTCTAATCTATGATACCAAAATCAAAAGCAATAGAAGGAAAAAACAGGTAAACTAGACCCCATAAAAATTAAAAACGTGTATAATTCAAAGGACACCATCAAGAAAGTAAAAAAACAACTAATGGGAGAAAATTTCTGCAAATCCTATCTTTGATAAGAGACTTGTATTTACAATATAAATAATTCTTACAACTCGATAATAATACACAACCCATTTTTTTTAAAAGGTAAAGTATGTGAATAGATATTTCTTCAAAGAAGAGATATAAATGACCAGTAAGTACACGTAAAGAAGTTCAGGGTCACAAGCCATTAGGGACATGCATATCAAAACCACAGTGAGATATACTTCATACCCACTAGGATGGCTCAAATATAAAAGATAGATGGGATGTGGAGAAAGGGGAGCCTCCTACACTGTGGGTGGGAATGCAAGCTGGTGCAGCCTTTCTGGAGAACAGCATGGAGGTTCCTCAAAAAGTTGAAAATATAGCTACCCTACAATCACACTACTGTGTATTTACCCTAAAGATACAAATGTGGTGATCCGAAGGGGCACGTGCACCCTAATGTTTATAGCAGCAATGTCCACAATGTCCCAAAAGAACCTAGATGTTCATCAACAGATGAATGGATAAAGAAGATGTGGTGTGTGTGTATACACACACACACACACACACACACACACACACACATACATACATGCAATGGAATACTATGCAGCCATCAAAAGAAATGAAATCTTGCCATTTGCAACAACAAGGATGGAACTAGAGGGTATTATATTGAGCAAAATAAATCAATCAGAGAAAGACAATTATCATATGATCTCTCTGATATGAGGGATCTGAGAGAAGGGCAGTGGGTAGTTGGGGGGATACGGAGGGAAAAAATGAAACAAGATGGGGTCAGGAGGGAGACAAACCATAAGAGACTCTTAATCTCACAAAACAAACTGAGGGTTGCTGGGGGTTGGGAGTTAGGGATAAGGTGGTTGGGTTATGGACATTGGGGAGGGTATGTGCTATGATGAGTGCTGTGAAATATGTAGGTCTGATGATTCACAGACCTGTACCCCTGGAACAAATAATACACTATGTTAATTAAAAAAATAAAAAAATAAAGGACAGATGATAGTAAGTATCGGGGAGGATATGGAGAAATTTGAAATGTCATACACTCCTGGTTAGGGTATAAAACAGTGCATCTCCTTTGGAAAACAGCCTAGAAGTTCCTCAAAAGGTTAAACACTGTTACCCTATTACCCAGTAGTTCTACTCCTAGATTTATACCAGGAGAAATGAAAACTTATGTCCACACAAAAAAGTTGTACATGAATGTCCGCAGCAACATTATGCCTAACAGCCCCAGAATGCACCAACCTAAATATCTATCAACAGATGAATGGATACATAACATGAGGTAAATCTATAAGGAGAAATATTATTCAACAATGAAAAGCAATGAAGTGCTGTCACGTTATAACTTGAAAACTTTAGAAAGTTGAATGAGAGAAGCCAGTCACAAAGGATGATATATTGTATCACTCTGTTTTTGGGAACTTTCCAGAAGAAAAAACTCTATGGTGATAGGAAGCAGAGATGAGGCAGGAATGGGGAGGAACTCCTAAATGCTAACATGTTTCTTTTAGGAGTGAAAAATTTAGAGCATGAAAATATCCTAAAAATGATTATAGTGATAGAGGCGCAACTGTGACTATACTAAAAGTCACTAAAATGTACCCTTTCAAGGGCTGACTTGTATGGTATGTGAACTACATCTTAATAAAGTTGTATTTAAAAAGTTGCATTGAAAACAAGACTGCACTAAAAAAATAACATGCCATTTGCTCCTGTTTATGCATTTGTATAAAATGTTAATTTTATGGGGAGAGGCAAATGTAAGCAAAAGATTAAGAACAAAACCAAATTCAATTATATGTCAAGACAACTGTTTCTTTATGTATAAAGTAAATATTGTAACATTCTAGTAAATATTCTAGTTATTTCATGAGGTTGTTTCAGTAACTAAAAGGACGATTCACAAAAAACACTTGATACAATGTCTGGCATATATTAGTCACTCAATAAATGGTCATTCTTACCATGAGCGATGACAAAAAGGTACTTCCTAAAGAGGTTCGATGTCTTTCAAACTTACCTCCATCGTAAAACCTAGGACTTTGAAACATTGCTCAATTAATTCATGTTGGGATTTATAGAAACTATTATTCATCATGTCCTGTACTGTTCTGAGGTGGTCGTTTTGTAGGTATCTGAAAAAAATATGAAAGGATGAGTCAAAATCTAAAGTTCAATGGAAAGTGAAAGCATTACTTAGAAAAGTGCCACCTGCTGTGTTACCTGGGAGGCTTATTTTCAGGTAATTTGTAATGGGCTAGTTTCTTCTTTTCAGCTAATCCAGCATAGATGTAGTAAAAGATATGAAAATTTTTTTCTCCACTGAAAAAATAAGACATTTTCAGTAAGGCGATTAGTAAGAATATTTGCTAGTTGTTAAAATATAATTATCAGAACAACTATGAGCACCACCACGGGCTTCCCGGAGTACTGAATTTTGGCTCGTTATCGTCATCATCACTATTTTCAACAACCACTGTCATTAAATTCCAGACACTGCTAAGTACTTCATAGGAATCATTCAGTGCACATGTGTGAGTGATTACCAGGCATAGTTCTAGACACTGGAAATGTGGCAGGAGTGAAATAGTCAACAATTACTAAACTCTTGGATTTTATATGCCAGTGGGAGCAGAGAGTAAAAGAAACAATTTTATGATGATATATCAAATGGTCAGAAGGGCTACATTATCCCATTTACCTGCTGTAACACCCTAGTTACTCAGAGTCGTCCCTCATTTTATATACATGGATACTAAGGCTTAGAGGGGTACCATTCTCCCCTCAGGTCACACAGTTGATGACAAAATTGGATTCAAACCAGGGCTGTTAACTTTAAAAAAGTTTTTTGGGTTAGTTTTATTTTCTTTCCTTATTTTTTAAAAATTTTTATTGTGTTATATTAGTCACCATACAATACATCATCAGGTTTTTAAAATTTTTATTTTTTTTAGTGTTCCAAAATTCATTGTTTATGAGCACATCATTAGTTTTTGATATAGTGTTCCAAGAGTCATTGTTTACATATAACACCCACCGTTCCTTGCAATACATACCCTCCTTAATACCCACCACCAGGCTCACCCATCCTCCCCCCCACAACACTCTTCCTCTAAAACCCTCAGTTTGTTTCTCAGAGTCCACAGTCTTTCAAGGTTCATCTCCCCCTCTGATTTCCCCCAGTTAACTTTTCCTTTCCTTCTCCTAATGTCCTCTATGCTATTCCTTACGTTCTACAAGTAAGTGAAACCATATGAAAACTGACTATCTCTGCTTGACTTATTTCACTCAGCATAATCTCCTCCAGTCTCACACATGTTGATGCAAAAGTTGGGTATTCATCCTTTCTGATGGCTGAGTAATATTCCAGTGTATATATGGACCACATCTTTATCCATTCATCTGTTGAAGGGCATCTCAGCTCTTTCCACAGTCTGGCTAATTGTAGACATTGCTGCTATGAACACTGGGGCACCTATAGCCCTTCTTTTCACTACATCTGTATCTTTGGGGTAAATACCCAATAGGGCAATTGCTGGGTCGCAGGGTAGCTCTATTTTTAATTTTTTGAGGATTTTCCACACTGTTTTCCAAAGTGGCTGCACCAACTGGCATTCTCACCAACAGTGTAAGACGGTTCCCCTTTCTCCACATCCTCTCCAACATTTGTTGTTTCCTGCCTTGTTAATCTTTGCCATTCTAACTGGTGTTAAGGGGGTATCTCAATGTGGGTTTGATTTGAATTTCCCTGATGGATAATGATGAACAGTTTTTGATGTGTCTGCTAGCCACGTGCATGTCTTCATTGGAGGAGTGTCTGTTCATGTTTTCTGCCCATTTTTTGACTTATCTGTTTTTTGGGCGTTGAGTTTCAGAAGTTCTTTATAGATCTTGGATATTAGCGCTTTGTGTGTAGTGTCATTTGTGAATATCTTCTCCCATTCTGTGGGTTGTCTGTTTGTTTTGTTGACTGTTTCCTTTGCTGTGCAGAAGCTTTTTATCTTGATGAAGTCCCAAAAGTTGATTTTCGATTTTGTTTCCCTTGCTTTTGGAGGTCTGTCTTGAAAGAAGTTGCTGTGGCCCATGTCGAAGAGGTTATTGCCTATGTTCTCCTCTAGGATTTTTAGGGATTCCTGTCTCACATTGAGCTCTTTCATCCATTTAGAGTTTATTTTTGTGTATATTATAAGAGAACTGTCAAGTTTCATTCTTCTACACATAGCTGTCCAATTTTCCCAGCACCATTTATTGAAGAGACTGTCTTTTTTCCACTGTATATTTTTTTCTGCTTTGTCAAAGATTATTTGGCCATAGAATTGAGGGTCCATATTTGGGCTCTCTACTCTGTACCACTGGTCTATATGTCTGTTTTTGCAGCAGTACCATGCTGTCTAACCAGGGCTGTTTAAGGCCAAAGCCTTATCTTTAACCACCTTGTTAACAGCCTTTCTGGGGTTTAGTTTTCTCACTTGCACGAGAAATCTCTGTGGTCTATGTATAAACAGCATTCCCCAGCTTCTGGAATAATACAAATAAAGGAGTAATAGCAATAATATATTCAATTATGTATGCTTATGTGTACATATAATAAATATACATGTGCATATATTATGTATGCTTATATATGATGAAATCAATCATAGCAATGAAATGAGGGACTGGAGAGTAAAACTAGAATTATTTTGTTATTATAAGATGTTATTATAAGGTACTGACTATCATGTTATTTGAAGGAAGACTTGGATTAGTGATAAGTATATACTGAAAACTCTAAGGTAACCACTAAAAAAGTGAAAAAAGAAGTATCATCAAAATATGCTAAGAAAGGTGAGAAAACAGAATCATAGAGAATGCTCAATTAAAAACCACAGAAGACAGAAAAAGAGTGGGAAACAAAAATAGGAACAAAGAACAAGAGCAACAATTGGAAAACAGTAATATGATAGCTAGGAATCCAATTATATCAGTAATCACTTTGAACATCAATGGTTTAAATAATACCAATTAAAAGACAGAAATTGTCAGAGGGATCAAAAAAAACAAGACTTATACATATGTTGTCTATAAGAAACATACTTTAGACACATATTGATTAAAAATAGATGGATATTTATTTATCCATTAAATAAATGGGTAGCTGGGTCATTAAGTGTCTGCCTTCGGCTCAGGTCATGATCCCAGGGTCCTGGGATCGAGCCCCGTACTGGGCTCCCTGCTCAGTGGGGAACCTGCTTTTCTTTCTCCCTCTGCCTCTCCCCCAGCTTGTGCTCTCTGTCTCACCCTCTCTCTCAAATAAGTAAAATAAAATCTTTTAAAAAAATAAATGGATAAAGGAAAATATACCATGCTAACACTTATCAAAAGAAAGCAGGAACAACTATTATATTTCATACAGAGTAGGCTTTAAAGCAAGGAATTTATCAGGGATTAAGAAATATATTACATAATAATAAAGGGTTAAATTCCCCAAGAGACATAATAATCTTTAATGTTTACAGACATAAAAATGGAGCATAAAACTATGTGAGGCAAAAACTGATAAAAGTGCAAGGAGAAAGAGAAGAATCCACTATTGTAGCTGGGAACTTAAACACATGTCCTTCAGAAATGGACAGATCCAGCAAGCAGAAAAGCAGTAAGGGCACAGTTGAATGCAACAATAATAACAATCAACTGGACATAACTGATATCCTCTAGACTACATCATCCAAAAGCAGCAGAACTCAAATTCTTCTCAAGCTCATATGGAACATTCATCAAGACAGACCACATCTTAGGCCATAAAACAAACCTTAACAAATTAAAAATAATTGACATCATATAATCTCTTCTCTTAGATCACAATAGAGAGACTAGAAATCAATAACAAAGATAACTGGAAAATTCCAAAATACATAGTGATCAAACACTGCAGTTCTAAATAATACATGGTTCAAAAGATAAATATTAAAAGAAGTTTTAAAACATTTTGAACTAGGTGAGAATGAAACTACAACTTACCAAAATTCATGGGATGCAGTAAAAGTAGTGTTTAGAGGACAATTTAGAGCCTTCAATGACTCTATTAAAAAGAAGAAAGATCTAAAAACAATAATCTAACTTTTCATTTTAGAAAGCTAGTTAAATGAGCAAATTAAATCTAAAGTAGAAATTGAGAGAAATCCAAAGCAGAAGACAAGAAATAACAAGAAGTAGAGCAGAAATCAATGAAATTAGAAATCAGTAGAGAAAAACCAAAAGCTTTTTTTTTTTTTTTTTTTAAAGATCAATAAAATCAATAAGCTTCTAGGCAGGCAGACTAAGAAAAAAAAAAAAAAAAAAGAGGACCAAAATAACTAATATCAGAAATAAAAGAAGGGACATCACTTACCAGCCCATGGAAATTAAAAGGATAATAAAAGAATACTATGAAAAACTCCATTCTTCAAAACCTAGATGAAATGGACCAATTCTTTTGAAAGGTCCAATTTGCCAAAACACACACAAAAGGAAATAGACAATCTGAAGAGGCTCAAAACTCTATTAAAGAAATTGAATCAATAATTAATAATCTTCCAAAGCAGAAAGCTATTGAATGGGTTCGCTGTTGAATTATGCCAAATATTTGAATTATGCCACATGGATTCACTGTTAATTATACCAAATATTTCCTGTAGAATTTATGCCAATTCTCTACAGTCTCTTTGAGAAGATAGACGCAAAGTGAATACTTAACTTGTTCAATGAGGCCAGCATTATCCTAATACCGAAACCAAATAAAGATATCATGAGAAAACTGTAGACCAATAGCTTCCATGAACCTAGATGAAAAAATCCTCAACAAAACTTAAACAAATTGAATCTGGCAATGAATAAACAGAATTACATACCATGACCAAATGGTATATACCCCAGGTATGCGTGGCTGTTTGAACATTCAAAAAATTAATCCGTGTAATTCATCATTTCAGTAGGTTAAAGAAGAAAAATCACATGATCATACCAGTAGATGCAGAAAAATAATTTGACAAAACCCAACAGCCATTCATGACAAAAACTCTCAGTAAACTAGTAATAGAGGGAGACTTCCTCAACTTGGTAAAGAAGATCTATAAAAAAACACTACAGGTGACATCACACTTCATAGTGAGGAACTGAAAGCTTTCACACTAGGATCAAGAACAAGGCAAGGATGTCTCTTTTCAACTCCTTTTCAACATTGCATTGGAAGTCCTAACTCGTGTATACAGTTTGAGAGGGGGAAAGCAAAACTGTATTTCTTTACAGATGACATTATTGTCCATACAGAAAAAGCTAAAGAATTGACAAAAAAAACCCCTCCTTGAACTAATACGCAATCATAGCAAGTCTGCAGGATACAGGTTAACCTATAAAAGTCAATCTCATTCAAAATCCGAGCAAGTTATTTTGTGGATATTGACATTTAGATCCTAAAGTTTATATAGAGAAGCAAAAGACCCAGAATAGCTAACACAATATTGAAGAAGAAAAAGTTTAATGGACTGACATTGCCTGACTTCAAGAATTCTTAGAAAGCTGTAGTAATCGAGACAGTGTAGTATTGACCAAAAAAGACAAACAGATCAATGAAACACAGAAACACAGAGAGGGCCCAGAATAAATACAGTCCACTGACTCTTGATATAGGAGCAAAGGTAATACAATGAAGCAAAGACAACTGGACATCTACCAGCAAAACAAACAAACAAGCAAAAACAAAACAAAACAGAACAAAACAAAAAACCAGGAATCCAAAGACCTTACACCTTTCACAAAAATTAATTCAAAATGGGTCATAGACCTAAATATGTAAAACAGAATTATAAAACTCCAAGAAGATCATGTAAGAGAGAAATGAGCTGATGGTGGCTATGTGATGACTTATTAGATGGGACACCAAAACCATGATCCCTGAAAGACATAAGTGATACACCGGACTTCATTAAGGTTAAAAACTTCTCTGTAAGAGAGGTTTTCAAGAGGTTTTAAAATAACATGGTTAAACATTTGATATTTGTGCCTCGTCCATAACTCTGTAAGACACTCTATTCAGTCTTTAACAAACAAAAATGCTTAATATGAAGGTGTGTGACTTGATGGAGTGATGAATGCGGATTCTTGCTTTCCTTGTTAGTATTTCAAAAAGAATCCAACATTTTGAAAGAAAAAAGTAACACTGTTTTTGATTAGTATACCTTCTGGGTTGAGACTCTCCCCTAAGTCTGGGATGGTATAATATCACTGCACCTTGGAAGAGAGTTCAAACGGCCAGGAAGTCCAAACCTTTCAAACGTCTGAATCAGAGGGAACAAGGGCTCGAGACAAAATAGTAGCAGAGGACGGGAAAGCAGAGAAGAGCTGTGAAAGTCATTCTAGAGATCGACTCCCAAGTCTTTAGACTTGGAGAGTGAAGGGAAGGTCAGAGGTTTTCTATAAATGGATGCTCTACGCATCACACCTTTAGTGCTTAAATGGTTGCAGTGTACAATTAGAGATATGAGTCATAAATGTAGAAACACAAAACTGCTGGTTTTCTCTTTAATTATCAGTTTACACTTACTGAGAATTGTAATTGGACAAGCCCTGGAGATGCTATAGGAAATACATCAACCTCCGGTTGGATAAATAATCAGAGAATTAAAGAAACAGGAAAAGAAGATACTGCCAATGATTTCCTATCTCATATGCTGCCCCAACTACATCAAAACTGCATTTCAGAAGACAGAAGACCACAGCATCCCATACATGCTCATAGGACCAGTGGTTCCCAGGACAGAATGGCTGGGGACAAACACAGGGTCTCGGCAATTTACCAAGTAATATTTCTCTACCCCTAACTGTGGATCTTCTAATACTTCTTCACTCAGCCATTTGCAGAAGGGTCCTCAGGTCTGTCTCATGTGTATTCACCTGCTTGGAGCCTGGAGGTCACCTATGCGGCCAAGACTTATAACACCCTCAAAACTGTGGCAAAGTTCTCACAGGGGTGTGGCTTACCCTAACTGTGAAACTTCTGAATCTTCAACAAAGTGGCCAGCAATAAGGCTGGGAAAGCCAACAGTGCAGCTTTGCCTTCATAAGGCCTCAGTGTTTTTAATTTTCCATTTTTAATTCCAGCTTCCTCCACCAAGGACTCCTTCCTCCAAGACACATAGTCTCCTCAATCCCTCTCCCTTACCCCTTGGCTGCTCACACTGAGCAGATGAACTCATTGCCTACTTTCCTGCGAGACTAGAAACCAACAAGTGTTCAGCAAGCTTTGTTTCAAAGCACACATGATCCAGAAGCCTGAGCTGCTATACTAGAGGAATCCTACCTCACTCAGCTTTGTATCTCCTGTGCCCACTAGAGTTCCTGGCACATAGTAGCACTCAATTAATATTTGCCAAAAGGATGGATGGATGGATGGATGGGCGGACGGACAGACAGATGGAAGAATGGTGGATGCTGGAGTCAGACAGAGACATGGGTTCAAACCTCAACTCAGCCATTTATTAGTTTTTTGGTATTATGTGACTTATTATAATTCTCAGTCCCAGCCTCCTCATTTATAAAATAGACAATAATATCCATTCTATCACTGTTAGAATTAAAATAGATAATGCATATAAAGTGCTTAGCACAGTGCCCAACACACAGTAAGTGCTCCATAAACAATATTTTCCTTCCCCCATAGAGAGCACCACAACTGACCACAACTGCCACTTTGTGGATGCCTCCTGCAGCATCTGGTGCAGGACTGGGCCTCTAGAGGAGCACAGTCAATGCTTTGTTGCAGGAAACTATAGTAATGGGAGACAAGGGCAGTGAAACAGCTATAATTTCTATTCGTGAGAATTACTGAGCATTGACTTCAATGTGCTCCTTTTCTTCTTGAAATTAAGGAGCCCCTTTTAAGATTTCTTCATTAAGCCACAACTGACACGATTCTGCCATCATTAGGAACAAAAAAATATATATATATAACAAACATAAATATATATTTATAAATACTTAAATATATAAGTATATATTTATAAATTACTTATGAATCATTTATAAATATTTAAACATATATAAATAAATAGAACTATCTATAAAAATAAATGTGGTCAGAAAATAAATGTGGGTGGGACAACATGGGCAGAAGCAAAAAGAAAAAGGAAATGATTCTCTTAAGGGCCACCTGGGTGGCTAGTTGTTAAGCAGCTGCCTTTGGCTCAGGTCAGATCCCAGGGAACTGGGATTGAGCCCCCTGCTCGGTGGGAAGCCTACTTCTCCCTCCCCCACCCCCCTGCTTATGTTCCCTCTCTCGCGGTCTCTCTCTCTCTGTCAAACATATAAATTAAAAAATCTTTAAAAAAAAAAAAGAACTTATTCCCTTAAAGAGTCGGTTCATTTTAAGACATAAACATCTGTTCTGGTTCTTGCCTGCCTCCTTGGATCTATTCTCTACTCTTTGTTTTATGCTCTGTGACCTAGGAATTCTTCAATAATCTACTTGGTACTTCATTTTCAAAGACCACAAGAAGCTTCTCTAGAATTTACAAATGCTATTGAAATTAAGTGAAAGAAGAAAATGGGGGTAAAAAAATTTAAAGAATGGAAAAACTATAAGGCAGCCGCGCTCCAATGACAAACTGAGATGGATTTCAAGTTGATTGTGAATTTGGGACTTAAAGTGTTGACTGGGGGACCCAATAAACACACTATAAAACTAGAAGAGTTCTTTAGGATAGTTGGAAAAAAGCTTCACTAATTCACAGTATGTCTAAAATATAATCCCAATTGTACAATTTCCTAAAATATATCCAACCGTATAGGGGTCAGTACTAACAAGATTATGTCTATGGTTACAAACCCCAGGGCTTCAGTGGGGAGCTCCAGAGGTTACTGTTCCCAAGGAATTCGTGACTGGCACCCCAGCACAGAGCTCCAGAGAAGCCGCTGTGAATGGTGCCCCCAACACTGTGTATCATGGTGTCCCCCCGAATCTCAGGAGTCAGCCTATTAGGTCGTTCTTCCCCAGAGGCCTCAAGGAGAGTCTTACACAGTTATGAGAACAGGACAGATACTTTGAGAACTGGTTCCATCTCCCCATCTGGGTGAGACCCCTGAGGTTCCTCTAGGTGGCCGAGGGGCTGACATGCATATCCAGTAAGTTCTGGGGACCCGGCACACAGTGCTAGCAGTGGCTGTCATTTACCGAGCATATTCAGTGTCCCAGGTACTGCGCTAGGTATCATTTCTAAGCTTCACACAACTATCCACACTATTACTGCTAACAATGGCTTAGGCTTACGGGGTTCTCCCTACGTGTCATCCATCGTGCTACATACTTCACAGGCATCCTCTTAACTGAGAGGTAAGTACTACTGTTATTTTCCTTTTCGTGATGAAAAACTGAGGTACAGAGAGGTTAAGTATTTCAAATCACACACACACACACATAGGAAATTGCAGAACCCAGATCCTAGAAGGATTTTTAGGGTTCAAATAACTGACCCAAAGTGAACTAACATGTATGTGGTGAAGCCGCAATACAAAATATTCATCTCATAGTCATTCCCTGTGTATTTTGAATTGAGGATCAAAGCATAATTTTCCACAGTGAAAGCCGAGTTCAGGAGGTAGACTCCAGGCAACTTATATTCACAATTTATTCATAAATTGAATAGTGGCAAATTTGAAGGTATTTATATTAAATTTAATAATGTACTGGTATATAATAAGACTTGTGTTCCCATGATTTTAACAAAAGACCTATTTCTATAGTAATGTAGATATGCTTGGTATAAAACCAACATAAGAAAAATGAAAGATTCTACCTTGCCACACTTTTTTTTTTTTTAAAGATTTTATTTATTTATTTGACAGAGAGATCACAAGCAGGCAGAGAGGCAGGCAGAGAGAGAGGAGGAAGCAGGCTCCCCGCTGAGCAGAGAGCCCGACCCGGGGCTCGATCCCAGGACTCCGAGATCATGACCCGAGCCGAAGGCAGCGGCTTAACCCACTGAGCCACCCAGGCGCCCCAACCTTGCCACACTTTAAAAAGATTTTTAAAGATTTATTTATTTATTTGAGAGAGAGAGAAAAGAGCCTGCATGAGGGGAAAGGGGCAGAGGGGGAGGGGGAGGGACAGACTCCATGACGAATGTGGAGCTCAATGGGGGGCTTGTTCCTAGGATGCTGGGATCACAACCTGAGCTGAATTTAAGAGTTAGATGCTCAATGATGGAGCCACCCAGGTGCCCCTAACTTGCCACACTTTAAAAAAATAATGTAACAATAAGGTAACAACTAAATCCAATGTTTTGACTATAGTTCCCACATAAGAATAACAAAGATAATTGGAATCATTAGGACAGTAGAGAAATTTTGTCATTCAGCTACAAACTACCAAAAGGAACTCAGTCAACCTAACACCAAAACATTGTATTGGTGGCTGAAATAGGCTGGAAATTAACAGGACAGTACAATTAAGCCCACACCTGAGACTTTTATTTCGTCTCTTATATATAACCATGGGAGGGATAGAATTAATACAAAGATCTATCTATATATTCTAGCACTAAAAAGAAAAAAGACTCTTATTTCTAATTAAATTTCACATTAGTTTTATGTAAAGAAATATATTCTCTTCTACTTCAGAAATCTCTACAATTTATCCTATTAGCATCTATGATGTTTATAGGTTTTATGTCTGGTATCATAAATTCAGGTGATTTATTACCTCTTCTACTAGACGCAATATGTTGAGAATAAGACAGTGCCGAGGGATCTCTTTGATTCTAACAATAAGTGCCTTTCACATAGAGGATAATCAATAACATTTTGCTGAGTTTTTTGAATAAGTAAGACATTCTGCTAGTAAAACAAAAGCATTCTTTGCTTGTTCCCCAGGGGAAAAAAAAAAAAAAAATATTTGACACGAACTTACAGAGCTTGGCGGATAACTCGCGATTTCTCCAGAAGGTATTCAGAAATCTGTGCTCCCACGACAGCTCCGGAAGAGGAAAATTTCATTTCTAAGTATTTCCCAAATCGGCTGGAATTGTCATTTATGATAGTGGAGGCATTGCCGAAGGCTTCCACCAAATTGTTCACTTGTAAAATCTTCTCTTGCAGGGTTCTGTTATTAGCCTAGAGAAAATGTCAAGATATATTTTTAATGTAAAAAAATTAATTCTGTATATAATAAAATGTCTCTTCATTGATAAGCACTACATGTAGACATAGAGGTCTTGACAGCACATTCTTGGCATAATGCCAGATGTTACAATATCTGGCCCACTTTTCCCTTCCTCTAGGTGAGTTCCCACTTGCTTTCTTCAAGGGGCAAAGAGATGTTTTATACTTTTTCAACTGAATACAGTTCTGTTCAGTGCCCAATTTATAAAGACAATTTGTAAGCAGTCTACGCATGGTGGGGTACACCTCTCATTTTGTTATTCCTCCTCTACCTCTCTGGGGCCCATTCAAATATTCCCCAAAGTCAGAACCACTTCTGTTGCTTCCACGGAAGCTCCTACAGCTGAAAACCAGGGAGTAAAGATTATTTTGAATTCAGAAGCAGGGGAAATGGAATTATTGTGAAAACTGAGAAGAACTCAAAAGTATGGATGGAAGCGGGTCTGCTTGGCTGTCCTTCTATTTTCTCCTACACCGTCTCATATATTCCTTCCCTCAAATAAGCTTGTTATGATTATTATTATTTCCTTATATACCACTTTACTGGGAGTTCCATCAAGTAGAAATTTATTTGGTTAAAAATCAACCTCTAGGAGTGCCTGGGTGGCTTAGTTGTTAAGCATCTGCCTTGGCTCAGGTCATGATCCCAGGGTCCTGGGGTCGAGCCCCACATCATATCGGGATCCCTATTGGGTGGGAAGCCTGCTTCTCCCTCTCCCATTCCCCCTGCTTGTGTTTCCTCTCTCTCTGTGTCTCTGTCAAATAAATGAATAAAATCTTTTAAGAAATGATTAAAAAAAATCAATCTCTTTTAGAATGCATTTTCCACTCTAAGACAGTTAAGGAGGTATCGGTCATTCACATCTTGGTAGAAATTAGATCGAGTAGATTATGTTTAGGGTAATACCTTGTTGATATCAGCTATGTTGAAGGTATGCAAATTATATAAGGAAGGGAGAGGAGCAGTTGGTATTTCTGGAACATAGGCCACATTAGTACATAGACGAGCTAGAGGGGGCATTCACAGTGAAGGTCTGAAGGCATATAAAGCCTTTTAGTATCTTCTAAAAGAGGCAGTAAACATTGCGAGAAGACAGTAATGAGCACTGAGACAAACTTGGCTCTTCTAAAATGTTTGGGGCTGGTCTTACACTCATGAGAAAGGTGAGAAAGCATCTTTGTCCGCCTGTATTAAAGAGCAGTGCCCTCCTAAGATTTTGAGGCCTGCATATTACAAATGTAAATTTACTCCACCAAACATCCCATTTTTGTATCTGGCAAATCTTTATCGAGGAGAAAAGTAAAAAAATATAGTAAGATCTAATAAGGGGAGGATTCTGGGGAATGGAGATAAAATATACATATATATTCCCAATTAATATTAAGTCACATTTTTAGATCTAGGAAAAGAGAAAGTGATTAAATAAGTCTGCTGACCCTACAAACAAAATTCACATACAAATTAATCCATCTTTGACAAGACCCTCTGTCAAGCCACAAACCAAGAAGGAATAGCAAAGGCCCTCATGGACGGCCCTTGAGTAAATTAATTCAGGGGTTCAACTCTTCTATATGCTGTGCCTCCCTCAAAATTACATCTCTTTTTCACTGTGATGTTTATTCTAGTATTAAGGAGGGGGAAAGTGGATGGGCAGTGAGATGGGAAAGGGATGGAGATGACAGTCCTGAGCACTAGCTTCCTGGTCTCTACTGGCTCTTCTAGTTGTGAGGGGGTCAAAGGTCTGGTTAGTGGAGGGCAAATTAACCCAGTGACCAATGTATTTTTCTATTCCATATCCACACACGAGATTGAAAATACTAAAATTAATTAATTGACTTTTAATAAAAACATAGAAATCTTTCAACTCATTCTGAAAATGAATTATACTCCATTAAGCACTTGTTCTGATAAGATGAAAAGGCTTCACCCTTTTATAGAGAGATTGGTTCTGTCCTAGCACACACAGTACTTTGTAACATAAGATTCCTATAATCACAGTGATGGCAAAAATTTTAACATAACGCTATATAACTATGTAGATCATAATAAAAATATTCACAGGGATAAGTTGTATACAATGGGTTTTGAGGGGCTCTTTTGTTTGGGATATTTTTTAGTCATCCTAATAAGAACATATAATTCTTGACTTATTTCAAGGACCCTATCTGGAAAATCAAGCCAAATCTCTATCATCAACTTCCTTTTTTCAAAAATTAAGGTATATTTTATATACAATAAGTTTCATCCTTTATAGGGGACTGTTCTAAATGTTTTTTATAGATAATTTTTTAGGGTTTTATTTATTTAAGAGACAGAGAGAGCAAGAAAGAGCACAGGGAGAGGGAGAGGGAGAATCGGACTCCCCACTGAGCAGGGAGTCCAACGTGGGGGTCGATTTCAGGACCCTGAGATCATGACCTGAGCCAAAGACAGATGCTTAACCAACTGAGCCACCCAGGTGTCCCTAAGAGTTTTTATAAACATATTTACAACTATATAATCCTTACTACAATCCACACATAGGACAGTTCCATCACTCCCCAAAACTGTATCATTACCTTCTGTAGCCAATACCTCCCTTCATCCCCAGCCTCTGAAAATGACTGATCTGTTTTCTGTCTCTACAATTTTAACTTTTCAGGAATGACATATAAAGTGAATCATATAGTCTGTAATCTTCTAAATCTGACTTCTTTGACTAAGCACAATGCATCTGAACTTCATCCAAGTCTCATCTAATGAGATTCATTCCTTGTATCATTCTTTGCTCCTTTTTGTTACTGGGCAATATTACACTGTACACATGTACCGGTTTGTTTATCCATTCCTGGAGATTACAAATAAAGCCACTATAGATACTTGTTTGTGTAAACATGAGTTTTCATTTTATGTGGATAAGTAAGTAGGATTGCTGGGCTGTACAGTAAGTGTGGTTTAATTTTATAAAAAACTTCCAAGCTGTTTTCCAAAGTGACTGCACTATTTTGCATTTCACCAGCACATACGACAGTTCCAGCTACTCCACGTCCTTCTTGGCTGTTGGTACTGTTAGACTTAACAAAAATGTAACCATTTTAATAGGTGGGTAGTGATGTCCCACTGTGTTTTAATCTGCATTTCCCTAATGACAACTGATGTTGAACATGTTTTCTTTTCTTTTTTTTTTTTTAAGATTTTATTTATTCATTTGACACAGAGAGAGAGAGAGATCACAAGTAGGCAGAGGCAGGCGTGGGCGGGGGGAAGCAGGCTCCCTGCTTAGTAGAGAGCCCGATGCGGGACTCCATCCCAGGACCCTGGGATCATGAGCTGAGCCAAAGGCAGAGGCTTAACCCACTGAGCCACCCAGGCACCCCAAGAACATCTCATTTGTTTATTTGCCATCTACATATTGTCTTTGGTGAAGTAATATTCAAATCCTCTGTTTATTTTTTAATATATTTTATTATTTAAGAATAGTTGATATGCTCTTATGCTCTGTTCATTTTTTTGTTATTTGATCTCTTATTATTGAGTTTTTAAGATTTTTTTTTTTTTTTTTACAATATATGCTTTAAGGATGCAGGTATTTTATCAGATATGTGACTTGCAAATAGTTTCTTTGAGGATGTACCTTGTGGTTTCATCTGCTTATAAATGTCATTCAGAGAGCAGAAGAAGTTCTTAATTTTGGTGAAATATAATTTTTTCCTTTGTGGATTATGCTTTTAATGTTGAATATAACTATTGTAGCTTTACAGTAAGTCTGAAAATCAGATAGTATTGGTCCTCCAACCTTGTTCTTTTTCAAAATTGATTATTACATCTCCTTTGCATTTCCATATAATTTTTTAACTCAGCTTGCCAATTTTTACAAAAAAAAAAATTCCTGCTGGGATTTTTATTGTAACAGCACTGAATCTACAGATCAATTTGTGAAGATGTGGCATAATAATATGGGTGTTTTAATCCATAAACATGGTATATCTCTCCATTTATTGGGGTATTCTATGATTTCTTTTATCAGTTTTTTCTACTTTTCAGCATACAAATTCCATATATGTTTTATAAGACTTCGACTTAAATAGTTAAGTTTTTGGTGCTATTGTAAATGAGACTTCTAAATTTCAGTTTTCAATGAGTTGATTATTGCTGAGATATATATATATATATTTGTTGCAAATTAACTTTTGTATTATATATACGTTTATAATGTATATAACATATATAAATACAATTGATTTTTGTATATGAACCTGCAAGCAACAAAAGGAAAAAAGTAAAGAGAATATTCAGTAAATGTGCTTGGGCTAAAAAGGGAGAAAATCACATTTATAAAGCCTTCCCTACTAAGAGTGACAAAAGTTAGAATACCCTCAAAACGGAGCATACACTTTTTCTACTGTTTGTTATATTTTAAACTCACAGAAGATAGCAAGCGTGTTTTATAATTTCTGTACCTTATTTAATGTGGGAATCAGTGAACATTAATCTAATCAGCTATATTAGGCTTTGAAATATAACAAATATTTCTGTTAGGATAGAGAAAACATTGTACCTTTCCAAGAACCGTCAGCTGTTGAACCAAAAGATGAGCACTTTCTGTCTTTCCAGCACCACTTTCTCCAGAAATAACAATGCACTGCACAATAAGAAAAGGAAACCATGAGAAGACTTTATCCTCACAAGATGTGGCTCACACACGAGAAGCTAAGAGGGGAATTTCTAAGATGTGAGACTCTCCTTACCTGATCTGAACTGTATGTTACCATTGACTGGTATCCTAAGTCAGCCATTGCAAAAATGTGAGGAGGATTGGCAGTTCTTTTTGCTCCAATATATAGTTTGGAATGCTAAAGGTTAAAAAGAACACATTTTATGGGGCTTTCCTTTTTGTTTTTGTTTAAGTCTTAGATTATTTACAGGCAGAACTGCCAATTTTTTAAAGCAAAACACAAGTCAAAATACATTTTCACCAAAACATGACACACACTCCACACACGTACTATACACACATATATGCACAATTATATAAAATAAAAGCTTGACATAAAAGAGCCCAGATATGTGATGTAACATAATAGCATATATCACTCTGGTAGCAGTATTTAAAAGGAGACTCTTGAAAGTGCATAACCACTTAGAAAGCAGAACTTAATGTTTCAAAATACTATTATCTCTTTAAATAAAGATACTATAAATAAGACAACCAGGTATCATTTTGTTGACTATTCCCTGGATATAATCCTGTCTGACATACGATCACCACTTTTTTCTTTTCACATCACTTGACATATAGTCTGTCATTTGACTTGTCCAAATCACCAAGTTAACTGATAACGGAATTTAATGAAAGCCCAGACTTCTGGAACTTAAGTTCAAGGCTCATTAATTTACCATTATTCTTGTAAATTTTAAGGTGGTAGAGAATGAGAGAATTATTTACTTCTCACATATAAAAAAGCTATTAATCATAATATTAACTGATTTTCTAGAATACACAAATTGCTAAAAGAGAATAGGTCCAATTAAAAATGAAAGACAGCTTAACTCAATTCCAGAAAACTGTTCTATATTTAAACCATTAGGGCTTGAATAATGGATAATTACATACTCATATTCATAAAACACACTCCACCTGATACTAAAAACCAATATGTCAAAAGGAATTTTTAAATTCATAATGACAAGTTTCATAGCCACTAAGTATATATTACCTGTGAGACAATGTAATTATACTCTTGACTCTCCCATACTTGGTTCAGAGGGAGATAATACCCTGCACTTTCGCAGGTATCTGTTTATCATTATGATGCATCGTACAGACCAGTTACCAGTGACTGGAAGTAGTCACCTTTCTGCTATAGAGTTTTGGAGGAAGGAAGACCAGGAACCACATCCAGATTGATTCACCTATTTTTTCCATCTCTCTGTTCTAGCAGTAACTACTTGTGTTTTCAAGGCACTGAATGAAATTATCTTCGGCCTCATCTAAATTAATTTAAAATCTGAATAGTATGATTATTAGTACAAAGTAGAAGAATGCAAACCAGACCACATACCTTTGTGGAATAAAGACCCAGACTCTGAAAAGGGTTCAGAGCAATGAGTATATCTCCCACATACATATAAATCTGATCTCTGCAATAACACTTCTCAAGTTGTTCTGAGACTGTATTCTAAAATAAAACAAAAAGAATTTTTTTCTTAAAAATCATTTAAGGTCACTTACAACTTAAAATATAGACAGTAATAAATTAAACATCTGGAATTTGGACTGAGGATGAGAAAGGAATAGACACACGGAGTCTAACACTGGGTCAGCAAGTATCTTTCCACCTGACAGACATTTTCTGTTTTGAGGGCCATAGAGGGATGGCACTGTTCTCCATGTTTTCCAAAGGCCATGTGAGATATTACATGGGTATTATGTATAGAGAACCTTCCAGAAAATAAGTAAATGCAGAAGGCGACATAAAGAGAAAGACCAATAGAAAAGGAAGGGGAGGATACAGAGAACATGACTTTATTGCAAATCAAGGTTACTTAGTGGTTCTGCAGAACGTCCTAGCCCTTTGCTGAGACATTTGGCTTTATGAGACACAGCAAAAAGTTCAGAAAAGTAACTTTCATAGTTGATAAACTGTGAGTACATGAAATCAATTTTAATAGTGTCATTTACAGTGTGACAGAAGAGGAGAGCAGATCATAGCTCAAAAATGAGAAGAAAACAAAAGCACAGACAACAGAAACAAACAAGCCCCGTGTCTAACATATAGGTCATCAGTATGATGAGCAAAGTCTTCTTTATAATCCACAAGCCTAGAAACTCCCATCATTAGAGAAATTGGTATGAAAAGATTTATAAAGGTGCTGGTAATCTTTTACTTGCAAACACTACTTGATTACAAGATGTTTGATGTTCTCAAGAAAGATTATTTTGAGGAAGTAGAGTTGTTTAAGCAACCCTAAATTTACCAAATGACTACCTCTGTTCAGAAAATGTCTCCTGATTTGTTGAATTTCTAAGCAAATCTCAGGCATTTATTAGATGTATTTAAAGAACACTGATGATCAGGCAGGATAGAGATCCTAACCTGTTACTGAAAAGGAGCTATTTATTTCTCTAATGATCTGATTATCCAGAATAAAGGGAGATGAGGGGAAGGGAGACTGAAACTATAATTTACTGGCTTGTATTTGTACCTTCACAAGAGATGCTTGAAATAGTTCTGAGGTCACTGGGATAAGAGGAGTTTCAAGCAGAATTCTGAATAGGGACTTTGGGATCCCATGAGGGGGACAATGGCCATCGTAAGAGAGACAGGCTCTCAGGGTTTCCTAGAGGCCTCTGGGTATAGCCACTGAGAGTGTAGCAGAAGAGAAAATACAGGGAAAATAGCAGAAGAGAAAATAGAGCAGAAGAGAAAATAGAAAAAAATGCTCTGTGGAGATTGTAGGAGGCAGACCATTTTCTGACCTCAGTATATCATCCCTCTGAGACTCCCAGAATGAATTCAGGGGAGGAAGGGTCTATAACTTATAAGCAACTCACGCTAGTGGGAATCCAAACCTTTGTAATTTGACAATAAAAGAAAGAAAGAAAGAAAGGAAGGAAGAAAGGAAGAGAAAGAAAGAGAACGAAAGAAAGGAAGATGGACATCAGGCTGAAGAGATCTGGAAATCTGAGTTACACATATTCAAAGTGAAGATAGGAGAGATAATCAGGAAGCCAAGAGACAAGCAAAGCTTATAGATATTCCAACAGCCTCCTGAGCATATCACTTCTATAAATTAAACAAAATCTAGAATGTTTAGGTTTAATTAAACTGAGTCTCTTACCTCATCCAAAACTTCTAGGGTTGCCAAATCGTCTACATCCTTCAGACTGGACATTAGTGATCTATTGAAGTTACTTTTCTTGGTGTGAATGCGTTCATGTCTGTAGAGCAGTATAAAGAGAGAAACCCCTTCTGACTTGAGACCTTATTACTGATCACAGTGGAGGTAAGTTTTAGATACATATGAGACTACAAAACTTCTATAAAGCTGATTTTCCTAAATTCAATGCTAACCATTTCCCAGAAAATAGCCTAATATATTTGGTCTGTTTTCTCCTCTCTATAGGAAAATTACAACATGTCAAACTTCCTTCACCGATGATGAAAAGAGTTCATTATTTCTATCAAGAACTCTCCCATATATAATTTGCTTTAAAGCTTCCTCCACATTGTGATTTAATCTGTTACAAAGTGGTGAGTCAGAGAGATGTGAATTCATAAGATTCCCAATGGTGTCTGAGACCGTGTCAGGCCATTGGTGGCTAAGCAATGGTTACATTAGAAATTATTATTCAGCAGAATTTAAGAGGAATGCAAAATCAACTCCACTGTGGATTTTCAAATGGTTAAATGGATGAAGGAAATTGGTTTCAGGCACCGGGAAGTTTATTTTCAAGGAAAAACATTTCAGCAACTTCTGACAACAGCCAGAGGATCTTGATTTGACATGAAGGCTGGAGAAGTTGCTGAGATAAACACCAGGGTTTGTTTCAACTTTTCTGGACAGGAAATTATCATCTACTTGGTATTTTGAACAAAACTGTACCTTCAATGTTTATTTTGGGAGATAAGTAGACTTTTGAAACAACATGGGGTTAGAGGTGCCAACCCCCATGCAGTCAAAAACCCAGCTATAACTTTTGAGTCTTCAAACCTTGACTACTAATAGCCTTCTGTTGACCAGAAGCCTTACCGATAACATAAACAACGGATTAACACATATTTTCTGTTTTTTTTATATATATAGTATTCTTATAGTAAAGTAAGCTAGGAAAAGAAAATGCTATTAAGAAAATCATAAAGAGGAAATATACTTAGAGTTAGACTGTATTTATCGAAAAAATCTGCATACAAGTAAACCCATGCAGCTCAAACCTGTGTTACTCAAGGGTCGACTGTACTGTCAAGCATTTCAATTTGTCCATTAGTAAAAGGAGTAAGTAGACTGTGAGGAATAATAAGAACCATATCACTTACTCAGCAAACAACATGTCAAACTTCCTTCACTGATGATGAAAAGAGTTCATTATTTCTATCAAGAACTCTCCCATATATAATTTGCTTTAAAGCTTCCTCCACATTGTGATTTAATCTGTTACAAAGTGGTGAGTTAGAGAGATGTGAATTCATAAGATTCCCAGTGGTGAATTAAGTCACTATTTTTTTTTAAAACTTTAATTCCAGTGTAGTTAACATATGGTGTTGCATTCATTTCAGACGTATAATATAGTGATTCAATAATTCCATATAGGACTCAGTGTTCATCACCATAAAAGTGCTCTTAATCCCCTTCACCTAATTCAGCCACACCCCACTCACCTGCCTCTGGCTACCACCACCAGTTTGTTGTCTATATTTAAGAGTCTGTTTTGGTTTATGCCTTTTTTCCCTTTGTTTGTCTTGTTTCTTAAATTCCATGTATGAGTGAAATCATGTGTTATTTGTCTTTCTCTGATTGGCTTACTTCACTTAGTATTATATAAACTCTCTAGCTCCATCCATTTTGTCCTCAATGGCAAGACTTCATTCTTTTTAATGGCTGGATAATACCACATCTTCTTTATCCACTCATCTACTGATGGACACTTGGGCTGCTTCCAGACTTTGGCTATTGTAAATAATGCTACAGTAAACACGGGGGTGCATGTATCCCTTTGAATTAGTATTTTTGTATTCTTTGGGTAAATACCCAGTAGTGTGATTACTGGATTATATGGTAGGTCTATTTTTAGTTTTGGGGGGAACTTCCGTACTGTCTTCTACAGTGACTGCACCAGTTTGCATTCCCACCGCCAGTGCACGAGGTGTCCTTTTTCTCCACATTCCTGTCAACACTGGTTGTTTTAAAATTAAGTCACTATTGGGATGCCTGGATGGCTCAGTTAGTTAAATGTCTGCCTTTGGCTTAGGTCATAATCCCAGTGTCGGGGATCGAGGCCTTCATGAGGCTCCCTGCTCAGTGGGGAGTCTGCTTCTCCCTCTCTCTATATACCCCTCTCCCCTGCTTATGCTCTGTCTCCCTCTTAAAAAAAAAAAGAAAAAGAATTAAGTTACTATTGATAATCTGTCCCCCCTCTACCCTCAGCCAGCCCTTCCTCTGGTTCACTGGATCTACCTTCTTTCACTTACTCAAGGACACCACTGGTTCCTCTCTCATCCTAACGTCCTTCAATTTTTCCTCTCAGCTACCATAGTACTTGTCTCAAAAGTCTCAAAAGAAACAAGCACAACACCCTTCCTTGACTTCCATTTTTCCCCCCATCTACTGTTCTATTTCCTTGCTTTATAACAAAAATCCTCATAAGAATTATCTATACTTAATTTCTTTCCATCCAGTAGGAAAACTCGTTTCAGTCAGGCTGCCATCTCTCAACGCATGGAAACAGCTTCTGTTAGGAATATTAATGGCCTCACACTGCTAAGTCCAATGGGTAAGTCTAAGACCCCATTTTATTTAACAGACTGGCAGCACTGACCAACTTCTTAAATACACTTGTTTTGGTGTCTTGTACACCTCTCTTAATTCTTTTCCTTGCCTCACTGGCATCTCCATCTGAGAATCATTTTCTGGTTCCTCCTCATCTTTCGATTACATTTGGGATCTCCGGAACTTCAATCCTTGCAGTTTTTTTCTTCTCTATCTACATTCACTTCCGGCTTTAACTACCACCCACACACTGACAACTCTGCTGATCTTCAGGCTTAAGCATCCAAATGCTTACTCAACACTTCAGCTGGAAGTCTAATGGGCAGGCTTAAGACATCCCAAACCATGCTCCTGAATACGCAGCCCCAAACCTGCTGTTGCCCCATGATTCTCATCCCAGTAGGCGGTGACTCCCCTCTTCTGATTGTTCAAGTGGTCCTTGGATCTTCTTTTTTCTCATATCCTTCATGCAATCCATATACAAATTTTATCAGCTCTACTGACAAACTCTATCTAGAACAAACCATTTCTCACCGCCATCACCTCCACCATATTGCATCCCACTACCACTATGGCCTCCCACCCCACTGCCACCTTTGCTTTCCACACTCTTCTCAACATTACAGTAAGATTTGTCCTTCATTTATATTAGTTCCTCCTCAGCTCCACCTGTGTGATGAAACTTTATTCATTTTTCACAGCTCACCGCAAATGCCACCTCTTTAAAGCTTCTCAGCATAATTCTATACAACCTTCAGAACAAATATTTTAGTTCGATCACTTCAACCAATCATTTGTATATGGGTCTTACTCACTTTACTAGATTGAGAAGTTCCCCGGGATGAGGAAATCTCTTCAACCTATGGAGCTGGAAAAGCTGGACATCCATATGCAAAAATTTAAAAATCTAGACACTAACCAGACCCCTTTAACAAAAATTAACCCAAATGGATCACAGACCTAAATGTAAAATGCAAAATTATAAAACTCCTAGAAGATAACATAGGAGAATATCTTGATAACCTTGGGTTTGGAATGAATTTTTAGATACAGCACGAAAACCACCATCCATAAAAGAAAAAATCAATAAGTTGGACTTCATTAAAATTAAAAACTTCTGCTCTACAAAAGATACTGTTAAGAGAACAAAAGGAAAGCCACAGACTTGGAGAAAATATTAGCAAATCACGTATCCGATAAAGGACTTGTATCTAATAAGGATAGTTGTACTCTTATTTTCAATTCTTGGGTTCCTCCATCTTTATGGCATTTATAAACATTCACAGATATGCCCTTATTGGTATGGATAATTTAGTTACTATTTGAATCCCTTACTACACTGTAAATTCCAAGATACATGAGACTATTATGTATCTTTGGTTCCCCCCCGTGACTGTATCTGGGGAACAAGCAGATTATTTAAAACATAGTAGGTTCTCAATGAACATTAGTTGAATAAAGTAAGTCAGAGTATACCCCACACAGTTTCTGGCACAGAAGTTCTACATAGTTGGTCTCAGTATTTGCTGAATTCAATAGGTATCATCTTACT
The DNA here is from genome assembly GCF_902655055.1 of Lutra lutra. Classification (NCBI taxonomy): domain Eukaryota; kingdom Metazoa; phylum Chordata; class Mammalia; order Carnivora; family Mustelidae; genus Lutra; species Lutra lutra. Next base: position 13,713,760 of record NC_062285.1, on the reverse strand, counting down.
TATGCCCCTATTTCCAAAGAGACTCATATTATTTTTGAGAAAACAGAAAAAGAAGTCTAATTATCCATTTAATTAAAGTGAAGAACCCTGAATTTTTCATCTGTTTTTTATAGGTTAATTTGGCAGCTAAAGACTATTCCTGGAGAATTACAAGAAGCAGGTGGTAAAGAATTGGGAGATCAATATTTGGCTGGCTAATACTCCTGTGAATCCATCCACTCCTGTGAATTCTTCCTCCTTGATGCTTCTGGTATTAGTTTCCAAAAACTTAGAAAAGATGTTGTTATTGTAATGATTGAAAGCCTCCAAGGACTGCCCATTTTCTACAGCATGACTTAAAGACTTCTTGGCATGGAATTCATGTCTCTTCACAGCCTTGTCTCGAAGAGCTTTTCCAGCATCATCAACCATCATCTCTGTACAGAACATTCTCCAATATGCCAATTATTCTGAGATTCAGTGCTTCATTCATCCATTTTCTTTGCCTGGAATTAGTTTCCTTCCATGTCTCCGAAGTTCTACTTATCATGCAAAGTCAGGCTCAAGTTTCACCCTCTCTGAAGCTGTTGCAGGACTTTCAAGAGAGAGAATGTACCCCTAGCAGGGAAACTTTCACCTTTAACTAGGTATGTTACCATTTTTAACCAGACTAGGAGAAACTTGTGGGCAGAGACCAAGAATTATTCATCTTTCTATGCCTGGTATCAAGGATACAGAAGAATGAAATACCCAACTAGTCAGTGTGCAAAACATAATCTCTCTTAATGTAACCAATCCTTGTCCTTCCCTTTTAGTTCATATCCCGTGATTTCTGGCAAACCTTTCAATAAGTCAGCTGACACCAGAACCTACTTGACCTACCATTTTTCAAACCTCTTACCAATATCCACAGAATTAAATTCCATGATTCACAGGTTCTTTTTGGTTTTGTTTTGAGAGAGAGAGAGAGTGAGAATGGGGTGGTGGGAGCAGAAAGGGAGAGAGAGAGAGAATCTTCAGCAGGTTCCACGTTCAGTGTGGAGCCTAATGCGGGGTTTGATCTCACAACCCTGGGATCATGACCTGAGCTGAAATCAAGAGTCGGTTGCTTAACTGATTGAGCCACCCAGGTGCCCCCTGTGATTCACAGTTTTAATGGAAAATATGAAATTTAGCTTTGGTATGTATGTACCCAAGTGTGGAGAGGTTGTCAGGGTGTTATCTGTTGGGAAAAGAGGGAGAAGCACGTGTGGAGGCCTGAAGACAGGCTATAGGACATGCCCAGGAAGGGCCCTGTCACTGAAACAGTGAGAGGGACCCTGGTGCCCAGTGAGCCTGGACTCCAGCCATAATGGGAAGTTAAAGAAACATTTTAATCAAGAGGGGGAGCCTGGAAAGAACAGAGTGGAGTAGCATATTCTAGTCAAGGAAAAAAGTCATTTTATTGTACTCTAAAAACAAACATTATCAACTAAACATCATCACACTTAGGACAGCCAAGAAAAGTTAGAATTCTAGTAGTAAATATCTTATAATTTAGGGTCATACATTCTAAGAACATATTATAAATGTGGCATTTCAAATTAGTAGAGAAAGAAAAAATTCAAGAAATTGTGCTGGAACAGCTAGTTAAAAATTTGGGAATCATGTACCTTATGTAAAAATAAAGCCCAAGTGTATTAACAAACTTACAGATTTAAAAAAACACTCATAAAAGTTCTAGGAGAAGATACAGAAGAGTTGTATAATAATAATAATGGGGTAGGAATGGAATTTGTAAGTATGATAAGATAGAAAAGAGAATAAAAATATGGGACAGATTTGGCAAGATAACAATTTTAATAAATGAGTATAATAAAAACCTAAGTTATAAGGAAAATAAAAAAACTTGCAGTGTGTATGATGGACAAAGGATTAATATGTTTAATATTTCAAGAACTTTTGAAATTCAATAAAAAGAACACTGAAAATGAGATCTCATGAGATATTAGGATAGTGAAATTGTACTGAACACATAAATTTTTAGGCTTTTCTATTTTGATTTGGGAAGATAAATCCATTACTATCATTTCCTAAAAAGACATGTTATCACCAGAAAATACTGAAAGCTAATAATCTTACCTAGACTGAGGTGTTAAAATAGCTGAATCATATAATCTCTGTTGACTCTTCCAGACCTGGAATTCTATAATTTGTCAACCTAATGGGCTTGATAGTTCTGTGTATTGATTAGGTGTATTACCCAGAAGATGGACAATTGCTTCATTACAAAGAGAAAATGAGGAACCATTTTCTGTGAGTCTGAAAAACTCGTGGTTTTGCTTTGTTTGTCACTTATAAAGACTTTATCAGGGTAATTGTGGAGTTGGCTTGGCTCTACTCTAGAACATGACTCCTCTATTAAGATTTCTCTTCAACTCAAGGGTAGAGAGGCTGACGGATTCAGGGCATGATTGGGCCAGTAGCGATAATGGGTATAAAGTCAGGGTAGATTATGGATTGACTGGTAAATTATTAGACATGGAATTGAATTCTGAGATAGTTGATGGAAAATCAAAAGTTATTTCTGAAGTTGATGGAAAATCAAAAGTTATTCTGAAACAAAGTTGCCTTGGTTTGGATTGTGGTATTCATGATACCAAAGTAACACCAGGAGCAAGGGCTCTAGAATCAGAATGCTCAGAGTAAACACCAAAAGAGTTTGTGAGGATAAATAAAATAGATTATTTCATGGAAACTGCTTATTTGGAATGGGCATATGAAAATGTCTAATACATAAGAGCTACTATTATTTCAGTTATGGTTTTGTCACTTATTAGCCATATAACCTTGGGCATGTAACTTACTCCGCTTTCTCAGACATAAGATGGGAATAATGCAAGTCTATTTCATAAGGCTGTTATGGGGTGAAGTTACATAATGTATGTAAAGTGATTCATTCAGCACCTGCTATGGTTAATAAATTTTAACCATTATTTTTATGGTCATGGGTTCAAGCCTCATCTATATTTATATTTACATTTAATATTTACTTTTAATTTAGATTTAATTATATTTTAAATTTATATATATATATATATATATATATATATATATATATATATTTAAAGATTTTATTTATTTATTTGAGAGAGAGAGAGCACAAGCAGGGGGAGCAGTAGAGGGAGAGGGAGAAGCAGGCTCCCTGCGGAGCAGAGAGCCCGATGAGGGTCTTGATCCTAGGACCCCAGAATCATGACCTGAGCCGAAGAAGGACACTTAACTATCTGAGCCACCCAGGTGCCCCTTAAATGTATATTTATACTAACTTTATATTTAGCTGTCTCCATCCTCTTCTCATTCCACAGATACCCTCCTGCCTTCAACAAACATGAATTGTAAAAACGTGGCACTGGGCTCAGCTCAAACCGAGCAAGAAATGGGAAGAATTTGGGCCCGGGTCTTGTGAAGGATTTCACCGTATTTATTATTAAATCCTATGTATACCCGGAGGGTAGTAGCTCAGCAGGAATTAGGCATTCTGTCAGATGACAGGGAAATAAGCAAACTCTTCTTTTTCCCCTCCTCCCTATTCTCATAGCAGTGTTTTGAGCAGTGTTGAGCAGTGTCTTAGGCTGACTTTACAGAACAGAGCTGAAGTTTAGTTCGGTTCATGGCGAGAAGCTACACAGCTGTCTAGCACATCTGGGTTCCTACAAACCTCCCTCTCACCTCTTGCTGATCAGAACCGAGCGCTGCTCTCTACCAGGTCCGTTAAACTGGAGAAGAACCCCCGTGGCCACTGGACTTGCCCCTCCATACTTCTGCCCTATCTGTATGCCTGCACTGTCAGTTCCTGTTAGACAAGGCTATCACGATGGGCTGCTCTGGAAAGCACGGTCAGCACTGCTGTCACTTGGTTGGGCCTTACACAGTATGGAGACAACAAGGCAGAAAAACAAACACATACACACACACACACACACACACACACGAAAATAGTTCCAGCTGTCATAACAAAATAGCAATAGTGAGTGACTCACTTTTGTACTCTTTTATGCGGCATTGATATATGACTAGTTGAGTCAATTATATCCTTGTTCAGCTTTAAAATTAGCTTAACATAGAAAAAGCAACTCAGTTAACAGTACATAAGATCAAAGGGCATAAGAGCGAAAAGAACAGTTAAATATCTAACAGTCCGATTTCCTTTCATTTTAAGAATTATGAAAAGTGAGGTCAGCAAGCCTGTGACATGTCCAACCTTGTATCAAAACACAATGAACCAGGTGATTGATATGACATCTCCATTCCTGTTCTGGTTTGTAAGGCTTTTCCCCCCAAATCTCTCTCTCTCTCTCTCTCTCTCACACACACACACACACACACACACACACACACACCAAACCCCAAGCAGAGCCTTAAATTATACATGTTTCAACATCTATTATTGCATTCATTCATTCAACAAATATTTACATTTCTGCAGCATCCAATATGTCTCAGACAATTTGGAGCTCGGCTAAAGCTAGGAAAAAAACAGATAAGGTCTGTGACCACACAGAGCACACACATCCTGATGGAACAGTTAACAATACACGTATAAGCAAAAAAGTTAAGATAAGTTGAGCTAGGCCTGATATGTTTGCACAGATTCATTTTTGAAGAAGAATGTGCTAAAATCCAGTAGCACTGGTTTTTGCCTCAAATTCTACTCAATTAATGGACAAAACTATATTTGCTCACATGGGTGCAGGGTGGGTCGTGTGGGGTGGATGTCTTTGGTAATCAGTTGTGGCCAACAAAGAATAACCAGACCCTGAAAAGGAAGTAAGCCACTGAAGGTGCTATCAATAGGGATGTAAATGTTATAAGTTTCCTTGGTTAGCTTTCTACAAAAGACCAACAACTAAAGGCCCTTGTTGGCAGCCCTGTCGGGACCCCTGTCACTCTTGAGAGCTTTTTCTGTATCTTTACTTAATAAACTTCTATCGCTTTACTCACCAAAAAAAAAACCCACAAAAAAAACAAAAAAACAAAAAACAAACAAACAAAAACATGTTATTCACAGTTAATTCAGGTGCATGCAATTAGTGTATAAGAGCTTTCTCTGTAAGTTAAATACTTTGAAAGCTATTAAAGTTGTAATGAATGATTAAGAAAAACTGAATTATATTCTATGAACAAAAATTTTAAAAGAATTGGCAACTGTGAAAATATTTTACACCTTACATGTCTCTTTCGGTCACTAATATATCGTAAGCACCTAAACAGTAGCTGGGAGATAGTAGATAATAATAGAAGTAGATGGAATAAATGAGAGGATAAATGATTATTTGTCAAAGAAAGATGTCTAGTTCAATCTATGTCACTACCTTAATATGATATCCATGTTTGTCTGAAACAAACTGAATTCTTTGGAGTTTGTGTAAATAAAAGCTTTTAATTTTTCCTAGTATAATATTGGGTATTTCTTTTAAAAAAAATTATTCCTTTATTTGAGAGAGAGCAAGAGAGGGAGCATAAGTGGAAGGGGAGGGTCAGAGGGAGAGGGAGAAGCAGGCTCTCCACTCAGCAGGGAGCCAGACTTGGGACTTGATCCCAGGACCCTGGGATCATGACCTGAGCTGAAGTCAGACACTTAGATGACTGAGCCATCAAGATGCCCCAATATTAACTATTTCTTAAAATGAGGATGTATACCTAGATTTTTAAAAGAACATCTAAATGTTTCTATAATTTTATACACTAGTGGGTATTTAATTAATCATCACTGCTATTGTTCTGGTCAACTTTCATTTTTTTGGTATCAAATTTTAAAAAAATGCACCCCATGATTTGTTAGATTTTTTTTTTAAAGATTTATTTATTTATTTGACAGACAGAAATCACAAGGAGGCAGAGAGGCAGGCAGAGAGAGAGGAGGAAGCAGGCTCCCCGCTGAGCAGAGAGCCCGATGCGGGGCTCGATCCCAGGACCCTGGGATCATGACCCGAGCCGAAGGCAGAGGCTTTAACCCACTGAGCCACCCAGGCACCCCTGATTTGTTAGATTTAACTACATACTAAATACCTGACAGTAGCATTGTTAGGCAAAAATTTTTTGATAGTTCAAAAAAAACATGCTTAGGGGCGCCTGGGTGGCTCAGTGGGTTAAAGCCTCTGCCTTCTGCTCAGGTCATGGTCCCAGGGTCCTGGGATCAAGCCCTGCATTGGGCTCTCTGCTCAGCAGGAAGCCTGCTTCCCTTCCTCTCTCTCTGCCTGCCTCTGCCTACTTGTGATCTCTGTCTGTCAAATAAATAAATAAAATCTTTAAAACAAAAAAACATGCTTATAGAAAGGGATAGCTATTGATTTCAGAAGCACATTTCCTTTAGAATCTTCTTACATCAGTGTCATTTTAATAAAAACCTAACTGTGCGATTCAGTCCAACCTGTATTTATTGAGACCCTGCTATGGGCCGGGCATTGTCCTAAGTGTTGCAGGGTTACTGTAGGTGAAAAGGAATACAGACCCTACATTCAATGAGTTTCAGTCAAGTGTGAGCTATAAAAACATTTAAAACAACACAAGGCATATGGTTAAGTGCCAAAACTGAAGTAAAAATCAAATATTAGAGAAATAGCAAGGAGGCAATAATTCCCTTCTGGGGAACGGGGAATGGGGCTCCGCAGGTCTGGCACTCAGTCTCAGTATTTGAGTAGAAGCAGGATTCCGTGAGCTGAGGAAGAGTGTTTGTAGGTGCAGTGGTCACTGGTGGGTGGTCAAGTCTGTGGCAGCAGCACGTGGGAATGGGCACTGTAGGCAGGTGCCCCACGAGAGTGACGGTCTGTCGCAGCCAGAATGCAGAACGCTAGTGTGGGAGAGGCTGGAGGCTGAGGAAACTAGGTTGGAGAGGGCATGATTGTTGAGAAACACAGACCTCTTCCATGCATTCAAATTCCAAATGTCCAGAAAGCAAAGCATGGACTTCTGTAAGGAAGCCTAGAACTTCTCCGGGGTTTCTTGTCTCACTGACAGACCCCCCATCTGATTGGCTGCGCATGCCAGAGATCTGCCTCCCTCTCACCTCCTATATCCACGCCATCACCAGATTACTTTGTTTTCTTCTCCTTAAACTTTGTTGGGGCTCCGTTTCTCTCCATCTCCAGTGAGGAGAGGATGGCCCATTGAGGAGGTTGGGAACAGTAAGAAAGGCAGGGAAAAAACAAATCGGAGGTCATGAAAGCTACAGAAAACATGTAAGAACAGCTTAGAAAGGTTGCCCGGGGCTGCTGATTTGATACGGGGCAGAGGTGGTGGTGGTGTTATTTCTTACAACTAAACTATTCTGCTCTCCTTCTAATGCCTCAACAGAGAGGTATTCAATCAGACCTCAAATGTCTATTTCTGAGGTAAAAGCTCTACTCCTATTCCTTGAAGATCAAGCCCCCACTATTCTTTACTTGGATTATTACAAATAGTGACAGTGACTTTTAGAACGTCAGATAGGTGACTCCCTGGTCAGTGCCCTCTAATGGTCCCATGTCACCCAGAGAAAGGTCCCATGTAAACCCACCCAACCCTACCCCGCTATGTCAGACCTTGTCTCCTAACACTGTCCCCCTGCTCCCCTCCTGGCAGGGCTTCCAACACCTGGCACACTCCTGCCTCAGAGGCCTCCAGACTCTGCCCCCACCTGTAGACCCACTCCCCGACCCCTGCCAGGACTTGAAATCCTCCTTCCCTTTCTCTATACTTACTCCAGTGCACACTGCCATCTAACATGCTACCTCATTATTGATTTATTTTATTCTTTGTCTAAGTTTTCCCTTCGATAATGTAAGCGCCCCACTAGGTTTTGTTTTGGTTTGGTTTTTTGTTTTTTGACCTGTTGACTGATCTACCCCTTACTCCTAGGCCAGATTCTTGCAAATGGTAGGTTCTCAAAATGTTTCTTGGATAAAGGAGTGAATAGTTTGTTTTACTAAATGTTCATTGACTGTGGAGCCAAAGAAATTTTATTGTTTTTTCCTCTGGTTATAAACAATTGGAATGATCAGAGAAAAGGGGTGTGTGTGTGCGTGTGTGTGTGTATGTATACACACACACACACACACACACATATATATATATATATATACACATACACACAGATACACATACACACACACATATATATATATACATAAACATACACAGATACACATATATACATATACTTCAAGATAATTTTACGCTTCTAACATTTTCTTTTGGGCTTCATTTTATAGAACTGGTTTCCATTCTTGTCACTTTATTAAATATTTTACTTCTGAAAGACTTGGAAAAAGCAAAGTCAGAATCCTTCCCTAAGATTTTTGTCCTTTTGTGAAAAGTACAGCTTGTTAAACAGATTATATTTCTCATTTACTCTGTCATACTGGAGAGACATAGTTTCAGACTATAAATATTTTCTCTCTGCGTTGTCAAAGGTCACACATACCCCGAGGGTGCTTATTATGGCTTCACTTGCGTTTCAGTTCTGCTCACGGAAAAAAGAAACTATTGCTGCCCGATGTTAAGTTTTTATCCTGCCTCTACAGTTGTACTATTGTCATGCGACAGCTTTATTTGCTTTTACTTTGGTAAAATATACTCTTGTAAATATCAAGCTCTGTCTTCTAAGGTAAGGCAGAAGCCACCGGGGGTAGTGTTGAAATCCTCCATCAAACATAAAATCAGTGGCTTTTTTTTAGTTTCCTTATCCATCTTTAAAATTCCAGTACCTAAGTCACAACTGGAGGTACCATGGGAGTGTAGGCTCTCGCTGGGACGCCCTAGAAGACCAGTTGTATTTACGTGCACTTGTGCCCCTTTGGCCAAGTATGTAGTTGTGAAACGATGGTGGGGAAGGGAGCACACACCAGGCCGGCCAGCCAGATCAGCAGGCCAACTCTGGCCATGACTGCAGTGACAGATGTCAGAGTCACCCAGCCTCCAAGACATTTCTAATTGTCTTTTTCATTCACAGAGCTCTTCCTCTCTCACATATAATTTTGTAAAGATGTGCTTTCATCTGGACTGTACAGATACACACTTGTTCACAAAATCTGTGGCAATGCTAGAAGGACAAAGTTGGAAAAATGATATGTGAAAGCAGATGAAAATCTATACTGACATCTTCCTTAATTTATTCCAAATCTCTGCACTAAATATCCCTACTATTTTCTCCCTACTATTCTAAACCTCTCTACTACTTTGCCCGGGGATGGAAGCATATGAAATAAATGGACACCCAAAGATACTGTCTATAATTAGCATGTTGTAATATGATACTCTGTACCATTATAATTTCATTATTGACACGTTTAAAAATCACTCCTTGATTTTTCTTTTCTCTAATGCCATTTGCCCATTCATTACCGTGACCGAGATTCCATACTCTAGAATAGGGATTGGCAAATTTTCTCTGTAAAAAAAAACCCAGATAAATAAATATTTTCATCTTTGAAGGCCATCTGACCTGTGTCACAACTACTCAACCTTATTACAGTGTGAAAACAGCCATAGGGATAATACATGAGCAAATAGACATGACTCTGTTCTAATAAAATTTCATTTACAAACTAGGAGGCAGGCCAGTTTGGCCTGTAAGCCGTAGCTTGGGGACCCTCTGTTAGGCAAGAGATCTGGGCAAAAAGAAAGGTCTAGAAGACAGGGATGGCAGATATTACCAGTGATCAGTGGGTCAAAGATAGATAGTTTTTAAAAATAAATAAATATATTAAAGATTAATATATGCTTGATGACTGAGAATGAAACTATTTTTTTAAAAACTAAACCATGAAGTGCTTAGTATTACATTAAAACTCATAAGCTAGTTGCAGAACACATGAGGCATATCATTTAATATAATTAATGTGTCCATTAAAGAGGTATGGGGGATCAAGTTTTGAGAAAATGAATCTTTTCTCCAATCGCTCACACTTTAATTTTAGAAAGATATTAACGCTGACTACTATTTTTCAATGGCTTCTAACATTATAGGCATCCTTGATGTTTTAAGTGATAAAGCATGTTAAAATGATGTTTAAGAGCCTTGTTAAATTTTCCATTAGTGCTGTAGTTAGTTGCTTGAACATAAATAGGTTTCTAGAAAGACACACAAAACACTGGACATATTGGTTGCCTTTGGGCATAAGTAAGGAGACTATTTTTCCTGATGGTTCTTTTGCACTACTTCAATATGCATGTGTTACCTTTTCATTCAAAAAACAGAATGAGGGGCGCCTGGGTGGCTCAGTGGGTTAAGCCTCTGCCTTCAACTCAGGTCATGATCTCAGGGTCCTGGGATCGAGCCCCGCATCAGGCTATCTGCTCAGCAGGGAGCCTGCTTCCCCCACCCTCTCTCTGCCTGCCTCTTTGCCTACTTGTGATTTCTGTCTGTCAAATAAATATATAAAATCTTAAAAAAAAAAAAAAAACAGAATGAAAGAAAACATAGTTTATGCTCTAGTATAGATTTTGATTTAAAACTACAAAGCAACCGCATCAAGAGAAACTATATGGGGTGCCTGGATGGCTCAGTGGGTTAAGTGTCTGCATTCAGCTCAGGTCATGATCCCAGGATCCTGGGATCGAGCCCCCATGTCAGTCAGGCTCCCTGCTCAGCGGGGAGTCTGCTTCTCCTTCTCCCTCTGCCCCCCTCCTTTGCTTGTCTTCTCTCTCTCTCTCTCATTTGCTCTTTCTCAAATAAATAAAATCTTGGGGCACCTGGGTGGCTCAGTGGGTTAAGCCGCTGCCTTCGGCTCAGGTCATGATCCCAGGTCCTGGGTTCGAGCCCCGCATCGGGCTTTCTGCTCAGCAGGGAGCCTGCTTCCCTTCCTCTCTCTCTGCCTGCCTCTCTGCCTACTTGTGATTTCTCTCTGTCAAATAAATAAATAAAATCTTTAAAAAAAAAATAAATAAAATCTTTTTTTTAGAAAAAGAAACTCCTTTATGAGTTGGACAAAAGGCACAGTCTCACCTATCGAAAGGACTAATTTTATTAAGACAATCAGCAAGCTTTAAGTAACACATACTACCTGGTACTCTCTGTTAGGTGGTTCTGGGCAGGGGAGAGGGAGCCTGTGTGCTCTTAAGAAAGAATCAGATATCTGGAAGCTGATGAAAAATGTTCCCAGTGGGAAATCTTCTCTCTTTCTGCTGTAAATGTGACTTTTCTGTGCTATTCTTTTAGATAGAGTGACCTGTTTTTAGATGTTGAAATAAGACCAACATCTTAGTTTACCAGAATATCTGATGTCTGTTGTCCAAGGGCTTCTTACCTCTTTCTTCTCCTCACTCTCAGCTTATAAACAGGAGAGTAGAGAAGAGCCAGTTTCTATAAGGAGACTTCTGTGGCAAAGATGGAGAGACTGATTCCTTCCATAGGCAGAATTACCAATGCCACAGTAAGCATCCATAGGGAAACTGCCATTATAGAAAATTAATCTGGTTACGAACACACACGGCCAGGGAGTTTTGCGTAGTTTGCCTGGTTGAAGAATGATGGCAAGAAGGGTCACTCGAAAGCGTGTGATTATCTTGGTTACATTCATTTTTTTCCCCAAATATAAAAATAAACTACATTCTTTGTTTAAAAAATTGAAAAATGTCAAAAGGTGAAAGCAACAAAAATCACCTATAGCTCCATCGCCAAGAGATAACCACGATTAACATTCTGGTGTTTTACCTTTTAGTCTTTTTTCTATATACTTGTATTTTAAACAAGTTAGACTTTTCTCTCAGACTCCTTTCTGGTTGGCATGGATTAAAGTGTCTCTACTCTGAGCAAAGGCCAGATCACCCATTCTTCCCTTCCATATGCATTGTCAACCTCTTCCTGCCGGGATCTCAACACGCTCTACCAGCCCCCAGCTTTCAACATCTCTCCTTGGATGCTCCATGCCTTCCAGCAGCTGTGCCATATCTGCCCCTTTCACAGCTGAGATTCCTGAAGGAGTAGACCCCGTTCTCTTCTTTCTCAGACACCTCTCTCCTTAACCACACCCAGCCGGGGCTTCCCTTCACCCATTCTGCTGAGCTGGCCCTTGTCAGGGTCACTGAAGAACTTCCAGTGTCTGAACTGTCAGTCTATTTTTGAATTTTCAGCACTGTTTCTCCTTGAAATACTTGGTTCATGTGTCTTACAACAGACCACACTCCCTCAATCTCTTCTCCCTCTGCGGGATTCCTAAATGTTGGAATTTAGCTCTGTGTCTCCCAGAGCTCTGGCCTAGGTCCCCTTCATTCCTCTTTCTAAACACTCCCATTCAGTGACCTCACCCAGTGCTATGGCATTTGTTCTATAAGCAAATGACAAAAAAAACTATTTCAAACATCAACTTCCTCCCTGAAGTCCAGACCCCTCTATCCAGCTACCTACTTAGTAGCTTTACTTTTATGCTTCACGGGCAAGTCAAATTTAACATCCCCCAAACAGAATTCATGACCATCCTCCATCTATTTGAATAAATATGGGGGAACTATGCTATTCTCCATAGACCGTGAAAAACACCTACATTTTAGGCCAGGCTGCCCAGGTAATGTTTAGATAGATAGATAGATAGATAGGGCATCGGTAGAGATATTTTTTTTTTGAGGAACCTGTGGTACAGTAATAGCCATATAGAATCAACCATGACATAATAGTATTCCATTTCAGTTTCTGTCCCCAAGACTGAAATTGTCATAGTTAAGTATTATTTATTTCCCCTCCTTTCCTCTTTTTGAAAAAAACCCTGAGCATTCTGACTTCAGATTTTTCCCTAAAAAAACCCACAAAAAACAAAAACAAAACCCAGCTGTATTTATATAAATGTATAAAAATCTAACTTCAAAGTGAATCATGATCTTCCAAAACTAAAAAAATTCTGTTAAATACAGCCTTTTTTTTTTCCTTTTTTTTTTTTTTTTTTTTTTTTTTTTTGCAGAGATTACAAAACTAAATGGGGAAGCAAACAAGATTAGGGCAGCTGAACAGCTAGAGATAAAGCTTTGCGTGTTTGGCAGTGAGAAATGAGGGGCATGTCATTTTAAATTCTACTCAGCAATACTGAAATATTGTGCTCTAAACCTTGACTTCTATCCTTAAAAAATATTTCTCTCCTCTAACATGGCAAAAAGATGGTTACAAGTTTTAGCTCATTTAAAGCACAAAATTTTCCAGTAAGTTATGCTCAGTCATCTTTTACTGCCTTTGACATGATGGCGAAAATATATTTAGAGGATAAAAATGTGAAGACACTCAGGGAAAATGGTATGTCTGCCCTCCACACACCCTGTGCATCTTGCCTGGCTGCAAAAAAATGAGTATCATTCACACTGTGTGTCCTGCCTCCTTGAGAGACACAGCAGAATCCAATAGTTAATGTAATCTTAAGCAAATGCATCTCTTCTTATGGCAACAACACCAAAAATGGATGCATTGAAATCCTAGACCATTGCTAATTAAAAAAAAAAAAAAACAAAGAGATAATATTGCAGTATTTCTTGCAATCTTTAAAAAGTAGGTCAAGGCTTTTAACAATCAAAAGACAACCAAAACAAAAAGGTTATTTTTCCCCCTCTAGAATAAAAAAAAATTTAAAGGCTAATGCTTTGAATGAAAGACCAAAAGATGTATATGAAGAATTTTTCAGGAAATTTTGTTCTTTTTAGAAAAATGTGTCCTATTTTGCTTTATTTAAGTACATGCACTGTTGGATTTATACCATTTTACCCCGTGAAATCAAATGTAATCATTTTCAGGAAACTCTTTAAATAAAATAATTATAAAATTATAAGAAAAAGTATAAATATTTTTAAAACAAGGGGTTGAATCAGTTTAATATATCTAAAAATGGGTAATGCTACCATTAAAATAATGATTTCTAGAATATCACTGCCAAATTGACATTACAGGAATCTGGGAATCTGATACAAGCTTTCAGAATCTGTAAAGTGATCCTAATGTCTGACAAAATTTAAATTACCCTATAAATTACATATATACTATAATTAGCATATTTTAATACTAAACGCTAATGAAAAATGATCTTCCATTAACTGAAGCTGAAGATATCATGAAAATGATGTAAATCAGTTCACCTGAACTTCAAGGAAATATCAGAGGATTGCATCCTCGTATGTATTTGCTGAAAACATTTTTATGTGAAAGAAACTTTATGTGAAAGTACTGAAGGGGACAACATTTTTCAGACTAAATCAGGACCCTGATAATAAGCAATGAACCAGAGAAACCAGGGAGAGCTTTTTATTCTACCTAGTTCTCTGCCTGTCTTAACGTCCTGTCTACACAGCTAATATCACAGATATTCTGGGTTGTAGAACAAATGCGCTCAGAATTTTCCCAGGCTCGTGATCCACAGTTCACACTGCACAACTCCAGAGGGTACCATGAATCTTGGATCTTGGGGCTCCAGGGTGAAAGTGTTCACGTAATCTACAACATCAATTGTACCTTCTGGATTTGTCCAGTCTGGGTCACCCCATATCACTTAGAGGTACGACAGGGGTCATAACACAAGCCATCCTAGTTTGCTGCTTTATTGCATCACATGTAGGGCTTTTGTTGTCTTCGTCCCATAAGGATGTGTCGCAATTGCTCATCCACTCCAGCTAGACATCGCTGTTACTCAGCTCTTGTTTGGCTGAGTATCAGTCTCCTTCCCACTTTGCCAGGCAGACAGTGGCTGCCTCCCTGTTGGTCCCTGGGTGCCACTGCAACTCCTCTGTGTGTGGAGTCCTTGCCAGTGAGGCTGGGTGTGTTCGGCTTCACTCATCAGGCACAGTAGCGTCTCTGGGCGCTGCATCCTTTGCTCCTCTGCTGATAATCCTCTGGTTCATTGTGGAAATGACGTTGTCTTTTCCCCTTGTGTTCCATGCTGACTGAGACAGGGCACGTTGTTGCTTGTACCCCATTTGTAGGTTGAGGGAAGCACCTCTTTCAGTTTCTACTTATAACCTTGCTCTTCGTTAGGTCCCAGAGATGTACCCATGTGGCTGGGCTGGGCTTGGGATGGCTTTTGTTAAGAGCCAATACTTGTATTTAGAGTTGTGACTCCTTCTAACCACTAGGGCTTTATGATTGGGTAAAATCCATGTTCTTTTCCTTAGTGTCAGTCATCTCATAGAAGATTCTATGACCTTTGGCAGAAAGACTCCTGCTGGGCCAACCCACCACCTACAAGAAATGCTTGGCTTCATGAAAGAAATTGAAGAAGACACAAAAAGATGGAAGACCATTCCTGCTCTTGGATTGGAAGAATAAACATTGTTAAAATGTCTATACTGCCTAGAGCAATCTATACTTTTAATGCCATTCCAATCAAAATTCCACTGGTATTCTTCAAAGAGCTGGAGCAAATAATCCAAAAATTTGTATGGAACCAGAAGAGACCCCAAATCGCTAAGGAAATGTTGAAAAACAAAAATAAAACTGGAGGCATCACGTTACCTGATTTCAAGCTTTACTACAAAGCTGTGATCACCAAGACACCATGGTACTGGCATAAAAACAGACACATAGACCAGTGGAACAGAGTAGAGAGCCCAGATATGGACCCTCAACTCTATGGTCAGTTAATCTTCGACAACACAGGAAAAAATATACTGTGGAAAAAAGACAGTCTCTTCAATAAATGGTGCTGGGAAAACTGGGCAGCTATATGTAGAAGAATGAAACTCGACCATTCTTTTACACTGTACACAAAGATAAACTCAAAATGGATAAAAGACCTCAACATGAGACAGGAATCCATCAGAATCCTAGAGGAGAACATAGGCAGTAATCTCTTCGATATCAGCCACAGCAACTTCTTTCAAGATATGTCTCCAAAGGCAAAGGAAACAAAAGCGAAAATGAACTTTTGGGACTTCATCAAAATCAAAAGCTTCTGCACAGCAAAGGAAACAGTCAAGAAAACAAAGAGGCAACCCATGGAATGGGAGAAGCTATTTGCAAATGACAGTACAGACAAAAGATTGATATCCAGGATCTATAAAGAACTCCTCAAACTCAACACACACAAAACAGATAATCATATCAAAAAATGGGCAGAAGATATGAACAGACACTTCTCCAACGAAGACATACAAATGGCTATCAGACACATGAAAAAATGTTCATCATCACTAGACATCAGGGAGATTCAAATTAAAACCACATTGAGATACCACCTTACACCAGTTAGAATGGCCAAAATTAGCAAGACAGGAAACAACATGTGTTGGAGAGGATGTGGAGAAAGGGGAACCCTCTTACACTGTTGGTGGGAATGCAAGTTGGTGCAGCCTCTTTGGAGAACAGTGTGGAGATTCCTCAAGAAATTAAAAATAGAGCTTCTCTATGACCCTGCAATTGCACTGCTGGGAATTTACCCCAAAGATACAGATGTAGTGAAAAGAAGGACCATCTGTACCCCAATGTTTATAGCAGCAATGGTCACGGTTGCCAACTGTGGAAAGAACCAAGATGCCCTTCAACGGACGCATGGATAAGGAAGATGTGGTCCATATACACTATGGAGTATTATGCCTCCAGCAGAAAGGATGAATACCCAACTTTTGTAGCAACATGGACGGGACTGGAAGAGATTATGCTGAGTGAAATAAGTCAAGCAGAGAGAGTCAATTATCATATGGTTTCACTTATTTGTGGAGCATAACAAATAGCATGGAGGACATGGGGAGTTAGGAGAAGGGAGTTGGGGGAAATTGGAAGGGGAGGTGAACAATGAGAGACTATGGACTCTGAAAAACAATCTGAAGGGTTTGAAGAGGTGGGGGGGTGGGAGGTTGGGGGAACCAGGTGGTGGGTATTAGAGAGGGCAGGGATTGCATGGAGCACTGGTGTGGTACAAAAACAATGAATACTGTTATGCTGAAAATAAATTTTAAAAAGTGATTAAAAAAAAACAAAACAAACAAAAAAGTTAGAAGACCAAAAAAAAAAAAAGAAAAGAAATGCTTGGCTTGTGGAAGTTGGCACAGTTTCCGTTCCTTTCCCGGAAGGCCTGGGTGTCCTTCACCTACGCGAACAGACTCTCCTTACTTACTGCCCAGACATGTCTGAATCTCCCTTACATTCAAGGTGGGACTTGTCACATAAGCCATCCAAGAGTGTTAAGCCACATTAGTACTATGAATATTGGTGATTTCAGTAAGATTCAGATCCTCCTGTTCTAGTTATTCATTGCTGTGTAACAATTATCCCCAAACTCTGCAGCTTCGTTCAACGATTTTATAATATCTCATGATTTGTGGGTCAGGGATTCATGCAGGATTCACAGATAGGAAACTCTTCCGCTCCATGTTGTATCGGTTAAGGTCATTCAGTGCTAGTCACCTGGTGAGTAGACTGGTCTGAAGGAGCCAAGATAGTGTCACTCATATAGTTGGCACTGGGAGGCTGGGCTCAACTAGGATGGTTGCTCAGAGTGGTTGACGTGTCTCTCTCCGGCATGGTGATCATGGTTAGTCACACTTCCTTCATGGCAGTTCTGGGATCTCAGAGGTTGTTCCGAGAGACAAGAAGCAGACAATGCCAGTTTTTTTAAGGGCTTAAAACTGTCATAGTCTTACTTTGGCTATCTTTTATTAACTGAGGATGTCAGAGAAAGTACTGGGCCGCAGGGGTGGGCAACATAGACTCCCCAACAAGAAGCACCCAAAAACTGTGGCAATCTCTAATTCACACCCTGTCCTATTTTATCAGGAAGTTGGCCAAGAGTTACTTCAAGTTAAAGATCATAGAGTAAAGTAATTATTCATTTCCTTGACAACTCATTAAACAACAAAAAGGAGGAAGAATTGAAAAGTGTCTTTCTTTAATGAAAAAACAGAAATGGCCATAGTCCCAAAGCATAGTCATAATGGTCAAATAATGAGAAATCTGTATTAAAATGAGAAAGGAAGCTGAAAACCAACATGTGACCCCTTAGGCCTCCCCTTTTCTGAGTTCTTTAATTATTCTCTTGGGTAGCTAAATTGTGACACCACATGGTTATTTCCAGAAAGGGACTTTTCTGAAAGAAAGTGCACCACCCTGAGAGTGGGATTCAATGAGCCTTTTCTCGGAGCTGTCGGTTCCAGGGGTGTGAGAAGTCCATAGTGGGAAGTGGGGAAAAGTCCTGAGAAGACCCGGTTCACATTCAGGAAATCAAGGGGTGGGAGAAGACCAGGGAAGAGTGACCTATCATCTACTTGTCAGTAAAGGAGTGGTTGGTGGCCAGGGGAAGGCCAGGTAGAGGGAGCAGGGAAGCAGCAGCAGTCAATAATCGAGATATGACATGACACAGAGAGACTGTCATTAGAGAGACCATGGTATGAATGGTGTTCCCTGGGCTGGTACCGGCCAGTGGCCTTGTACAGTGACTTCTTAAAGGCTCAAAACTGAGGGGAGAAGGCAAAGAAAATGCCGATTTGGTAGGAGGGTGTTCAAGAGAATCAACCTAATCCAAGCTGAAGAAGTTTCAAATCATCCTTCTTCCATTCACCATTATTTTTTTGGTTAGCACACAGCTATTTCCAATTCTACTTCGAAGACATCCATCACCGTATATTCTTCTAACCAAAACCAAAACCAAAACCAAAACCAAAATGGGGGAGGGGAGAAAGAGGAGTAATTAAGGATTGATTATAAGCACAAGGTAACTGACGAATATATATACCACAGGAAAGAATTGCAGAAAATTTTCAGACAGAAGTTCTCCATCCTTCAAAGATGCTTCTTATATGATCTCATTAAGACAGCAAACTCTGAAGATTTTTTTTTCTCTTGAAAGAGATGGTCCGAAGATTTAATAAACAGATTATAAGACAATAGAAAGAGATAAAAACTGAGTTGTCTGTGATCAGAAAAGGGATGGAGGAAAAATCATGACTGAAGAAAAGATGGGGAATAAACATGACTGAATTCACAGACAGGGTAAGGCACATGGGTTAAGTACACAAAATGAAAGAGAAAAGAACAAAGATTCAGTTGGCTCTCATGAGGCAGTGGGAGTTGGCTCCTACACGTGGCCCAGTGTAAATGAAATGGATCTGGAAAAATGGTCATTAAGACACAGCTTCGTGAAGCTTCTGACCCCCCAAAAGACATCCTGTGAAAGAACCAGCCATGAACAAAGGGAGGAGGCTCATTGCCTTGGTTCTCTCAATAGCAATACACCTGCCCCAGAGTGGAACAGGGTTTGCAGTGTTTTGAGGAGAAGAAAACACCGACCTAAGTCTACTTTACCTAATTAACCTGAGCTTCAAGCTCAAGAAAGCAAGAATTTAGGGTTTGAGGCTTTCTAGAAATAATTAGGAGTTGACACGATTTACTGACCCAAGAGAATAATTAAAATAAGGTTCTCAGAAAAGGAAGGGTATAGTCGAAAAGACTTGAGGTGTACATTGAATCAACTTAAATACAGAAAAAAAGATTAAACAGCCCTAGAAATTGGCTCACAGATGGACTACAAACATGAAGCATTAATTACATAAAAGAATGTGGTAACAAGTCCAGGATGTGGACATCAAGGAGATGGGAGGAAGTGTAACTATGCTAACTTCATTCTTCAGAGCAAGGAGGTAGCAGAGGTTGTCTAGAACTGAATCAAAATGAATCTAACCTTTTAATTTAAGCAAAACCCAAAAAGTCTTGAGGTGAAGAGATGAACATTTATTTGACTTTCAACAATTTTTTTTCCTTTTTGCCCTAAGTTTCTCTTTCTTCTGTTAAGTTTGAGTAAAATACTTCAAAGAGTATTTATATAGTTTTATGAAATATAACCATTGAGAGAAATTGGGCAAATGATACATGGGTCTGTCTGTATTATTTCCTACAAATGCATGTAAATTTATAATATGTCAATAAAAATTTCAATAAAATAGTACTTATAGAAGAATTCCACATTTGTAAAAACTATCTTTCTTGCTACACACACACATACAGAAAGAAATCTAGAATTGTGTTCATCAAATGTTTATGTTGGGTATTTTTTTTCCCTCCTCTTGGTGCTGTGGTTTCAAGGGATTTCCTAAAACTACTTTTATATTTTTATGTATTTGCTGGGTTTTTAAATAATAAGTAAGGGTCACTTTTAGAAATAAACTAATATCCATATTCATTATTCTTTCAAAAGAATTAAGAAGCAGAGACAATCAAAACAAGTTTCAAAGCAAAAGTTTCCAATGGCTCCCATCTGAGAAAAGTAATGGAGTGAGACAGGCAAAGATTAAGTGGGAGCATGTGAATACTGTGTTGGCAAAACTGTAAAACCAGAGTGATAATGAAAGCTTGAGTCCTTTAAATTGGGGCTTCAAACAGAATATGCAATATTCTCTTACAAGAGGCAGAATTGACATCGTAGAACCTCATGTACTGGTTATAATAAGACACTGGCATGCCCAAATCCATTCACTCTGTAACTTCCACTATGAAAACACCTCTAAAACACAAGATTTACCCTCAGGGTATTGGTTAGATTCTCCTGATGAATGAATAACTGCATTTCTAGAAAAAACACAGAGATGAAAGAAGTTTCAGTCCTACCTCTGCAAGGGCTCACTGTGCCTTAATGGTGTTATCATAAAAGAAAGAACATGACCCATGAGCACACAACTTCATAGAGATGACTTTAGAAACAAATGAGAGGTTTGTGTAAATTTTATTATTTTTTCCCAAGTCCTCTGTTTCTGCCCCTATCCCAGCAAGAAAACTATAAAAAGAAGTTTTCTCTAGAAAAAAAATGAAAAAATCCTTCTCTCAAGAAAAATCTTTCATGTTGGTTCTCCATTATTTTTATAGTTGAGTAATAAATAGTTAAATGCACTATTAATTGTGTCTGTTAAATATATAAAGCCAGATGAGGGCATTCTATTTCAGATCTCAACCCAAGCTCTTTAAGTCAAGATTATATACAGTTGGGACACCTGGGTGGCTCAGTCGGTTAAGTGCCTGCCTTGGGCTTAGGTCATGATCCCAGGATCCTGGGATTGAGTCCTGAATCCAGCTCCTTGCTCAGCTTTTGAACCCTCTGCTTGTCACTTTCTATTTGCATTCTCTCTCTCTGTCAAATAAATAGATAAAATCTTTGCAAAAAAAAAAAAAGTTTATATATAGTTGATCTTTGAACAACATGGGTTTGAGCTGCATGGGTCCACTTGCATGTGAATTTTTTTTTTTCCAAAAAATACAGTACAGTACTGTAAATGTATTTTCTTTCCCTTATGATTTTCTTCTTCCTAGATTACTTTATGGCAAAAATAGAGTATATGATATATATAGCATGCAAAATGTGCTAATTGACTGTTTATGTTCTTAGTAAGCCTTCCAGTCAATGGTGGGTTATTAGCAGTTCAGGTTTGGGGGGGTCAAAAGTTATATTTGGATTTTTGACTACACAACCTCATGCTGTTCAAGGGTCAACAGTATATTTATTGAGCACTCACTGCTTGCAAAGTCCTGGACCCAGCACTGGAGATGCAAAGATGATTAAGATTCACAAAATATATTGTATATAAGTACCATTAAGTGATGGCAATAACTTACACTGTGCCAGGTACCACGCCCATGCTTTTTAGGTGTTTTACATTTATCCTCACAGCTTCATGGGGTAAGCAGTATTTGCATTCCCATTTCATAGACAAGAATTAACTGGGTCTAAGGAGAGGTTCAGTTACGTGCCCAGAGTCACAAAACTAGTACATGGCAGGACTAGTACACGAAAGGATGAGGACTTGAGTCTAAGTCTGTCTGACTCTGAAGCAGGAACAAGGGGCTGCATGACCACAGAAGACAGAAAATGTAAATATACTTGGGGATTGGGGGAAGGCATCTCAAAAGTGGTGAACTGACTTTTGGAGATACAGTTTTGAAGTGTATTTTCAAGGAGAGAATGAAGAGGGGAGATTTCAAGGAGAGAATACTGCATGAGTCCAGAGATGAATGAAAAAGCATAGCCAGTGCCCTTGTGGCCAGGGTGAAGATGGGGAACGGGGTAGGGAAGGGATGGACACGTTGGTGGTCACAGGCCCACACACTGTCATCAGTGACATGCTAGGAGCCACTGAGAACTTGTCCTTTCAGACCTCAATGAAACTAAAGACTGAAAAATAGCACACTAGAAGAAGTCTCGGAGTGTGGTTTAACTTCAAGTAGCAATTACCAGAGAAATGGGACAAAGTGTTTTATAAGTTAATGCAGTTTTGTTGGCCCTCACTGTTTACTTGCTTACTAATAACAAATGCAAATCCTTAAACTCACTGCAGAGATAAGGGGCTCTTTCCAAGAGAAATGAAAAGACCACGACATTGATGATCAATTTTTGTCCAGTTGTCACTAAAATCAAGTTAGTACATGACTGTATCCCAAATATTTCAAAAATGCTGCCAATGAGACTGCCATTTTAGACTTATTTATTTCTATACTCTACCCTCTTGATTAAAACAAAGAAGTCTAGGGAAATGTGAGCAAAGATTTCTTGACCCTTGAACACGCTACTCAGTAAAGCGCAGGATCGCAAAGAAATTGGTAAAGGCCAAAATGTCCATTAGGAGTAAAATCATACAAAGCAGTCCCCAAAAGTCCAACAAAAACTCTTTGTATCACCAGTTTTGTGAAGGCCAATTTCTACTTCCAGTGAGAGATACAGAAACCAGTAAGAGTGCTGTTCTGAAAATCCTGGGATTTGAGCTACAGCCCTGTGCTGGCCACAAGCTTGCTACTGAATTGGTAGGACTGGATTTCTATGGGCTTCCATTCTGGTCTCTTCAAAAAGGAACCAGAAGAGAAGTTCCTTCCAGTAACAGTAGTCTCTTTAGTATGACGATTCTCTGGAGGAAAAAAAAGCGGGGGGGCAGGATGATACGGACAGAAACTGAACGAGGTGTTAGGACAAATGGGTTCTGGCCCCAGATCTTCATGACAGAAGAGAAAACGACCCTGAACACATTCTTTTTCCCCCCCCCACCTTGGTTGACAGTTATTTTTTTCCCCTGTCCTTGGCGGTTTCTTCCTGTTTGTAAAGAATTTTATTCTGAAACCTCAGTGTAACTTACTCCTAGGCATTATTCACAGCTTGTTAGGACATTTTAACAACTTCTTCTTCCTGTTTATTTGAATTCCTTTATTTATTGAGACTTAAAAGCAGAGATATGCATAATGGGTCTTCCCTAGAGAATGCTTATTCACTAGCCTGTTCCTTATAAACCTCCTTAATGGACCATGCTTAGAAGTTACTTAGCTCTTATGTGGGAGCTTTTCTGGAAGAGGAAGTAGGAAAGAAAGGCATAAGGATCTATTTTAAGGGGGAAGGATAAGTTATCACTTGTTTTCTAAATTTCCTGGTACTAGATGGGCCCTTAATACATTCCCCCATTTCCACCTGTCATTTTTCTTGATTCCCTATCTTGGCCAGATGCTGTCACCTGTTTGTGCCTTATAAAGAACTTTTCTCTTAGATTTTATATGGACAATTCCTTCACCCCTTATTTTGGCCAAGATAAACCTGGAATTTTCCAAAATAAAATTTACTTAGAATATATAAGCACACGTACACAGATGCACACATCAAACAATTAAAACAACTCACAAATACATAGAAATAAATATATCAATTGATTTGTCATCTCCAACTAGCCAAACACTAGCCATTAATGTGTTGGTCATTCAATATGATGGAGACCAACTTCTTTTACTTTAAAAAAATATACAATAGCTTTAAGTTACGAAGAAATACTGGGGACAAAAAAAGCATCCCAAAGTACTGCCATAAACAGTCTTGGTGCTCTGTCCCTGTAGTCAGCTCTCTGTGGGTATCTCCAACCATATTTCTTGAGTTTTCCCCTTACAACTTTGATTAAATTCTTGCCTTTCTGTGAGCATTGCCTTTCTCCTTGCTTTCTTGATTTTACTCAGGCTGTTCTTTCTACAAATAATGTTCAGCAGGTGGTAACTCTATTTTCACACGTGACTAAGTCCTGTTTATTCCAGTGGGGTTTCAAAGGCCACCTCCTGGATAAGCCTCCCTGTCCCTGTTACCATAAACATTCTCTGCTTCTTCTAACTCTCATAGGACACGGTTTGTATTCCTTTCATGGGACTGGAACGTCTTATTTTGTATAATGATTTTTTACAGGCTTGCCTTATCCCTTTTATTAAAACAGCAGCCCCCAGGTGCACAGACTATATACGCTTCAGCCGTCAGCTCCCACATGGTAGCATGCGGTCCAGGTCTTTGCACAATGGCCTCAATAAACACTGAGACAACATCGGCATTATCTCAATTCATGATTTCCATGGTAGCAAGGATTTTAGCACCATTGGTGTTGGGTTGAATGGGAGCATAAGAAATTTAGCCGTCCTCTGGACTAACACAGAAAGTAGGAAAGAAGCATACTTCAAAATAATCCCTAGATTTCTGGTTGGCATAAGGAATTGAGCAGTGGTGCCATTAATAAGAAAGGGACCAAAGAACTGATTTTGGGTGGGACAGTGTAAATTCAATTTTGGACATGTTCATTTTGAAGTGTCTTTGAAATATTCACGTGGAGATGGGAATCAAAAAGAATGGTTATTATAAGAGCCAGGATAAGCATTTTAAAAGCCCCACATATTAAGGGAAATGAATAAACGTTCCAAAGGGTACATAATTCTCACGAAGACATAGTTACAGCCATTAGAGAAAAATTATCATGCCCAGAAAATAGATAAAATAGAATCATGCATTGCAGCACACTGAAAAAACCCTATTATTACTTCCTACTGATTTTTCTGGTTTTTTTTCTTTTTTTTTTCTGTAAAATCAGAATCCCATTCAACTGAATTTTCATGACATAAAGTCTTATACCTAAATAAAGAATTGAAAGCTTGAACCAAGGCTTTCAGTCCTGAAGAGTTGGAAAACTTAGTTTGTCTTTCATTTGTTAATCCTTTCAGATCTGTCTCAAAGTCGCCTTATATCCTGGTTTGAAAACCATATATGCTGGGACAAGTGGGGTGATGTTTTTTTAATTTTATTTTTTATAAACATATATTTTTATCCCCAGGGGTACAGGTCTGTGAATCGCCAGCTTTACACACTTCACAGCACTCAATATAGCACATACCCTCCCCAATGTCCATAACCTCACCCCCCCAAACACCCTCCCCCCATCAACCCTCCGTTTGTTTTGTGAGATTAAGAGTCACTTATGGTTTGTCTCCCTTCCAATCCCATCTTGTTTCATTTATTCTTCTCCTACCCCCTTAACCCCCCATGTTGCATCTCCTCTCCCTCACATCAGGGAGATCATATGATAGTTGTGTTTCTCTGATTGGCTTATTTCGCTAAGCATGATACCCTCTAGTTCCATCCACGTCGTTGCAAATGGCAAGATTTCATTTCTTTTGATGGCTGCATAGTATTCCATTGTGTATATATACCACCTCTTCTTTATCCATTCGTCTGTTGATGGACATCTAGGTTCTTTCCATAGTTTGGCTATTGTAGACATTGCTGCTCTAAACATTCAGGTGCACGTGCCCCTTCGGATCACTATGTTTGTATCATTAGGGTAAATACCCAGCAGTGCAATTGCTGGGTCATAGGGTAGTTCTATTTTCAACATTTTGAGGAACCTCCATGCTGTTTTCCAGGGTGGTTGCACCAGCTTGCATTCCCACCAACAGTGTAGGAGGGTTCCCCTTTCTCCGCATCCTCGCCAGCATCTGTCATTTCCTGACTTGTTAATTTTAGCCATTCTGACTGGTCTGAGGTGATATCTCATTGTGGTTTTGATTTGTATTTCCCTGATGGTGAGTGATATGGAGCACTTTTTCATGTGTCTGTTGGCCATCTGGATGTCTTCTTTGCAGAAATGTCTGTTCATGTCCTCTGCCCATTTCTTGATTGGATTATTTGTTGTTTGGGTGTTGAGTTTGCTAAGTTCTTTATAGATTTTGGACACTAGCCCTTTATCTGATATGTCATTTGCAAATATCTTCTCCCATTCTGTCAGTTGTCTTTTGGTTTTGTGAACTGTTTCCTTTGCTGTGCAAAAGCTTTTGATCTTGATAAAATCCCAATAGTTCATTTTTGCCCTTGCTTCCCTTGCCTTTGGCGATGTTCCTCGGAAGATGTTGCTGCAGCTGAGGTCGAAGAGGTTGCTGCCTGTGTTCTCCTAGAGGATTTTGATGGATTGCTTTCTCACATTGAGATCCTTCATCCATTTTGAATCTATTTTCGTGTGTGGTGTAAGGAAATGATCCAATTTCATTTTTCTGCATGTGGCTGTCCAATTTTCCCAACACCATTTATTGAAGAGGCTGTCTTTTTTTCCATTGGACATTCTTTCCTGCTTTGTCAAAGATGAGTTGACCATAGAGTTGAGGGTCTATTTCTGGGCTCTCTATTCTGTTCCATTGATCTATGTGTCGGGTTTTGTGCCAATACCATGCTGTCTTGATGATGACAGCTTTGTAATAGAGCTTGAAGTCTGGAATTGTGATGCCACCAACTTTGGCTTTCTTTTTCAATATTCCTTTGGCTATTCGAGGTCTTTTCTGGTTCCATATAAATTTTAGGATCATTTGTTCCATTTCTTTGAAAAAAATGGATGGTACTTTTATAAGAATTGCATTAAATGTGTAGATTGCTTTAGGTAGCATAGACATTTTCACAATATTTATTCTTCCAATCCAGGAGCATGGAACATTTTTCCATTTCTTTGTGTCTTCCTCAATTTCTTTCATGAGTACTTTATAGTTTTCTGAGTATAGATTCTTAGTCTCTTTGGTTAGGTTTATTCCTAGGTATCTTATAGTTTTGGGTGCAATTGTAAATGGGATGGACTCCTTAATTTCTCTTTCTTCTGTCTTGTTGTTGGTGTAGAGAAATGGAACTGACTTCTGTGTATTGATTTTATATCCTGACACTTTACTGAATTCCTGTACAAGTTCTAGCAGTTTTGGAGTGGAGTCTTTTGGGTTTTCCACATATAGTATCATATCATCTGCGAAGAGTGATAGTTTGACTTCTTCTTTGCTGATTTGGATGCCTTTAATTTCCTTTTGTTGTCTGATTGCTGAGGCTAGGACTTCTAGTACTATGTTGAATAGCAGTGGTGATAACGGACATCCCTGCCGTGTTCCTGACCTTAGTGGAAAAGCTTTCAGTTTTTCTCCATTGAGAATGATATTTGCGGTGGGTTTTTCATAGAGGGCTTTGATAATATTGAGGTATGTACCCTCTATCCCTACACTTTGAAGAGTTTTGATCAGGAAGGGATGCTGTACTTTGTCAAATGCTTTTTCAGCATCTATTGAGAGTATCATATGATTCTTGTTCTTTCTTTTATTAATGTGTTGTATCACATTGATTGATTTGCGGATGTTGAACCAACCTTGCAGCCCTGGAATAAATCCCACTTGGTCGTGGTGAATAATCCTTTTAATGTACTGTTGAATCCTATTGGCTAGTATTTTGGCGAGAATTTTTGCATCTGTGTTCATCAAGGATATTGGTCTGTAGTTCTCTTTTTTGATGGGATCCTTGTCTGGTTTTGGGATCAAGGTGATCAAGTTTTCCTTCCATTTCTATTTTTTGGAACAGTTTCAGGAGAATAGGAATTAGTTCTTCTTTAAATGTTTGGTAGAATTCCCCCGAGAAGCCATCTGGCCCTGGGCTTTTGTTTGTTTGGAGATTTTTGATGACTATTTCAATCTCCTTACTGGTTATGGGTCTGTTCAGGCTTTCTATTTCTTCCTGGTTCGTTGTGGTAGTTTATATGTCTCTAGGAATGCATCCGTTTCTTCCAGATTGTCAAATTTGTTGGCGTAGAGTTGCTCATAGTATGTTCTTATAATTGTCTGTATTTCTATGGTGTTCGTTGTGATCTCTCCTCTTTCATTCATGATTTTATTTATTTGGGTCCTTTCTCTTTTCTTTTGGATAAGTCTGGCCAGGGGTTTATCAATCTTATTAATTCTTTCAAAGAACCAGCTCTTAGTTTCATTGATTTGTTCTATTGTTTTTTTGGTTTCTATTTCATTGATTTCTGCTCTGATCTTTATGATTTCTCTTCTCCTGCTGGGTTTAGGGTTTCTTTCTTGTTCTTTCCCCAGCTCCTTTAGGTGTAGGGTTAGGTTGTGTATCTGAGACCTTTCTTGTTTCTTGAGAAAGGCTTGTACCGCTATATATTTTCCTCTCAGGACTGCCTTTGTTGTCCCACAGATTTTGAACCATTGTGTTTTCATTATCATTTGTTTCCATGAATTTTTTCAATTCTTCTTTAATTTCCTGGTTGACCCATTCATTCTTTAGAAGGATGCTGTTTAGTCTCCATGTATTTGGGTTCTTTCCAAATCTCCTCTTGTGATTGAGTTCCAGCTTCAGAGCACTGTGGTCTGAAAATATGCAGGGAATGATCCCAATCTTTTGATATTGGTTGAGACCTGATTTAGGACCAAGGATGTGATCTATTCTGGAGAATGTTCCATGTGCACTAGAGAAGAATGTGTATTCTGTTGCTTTGGGATGAAATGTTCTGAATATATCTGTGATGTCCATCTGGTCTAGTGTGTCATTTAAGGCCTTGATTTCCTTGTTGATCTTTTGCTTGAATGATCTGTTCATTTCAGTGAGGGGAGTGTTAAAGTCCCCTACTATTATTGTATTATTGTTGATGTGTTTCTTTGATTTTGCTATTAATTGTTTTATATAGTTGGCTGCTCCCACGTTAGGGTCATAGATATTTAAAATTGTTAGATCTTCTTGTTGGACAGATCCTTTGAGTATGATATAGTGTCCTTCCTCATCTCTTATTATAGTCTTTGGCTGAAAATCTAATTGATCTGATATAAGGATTGCCACTCCTGCTTTCTTCTGATGTCCATTAGCATGGTAAATTCTTTTCCACCCCCTCACTTTAAATCTGGAGGTGTCTTCAGGTTTAAAATGAGTTTCTTGTAGGCAACATATAGATGGAATTTGTTTTTTTATCCATTCTGATACCCTGTGTCTTTTGATTGGGGCATTTAGCCCATTAACATTCAGGGTAAGTATTGAGAGATATGAATTTAGTGCCATTGTATTGCCTGTAAGGTGACTGTTATTGTATATTGTTTCTGTTTCTTTCTGATCTACTAGATTTAGGGTCTCTCTTTGCTTAGAGGACCCCTTTCAATATTTCCTGTAGAGCTGGTTTGGTGTTTGCAAATTCTTTCAGTTTTTGTTTGTCCTGGAAGCTT
Organism: Lutra lutra; assembly: GCF_902655055.1. Lineage (NCBI taxonomy): Eukaryota > Metazoa > Chordata > Mammalia > Carnivora > Mustelidae > Lutra > Lutra lutra. Next base: position 13,684,584 of record NC_062285.1, on the reverse strand, counting down.
TTAATCTCTCCTTCTAATTTCAATGATAGCCTAGCTGGTAATAGTATTCTCGGCTGCATGTTTTTCTCGCTTAGTGCTCTGAATATATCATGCCGGCTCTTTCTGGCCTGCCAGGTCTCTGTGGATACGTTGGCTGCCAATCTAATATTTTTACCATTGTACGTTACAGACTTCTTTTCCCGGGCTGCTTTCAGGATCTTGTCTTTGTTATTAAGACTTGTAAATTTTACTATTAGGTGACGGGGTGTGGACCTATTCTTATTGATTTTGAGGGGGGTTCGCTGAACCTCCTGGATTTTGATGCTAGTTCCCTTTGCCATATTGGGGAAATTCTCTCCAATAATTCTCTCAAATATACCTTCTGCTCCCCTCTCTGTTTCTTCTTCTTCTGGAATCCCAATTATTCTAATGTTGTTTCATCTTATGGTGTCACTTATCTCTCGAATTCTCCCCTCGTGGTCCAGTAGCTGTTTGTCCCTCTTTTGCTCAGCTTCTTTATTCTCTGCCATTTGGTCTTCTATATCGCTAATTCTTTCTTCTGCCTCATTTATCCTAGCAGTGAGAGCCTCCATTTTTGATTGCACCTCATTAATAGCTTTTTTGATTTCAACTTGGTTAGATTTTAGTTCTCTTATTTCTCCAGAAAGGGCTTTTATACCTCCCGAGATGGTTTCTCTAATATCTTCCATGCCTTTTTCGAGCCCGGCTAGAACCTTGAGAATCATCATTCTGAACTCTAGATCTGACATATTACCAATGTCTGTATTGATCAGGTCCCTAGCATTTGGTACTGCCTCTTGTTCTTTTTTTTGTGGTGAATTGTCATTTTGTCCAGATAAGAGTATATGAAGGAGCAAGTAAAATACTAAAAGGGTGGCAACAACCCCAGGAAAATATGCTTTAGCCAAATCAGAAGAGATTCCAAATTGTGAGGGGGAGAAAGGGGATAAAAAGGTTTAGAAAGAAAAGAAAAGAAAAGAAAAGAAAAGAAAAGAAAAGAAAAGAAAAAAGAAACAAAAAAGAAAACCAATAAAGAAAAAATATAAAAAGGAAAAAAAATATATATATATTAGATAAACTAGTTAAAAAATGTTAAAAAAGAAAAGGGTAAAAGTTAAAAAAAATTTAGCAGAAGAAGAGAAAAAAAATTGAAAAAGAAAAAAAAATTAAATTAACTGCAAGGCTAAAGAATCATGGGGAGAAAGCCATGAGTTCCATGCTTTGCTTTCTCCTCCTCTGGAATTCCGCCGCTCTACTTGGTATTGAAACTGCACTCCTTGATAGGTGAACTTGGTCCTGGCTGGGTTTCTCGTTGATCTTCTGGGGGAGGAGCCTGTTGTAGCGATTCTCAAGTGTCTTTGCCCCAGGCGGAGTTGCACCGCCCTTACCCAGGCCGGGCTGAGTAATCCGCTCAGGTTTGCTTTTGGGAGCTTTTGTTCCCTGAGCGCTTTCCGTAGAGTTCTGGAGGGCGGGAATGAAGATGGCGGCCTCCCGGTCTCCAGCCCGGAGGAGCCGAGAGCCCGGGGCCCCACTTCTCAGTGCGCCCCCAGAGAACAGCGCCCAATTACTCCCGTCACCCTGCCTCCATCCGCGCTCCGAGCTGACCGAGCCTGCGACCGGTTCAAGGTAACCCCGAGTTTAGAGCTCACTCCTCGGCTCTGTCTCTGTAGCCGGCTTCCCCGTTCTATTACCTGTAAGCTCTGAGACACTCAGACACCCCCGATCCTTCTGTGACCCTTCGGGACCTGAGGTCACGCTGACCCCATGTGGGCTTCACCCCGGTTAAGCCTCTGGAGCGATGTCCCTCAGCGGAACAGACTTTTCAAAGTCCCAATTTTGTGGTCCGTTGCTCTGCTGCTTGCCGGGAGCCGGCCCCTCCCCCCGCGGTCTATCTTCCCGTCGCTTTGGATTCACTTCTCCGCCAGTCCTACCTTTCAGAAAGTGGTTGATTTTCTCTTTCTAGAATTGCTGTCTTCTTCTCTTTGATCTCCTGTTGGATTTGTAGGTGTTTGCAATCTTTAGCTAAGCTATCTAGCTGATCTCCCGCTATCTGAAGTAGTCTCAGCCTGCTACTTCTCCGCCATCTTGACTCCTCCAAATGGGGTGATTTTAAGACCACCACAAATACAGCCATTATTTTTGGCCTAAGAAATAACTATGTTTGAGTTACTTAATTCTTACCAACATTCCTTTTTGCTTCTATAAAATATAACCAAAACACAATTTATACACATCAAAGTTAATCACCACTAGCATATCGAGGGTATCGAGCAAAATACTAAAGTTATTTTGCTTTGTATATAAAATGTTAAAGGTAACATGTTAATAATATAAACGCCACAAAACCAAAATTTTTAAAAGACTGATTGATTGATAGTTAGCAAGTGGGAAGAGAGGCAGAGGGAGAGAATTTTTCAAGTAGACTCCCCACTGAGCAGGGAGCCTGATGTGGGGCTTGATCCCAGAACCCATGAGATCTCAACACACAAGATCATGACCTGAGCCAAAACCAAGAGTTGGAAGCTCAACCGACTGAGCCACCCAGGCGCCCCACAAAATGAAATCCTCGTTTGGGATTTATCATTCAACTATGTACTGGGGTAGGTTTTGCCTTTATTTATAAGGAATGCACATCATACCTTAAATAACACTTTTAGGTAAAGGTTCAAGATACATAAAAGAATTTCAGGAAGCTGTTTGCATATTCCACATAATTTATTGCTTTAGTATTTCAAAATAGCTTTCCTTTGTGGGGAGAAATTCCAAGATGGTGGCAAGAAAGGATTCTGCCTCATACAGATACCAGAAGTAAGGGAGAAGCAAGGGCTTCTCACTGCTTTTTCTTCACCTACAACATGGATTTGTGACCTAAGAATGGGAATCAGATGGTCTTGTATGGAACTTAGAGTCTTGAGGGAGTGACAAAGCTCAAGGTCAGTTTACAAATATTTTGAGGTGGTTTTGGCATTTCAGAAAGCAGTGTTGCTGTAGGACTTGGAGCAGGGAGGGTGGGTGTCAGTGGTGGCTTCTTAGAAGCAGCTCTTGAGGGAGGCTATTTGAGGCTTCCTTTGCTTCAGGCATAAGCCTGGCACTCTGCCTTCCTCTCAATTCTCTGAGCCAGCCAGCATTTTTCCCCTCAATTGCTTTTCTTCTTAAATTGGGCTGGATTGTTTTTAGTCAAGAAAGCTTAATAGTACATTTCAATTACAAATGACTTTATCTATTCCCATGAAATCAGGCAACTGAATACAATACTGGATTCAAGAGCCAAACTTTTCCTTTTTAAAGATTTTATTTATTTTTCATTTGAGAGAGGGAGAATTGAGAGAATGAGTAGGAGGAGGGGCAGAGGGAGAAGCAGAGTACCTGTGCAGCAGGGAGCCCGATGTGGGACTCGATACCAGGACCCTGGGATTATGACCTGAGCTGAAGGCAGACGCTTCTCCGACTGAGCCTCCCCGGTGCCCAAGCCAAACTTTTCTTTTAAAATATTTTACAATTAAAAGTTCTCACTGATTCAGTCTGCATTGTAACACTGTCAATTTAACTCCTGTGAAAATGCATTTCCATGGTTTGAGAGTTAGTCATGGAAGCAACTGCGGCTTCTATGCATCTCAATTCCTCAGACTAGTTGAGTAAGTTATGCGAGTGACTTGTTATATTCAGGCCTTGACTCAAAAAAGAAAGTTCTTGTATCCATCCCACAGTGCCTTCTAACATTGTCCCCTGGTCGTTATTGGGAAATTTAAAGTACTCAGTTTGTATTCAATTTATCATAGGACAGTCTTCTTTAAAACCTAATTAGGATTTAAAAAAAAAATTATCCAGCCAAATACATATATCAACCCAATTTCAAAATGTCAATATCACATACAAAAAAATGTCAGCTTTGAGTTAGCCATGTTGATTTAGTACAGTCAGATTTTGGATCAACTTTACTAGTGCCGGGAACTGTACCAAATCAAATAATTCTGCCTGATTTTGAAGACTACTTTTTCCCAAGGTGTTGCAAGTGGCTCCCTGCAGTGTCTCTTCTTTTGCCTGAATATGTTTCACACTTTGGAACTAGTATAAAAATGCTGAGAGCAGGAAAATACTTCCTCTTCCTATGACCTCAGACTAAGTTCTATGGCCAAAAGTGTGTCGTACATTAATGATCCAAACTCTACTCTCACCCCCTCCAAATATACACTTGTGAAAGATGAAATATTTTTTAAAATATTTTTTTAATTTGAATTAAAATGACAAAGACCTTCTCCAAAACAAGATGAACATGACAGTGGACCTAAAAAGTCAGATACACCCTGGGAAGGAGGGCAGAAACCACAGGCTGACACAAAGTCCAGGACTAGAAAAAGGCAGAAAAGGCCAGGACAGTAAAGGAAATGAAACACCCCACTCACAGTGAAGGCCCTGAGCTAGGCTGGGAGCTGAATGTGGGAAGGGTTGTCTCGTACCTGAAAGAGAACACTGAAAAAATTCTGCATCTTCTTTCTTTTTTGGACCCAAGTACCTGTGATGGCAAGACCAAGCATACACTGGGTCTACTTCCTACTGTTTCCATGACCAGATCTGCAATATCCTCAAAGTGCTAATGAGCAGAAAGACTCCTGAAGCCATATTACGGCTAAGGCAAAACTTTCGAAATAGGAGAAAAGAATGCAGAAGAAAAGAAAAAGCAGAGCAAACCGCCCCTCCCCACCCCCGGTTCCAGGCAGGAGAGCAAATCAAAATTCTAAACCCCAGAAGGAAACCAAATATTAAGGAAGCAAATAAACTCAATAATCAGGACAATTCACCCTGGTTGGAATATAAATAAAAAAATGACTGTTAAAGAGTCTACAGAGAAAAAGAAAAGAATTACATTCACACACACACAAAATAAATTAGCCAGATATGAACAGCCAGACATAAAGACAGAAATGAATAAGGAACGTTTACAAAAAGTAAGAAACTGTAGAAATGAAAAATACAGCTGTTTACAGAAATATCAGCCTGAAAAAAAAGTTTACAGGGTAACTCTAGACTAGTCCTATTCTAAGGATTAGTGAATTGAGAAACAATTTTGAAGAAATCATCCAAAATACAGCAGAGGATTGATAAAGGAAAGACAAACATAAAGGAGAAAGCATAAGACACATAAGGTATATTGGGACATTGCATTATTTATCTCTTAGAAAATAAAAAGAATAAGAGAAGATCAATATTTAACGGAATAATGACTGAAAATTTTCCACAATTCTTAGTGAAACAGAAGTTCTCACATTGAAAACATATTCTGAATTCTTAACAAGATAAACAAGAATCAATTTTGTGACTCAAACACAAGGGTTGAATTTAATGTGGTGCCCAATGTAGAATTGTTTTCAATAATTTTTTTCTTTGTTTTTATCTCTGGAACTTAGAGCAACAGACTTAGAATCTAAATATTGTTTAATTCAACCATTCTTACGATGTTTGAATGCTGGGAGACAATTATCCATGGGTCTCTCTCGTTTCTGCATGTCTTATATTAGCTTTGTTTCCAGACTGTATTTCCAAGAATGCTTGTATAGCAAATGGTGGAAATTAGAGATAGTGTCTCTCTCCATGACAGATGGAAGTTGTTTGCTTAACAAAATAGTAAAGATAATGTCTGCTCCAGGACAAAGTTTGGGCAGGTTCACTAGCCCTTCCCTTTTCAAAGATTGGAGTTTCCCAAGCTCAGGGTCCCTACACTATCTGGCAAACCCACTGTATACACCAATCTATCTAGGTCATTCCACATCAGCACTAGGATTTGTGGGACAAGAATAACCATCATGAATATTAAACTTATGTTCCTGGCTTAACAAGAATAGTAAGGTCCTTTGTCTCTGATCCTGGAGTCTCATATCTTCTGCCAATATGCTTGTAACTGGCAGGTCAACTTATTAGCTTGCAAGTAAGGTAAAATCTCAAATTTTCCATAGTTCTTGAGCACCCAACATGATGCTGGTACACTTCAATTTCTGTTCATTTTGTTTGTTTGCTTGTTGTTTGTCCACTTGCTCTGGGAAGTGTGGGATTGTGGCTGACTATGGAACTACAGTCACAAAAAGAAGGAAGGAAGGACATGTGTGAGCCCAGAGCCATCTCCTCACTGTAAATTACATGCCTCCTTCCTTCTTCTCTGTAATTCATTCCACTCACAATGTAATGTTTCCTCACTACAGGTATATGAGTTCTGTTTCTCTAGCAAGGCTGTAAACTCATATAGGCAAGGCCTAACCTCCAGAGATGTCTACTAACATTACTCTGTTTACTCATGTGAATAAAGCCTGGGTTTAGGGACCAGGATTTGAATTCCTGCTAGGTCATTCATTGCCTGTGTTGCCTTGTAGAAGTTAATTAGCCTCTGTAAACTTTGGTTCTTCTCAGCTGTGAAAACGGAGTGTCCTATATCAGGGATGTTACAAAATCACATGAGATAATATAAAGTCCTAACAATGTCTGGCACACAGTTAGGCATTAAACAAATAGGAATGAAACATGTGACCCCTGACAGTAACTCAAATAGAATCACCTTTTAAGTCATGCACTATTTTCTTTTTCTTTTTTATTTTTTTTTAAGACTTTATTTATTTATTTGACAGACAGAGATCACAAGTAGGCAGAGAGGCAGGCAGAGAGAGAGGAGGAAGCAGGCTCCCTGCTGAGCAGAGAGCCTGATGTGGGGCTTGATCCCAGAACCCTGGGATCATGACCTGAGCCAAAAGCAGAGGCTTAACCCACTGAGCCACCCAGGCGCCCCCATGCACCATTTTCCACTCACTTCTCCTCACTTAGCCCTTAAATAATGATATGCTCCTTAAATGAAACTAATAGAATTCTCAAGAATAAACTGAAACTACAAAAGGCTACCCTTTGACTTAGCACTGTGTCTAGGAACTTATCTTAGAAAAGAATAATAAGGGATTCATGTGCAACTCTGTTCATTACAAAGTTACTTATCAGAGATAGAAACAATTAGTAACAACCTAAATATCTAATAATAGGGGATTATTTAAATCAATCATTAAAAAGTCATACAAGGTAATGCTGGCAGTATTTAAAAAATCTGTCATAGAATAATATGAATGACATGGATTTAATGACATGGCTATTCACTCTTCAGTGGAAAAAAGCAGGCTCCAACACATAGATCAATGGAAGAGGATAGAGAGCCCAGAAATAAACCTACTCTTTTTTTTTTTAAACATTTTATTTATTTATTTGAGAGAGAGAGAGAGACGTGAGAGAGAGCATGAGCGAGGAGAAGGTCAGAGGGAGAAGCAGACTCCCCATGGAGGTGGGAGCCTGATGCGGGACTCGATCCCGGGACTCCAGGATCATGACCTGAGCTGAAGGCAGTCGCTTAACCAACTGAGCCACCCAGGCGCCCATAAACCTACTCTTATATGGTCAATTAATCTATGAAAAAGGAGGCAAGAATATACAATGGGATAAAGACAGTTTCTTCGATGGTATTGGGAAACTTGGGCAGCTACGTGTAAAAGAATGAAACTGGACTACTTTCTTACACAAAAATAAAGTCAAGATGGATTAAAGACCTAAATGTGACCTGAAACCATAAAACTAAAAGATAACACAGGCAGTATTCTCTTGGACATTGGTTTGGACATTGGCCTGGACATTGGCCTTAGCAACATTATTTATGGACATGTTTCTTCAGGCAAGGAAAACAAAAGCAGAAATAAATTGTCAGGACTACATCAAAATAAAAACCTTTTGCATGACAAAGGAGACCACTAACAAAATGAAAAAGCAAACTACTGAATGGGAAAAGATATATGCAAATGATATATCCAATAAGGGATTTAATATCCAAAATATATAAAGAACTTTTACAACCCAACATTAACAAATAATCTGATTAAAAATGGAAGAAGACATTAATAGACATTTTCTCAAAGATATACAGATGACCAACAGACATGAGAAGATGTTCAAGATCCCTAATCATCAGGGAAATGCAAATCAAAACCACAATGAGATATCAGCTCATACCTGTCAGAATGGCTAGTATCAAAAAGACAAGAAATAATGTGTTGGTGAGGATGTGGAAAAAAGGGACTGTTCACACACTGTTGGTGAGAATGGAAACTGGTGTAGTTACTCTGCAAAACAGTATGGAGATTCCTCAAAAAATTTAAAATAGCAATACCATACAGTCCAGTAATTCCACTAATAGCTATTTACCCAAATAAAATGAAAAACTAATTTGAAAAGATATATGCACCCATGTGTTCACTGTGCCATCATTTACAATAGTCAAGATACGGAAGCAACCCAAGTGTCTATGGAAAGGTGAATGGGTAAAGAAGATGTAGTATAACTATATAATGGAATATTACTCAACTATAAAAGGAATGAGATCTTGCCATTTGAAAAACATGGATGGACCTAGAAGGTATATGCTAAGTAAAACAGTCCAACAGAGAAAGACAAATATTGTCTCATTTCACTTATATGTGGAATCTAAAAAACAAAACAAACAAACAAACAAACAAAAATCCCCAAACAGTCTCATAAATACAGAGAACAAACTGGTGGTTGTCAGACGGGAGACAGTATGGGGGATGGGTGAAATAGGTGATGGGGATTACCAAGGTAAAAAAAAAGTAGGTTCCAGGACACATATAAATAGTATTCTAATTTTTAAAAAACGTATATCCATTCATAAGATACTAGAAGGTTATAGATTAAAATGATATACTTGATTCATTTTGTTGTATATTTCTCTGTATCCTCTTAGTTCCCTGACATAAACATGTATACTATCTATAATAAGTAAAAGGCCTATTCAATATTACATAAACTATACATAGTAGATTATTAGAAACCCAAATAGGAAGTAGGAGTAATGATATTTAAAATATTTCTGAATAGAGTTCAACCAGAAAAAAATGATACCAAGAAATAATACTTACCAGAAAGTCTTTTCAGGTTTATGTCTCTTTTTAAGTCCCAAATATAAGATACCTTAACTTTACGGAAGATCAGAAAACACAAGAAAATGTATGGCAACACTAATCATCTACTAAAGTTTACGTTCTTTATTCTGATGAAGTTGTTTAGAAAATGCTGCAAGCAACGTTACCAATATCGGGATGCAACTCAACACATGAATTCACTTTTCATGCAAATATCCCCTTATCTCAGAACCCACAGTGCACTAATTTAAATGAGTTCTTTTTTTTTAACCTTCAGCACTATCGCATTATAAAACTGTGCAGTGTTATTAGGTGATGTTTGGACTTTGTGAATGAAGATGTTATTCGATTACCTGGCCTTTTCTGTGCCTCCCATGCCTTGATGAATGCCGATGAATTCCATGAGCTGTTTTTGCAACATCACGTCTTTGCCCTCGATTTGAGTAATGAATTTATGCTGTAAAAGATCTGACACTGTTGGGCGCTTTTCATAATCTTTAGTCAAGCACCTGCACTGGCCAAAAAAAAGAAGAGAGAGAGAGCAAGAGAAAAGGAAAGAAAGATGTAATTACTAGATAAGTTCAAGTTTTGACGTTATTATTCATACTCCTAACAACTAGTGTAACACAAGAGAGCAACGCTCCTCACAGTGTTCATCCTGAGAGGCATGTCTCAGAGCATGTTAACCTGCAATATGGCGGAACGCATGTTTGTGAACGAGGACACGTCTGGGAGCAAGGCCACGTAGCCTTCCCAACTGCTGACTAAACACGGCCCCCTTGTGCAAGCATGTTGGCATAGAGGTGAGGAAACGCAATCTCCCCGCAGGCCCCTTTACAAGCCAGCAGCTAAAGAATGAAGGATTGAAGTCATTACAGTTTGAAAGCTTATCTAAAATTAAAACAAACTTTTCCGTTTCCCTCCCCTAATGCTTTTAAAGGCTTCTCGGTTGATCTATTTCTTTTCTACGTGATAAAACTGCTAAACTAATGTGCTTGGGATGTTTAAATTCCACATTGGTGCACATCATTGGGGGTCTAGATTGTAGCATGAGAAAGGATAAAGTTAGTGAGGACACTTGAAACAGCATCACAGGAGAGACAGTTGAACAAGTGGGACATTGAATCAGCCATGACAGCTGTCTTCAAATATCTGGAAGAGAGATTCGACTAGTTTTCAGTGGTCACAAGAGACAAAGAACCCAGGATCGATTTGTGGAATTATGAGAGAAAGAGATTTGAGGGCAGCATATGGAAGAACTTTTCAACAGAGAGGCTTCTCAAAGTTACAATGGGCTGCACTGGGTAGGATCACCTTGATTAGGGATGAGGACATCCTGAGGGGATGGCCACTCAGTGCACATGCTCGGGAAGGATTTATGCCCCGGATATGGCTTGGACTGTGTCAACTTCCAGTACCCTTCCCACCCTAGGATTCAGAGGATCTGTGCTTGTGAGACAACTGATCAGTGCTGGGCTGGCACTTGGTGACATAGAAAAAAAAAAGAGGAAGAAGGAGCCATGCCTTGACTTGGGCCGTGGCATTTCTAATCTGTACTGTCACTCCTCCTGGGATGATGATTTGGCCATTTACTTTCCTGGGCTTAACCAGTAACATATTTCCCAAGGATGGTAAAATACACTAAGGAACCAGGATGATGATATCTGAGCATTATGAATAAGTGCTCTTCGTGATCGTTTAGTTTAACAGAATGCATCCTTTCCTGACATCTGGAGCTCTTGGTCAATGGATTGAGTGTAGTCACATATGCGACTCTTTTCTCCAAGTAAAAGTGTATCAAAGAGCTGGTATGTACCAGGCACTCTGCAGGACAGAGGCGTTACAGGGACAAGTAAGGCATATTCAGTGCCCTGAAGTTCCTGTCTGGGAAGAGAGGCTTCCAAACAGCTGTTCCTCACGGAAGAGGAACAAAACGCAGCAAGAGCACACAGGGCAGAATGCTAGCTAGCTGCTGGGAGGAAGTCGGGAAATGTTTCCGGCGGGGTGGGGGGGGACCGTGTGAAGTGCGTCAAAGCCACAAGTTCCACTGAGGATATCTGTGGAAGGACTGCAAACATGGGGCACAATTACGAATTGTCGGAGCCCTTCAAAGTTCTCGGTGATTCTCCCAGAAGATGCGTAAGACTACACTTCATCAAATCTTCTGTACTGCACGGTCCGTACTCAATAACAGATGCTCATGTGAAAACTGGGGAACAAAATTTGACTATCAGTCCCCAGGTTTTCATACCCCTTAACTCTAAGCCTTTTGTCTTTACAGGAATAAGGGAATAAGCAGATACTCTTGGTAGAAACACCAATGACTCTAGTATGGGTATGACTGGGTGCTCCACTTTCTTTGCCCTTTCTACATTTTCTGAGTGGTGTCTAACACACATAATCTTTTTTTTGGGGGGGGGGGCTTTATTTATTTATTTGAGAGACAGAAAGTATGAGCAGAGGGAACAGCAGAGAGAGAAGCAGGCTCCCTGCTAAGCAGGGAGCCCAACCTGGGGCTCGATCCCAGGGTCCTGGGATCATGACCTGAGCCAAAGACAGAAACTTAACCAACTGAGCCACCTAGATGCCCTGACACATGTAATCTTAATGTCCCCTGTCTCCCATTTACAACTTGGAGTCATCCCTTACCTTATTTATCAATATTATTGTTGTTTATGGTGAGGACATAATAAAATTGTGATAAGAGGTTTGTGGGGCAGATATTCAGAAACTGTTGACTCATATCTTCCAGTCGATTGCCCAGAGGCACTGCCCTTGTGCTAAATATTTGTCAAATTAAAATGTTCACTGAATTTCAAATAATAAGCATTTTATCAAACAATTATCTGATTCAGTGACTGCAATGAAAATTCCAACTGTGAAGGGAATGAGTGATGCAGATAAACAAAGGGTTAAAAATAGTGGACTGAGGGGCGCCTGGGTGGCTTAGTGGGTTAAGCCGCTGCCTTCGGCTCAGGTCATGATCTCAGGGTCCTGGGATCGAGTCCCGCATCGGGCTCTCTGCTCGGCAGGGAGCCTGCTTCCCTCTCTCTCTCTCTCTGCCTGCCTCTCTGTTTACTTGTGATCTCTCTCTGTCAAATAAATAAAAATAAATAAATAAAATAAAATCTAAAAAAAAAAAAATAGTGGACTGAACCAACAGTGGGTGAGTAGGTGGGAGATGGGAGGGTGTGACTTATAAAAAGCAGGTAGATGGAAGGATGTGTTTATGGACCATGAAGCAACCTCAGAGGCATAGCTATCTTTAAGCACATGAACATGACCTTAAGATCATTATTTGAGCAATAATGGATTCACCAAACATTCAGAAGACAGTACAAATGCTGGTTTTGTAGACAATAGTGGACACCCTCTGGGGCTGTTCAATAGAGAAGAAATAAGGAGGAGATTCAGAAGTGTCGTAAAAGGCACATTTCCAAGTTCTAGCAGGATGGTATCTCTTGGTTTTTTAAAAAAAGACTCTGTTGTTACTCACTTGCTAATGAAGTCATTGAATTCTGCTGACCATATCTCAGGCTGCCTTAGTTTGGGGGGTGGATTCCTGGAAAAAATAAGAACCAAGGTTGGATTGTGCACATTGGTCAGTGGGTGCAGAGTCAGAGCTGAACAGACTAGAGCATGAGTGCGATCAGGGATTCTGCCGGGCATAATCAAGCATGACCACAATTTTCTGATTCAAAGACAGATGATTAGTTATTAAGCATTCTTCATATAAAATGACAGCTTCCTTGTTTCTCAGACAGCACTTAATATATGACCCAATTTTCCTGATAATTTTTTTCTTTTAAGGAATCTTGTTCCTTTTACCTGAGTGCCCTAGAGGGAAACCTCTAAACTTGGCAAAATAGAAACAGCGAATACTGGGGAATTTTTAAATTTTTATTATTTTTTTTAACTTGAGTCCTGCAGAAGTCTCTGAGGAATAGCCAGGGTACACAGAGGTGACCTGAAAGGTGGATCTTTCAGAGTATAAGGGACACCGTAGCAGACAAGAGCAGAGTAGAATGCCTTTAGTAGGAGTTGTTCTGTTGCTGCTGGAAATAAGGTTATGGAAGTAAGGAACTGGAAAATATGATTAGCTGGAAAGCTCTGAATGCCACTTAAAATATTTTGTTATTAGTTGCCTTTATTTTAAGGCCAAACAAATCTTGTTCTTCTTTGGCATGTTCATGAATACAAAGGCACATCCCTTGAAAATGAGGCTGATCTAACTCCGTCATCAAGCAGCACCGATCAACCATGATGGCTGAATTCGCTGAAATACTGCTTTCCACTAATCCTAACAGCTCTTTGTTTTCATTAGTGGGATGAAACACTTTGTCTTCAGTTCTGCATTACTCCTTAAATAGCTTATAATGAAATTGGTGTACAGTTTATACAGGCTCATTAAAGAAAAGTGCAGCCACTCATCTACCCTAGATCATGCCTCGAGCTCATTGTACAAGTCTTAGGACTATCCGAAGATTGCTGATTTGCACATTAAAAGAAGTCATTCTCTTCCCTAAGAGTCTTGCTTTGCTTCTTGTCCTCCTGAAAATTTCCTAAGATTTATTGGCTTGCTTGGAGTACAACAAAGTTTTGATGATTTTAGAACATTTAGAACGGGGTAGCTTTTCAGAGCCCTTATTTTTTTTTTTCCTCATTATTTCTATAGCTCATGTTCTAAGACCTTCATGCTAGAGATATAATGGTGGCAGAAGTAGGAGGAAGTAAGTAAGAGGATGCAATTTCCAGAAGCACCTTGCTCTCAGGTACACGAAACATCAGTGTTGTCATCCCTTGTCCATCCAGGGTTATCACCAAGAATCACTGCATCCAGCTAACTCTGGTAGTTTAAGCCATAAATAAAAGGGCTTAGGAAGTGTAGTCTTCATGCCAACACTAAGAGTTAGGAAATGTATATATTTTTTCTGTTTTCCTCATATTTAATGAAATGTCTTAGACTTGGCATAGGTTTTCTATTCTTTTTTGTAATCTTATTTCCCCCACTTACCAACCAAACAGCATATTTTACAAATAACTAGACCTGAGATTTACTTGGAAATTGTTATGTAAAGGATGATAAAGTCATGACAATTTAGAACATAGGTATCAGAAAGGAAGTTCAAAGATAAAGTGAAAAATACATTCAAAAATCTTTGGTCTTCTACTGATTTAAATATGTGCCAAATATTCCAAAGAGACCCCTTTCAACATGAATGTAACATATTGGCATTATTTCTTTAGAACTGGAGAACTGTTCCCCAGGGCTTTGAATACATGGTCCTAAGTGCTATAGGCATTAAGATGACAAAATTTGTTTGAAAAAAGTATGTAACTTATCACCTTACCAGTGCCCTGGGTGTGCATTCTACTGGGACTACGGTACCAGGCATAATCCTTAAGACAGTCCTCAAAAGGGAACACATATATCATAAAAATAGGCAGTCTTTTCAAGTCAGTGTTCCGAAATGTCTAGGAACTAACCAAAATATATATAAAATAATATTTAATTAATAATAGACACGGGAACGTTTGTCAATATATCCACCGAAGGGAAAGGTCTACACAGAGAGGAAAGTGCTTTCATGACTCCAAAGGGATTATTCTAAGTTTACTGTTTTATATGAATACATTCAAATATTAACATATTTAAAGTCTTTGCTATTGTATCAGTAAATTTTGTGTATCATTTTATTAATGATATCATTTTAAACCTCCAAAGAGAAGTCTTAGCAAGTAGTAAAAAAAAAAAAAATCACTGGATTGATAGAGCAAAGCAAAGCCAATCACTGTGGCACCTATGGTGGCCCCGGGCCTTACTGACAAATTTGGGAGTAGATAAAGAGTGGGAGGAACTGCTGTTCTCAGAGCTCAAATCCCTGCAAAAGGAAGACACACCAAGTACCTAGAGAAAGCTCTTACTTAGATCAGGGAAATGAAACCACTGAGTACATACAGAGTTTCAGAAGAGGCAGAAGATATCCCAGGCCACTGTGTTCCCACTTTGCTAAAATACATTGACTATTTCCCTGATGAGCACCAGTTGAAGGGAGAAAGATGGGCTACAGACACCGTACCCCCCATGTTAGTCCTCTGACCTTGGAATTTTGAAGAGCGCTCTCATGGGATGCAGGTCGGCTAGCGGAGGCTCTCCATCCCCTAGCTCGATGGCCGTGATCCCCAGGGACCAGGTGTCACACCTGGCATCATAAGTGGTATCCAATTGCTGTTCACATGCAATCACCTAGCAGAAAATGCAAAATAAGTAAATAAATAAATAAAAAAACAAAAACAAAAACAAACCAGGGTGAAGTTTGTGATTTTAGCAAACACCGTAGCAAAAGTAAGCATGAAAGTCCCAAGTTTTATATTAAAAATTCATGTGACAAATATTTACAATATTACAAGTCCTAATAGCCCCAAAGTGAAAACAAACCAAATGTCCATCAACTGGTGGTGGGTAAAGAAAATACTGTGCACACATACAATGGAATATTATTCAGCCATCAAAAGGAACGGACCAGGGCGCCTGGGTGGCTCAGTGGGTTAAGCCACTGCCTTTCGGATCAGGTCATGATCCCAGGGTCCTGGGATCGAGTCCCGCATCGGGCTCACTGCTCAGCAGGAAGCCTGCTTCCCTCTCTCTCTCTCTGCCTGCCTCTCTGCCTACTTGTGATCTCTCTCTGTCAAATAAATAAATAAAATCTTAAAAAAAAAAAAAAAGGAACGGACCATTGATGTATGCTACAACATGTGTAACACTAAGAGAAAGAAGCCAGACACAAAGGCCACATACTGTTATGATTCCATTTACATGACACGTCCAGAAGAGGCAATTCCATAGACAAAAAGCAGATTAGTGGTTGTGTAGCATAGGACAGCTTGGGAGGAAATGGGGAGTGACTGCTAATGAGTAAGGGGTTTCTTTTAGGGGGAAAGAAAATGCTCTAAAATTAGACTATGATGATGGTTGCACAACCCTGTGAACATACAGTTAACAATCATTAAACTGTACATATCAAATGAGTTAATTCTATGGTAGATGAATTATATCTCTAAAAAGCTGTTTAAAATAAAAAACACGTTCAGATGAATTTTCTCTTCTTTTGGGTCTCTTGGTCTTCCTTAGTATAAAAATGTATTTTGCCCCACCAACTTTTTTGTTGTTGTTGTTGTTGTTATTTTTTGACGTCATAGATGTGGTCTAGGAATAGCTCGCCAAAGGCTTGGGTGAATTTTTGCTCCAATATGCCTAAAAAATCCTTAGCTTATACTTTCCTAGGGTTACTGTAAATACTATCCCCTTTTTCTTGGCAAAGTCTCGTGGCTTATAAAAATGAAGGGTCACCTACCACGGTCACTCTTTCCCTAGTCCCTTTCATCCTGAAACACACACGGACCCCAGTCTGGGAAGGATGGCTTTATGTAACCAGCAAATGCTTCCTCTGAACTAGAATTTAATTTAAAAATGTCAGTAGAGAATTCCACTGTTCAACTGATAAATGAACAATATTGCCTCTGAGGCCCTAAAAACACTGAAATAATTCTATGCCATTAGTTATGGAGAATATATTAAATTTTATTTACTTTGCTGCTTTCTAATTCTATGAGATTGGTCATTAATAACATAGAGCTGGTGTATAACCCATGACTTCACGAGTTAGAGAGCTGGTTATTCAAAATATATATACTTCAACAATTCTAGGTAAGTGGAAATTTATTGAAATACTGACAATCATTCATAAGTTGGGAAATGTTTATTACAGAAAAATAAGTACAATATACATAAAATCTGGAACATGCACATATTTACACAACAGCTTGAAAAGATCACAGTGAGGGCACCTGGGTGGCTCAGTGGGTTAAAGCCTCTGTTTTTGGCTCAGGTCATGATCTCAGGGTCCTGGGATCAAGCCCTGCATTGGGCTGTCTACTCAGCAGGGAGCCTGCTTCCCCCTCTCTCTCTGCCTGCCTCTCTGCCTACTTGTGATCTCTCTCTGTCAAATAAATAAATAAAATCTTAAAAAAAAAAAAATCACAGTGAACCTTTCTCTTTTAGGTAACGTCCACTGGTTTGTTAAGCAGAAAAGAACTTTCAAACTGTGTTTGTGCTATTGGAGTTTTACTAGTAACAAATAATGACTTATCAGTAAAATGACAGTCCCGTAATTGCATATTAAGAAGTGTCAATTTTAATTATTAACTCATTTAATACTCTGGTAATTAAATTTTAGATAGATCCAAATATTTTCTCTTACTTAGACAGTGGTTCCAAGATCCACTAAACAAAATTGCTTTTTTAACTAGAAGAAAACTTAAATACCTAACAATGGCTTTGTTACTATAACATGGAAAATACAAAGCTAGGTTATTAACTATTTAATATTAATCAAGTAATAACATAATTATTACATAGTATAGTATTTATAGTATTGTTTTTCTAGATTACTAAAATACATAAATAAGCTGCACTGTTTAATATTAACCCTATATTTTATTAATTTCCAATTTTAAAATTTTTTTCATAAGCTTTTAAAACACTACTAATATATCAGAACAAACTGAAGAAACTCTCGCTTGACATTCTCTTACTCAATTTTGGTTTTCTCTATATGACCACACTTCCTATTTCTATTCCAAGGTGTACATCCCGTTTAAAAATTTTTGAATCCAGGGTACCTGGCTGGCTCAGTTGGTTAAGTGTCTGCCTTCATTTGGCTCAGGTCATGATCTCAGGGTCCCGGGATTGAGCCCTGTATAGGGCTCCCTGCTCAGTGAGGAGTCTGCTTTTCTCTCTCCCTCCGCTGGCCATTCCCCTGTGTGTGCTGCTCTCTCTCTCTCTCTCTGTGTCAAATAAATAAAATCTTTAAAAAAAGCTTTTGAATTCACTGGAATTTTTAAAATTCTAAAGATAATGTATCCTTTCTCATGTTTTATATTCCATTTACATTTCACTTTTTTGCAAGTACTAATTGAATATTAAAATAGAAACAGCACGCAAGGGTTTAATCCCCAAACACATTTCATTCTAAGGCTTTGCAATATTAATGTAGTATTTGAACCACTTCCCGCCCTTGACTTCCTGGAAAATGGTAAATAAATAGCAGAACATTTCCCAGAGGTTGAAGAGAGAGCTTTCAAACATAAATGTTCTTTATGGATAAACATAATTAAAAAGATTAAAGGCATTAAGAGTGGCTGTGGAGGGAAGATGGGACTCTAGAAAACTTTTTCCCTCAGGAATTTTGGCAGTTCATCCACAACTTCCCAAAGGTAACGGTTTGAAAAGAGTCTATTTAAGTTCAATGTTGCCCCCAAGCAAGACAGGCCCAATGTAGGAACCTGTGATACAGGTTAGTCACCACAAATCTGATCTTCGAGGCTAGGATTTTCCTAATATTTCTACTATAATATTAATAATACGGATGCGTGTTAAGCAATTAAAATCAAATTTAATTTAAAAAATTAAGGCTGCAAGCAGTTTCTCTTTACCTCATCTGATTCATTCATTCACTCCTTTATTTATTCATATTCATTCATAGTCCATTTACTGAACATCTCCCATGTTCCTTCTCACACATGCAAAAACCTTACATAAAAACAACTGACATTTTCTTCTAGTACCTTCCAAAACACATATGGAGATAGAGTATGCATGGAAAGGCAAGTCAGAAAAGATCAACTATTACATCTGTCCCTCTCAAAACTATCTGACCTCAGGAGCCATCCAAAATGGCGTTCCTACGGAGGTGTTCCGATGGTGCCGAGTGCTGGTGAGCTGTGCAGACACACCTGAAAGAAAGACACAAGACTTCAATTCTTGCATTAATTACTCAGGCAAAGAGACTCCAACGGCAGTATATTTCCTTACAAACTACCATTAAAACTCTGTTCCTTTAAAGTTGCCATGGGACTTGAACTTCATATTAAAGTATTCTAAGTCAGGATTTCCTCATCGCCAAAATACAGAATGGTCCTCTAATTTTCTGTTTCTCATATCCAACATCTCTATCATTAAAGCCCCATGTCAAGTTTTATTTTTCTATGCTGACAGCTGGTCCTGATCATACTAACCTTAATTTTTCGACCTCCTATATTTTTAACTACCTGTCTATATTATGTAGTTTGGCATGTAATTGTTATTTGAATGATAAGATTCCTCCCCTCTCTCCTCCTCCTTTTGCCTACTACCAAATTCTGGTGAGTTTGAGACTTTTTCTATGGTGGTATGCATAGAGTAGATTTGTGAATGTGAATAAAATTATTTTCCATCACATGATAAACTTTGGAAAAAAATCACACCTGTCTAGAAGTTTTAAATTAACGGTATCTATTTAATCCAATAATGGAAATACAATCAGTTCTATTCCTTTAGAGAGATTACAGAAGGAAGGACTACAATGAAGAGGTAAAACCAAAAATTTCAATCATGTCATCCCACTAATTACACCTGGTTAGATATAATCATAATTGACCTTTAAGAAGATTAGGAGTAAAGTCTCTCCTTGCATTTCACATTCCAGCTCCTCATGCAGACAGCAGGCCTGGCCTGGTTACCTCTGGCCTTCCAGTGCTCTTCCCTTGACCTGCTCTGAACTTGATGGGTTACACCCAAACCATGGGCTTCCCTTCCCTGATTTCCCTGTTTTGAAGATTTTATTTATTTTAGAAACAGAAAGAGTGAGAGCAAGAAGGGGGAGAGGCAGAGAGAGAGTCTCAAGCAGATTCCATGCTAAGCCTAGAACCCAATGCAGGGCTTAATCTCACAACCCTGAGATCATGACCTGAGCTGAAACCAAGAGTCGTACACTTAACGGACTAAGTAACCCAGGCATCCCCTGATTTCCCTGTTTTGAAAAGTGCCTCCAAGGTTGTCACATTTATTTTAGGCTCTATTTATCTTACAAGCCAAGTAAGACAAAGGCATTAATTAAGATTTAAATTTGGATTCATTTGATTCTTCCAAGTTGGCATTTGACATTTATCATGAAACTCAAAGGCCATATTCAGCCAAAAGGGTATTTTGATGGTGGAAATAACGTTTAAATATTGGTGGAGTATACTTGGGCGTAGGGGTAGGCAGTATGTTTCAGTGCCATATTAACTGCATCTCACAATGACCTAACCTACCTATTCCACTGATGTATAGTATAAATCCTGCCCCAAACAGAATCTTCATCTATGGCCTTCAAATTCTGTCTTTGAAAAAGTTAATCTTTTGAAAGAAAAAAATATCCTCACTAAATAATTTTTCAAATTCAAGGGAGATGATCTAATCTGTGCATGAAGATTGTCTCTTAAATATTTTTTAACAGTTCACCTGAAGAAAGAGCATCATTGCTTAACAGGACATTTCTCCAGAATATACCCCCTACCTCCATCTCTACTCCAGGCATTTTAACCTTTAGAAAAATTAAATTTAAATCTAAACATTTCATATTGTCTTTTTCTATAAATTAAAAGAAGTGATTAAGCTCAGATTTTATGAGAGCATCAGAATATTGTAATTTATTTATATAAGTGGGAAAAGCACATGGATTTTTTTTTTTTTTTTGAGATTTTATTTATTTGAGAGAGAGAGAGAGAATGAGCATGAGCAGTGCAAGGGGCAGAGTGAAAGGGACAAGCAGACGCCCTGCTGAGCATGGAGCCAGATGTAGTCTGATCCCGGGACCCTGGGAACAGGACCAGAGCGGAAGTCAGATGCTTAACCAACTGAGTCCCCCGGGTGCCCCGCAAATGGATGTTAAAATCAATTCAATTTAAAACTGATTCTAAATTTACTGAGATTTATTCTAAGGTATCTATCTATCTAAATTTACATTTTACTTGATTCTGTCGCACATTTTTGTCTCAATTTCTTAAAAAAAGTTTAAAAATTCAAATGTCATTTAACTGAAATGTAAAGGGAAAGGAAAAAAAAAAAAACCACAACCAAGTAATAAAAAAAAAATCAAAAGTTTTGCTCCAGGCAGGAAAATGACCTTTTAGAGTAATCATGTGATATATTTATTCTCTTTTTGAATATGAAGAAAAGATTACAACACTAGGGTTGACATTTCTCAGCAAGTAGTCATGTCCTGGTGTCTGAATTTATAACCAGGGATGTTTGGAAAGGACCTTCCTGCCACACTCCACAGGAAATAAATACATGTGGAAAGATACTAGCAAAAGGTTTTTTAGGGTGTGATATGTGACCCAAGGTAGTCCATTCAGGTTCTTTTTCTTGGAAACGTGAATCTTGAGTGGAGTGGACTCTCAGGGAGGAGGTAACTAGAGCAGAGTCATCCAATGGCAGGGCTCAAAGGTCCAAGTGACGCTGCCCCCGAGGACAAGGGCTGCCATGGCCCTTCCTAGGAGGCCAGAGAGCCCAGCTTCTTCTCCCTTGACTTTGTAAGCCTGTCGGTGTTGTTTTCAGTATCCTTGCCTCAGTTGGTCAGAGTTAGTTTCTGTTGCTCACAAGCTAAACTCTAGCTAACATAAGACCCAAATGATTTTACACACAAAGGAGCAAATTAATAAGAGTAATAGTCAATAATGCGTTTACAAAGTCTACGAGTTATTAGATTTTATATTAATATGAGACTATATTACATTTATATGTTACTATGAGATTAAAATTTTTCTAGGAGAGCGTTTGGCCTCCAAACTCTTTAATCACACATCCCAAAGAAGAAGAAACTCATAAGTAAACATACAAATATAGATATGGCTACAGATATTCTCCATATATTTTCTATTATATTAACTTATGCATTCTGAAGCACATAAAGATAATTTTAAAGGATGAGATTAAATAATAACTGTATTATGACTATGTCATAATTAGTATGGGTATTTTTTCTGCATCCCCATGATGTCTTGTAAGCATGCTGGCATTGACACCCCCTTCAAAGACCACTGGTCAGAATGTGGGCTAATGAATTAGTGTTCTTGGGGTCTCACATATCATTAAGTGGCTTTTGGGATCCTGCACAAAGAATGTTTTATACCTGATTCCCATACAGGAAAAAGACACTGTAAAACTAGAAACAAGAAAACTGTAGCCCAGAATGTGAAGAAGAAGAAAAACAAAAAGTCTCAAGAAAGTGAAAAAGAAACAATGCCACTAGGTAGAATAAAAAACCTGTGGGTCGGGGCACCTGGGTGGCTCAGTTGGTTAAGCATGTGCCTTCAGCTCAGGTCATGATCTTGGGGTTCTGGGACTGAGCCCTGCATCAGGCTCCCTGCTCAGCAGGGATTCTGCTTCTCCCTCTCCCTCTGTCCCTCCCTTTGCTTGTGTGCTTTCCCTCTCTCTCTCTCAAATATCTCTCTCAAAAAATAAATAAAATCTTAAAAGGAAAACTAACACTTGAGTCTGATAATATTGAATGATATTAATGTTAAAAATAAGACACACAACTGGGTGCCTGGGTGGCTCGGTGGGTTGAAGCCTCTGCCTTTGGCTCGGGTCATGATCTCAGGGTCCTGGGATCGAGCCCCGCATCAGGCTCTCTGCTCAGCAGGGAGCCTGCTTCCTCCTCTCTCTCTCTCTGCCTGCCTCTCTGCCTGCTTGTGATCTCTGTCTGTCAAATAAATAAATAAACTCTTTAAAAAAAAAATAAGACACACAACTAGGAAAGAGTGACAGAAGACCTTTGCCAAATTTCATGTGTGTGTTGAATGTTTCTGTAATCTTTCTTAAACCTCAACATCATTTTACCAACACAACCAAATAGCTTTGAAGCTAGAAGGCAACTTATCGGTCATAAAGTCTAACGTGTTCATTTTCAGCTTAGTAAACTTCAGCTGAAGAGAAAAGTAAGTTTCCCGAGGACACATGACATTTTTATTTGGTATGAATTCTCACAAGAAAAGTAGCTAAGAAGGTAGAAAAATGCAAAATTCTATTAAAAACGATTGCCATAAATTACTTTAAAAGGCAACAGGAATCCAAATTATGAGTTCAGATGGCCTAGGAATAAAGAAGATTAGGAAAATCATCTTGTCCAGAGAGGAAATAATGGACTAAGTCACCAAAGTAAACAGTTATGTAAGCATCTCAAGGGATAAGATGCTAAAAGTTTGGAAAATTCCATTTTCCAACAGGAGGAAAGGAAGGAACAGGAGGCCAGAGGGAAATAGGGCTGAACAGAAAACAGCCTAGAAGAGTGAACAATGATCCATTGAAAGTCAAAGCCTCAGGAACATTAGGAGGTGTATGTTAATGATTCTTAAGCCCTTTGCTTTGATTATATTGAAGTTTTCATGCTGTTTTAGGCCCTTCCAACAAGGCTACCTGGCTATTTGATTATTGTACAGCCAACTCTGTTCCCTATTGTCTAAGTGCTTCTTCTAGGGAGAAAAAGGTGCCAAGAGATCTCTGAGAGCCTTAGGGAGTCAGAAGAAAATGAAATATGTGGTTTCCAATGTGGTTTCAACAGGACAACTTCAGGAAACTTGATTTGCTACCCATACAGCAAAACCCCTGACATCTAAAGAGGGCAAAGGGAAGAGCATGGGATTTTGTTGTTGTTGCTAAAAATAAAATACTGCAGGAATGAGAATTGAAATTCTAAAAATATGGATTTTTTTCAACAAGAAGAGGCCTTAAAATTTATTATACCATTCAATATCCTCATTTTGTTGATGAAGTTAAGATAGTGTGAAGATGAATCTGGGCATGGTACCCAAATATTTGGTCAACCATTATTCCAGATGTTTCTGTGACGTATGTTCTGGATGAAATTAACTGTGAATTAAGCAGATTATCCTCCATACCATGGATAAGCCTCGGTCAGTAAGTGAAGGGCCTTAACAGAACAGAGACTGACCTCCACTGGGTAAGAAGGACTTCTGCCAGCAGCCTACCTTTGGACTCAAACTGTAACTTTTCCCTGGGTCTTCAGCCTGCCAGCTTAACATCACATTTTGGAGTCACCAAGCTTTCATAGTCACATGAACAATTCCCTTAAAATAAGTCAGTCTCCTCTCCACCCGCCACCCCTGCCCACCATAGTTGTTGATTCTGTTTCTCTGGAGAACTCTGGCTGATACAGATTTTGGTACTGAGAATAGTTAGAGGAACTGAATCTTAAAGACAAGTCTGGGGTATGATGTGGTGATAGAGGTACACAAAATACCAGCACTGGATACTTCTAAACACTTACAAGAGGCATGGTTCAGGGTGGAATCGCTGGGCATCTTGACAAAGTAATGAATATAATGAAACTGGCTGGTTTCTACTAATGTTACTGGACAAAGTGAGGAGAAAAAGAAGGATGAACTCAGGGATTCGAATTCCCAGCTCCAGTGCTGCATAATGACCTGAAAGCTTCTATGTCTGCCCTGAAAGAGACCCTTCTCTCCAGTCAATAAAGAGTTGAGATTAGTGAAAGCCAAACCTAGAATCTCCTTATTAAGGGTGTGGGTTGATGGAGGAAGGAATAACTTGGATCAGGCTGAACTTCCCGATAGACCCACTAAGCAGAGACTTTGCATTTAATATTGCAGCTTAGAAAGTCAGAAAGTGTTGGCTGGTTGGCTGGGACATGGACGAAAAAGTTGACCTAGTAAATGATCTTGAAATGCCAGAACCATACTGGTTTACTCTAGAGGAAGAGATTCAAAGACTTAGGAAGACTGGAATGTTAGAGAGGATTCTTCATTTCAGACCTACTCACCCAACAAGGGAGCATCCAGAGGATGCCTTTCAACATAACTGTGAGAAACCCATTTTTGAGGGGAGCCCCAGCATCCTTGAGAGCTCTTTTACCATTCTTCCGTGTAGGCTAAAACTTACATTAGGAGCTGCTGCCACTGAATTAGGAAAGCTAAGCGCAGTGGGAGTAATTGGATCATAGAGTGGCAGGGGCCAGCTGGTGGTCCTTAGTGGCCAAGTACAAGGTGGGCACAGTTACCATAATGGGTGGCAGGGCCAAAGCAGTCACCAGAAGTCTCTGAATTGCAGAGACCTGTGCTGTTGCCTAGTTGACCTTGCTGTTACGAAAAGTGAAATAGATGGGAAGCCTGCTAAATTTGTTAATCTGAACAAGCAAAATAGTTCTATGTTAAATGAACAAAAGTCTCACCTGAATAATCAAAACAGTCGTGTCCCCTCCATCAGTCCCAAAATTTGAGCTGGTTTACAGACCCAGAACCTCTTGAAGGGGAGGTCACCCCTTGAGAAAGGGACCCAAGTATATTGCCCAAAATGTACACTGTTTAAACTGCCTCCCAGCCTTCCCCAAAGGGACCAATGGCCTTTTACCAGGGTGTGCGCTGGGGAAAAGGAAATAATAAGACTTTTGCAGGATTTCTAGAGACTAGATCTGAATTGACACCAGTTCCAGGAGACCCCAAATGTCACTGTGCTCTACCAATCAGAGTAGGGACTTAACAGAGGTCAGGTGAGCAATGAGGTTCCATTCAGATCCATCTCATGGTAGGCTCAGGCTTCTGTTTCATCATTGTTAGTTCAGGAGACTGGGGTGAATCAATGACTCTTTATGATTTTGGGGGTCACAAACTGCTTAGTGAGTTTTGTGAAAGCTTTATACTTTCTCATTAGGAAATTCATATTCACATAATGTTCTGCATATAAGGGATATCAAAAACCTCCTGGCATTCTATACTTAATATACCCAATGACGTTCAAGGTTATCTCCAGCTTTAGCTTTTAGCAAGTCTAAAGATGACACAAGGTAAGTGACTCTGTGCAACCACTACTCCTATCCATACTAATGTGATTTCCCTTGGAAATCTGTCCTCTCTCCAGTCTACCCGGCACTAGATCTTTCCCTTTTTTTAATACTCAGCTCACACTGTGTAATGGAGATTGTGTAGTGCTTTCTCTAAAGACATCGAGATTACCCTGCTCACTGCCAACTCCTTGGCTTTGAACAAATAAACCACGCACTTTGAGCTATATGTGCATTTGATTCCATATGACTTTGTGCGTGTATATAGATGCATAGCATTGAACCTGTTACAGAGAGTTGAGTATAGTCGACCCTTGAACAATGTGGGGCCTAGGAGTGCCAACCCCCACACACAGTCAAAAATATGCATATAACTTTTTAAAATATTTATTTATTTATTTATTTAATCTTTATTTTTTTATTTTTTTTTATAAACATATAATGTATTTTTATCCCCAGGGGTACAGGTCTGTGAATCGCCAGGTTTACACACTTCACAGCACTCACCATAGCACATACCCTCCCCAATGTCCATAACCCCACCCCCCTCTGCCAACTCCTCTCCCCACAGCAACCCTCAGTTTGTTTTGTGAGATTAAGAGTCACTTATGGTTTGTCTCCCTCCCGATCCCATCTTGTTTCATTTATTCTTCTCCTACCCCCCTAACCCCCCACGTTGCATCTCCACTCATGCTTAGTGAAATAAGTCAATCGGAGAAAGACAACTATCATATGATCTCCCTGATATGAGGAAGTGCATATAACTTTTGACTCACCAAAAACTTAACTGCTAATAGCCTGCTGTTGACCTGAAAACTTACCAATAACATAAACAGTCAATTGCCACATATTTTGTATGTCATATATGTTATATACTGTCTTTGTACGACAGAGTAAGCTGAAGAAAGGAAAATGTTATTAAGAAAATCACAGGGGTGCCTGGCTGGCTTGCTTGGTTAAGTAACTGACTCTTGGTTTTAGCTCAGGTCATGATCACAGGGTCTTAGGATCAAGCCCCACGTCAGCTCTGCACTGAGCGTGGAGCCTGATAGAAATTCTCTCTCTCCTTCTCCCTCTGCTCCTCCTGCTTGTGCTCTTTCTCAAAGAAATAAATAAAATATTTTTTAAAAAGAAGAGAAATACACTCACATTACTATACTGGATTACAAATAACACATGTATAAGGGGATCCATACGTTCAAACCTGTGCTGTTCAAGGGTCAACTGTCTATAGAATACTCTTTAAGTATGGTGCACTATTATCACTGATCCCTTCTTATCTTATTTTTTCATTCCCTTTTATTCCCAATTACCTCTCCCATTGTCCTGTCTTCTGTTCCACCATAAAAGTCTTTTTGCTTAAAGCTTTTCAGGAATTGGAATTTTAGAATTACAGATTAAGATCAAATAATTTTAGTCTAAACAATTATTTTATAGAAAGAAAAACTGGGGGTGCCTGTATGGCTGTTGGTTAAGCATCAGACTCTTGATTTCTGCTCAGGACATGATTCCAGGGTTGTGAGGTCAAGCCCCAAGTCAGGCTCCATGCCTAGCTTATGATGCTCCCTCTCCTGCTCCCTGTGCCCCTCCCCTCTCTGTCTCAAAAGAAGAAAGAAAGAAAAGAAGAGAGAGAGAAAGGACGGAGGAAGGGAGGGAGGGATGAGTAATTCTTACAAAAATATAAGAAAAGTCCTCTTTGATTCACCTAAAGACATCAGACTTTACTATTACTACGAGAGAGGCATACCTGGTACTCTTATTAAAATGTCTACAGCTGCATTGAGGTAAATAGATTGTTTTATGTTGGGTAAGGCTCTAGATATCAAGTTTTCTCTGTTATCAAATACAACTCTTTTAAAACATCAGAAATCCATTCTTGGGGCGCCTGGGTGGCTCAGTGGGTTAAGCCGCTGCCTTCGGCTCAGGTCATGATCCCAGGTCCTGGGTTCGAGCCCCACATCGGGCTTTCTGCTCAGCAGGGAGCCTGCTTCCTCCTCTCTCTCTGCCTGCCTCTCTGCTTACTTGTGATTTCTCTCTGTCAAATAAATAAATAAAATCTTTAAAAAAAAAAAAAAAGAAATCCATTCTTGATTTCATAACAGAATTTTTTGGTATACTTCATGTAATTTAACTTCAACAATTAAAAACTAAAATTTTGACCATCTCTTGGAATATAGGGCCATGCATATCCATAAGAAAACAAGTTATCTAGGGGCGCCTGGGTGGCTCAGTGGGTTAAGCCGCTGCCTTCGGCTCAGGTCATGATCTCGGGGTCCTGGGATCGCGTCCCACATCGGGCTCTCTGCTCAGCAAGAGGCCTGCTTCCCTCTCTCTCTCTCTCTCTGCCTTCCTCTCCATCTACTTGTGATCTCTGTCAAATAAATAAATAAAATCTTAAAAAAAAAAAAAGAAAACAAGTTATCTAGAATATTTAGAAAATATCTTTGTCTTTCCTTTTCCATAACCCTCTTTTTAAAAAATCTTTCTTTATTCACAGCTACTTGCAAAATGGGATGGCTCAGGGAGGCTTGCTTGTGCCATGTCAGCCCACTCCCTGGTCATGATTAACTGAATCAAAGGAGAGTACCTGACCCAGCTTGTCCAACTGAGCTCCTTCTTCTACTTCAAACTCTTTTTGCTTGGGGTGCTAAAAATCCAGGCCAGGTTAGCAATTGCCATTGGACCCAGAGGCCACAGAGGCTGAGAAGGCTGAGACTACTCTTTCAAGTAGCTTTGATGGGCAACATGAAAACTCCAGAGGCTGGTCTGGAGATACCCAGAGAGAACAGAGAGGAGAGATTTGGTTTCTCCAGTGAGAAAGCAAGAGACAGCAAGTGGTTGTGGTTCTTGCCTTCATTCTTCTGTCGGTTCCAATCCTCTGAGTCCTGTTCTGCCTATCTTGTCCTTTGTGTCTTACTTTTGGGGAGCTCGTTTGGTTTTCCTGCCCCTACAACTACAAGACCCTTGACTGAGACATATAACATTACCTATGATGTTAAATAACTTAATTCAGCTTTGGAAAATATTCAGTTTGGAATACGTAAGCCTATAGGTTCAGTTGGAACCACACAGCCATAAAACAAATAGCCCATTTAGTCATGGTTCTGCTTTAGATAACGAAGGAATTACAAATGTCATTTCTTTCAAATAAAGGTCACCTCCCCAAAGTACAAAAATAAATTCTAGCTGAGTGAAATATTGGGTTTTTGTGTAAGTATGAAAATTCTAAAGCTCTGCCAACTTGTAAAAATGGTTCTTTTCCCTCATTTTTTCCATTATTTCTTTCTATAAAGCACTAAATCTCACATTTTCAAGATTCATAACAACCAGCTACCAATACACACATATATATATACACACATAGACATATATATATAATATCTTTAGACATATATATAAACATCTTTCTACTTCAATAGTAAATCTCCAACTCTATTCCACAGTTTAAAAAGGTTTTTGATATAATTTCAACCTTAGAGAAAAGTTGGCCAGAGAGGTACAAATAACTTCTTTCCTTCACCACTGAAAAGTAAGTAGGTGACGGGATGCCCCTTTACCCCACAAAGACTTTAGTGTGTGACTGCTGCAAACAAGGACATTCCCCTACATACCAACTGTACAACTAACAAAGTCAGGAGATGAGCACTGATATATTTCTACCATCTAATCTACAGACCCTATTCAAAATTCATCAATTGTTCCACATGTGTCTGTCCTTACAACAAAAAGGATCCAATCCGGGATCACGTGTCACATTTAGTTGTCATGTGTTTTTAGCTTCCTTCGATCTGGAGGAGTTCTTTAATCTTTCCTTGAATTGTATGACTGTGACACTCTGTAGAATGTTCCTGAATTTGGATTTATCAGATATTCCCTCACGAGTGTATTTCTGGTGGCAATATCATGGAAGTGACACTGAGGTCATTCCATCGCATCCTAGCAGATGGGAGGTGACTGTCACTTGCCCCATTCCTGGCTGTGTTCATGCTGATCAATTGATTAAGTTTTGTCTGCCAGGCTCCTGTCCTGTAAAGTTTCTTTCTTTCTCTCTCTCTCTTTCTTTCACCCTGCCTCCTTCCCTCCCTTCCTTTCTTTTTAAGATTTTACTTATTTCTTTGACAGAGAGAGTGCACACACAAGCAGGGGGAGCAGCAGGCAGAAAGCCTGACGTGGGGCTGGATCCCAGGACCCTGGGACCATGACCTGAGCTGCAGGCAAATGCTTAACCGTCTGAGCCACCCATGTGCCCCTTCTGTGAAGTTTCTGTTTTTCTTTTGTAATTATGTATTTTATGAAATATTTTAAGACTATGTAAATAGCCTATTTCTAGTTAAAACTTAACACACTAGTTTAGGATCCACTGAAGTTTGGGGATGAATTATTACTATGATGATTGCCAAATGATAATTTAAAAATCTTCATTATTCCTTCTGTATTTATTAGTTGGCATTCTTCTGCAAGGAAAAATTTCTTTCCATTCATTTATTTATAGATATAAGTAGGCAGCTACGGATTAATAGATATCTGTTTTATTCAATGGGTGACCATCCTTACTATCATTATTATTTTGCGTCTCAAATTTTCCCAGATTTGCTTAGTGAGAATTCCTTTAATTTGGCTTCATGTCCTTTTGATATGTTTCCATCATTCTTTTAATATTTCCTTCTTTTTCAGCACATTCAGTTCCAGGTTCATCCTGTATAGCCCATAATGGCCAAGAATCCTGGCTTCCTCTTGGATGAGAATTATATTTAAAAAAACAAGAGGTAGGTGCTTGATGGGTTTGCTCTTAGGGCATCAATGGTTGCTAGTCTCTTAGTGGAAAGAGCTGAATAATATGTACACATACACCCATACATGCCCATCCTACATGCACGTTCCATCATATTTATTTTTATATTTATTTTATGTTTGTCTCTGTATTTTGAAAGCCATGAGTTCACACTGATACCTGTGATTCCAATCCCTAACACCCCTGGAGGTTCAGTTTTCTTCCTTTCCATATTTGTAATTCTTTTCTACAACATTAAGAAACCTGGCTCCCCTTGTTCTTATTATATTTCCTGATGGTATTAATTCCCCTTCATGTAACAATCTCTTGTCTCCATCTTGACCCCCTACACAGATGTCCTTCGTATCTAGCTTCGGCTCTGACAGCCTGATGTGGGGTCATCACTATCTCTCCAAACAGATCCTCTCCTTTCCCCACTTGGGGGCTCAACACTCCATACCAAGCACAGCTACCAACCCCCTCCTGGCATGGATGCCCTTCTCATCCCCTTCAGGCCCAAACCACATGGTGAGCTCACCCCACACTCCTCTGCCTGCTCACCACCACCCTCCTCCAACTCTTTTATTCTGAATTGTTTGAGAGGAATGGAAGGAACTTCAGTTTTTAAGTTCAGGTACGACTGCCTCACTGGATGCTAGAAGTGGGTTATTAATAAATAAATCACAACTTCACTTTGACCTACATTACTCATGGGGGATTTGGTCTAAAATTGGGCATGTGGGTAATAAGAGATTTAAAGTCATAAAATATTCTGTCATAAGAACAGCGTCTAAATAAATCACAAGAAGTACATTCTGTACTTTTGTATTGAAATGTTAACTATCCTATTAGAAATGAAGTTCCCCAGAGAGAAATCATTGAAATGAGAACTGGGAACTGCCCTTCAAATTCAGTCTCTCTTTCATTTTCCAGTCCAGATAAGGACTGCTTTTCCAGACATCAGTCTATTTGCCTAAAGGGGTTTACTTCCTGGGAGATCATATTATTTATTGATTGATTATATACCAGTGACTGTTAATGTATTTCATTAATAAACATTTACAAGTTCCCTTGTCTTTTTACTTTCTGAGGTGTCTGGGGGATTTCTATAAAAACATATCCATTGAGCAACAACAAAAAAGGTTTTCTTAAAGGCTGTATTCATAAGGAGCATTAGCCAACTGAATCTTACTTTTAGTATAATTAAGTAGCTTAATATAATACTTAAAATACTTAAAATAATACCAAATTTATTCTAGCAAAGGACTACTTTTTATTTTTGAAACAGAAGCTATTTTGGGAACTCATATTTTCAGTATTTAGCAACTATTTTAAAAAATATTTAGTTACTATTTATCAAGTACGTACTGAGCGCGCAGCACTGAGCTGGGGTTAAGGGAGAACTCGAATTCGTGATAATGGTAATAGCTCAAGTTTTTACAATGATAAAATGTCAATAATTATACTAAGCAGTTTACCTGGATCATGCAATTTACTTTTCACAGCAATCAACCATCTGAGGTAGAGAATACTCTTTTTCCTATTTGTAGATGAGCATTTTGAGGTCCTGTGGAAAATTTTGCCTCTCATTCATTCACTCATTTGAAAGTATTTACTGAACACTTTCAAGGTGTTGGGACCATGTTTGGCTCTGGGGACCAAGTGCTAGACCAGAGACCATGGCACCATGAAGCCTACAGCTTAGCAGGGAAAGTGGTCACATTAAACATATGAGTACAATCAAGTGTGACAGCTGTTGGCTAAACAGAGTGTGGGGTGTTGGGGGTACTCCGCCAGGCAAACAGAAGTCAGCTGGGTGTAGGGGTGAAGGGAGGTTTCTAGGCAAGGAACCCATCATGTCTGTAGCTGGTCACAACATTTAATAACACTGCACTAAGACGCCCAGAGCAACTGTAGTTTCTTCCATTTGCCTCTGCTGTGCCTCTTTTTATGCCTCTACCTGCTGGCAGGGAGGGCAGGAAACCTTAGTCAGATCTAATAAACCTATAAAGTCCTTTCAGACAGAATCCAGTCTCCCTTGGATAAAACTGTCTGGTCCATCTCTCCAATGGCATCCCTACTCCTTCCTCCCTCCTGAAGATGGGACCGTGTGTATAGGATGAGGAAGGGTCCTTGGGTGTGGAGGGTCACTAGCCGTGAGGACCACATACCCGTGTGTCTGCCCAACTGGCCTCCCTGGCTGGTGCTGGCATCAGCTGAGCTTGCAGTCCACTCTCTGCATGTAGGCGGGACTCCCTGGTCCTCCCTGGCAGACTCAGGTTCACGCGGGCTTCAGGGGCAGCTGAGAATACTTCGAGGTCTGGCTGTGCCTGCTGTTCAGACCAGCCCAGGTGATTTGCTCTGCGCCTCACTGCCCATGCTGAGCAACCCCTCTAGGAACTTCCCAGATCCTCAGTGACTTTTGGGCTTCTGGACACTAAGGGAAGGGTTTGGGGAAGCTCGACTTGAGTACTTCTACTGAACCACTTTATAGGTCCAGGTGTAAATGATAAGGACATTGCTCACTCCAGTCTGCAGCAGTGTCCTCTCTGGAACATGGATGACAATGGTGGGGAGTGTGTAGGTGACAGCCTCCTCCTGCCCTCGCTGTCAGCTTCACTTTTATAAATCTCATCTCACTCTCCTGCCTCTTTCTCTGTTTCATCTTTCCATAGTCTCCCTAGAATTAGAAAGGGTTCCCCTCTTCTTTCTGTTCTCGCTTGGGTGGAACACTTTGGGGTATCCCTGGAAATTTCCCCTGTATGCTAAAGACAAGACAAAACAATTCAGACAGACTTTGCTCAAGGGGTAGCCTGGGTCTTGCTACTCAGACAATCATAAGGCAAAAGCCTACGCAAGGGCTGGTGGAAGGCAATGACCAGAATACTGAGCAAGACGGGGCCAGGATCAGCTACACTTTCCGAAAGGGTCCCCCCACGTTACAGTGCAGAGAATGGACTGGAAGAAAGGAAGAAAGACTGGACGTAGGCAGTTTAGGGAAGTAAAGTGGAGGAGGTCTGGTGGGAGATGATGGCCAGGACTAGAGAGAAGCCAGAGAAGTGGAGTCTGGGGACACATGTAATAGACAGAGCTTTGGACTAGTTGTAGATGTGGGAGGCGAAGAGGAAGAAAGACTTGAATGAGCCTAAGATTTCTGACTTAAGCAACGAAACCAGACTGCTGACTTTTTTGAAGAGAAGAAACTCCAGATATGAAGCAGATTTCTGGGGATGGCTGAGGCGGTGAAGCTCCACTGGGACATTCTGAGGACTGGCAGGCATCTGGGCACAGTCCTTCAGAAGCCAATAACGAGTTCACTGTTGATTTTGTGAGGTGAGAAGTTCAAATAAAAGGTATCCTAAAACGCTTTACTCCCAGTTGCAGCCTTCCCTGAACCTTTGATTTCAACATTACATGAGGACATCTGTTTTCAGCGTAAATTCTGCCGGTTGTGGTTTATCCCATCTGGTCCCTTCTGCCCTTGAAGAGTTTCACTAGGCTTGCAACTCCTCCCCCCAGGTTTTAATTCCTTTGGAAACCGACAAATGGTTTTAGGCAAACTGAATCCAAGTCCTCTTACTGTGGAGAACAGAAATATAAGCATTATCTTATATGCAAATAATAGCATTTTCGTATCCGGCGCTGTGAACACACGGAGTAGGTGACTGGCCCTCTTTCCTAACTGTTGCTGAAAATAAAGTCTGTAACTCATCCAGAACCAAAGCCCTCCCTTTACCAGTTTCCCAAATTACAATTATTTACAAAGGTATCACATAAAAGGTCACTTTATTAATTATTTAGGTATATGATTTTAATCTCGGCTACTTTGGAGGGTGTCCCAAGAAGGTGCATTTCTCAAAGCTACTTGGTTTACCAGTTTTTCTTACATGACTGAAGAGAATGACCCTTCGTATGGAGAAAGGTAAAGGGTTTTGTTGTTCTTTTCCACATTGGGCACAAGTTGCTGTTAGTATCCTAACGCAGCCAGACTGTTCAAACACACAGCTCTGAGCTCAACCAGCAATGCAGACTAGCTGCATCCCAGCTGTTCATCAGAAATTCACTGTCAAGCTCACTGTTGCTCAGCAGTTTTTGAAAGCTCAATTGAGGAAAAAAAAAAAAAAAAAAGGAAGGTACATGCATGGCTGTTTGAAGGACATGCGATTCATCGGCTCCTCTCTAGATGCTCTGAAATTCATTCTGGGGTTAGCCAGATGAACAGGGAGCTACACACTCAAATATTAAACTCAATTAACTTCCACCTTCCCTAAGCTTGTTTCTAAAATGCAAACTGAAGTAATATTCATTCATTCATTCAACTATTACTCCCTGACCTACTACACCCAAAGCATTAGGTCTACAAAATAGAATAAGACAAAATGCTACTTCTGAAAGACCCTGTCTGTTTACATTTCTAAGTATTTTTATCAAAGGAAAAGGACCTAATAGATAATAAAAGTCCTATGAGATAATCACAAAATGGGAGGAGTATCAAGAGTAAAGAAGCACCAAGAGGAACACCTTCCCCTGTCAGAGTAAGGGAAAGGTGACTGAAGGACACTCGACACGGAGATGTTCTAGAATCATGCGGCCCACTGTCCTGGGAGCAGCGCGCTCACAGGAATCCAATGGGAGGAGGAGTGGAAGGACACAGTCACACCGCTAAGTAACCACCCAGATGTACAGGGGTCAACTGATGCTCTGTCCTTCGGCTAAGACACAGAAACCCGTCTGGCTTAGTAAATACGGAAATATATTTTCCCACGTGACAAAAGTTCCAGAGTTAGGGCAGGTGCCAGAATCGGTTAATTCGGTGGCTCAATTCTACCATGGAGGACCCTCATTCTTCCTGCCTCTCAGCTCTGCCTCTCCCAGGACAGCTGTCCTCTCGGGACGGAGCAGCTCAGGATGGAGCAAGATAGATGGAGCAAGATGGCCGCAGCACGTTCACATGTGGCAGCAAGACAGATGGGGACCTGAGAAAGAAAAAGACCACCTCTCCCCGTGCCTCCTTAGGAGGGAAACAATTTTCCTAGAGACCTTTGAAGGTTTCCCCTCTTGCCTCAAAATGCTGCATTTGGACCCCTGCCCATTTGTAAAGCACCTAATAAGGGCCGTGGGACTACCACACAGGCCTAATGTAATCATTTGAGGGGCTGTCAATTTTAGACCATTGACCACGCCGACTGCTACTGTGGTGTTTCAGGTACAAGCTCGCTGGCTTGAAGAGTCACCCTTTCTTCTGGGAATCTCTCACTGACCATATTCACAAAAAAAATCTCTAACTTTCCTACCCCAGCGGGATACTGTTTTTTTCCTCCACTTTCAATGCCTAGAAAGCGAGACTCATGGAAAATGATCAAATCTTTATCATAACTACTCATTTTACAGAAAACTCACCCATTTTCAGCAACACTTACCAAAGTCTACGAGTTTGACTCCACCTTCAGTGGTCAACAGAATGTTATTTCCTTTCACATCACGGTGGATGGTTTTGTTGTTATGCAAATGCTGAAGTCCCTAAGGGGTGGGAAATATAAGACTTTTAAAGAAAGCATCAAACAACATTTTTCAGAGGATGGCATTTGTGCAAAATCAATTGGAAATACATGTCAAAATTAACACTCAAACAGTCTTAAAATGTTTCGCAATGAATAAGTCAAATCAAAGTACCTCATTTCTGCTGTGGAGTTTATAAAAATTCATAAACTAGAGCACCCTCTTCCTTAACTCTTATCAAATACTTCATTAAAAATGTGTTGATCTCAGTAGATGAAACATTCTGTATATTTATTTTAAATGATGGCAAATAAAAACCAATTAGTAAAAAAGACACAGTATCTGCCTTCATCACAATCAGTCTCGGAAGTATAGGTAGGACATCAGAATTCAGGGTTCTGTTAACATATAAGGAGGGTAGGTTTCTAATAAAATAAGGAAGTAGTAATGCCAAACATTTCAGATTCTGCCCATACTCTTGCATCAATCAATACTAAGGCAGTGATATTTTTCTAAAATTAGGATCCACGTTTTTTATTGAACAATGACTGCCTCATAATTAATGCGTGACCAATTTAAATTGCCTTACCAATAGTGCTTCATGTAAAATATAGGCAATTATGGGTTCACTCATTCTTTGGCCCCTCTTCAGAAATCCCTTCACAAGATCAGCTACTGATCCTCCATTGCACAGCTATAAAGGAATATTCCAAGATATTAAAATGGATATGACATTTTAAGTACTTGCTCTAAAAGGTTTTCTGAAAAAATTTTTTTGAAACTGTCTCGATGTTTTGTTTCAAATGATTACTCTCATCATCTTTATGGCTTCATAAATGAATGTGTAAATTGTACTAATGTGCAATTAATTATTAGAAAACAGTTTTCATGTGAGTTACTTTTTAGAGAAGCCCTGGGCTTGATTTTTCAATTCAAGGAGAATAATTATGATTCCACAAATTAGTCCCCAATTTTCGCATCTAGGGCTTAAAAAAAAAGTAGTCTTGATTTCTGATTGTTTCATTAATAGTGCAAAAAAGACCTCAATACAAGGATATATACTATTTTGTATATACATTCATTAAAAACATGACCCCCGTTATGGCAAAATTTCAGAATGCATTAAAATAAGGACTACAAATAACATTTCAGGTAACTCTTCTAAATATGCTTCTCAGGCTCTTTAGTTTCCTCCCACCCCACCCCACAAAAGTAGGGGAATCGAAGTGAAAAAACAAAAGGAAAGACCACGGTAAAGGATTTTTCATACGAAGGTTCTCCATAGCTAGGTACACAGAAAACTTTCAAAAGACCTACAGATTTGCAGAACAGAGAAGCACCAGTATTAGCCCTGGAATACAAGAGGGGCGATAATTAGGTAAATGGTTCCAGTGAAGCTTGGACCCCATTGAGTACTTGATCTTTTAATCTCTGACCCTTTAGCCTCTACCTTCTGCCCTGATTCTCCTCTGGGGCTCTGGTCCATGGTCTGACCCTGACCTTTCATCCTTCTCTCCTGCCTGCCTTTGTTACCCACCAGTGCCTGGGAGCTAAAAGCCATAATTTCCCTGACTCTCTAACCTAAATAGAGCCAGAGAAAATAGGTCAGAGGACATCATAAACCCCTGGCATCCTAGTTTGAAATAATGAACACATTTTCTCCCCAACTTTTTCATAACATGGTAATTCGATTTTATTGGATGCCCAACACTTCTGATACATTATGGATTAGGTAATCATAGTTCAAATGTGTTAAGTGCATACTTTGTGCCAGGGACATTTCTAATCCATTCACATGAGTTATCTCTATACCTCATCTCTCCCTAAATAGGGTATGATCTTCTCCGTATTAAAGATTGGGAAAGTGAGACTCAAAATGATAAAGTAACTCGCAAAAGATCATGCAGTAGTGACAGAGCTAAGAGAGGCACTTGGACAGTCTGATTCTAGAATGGAGCCTTCACACTTAGCCAATTTGCAGCTCATGTCTTTCTAATTCAAAGAAAACTTCTTTCAGCTCAGAGGAGGTACAGCCCCAGCATTCCCAAACCCGCATTTTCTTCTGCATCAGGAAGGGGAACAATGTTTCGTGGGACAAACAGAAGACCCTTGCTGTCTAGGCAGCAGAGATCAGGGTCACACTGCCCCCATTGTGGCCTAGCATGACTGGCTCAAAAAATTACTCAAAATTGAAAAGAAATTCAAAATTCTTTCAATTGCATGGCACTTTCAAAGAATCAAGTTTTAGGGGTGCTGGGGTGGCTCAGTTGGCTAAGTGTCTGACTCTTGATTTCAACGCAGGTCATGATCTTGGGGTCATGAGATCAAGCCCCGCATGAGGCTCTGTGTTGGGTGTGGAACCGTAAGATTCTCTGTCTCTCTCTCCTTCTGCCTCTCCCCTGCTTGTTCTCCCTCTCTCAGAAGAAAGAAAGAAAGAAGAAAAGTAAAGAAAAAGTACCAAATTTTAGGGCCAGTTTTAAAATATCTAAAAATCACTGTGGAGAAACTAAATGTCCTTTCCAATTTCTCCAAAGTGTGGCTTCTTTTTGGCTGCATCTTCTGGGGCTGACTATTATGTTAATGCAAGAGGAAATAGCTGGAAAGTTGCGGGGCGGGGGGTGGGGGAGAAGGGATAAAGGAACCCTAAAGAATGTGCAGGAAATAAAATAAAAAATGAAATACAGGAAGAACTAATGCAACCTTGTAATTCACACTGAGCAGTTTAAATTTTATTTTCTCCAGTCAACTTTTATTTCAGTTGTTTTTCCCATTGAGTCAAGGTTAGAATACAGGATTTTTTGGTAATAAATTCTCACTTTGTTTTTTAAAATGAGGTATATTGAGATATAATTTACATAAAATAAATTTAACCCAATTTAACTGAAATTCTGAGTTTTGACAAGTGCATTCATCATCTAACCGCTACCACAATCAAGATACAGAAAAAATTCAGGACATAAAAATCTTCCTTGTGTTTCTTTGTAGTCAAATCCCTACCCAGCCCCTGGAAACCACTAATCTGTCTTCTGTCCCCATGGCATCGCCTTTGCAATACTGTCATAGAAACTGAGTCATAAGGTTGAAGCCCATTGAGTCTGGTTTCTTTGACTTTACCTAATGCATCTAAAATTCATCTCTGTTGAGTATTTCTTTTCTAGAAATTTTTTTAGAATTTTCTAGAGTATTGAATATTCTAGAAAAGAATATTTCTTTCCTAATGTTTTAATGTTCATTCCTTTTTCGATTGTTTGTTTTAGAGAGAGGAGTGTGAGAGAGCATGAGCGGGGAGAGCGGCAGTGGCGGGGGGAAGAGATTCTCAAGCAGACTCCACACTGCCCAGCCTGATATGGGGCTCAGTCTCATGACCGAGAGATCATGACCAGAGCCAAAATCAAGAATACGATGCTCAACCAACTGAGCCACCCAAGTGCACCACTGTTCATTACCTTTTTGATGCTGAATATTCCATTGAATAGATAAGCCACTGTTTGTTTATTCACTAACTGAAAGACATTTGAGGTATTTCTAATTTGGGGCCATTATGACCAAAACCATTGTAAACGTTGCATACAGGTCCTTACATGAATATACTTTTCATTTCTCTTGAGTAAGTACCTAGGACAGGGGACTGTTAAGTCCTATGAGTCATATGTTTAACCTTCATCATCCAAACTATTTGTCAAAGTAGCTATCCCATTCTGCATTCCCACTAGTGGTGTAATATACCTTAAATGCATATTGTTAAGAACAATCCACAATCATTTGAGCTAAAACTGACAGCCCAAGACTGAAAAACTCTGCATTAAAGAGATTAAATAACAGTTACCAAGATTATACATTAAGTCTTGAATTGTTACATGGGAAAAATATATTATTTACATGGGAAAATAATAATGAGCAAGCACTGTGGAATAACATAGATGGACTGATAACATCAAGTTGGAAGGGAAAAAAGGAAAAGATTTAAAGACAGGCTAGAATCTGCCCTTGAAGATGTTGACAAGTTTTCTCCTGCTGTTCTGGTGTACTGACTTTGGTTACAGTGTCTTCTGCAATTCAGAAGTGTACTTTGGGGAGAGGTGGATTCAAATTTATCAACTTTTTTCTTAATGTTCCCTGTTTTATTTGGTCATGCTTAGAAGAAAGGCTTTTCCCTAAACTAAGATCATTATAACATTTTTGTGTTTTCTTTTTATGATTTTATGTCCTTAACATATTTTGATCTTTATTTCACTTACAGTATTTTATTTTTTAGTTTATTTCCTTTCTTTAAAGACTTATTTATTTCAGAGAGAGAGAGAGCAGGGGAGGGGCAGAGGGAGAGGGAGAAAAGGAATCTTAAGCAGGTTCCACGCCCTATGTGAAATTGACGCTTAAGCTGAAATCAAGAGTCGGACTCTCAACTGACCGAGCATCCAGGTGGCCCTCACTTCCAGGGTTTTAAATGTGTAATATTGAGTTTGTTTCCAGTAGACAGTCTGCTACTGTATGCGATGTCACCATTGCTATACGCTGCATTCCAGTGAATGCCTGGGCCTTTCTCTAGATTATCTACGAAATTCCTCTGATTTCTCTGTTCTTGTGAAGTATCAACTTGTTTTAAAGCCTGTTTTAAAGCTTGTTTAACAGTTGGTTTATCAAATAAGTCATCTCTTATTATCTTTCCAAAAATTTCTGGGCTCTTCCTGCACATGTACTCTTCTAGATGAAATTCAGAACCAGCTTCTCAAAGACAGGACTATAAATAATTTGAATAACACAGTAAATTAATTGTTTCAATAATGTAATTATTTCATATGACATTTGAAAAAGAATGATCATTGATTGGTTGAAACTTTTAACCATATGAAGATAGAATGACCAAAATTTTTAAAAAATGACCAATTACCAATCAATGACTAAAAAGTTAAAAAAAAAGAAAGAAAGAAAAGAAAACTTCTAAAGTGGGGAGGATTTTAAAAGTCCACTAAAATCCTTAAATTACAGATCAAAAAGAAAAAGGAAACTCCAAAACATTATTTGAGTTTAATATATGGAAGGACTAGAGTAAATTAAAGAGAATAAATAAATTATGAAAACCAGATATTCGGTTTTACTTCCAGATAATGTGAATTTGAGATAACAGAAGCTTTATTTTTTCCTTTTATATCTTTTACTGTACTGTTTGCTATATATTGTGATTATTAATAATATACATGCAACTTGTTTTCAGAAGTATTATTTAAAATAAATATCTAAATACTTGCGGCTTTTAAAATATCTAGTTTCTGATACTTAGGTTTTATTAAAAATCCAAGCCCAATCTAAGCATTTGCATACCATCATTGCTTTTCCAGGGTTTCATTAAATAATTAGTGCCTGGTTAGAGAGTGCACTTGAACTAAAAATATTTGGTGCCTACTACATGCATGACCCTATGACAGCTATTGACAGTCTACCTCAAGTTGAGAGTCTTGAAGACTTCTTGATGAGGGACAGAACTGGTCCCTTACCACTGCTTAGCATGGACCTTATATCAGCACCCTTCCATGGGAGCATCTAGTCTGTTTTCAATGTTCACCTGGGCCTCACCTTCCCAAGATCCTAAACACTACCCTCACAGGGAAAGAGAGATTAAAGTACAAAGACCAAAAATAACTCCTGTTTAGAAACCAGGAAGAAAAGAGACAACAAAACAACATAAAATTGCAAAGGGATGGAAAGTAACAATGAAATCAGAGACAGAACTTCCCCAAAGTACAGAGACTCTGATGTGCGATATTTTTATCAGGAGGTCTCATTCTCCGTCTGGGAGTAGTGTTAAGGTGGGAAACAAAGAGAAAGGGGAAAATGCCTTTTTCTTTTGTGTACCTACTTTGCAAAGGATAGGTACCTCAGATTTTATATCTTCTAGCATCTATAGCTCCAAAAGTTAGAGTGTGTAAATCTAGACGCCTGCCCTTTGAAGTCATAAAATTCCCATTTTACATAGCTTGAGGCACAGACATTTTGCCCACTTACTTGTTGATTCATTTTATTATTATTTTTTTTGATTACTTATGCTGAAGAAAAAAACTGCCTCCAAATAGTCTTTTTTTAAGAGATTAATGACAAGTGGGTTAAGCCACTGCCTTCGGCTCAGGTCATGATCTCAGGGTCCTGGGATCGAGCCCCGCATCGGGCTCTCTGCTCGGCAAGGAGCCTGCTTCCTCCTCTCTCTCTGCCTGCCTCTCTGCCTGCTTGTGATCTCTCTCTGTCAAATAAATAAATAAAATCTTAAAAAAAAAAAAAAAAAAAAGAAGGGGCGCCTGGGTGGCTCAGTGGGTTAAGAGATTAATGACAGAGAAAATCACAAATGATGAAATATTTTTAAATTGAAAATCCTCCCCCTCGTGGAATCTATGCTGGTTCTCTGCTTGACTATGGTCATGTCTGCTGGTAGGGGAAATTACTGCGTGAGGCTTTGTGTGGACCTTGACCAAGAGGAAGTGAAGATGTGGATGATTCCCTCTTCTTGGATCCTGACCAATGCCTCCTACCCATGTTCTGTACAGAGAATAGCAAAGTTTGTTTCTCTGGCTGCTGTGGTTTAGTCTCTAGGATAGAAAAGAGTCTTCTGAATGAAGGTTTAAGAAAGTAGGTTGAAATGAAAGCCCAACGGGGGAAGAGGGCAAATATAACAAACATGGAAATTATGAAACAGACTATAGGTGCCAAATGTCAATAAACCACAAATGAATGTGTGGTTGAACTATTCCTAAAGATGCTCGAAATGAAACAGCACCATGAATTCTCAAAACCTCACTTAGAATTACTGGTATTTCAAATACCAATACTCTTGGTGAAATATGCTTTTGCTCAACTAGCACAAAATACCTTTCTTTCAT
This sequence comes from Lutra lutra, assembly GCF_902655055.1. Taxonomy (NCBI): domain Eukaryota; kingdom Metazoa; phylum Chordata; class Mammalia; order Carnivora; family Mustelidae; genus Lutra; species Lutra lutra. The sequence continues at coordinate 13,641,812 of NC_062285.1, read as the reverse complement.
ATAAAGAAAAGTAAAAACAATAAATTTTAAATCAAAGTGTACTTGTTTTTAAATGATCATGAAGGATTAAATATATAAAATGATGTTTCTGAATTAGGCAATACATCATTAAAAATGAAATTGACCTTAGGTTTTCCTTTAAAAAGAATTGTATCCAGATGAATGGTCATATTTAGCTTATGCAATTCTTAAATCGCCAACATAAACTAAGATGGGGACTTGTAATGGGGGACTGAAAACCCTTAAGGATAGTTTTGAAACACAATGCTATCAGGAGCCCTTAGTGTTCTTTAATCCAAAAAACCTGAAGTATAATTTTCTTAAACCAGAGTTACACTAATAACAGAGCTGCACTAAAAATGAATTCTCTAATCAGGCTACAGTCGAACATTTTTAAAAAACAATCTAAATCAAAAGGGATGAGATTCTATAAACAGACCATTACAACTAACTTCCAAAGACAGCCTTTATAAGTTTTCTAAATGTATTGTGTCCACACGATGTTTGGAAAGCATATATTTCTACTCAAATTTCTGAAAGAAGGCTACTAATTTCTATAATTGGGATTTCTGACCTTTGCCATTTTTCAATTTTTTTTCATTATTGGATCTGTTTCTGGATTCTTTATTTATTGCATTCATCTATCTAGCTTTTCCTGCAACAATATCCACCATATTAATAACTATAGCTTTTTAACAAGAATTATATTTTCTCAGGCAAGTCTTTGTGATGTCAATTTTTTTTTCATTCATTCTGGGAATGCTCTAAGGCCATATATAGTCTTAAGACCATATTCTGTGGGAGGCCACAAAAGCAGAAATTTGTATTCTCTAAAACTCATTTCTAATTTTCACTTTGCTCATCAACATTCGTGTTTGAATATTTTTGTAGAAACCAGTCTTAGGGAATGCCTACAGGTGAAACTTGGATTATATGGGTTCATGTGTAACATTAGAAGACACTGTTGTACCATATGCAAAGTAGCTGTGCCATTTCATGTTGCCTGAGCAAAATGAAGAGTTTGATGGACCCCACAATCTCACCAATATTCTGTTTTATTAGTCTGTAATTATAGTCACTTTAGTGGATGTGTAGTAGAGTGTGATTGTGGTTTTAATTTAAATTTTACCAAAGATATTGAATATATTATATATATGCTTTTGTGAAGACTTCAAGCTTTTTACTTATTTCTTAAAAATTTGGGTAGATGCACTTTGTTAGGTGAAATTTCCATCTATTCCTCATGTGCTGAAAGTGTCTTATCACAAAGGGGTATTGAATTTTGGCAGGTGTTTTCCATGATTTTTTTTTCTTTGATTCTTCTAATGCAGTGATTTGTAATACAGAAAATTTTAATTTTTTATTAACATTTTAGTAAACTTGTGTGCTAGGGACAGAGCCCATTTAATCATGATCTATTAACATTTTCATATATGTTACTGAATTTGTTAATATTTTACAAAGGACGTTTACATATATAGTTATGTGGAATGTTAGAATATAGTTTTCTTTTTTTGTAATATCTTCACTTTCTTTTGTCAGTATAAAGCTGGCCTCATAGATGAGTCAACAAGACTGATTCTTTCTTAAAGATGTCATAGGATTGGTTTTTCCCCCTGAATGGAATTGTGAAGAACTCTGTGGACCTATTTTCCCATGAAACAACAAGAACTGGTAAAAATTTAAAAATAAACAACCATTTAATGTCTTCAGAAATTGTTATAAGGACATATAGCAAATGAAGAAACATTGGAGAACAAAACTCAATCTTGGTAAGAATAGTTAGAGTCTGTGGCAACCGAACCACTCTGCTGTTCTCACCCCCAACCAGGGCACAGTGACAAAAGCTCTACTCAGCATGAACATAACCAAGAAGATAGGGTGCCCTTCCCATCAGTTCCTGAATAGGAGGTCTATGGTATCTTTTTTGGGAGGGGCAGACCACCAGCATTTCTCACCCTTTACCCAACTTTGTGCTACCAAGCCAGCTACAGAGTCCACCTCCCTAATCCACAGTGCTGCTTCTCAAACAGGATGAGATGGGCCACTCTCCAAGACATGCGGCCAGTTCCAGAACAGTGGCTCAGATATTTAGCCCAGGGAGAGAGGCAGGCCACAAAAACAGAGAGCTCCAAGGTTGGACTGACATCTGAGAGAGAGTGGGGAAGATCAAGCCTAAGGATTTTCTTGAAAACAGCGGAGGCTTTGGAAATTACAAGGAGGCAGGTAATTCCATGAGAACAAGTAGGTAACCACACACCAGCTAGCTTAACAGAGAGATTCAAGGAAAGAAACAGCTAAGAATAACTCTCTTGGGGTCAGAAAAATCTCAAAGGACTCACCTCAAAAAGCACCCAGGCATAGACCCAAATTAATTAGATCAGACTGGGAAGTAATTTTTGCCCCAGGACATTGTTGAAAACAATAGAGGAATCAGCTGGCAATTAGTGGAGCCTAATAACTGAGTGTTCACCATAGAGACAGAAAGCCTTCTAGAAAGATCAGGGAAGGAGAGGTGTAAAGCACTGTTAAACCCATTGCCATCTGAGGGTGACTGCAAATGCCCAAAGCATACCCTCTGAGAAGGAACATCAGAGGCTTCATACCATGGGGGATAAGCCAAGTTACTAAACAAACAAGCAAACAAAAAAATAAGCTTCCCCTTATCGATATCTAGAAGTCCTATAATACATTAAATATATGACATAGAATATCCAGTTTTTGGTTTTTTTTTTTAATTTATTTGACAGAGAATACAAGTAGACAGAGAGGCAGGCAGAGAGAGGAAGGAAAGCAGGCTCCCCGCTAAGCAGAGAGCCCGATGCGGGGCTCGATCCCAGGACCCTGAGATCATGACCTGAGCTGAAAGCAGAGGCTTTAACCCACTGAGCCACCCAGGCGCCCCGAATATCCAGTTTTTAATCAAAAAAATTATGATATGCAAAGAAACAGAAAAGTGTCATTCATACACACAAAAAAGAGCAGGCCACAGAAACTGCCCATGAGAGAGCCCAGATGATGAACTCAGTAGACAAAGGCTTCAAAGTAGGAATTATAAATATGTTCAGAGGATTAAAGAAAATCATGCTTTAAGAAGTGAGGAATGGTATGATGATAATGTCTCATCAATAAAAAATATCAATAAAGAGATGGAACTCATAAAAAAAAAGAACCAAATGAAAGTTCTGGAGATGAAAATTATATTACAGTAATGTATATGATAAATTCAACAGGGGACCTCACCAGTAGATTTGAAGTGGCAGAAGAAAGAACCCGCAAACTTGAAGTTAGATAGAGGTTATGAAATGTGAGAGAAGATAGAAATAAGATAAATGAACAGTTTCAAGGAAATGTATGTATGCCCATATAAATGTACGGGTGGGCCAGAAGAAAGAAAGAATAAGGAGCAGAAAAAAATAGTGCAAGAAACAATAGCTGAATCTTCCCAAGTTTGATAAAAACAATATTATTCTATACATCCAAGAAGCTCAATGAACTCAAGTAGAATAAACACAAAGAGATCCATAGTCAGATAAAATAAAAATAGCCTAAGCGTGCCTGGGTGGCTCAGTGGGTTAAGCTGCTGCCTTCGGCTCGGGTCATGATCTCAGGGTCCTGGGATCGAGTCCTGCATCAGGCTCTCTGCTCAGCAGGGAGCCTGCTTCCCTCCCTCTCTCTGCCTGCCTCTCTACCTGTGACCTCTCTCTGTCAAATAAATAAATAAAATCTTTAAAAAAAAAATTCTCTCTAAAAAAAATTAAAAAAATAAAAATAAAAATAGCCTAAGATTAAAAAAAAAAAAGAGTATCTTGAAAATAATAGGAGAAAATTAATTGTTAGAGGAAAAAGAATCCTAATAAGATTAACTGCTGACTTCTTATCAGGAACTACTGAGCCCAGAAGGGAGAAGGAAGATATATTCCAGGAGCTCAATAAAAAATATCTGTCCAAAGAAGAGTAAATGAAACAAGATGGGATTGGGAGGGAGACAAACCATAGTGACTCTTAATCTCACAAAACAAACTGAGGGTTGATGGGGGGAGGGGGGTTGGGGGGGTGGGGTTATGGACATTGGGGAGGGTATGTGCTATGGTGAGTGCTGTGAAGTGTGTAAACCTGGCGATTCACAGACCTGTACCCCTGGGGATAAAAATATATTATATGTTTAATAAATAAATAAATAAATAAATAAATATCTGTCCACCAAGAGTCTTATATCCAACAAGAATATCTTCAAAATTAAAGAGGAAATTAATACATTGCTATGTAAACAAAATCGAGATAATTTGTTGCTAGCAGATCCAACTTATAAGAAATACTAAAGAAAGTTCTTTAGGATTAAAGCAAGTCATTACAGAGAGTTATCTGAAACCACATTAGAAAATAAAGAGCATTAGAAAAGGTAATTATTTTTTAAAATTTTTTATTTTTTAAAGATTTTATTTATTTATTTGACAGAGATCACAAGTAGACAGAGAGGCAGGCAGGGGTTGGGAGGGAAGCAGGCTCCCCACTGAGCGGAGAGCCCAATGCAGGGCTCGATCCCAGGACCCTGGGATCATGACCTGAGCCGAAGGCAGAGGCCTTAACCCACTGAGGCACCCAGGTGCCCCAGTAAAGGTAATTATATCATCATAAAAGACAGTATACATGCTTGTTACTTTTTCCTTAACTGATTTAAAAAGCAATCCTATAAAACAATATGTACACAATTGTATTATTTGGTCTATAGTATAGAGAAATGCAGTATGTTTGACAGTAAGAGCACTAAAGAGGTAGGTTGGAAAAAAGCTGGATTGATGTGATGATACCAGAGGGTGACTGGAATTCACAGGAAGAAATGAAGAGAACTGAAAATGTTAAGTGAGAAAGTTAATATAAAAAACTCTATGATTATACACTTGCTGTCCTTTCTTCTCTCAACTTTGCCAAAATACATAAAATTATATACAGTAGCTATGAAAATTATTGTACCATTTATGTGAAACGTATAATAATGATAGTTGTAAAAATGAGGAAGACAGACTAGAAATATACAGGAAGAATAATTTCTATATCTCTCTGGAATTTAGTTGGTATAAATATTTGATAGAATTTACCAGTGAAGAAACTGGGTCTGGTATTCTCTTTATTCTTTATGGGAAGGATTATGAATTAAGTTTCTTTCATTTTTTTTTTAAGATTTTATTTATTTATTTGACAGACAGAGATCACAAGTAGGCAGAGAAGCAGGCAGAGAGGCGGGTGGGAAGCAGGCTCCCTGCTGAGCAGAGAGCCCGATGCGGGGCTCGATCCCAGGACCCTGAGATCATGACCTGAGCTGAAAGCAGAGGCTTTAACCCACTGAGCCACCCAGGCATCCCAGTTTCTTTTATTAATATAAAGCTATTTACGTTTTCTACTTCTCATATCAGTTTTATAGTTTGTGTCTTTCAAGGACAACATCAGATAATCAGTTGCCAAATTTATTAATGTAAAGTTGTTTGTGGGGCAGCTTGGTGGCTCAGTGAGTTAAGCGTCTGACTTTTGGTTTCAGGTCAGGTCATGATCTTGCGGTCATGAGGTGGAGCCCCACAACAGGCTCTATGCTCAGTGTAGTCTGTTTCAGATTCTCTCTCTCCTTTCCTCTCCCCACACACCCCACTTGCACACCCTCTGTCTCTAATATATGAATCAATAAAAAATCTCCAAAAAATATAAAGTTGTTCATTACATTTCATTACTATCATGCTAATGTCTATAGATACAATAGTGATTTCCCTATTTGATCCCTAAAATTGGCAATTTGTACGTCATCATTTTTTTCTGGATCTATCTAGAGATATTTGTCCAGTTTATTAATGACCTCCAAAGAACCAACTTTTGCTTTCATTTTCTCTGGTTTTGTTCATTTTCTATTGATGCTTATTATTATCTTCATTATTTATTTTCTTCAGCTTCCACTGGATTTCATTTGCTTTGATTTCTTTAGCATCTTGAGGTAAAAAATGACAAACTGGCATTGAACCTTTCTTCTTTTCTAAAATAAGCATTGAAAGGAAGTATAAATGTCCATCTAGCCACCGCCTAACTGAATCTCAGAACTTTGATATGTCATGTTTCCATTACCATTTCAAACTATTTTCTCATTTTCCTTAAAATTTCCTCTCTGAGCTAAGGGTTACTTTTGAAGTACATGGTCTAATTTCTAAATATTTGGGAGTTTTTCTGATATCTTCATTTTTAATTTAATTCTCTTATGGTCAGGCAATATACTTGTCATGATTTCACTATTTTTAAATTTGTTGAGATTTCATAGTCCAGAAAACTCAAGTGTTCTTTGTTATACTGATTTTCTACTTATTCTTTAAATTACTGGGGATAGAATGTTGAATTTTCTATTTAACGTTGTGAATATATTGGGCTCCCTGCTTGGCAGGGAATCTGCCTCTTCCCCTCCCTCTCCCTCTGTGTGCTCTCTCTCTCTCTCAAATAAATAAATACATCTAACGGAATATGTCCATTTCTTTTTTCAATTCTAATAGTTTCTGTTTCATGTATTTTAAAGCCTTGTTATTGAGTACATATTAAAGCTTAAGTATATTTGACCTTCTTTTGTTTTTAACTTGTCTATTCCCTCCCTCTCTATCTCTGTTTCTCTGTATTCTTCAAGTGTTTGTATTTGGTCTTGCTTTTCATCCAATTTGACCATTTCTGCCTTTGAAATGTAGAGTTTAGACTATTTCCATTTAATGTAATTACAAATCAGATAAGGCTTAAGTCTACCATTTCCTATTTTTTTCTGTTTTTCTTTTAATCTTCTTTTCCTATTTTCCTACTTTCTCTGGTTTGAATGTTTGTAGTATTCCATTTTATCCTCTATTGGCCTATTAGCTATACTTACTCATTTTATTTTTTTTTTGTGCTCGCTTTAGTGTTTCCAATATGCCTCTTTAACTTATTACAGTCCCCTTAAAATAATATTACAGTAGTTCACACATAATGTAAAACTCTTAAAACTATATATTTCCATTTTTCCTCTGCAGTTTTGTTATTTTTGCCATACATTTTAGTTATACATGCTAAAACCCCCAAAATATGTAGCTAAAATTGTGGATTTAACTCATGATTTCTCTTTTCAAGATACTGAAATAATATTATTAAAAATATTTTTAATATAAAATAAAAAGTTTCTTATTTATCCTTCTATTTACCACTAATTGTATTTTTCTTTTCTTTTTGTAGATCTGAGTTTCCATCTTTTTTTAAAGATTTTATTTGCTTGTTCGAGAGAGAGAGAATGTGCACAACTGGGAGTAGAGTGGAGGAAGGGCAGAAGGAGAGGGAGAAGCAGGCTCCCCACTGAACAGGAAGCCTGATGTGGGGCTCCATCCCAGCACCCCAGGATCATGACCTGAGCCAAAGGCAGACACCAACCAAGTGAGCCATGCAGGCACCCCTCTGAGTTTCCACCTAAAATCATTTTCCTTCATCCTGAAAGTATTTCTTTGACATTTTCTATAGTACATGTCTCTGGTGGTAAATTCTTGTCCTTTGATGAAAATGCCTGTGCTTATTTTGCCTTCATTTATGAGTAACATTTTCACTGTACACAGAAATGTTGAGAGCACCTTTTTCCCCCATTGCTTTAAAGATACCATTCCACTGTATTGGTTGTCAGTAGCAACTCTTACCTTTGACTCCTCAATGTAATGAAATCTTTTTCCCTCTTGTTGCTTTTATATATTTTTCTTCATTTTGAGTGTTTGACATCTTGATGATGGCATATCTTCATGTAGTTTTGTTTCTCCTACAGTGGAGATTCTGAGCTTCTGACATCTACAGTTTCTCAGTGTTCACAAAATTCAGAAAGATTTCAGCCATTAGCTTCCCCCAACCCTCACTCCTGTTTTCAGACTGCAATTACATGTAGCTTAGAATACTAGGTAATGTCCTGTAGGTCACAGGGTCTTTTTATCTCCCCCTTTCATTTTTTCTATCTGGTCAGTCAGGACAGCTTTTATTTTCCTGTCTTCAAGTTCACTGATTTTCACTTCCACACACTTTACTTCTAATCTGCTGTTAAACTCAATATTATATATTTTTCACTACTGATATATTTTTCAGTTTTAGCAGTTACATTTAGTTCTTTTCTGTAGTTTCCCTTTCGACATCATGTTCAGGTTTTCCTTGAAATTCTTGAACATATTCGTAATATCTGTTTTAAAATTCTTACCTCCTAATTCATCAACTTTGTTATTTCTGGGTCTGTTTTTATTGACTAATTTTTCTTCTGAAAAATTCTGAAAAATCTGAATCTTCTGGAATCTTCTGAAAAATCACATTTTCCTGCTTCTTTATATATTGAGTAATTTTTTACTGGATACTAGATTTTATTAATTTTATATTTGAATTCCTAGATTCTGCTGTCTTCCATTAATGAATGCTGAGTTTTGTTCTGGCATACAATTAATTTACTTATGGACCAATGTGAACCTTTCAAGCCTTGTTTTTGAACTTTTTATGAGTACGCCTAGGGTAGCTCTTATTCTAGGGCTAATCTAGCCTTTCCTCTAATGCATAAGCCTTCAAGGGGTTTACTAAATGCCTCAGGTGTTTCACAAAGTTTCTCCATTTTGGTTGGTCAGAACTCAAGTATCTCTTAACTCTGCACAAACTCTGGTAGTTGTTCAGATTACAACTTTTCAGTAATTATCTCCCTGATCTTTTACTCAACTACCTGAAATCTTGTCCATATATAATCAGCTTGGTTTTCGGTCAAATACCTCTTTGCAGATTTCTGAAGCTTTCTTTCTGCTTATCATCTCTTTGCAAGTCTCAGCCACATCTGCTTTTCCAGTCTTTTCGGTTCTGCAAGATTACACTGACCTCCATGGGAATGCCCTCCTAGAGCCTGTGGTCTGGAAACTGCCTCCCAGAATAAAGCTGGGGTGATTGTAGAACTCCCCTTATTTATCTCCTTTACCAATGTCATAGTCCCGAGCTTTTTTTCAATGTTTGAAAAGTGTTTCATATATAAAAGTATATTTTATTCAGTTCTCTAGGTATTTGTGGTATAAAAACATGAAGACAGAAGTTATTATCAAGGCCAGAAGCAGAAGTCCAGGATTATTTTTATGTACTCTGAAATCTGAGAACCTTTGACAGTGTTTTCTGAACTTTCTATTTTTTTTTTTAAGATTTTATTTATTTATTTGACAGACAGAGATCACAAGTAGGCAGAGAGGCAGACAGAGAGAGAGGGGAGGAAGCAAGCTCCCTGCTGAGCAGAGAACCTGATGCGGGGCTCAATCCCAGGACCCTGGGATCATGACCTGAGCCGAAGGCAGAGGCTTTAACCCACTGAGCCACCCAGGCGCCCCATGAACTTTCTTTTGATAAGAATCACTTTAGTACTTGTTATAAAAAGCAGTTTCCAAAGTTTTTGCTTTGAGATGAAGGTGATGCTTATCATCAGAGTATTGGAGGAAATATTAAAAAATAAAAGTAACCAATTATCCTTTCTTTCTCAAGCGGCAGATTAAAATGTCACCTACTCAAATAGGCTTTCTTTGACTTGTCTCTTCAAAAAAAGTCTTCTCTTTAATTATTAACACCTCATTTATATTCTTCATAGCACTAACAAAAATGTACAATCATTTAATTAGTTTATTTAGCCTATGTTGTCTTTCTCCAACATTAGACTATAAGCACCATGATGACAGCGTTTTTCTGGTTCTCTATTGGATACCCCAAACATACCAAAAGAGAAAGGGGCACTAATAGGTATAGATCATTGTAACTTGGGCCTGGCCCAAAGTAACAGTATACCTATGGAATTAACAAATGACTGTATGAGAAAACTTAAGTTCTATACACTAACGCACACACACCTACACACATACCAAATGACAGAAGGGCATCTTTTCACGTGGTCTGGAAAGTACCTCTTCAAAGTGTGGATGTCTGATTAATTTCAACAAAATAATGTACCAAATTCTGCATTCCAATAAAATAGTAATATAATATGAATTAGAATGGCACTATCACCTAATAGATGTTTCCTAATGGGTAGTGTCTAACATCAGTTTTCACATTACTTTTCTAATGTGTACACTAGAAGCAGTATTTTTCAAGGTATCATTGACACATAATATAATTGACTCATTTAAATATGCAGTTTGATGTTGTTTGGTAATTTGTATACAATCACGTAACCACTAAATCAAGATATAAAACAATTCCCTCATCCTAAAAGGTTTCAAAATTCTTAGAAAAATGCCATAAAATTCTGGTAAAGTTAGAAATAAGAAATCTATGATAAAAAGCAGTCAAAAGAAAAGAACTTAGCAGAAATATTATAGTGGCTGATAAAAATATACTGATTTGCCAAGTGGCAAAATATCTCTGGTGACCTCATGCTTTTCCCCACTGAAATAATACTACAGATTTCAATCCCACTCAAAGAGCAGATGTTTTCACAATCACTGGAGTGCCATTAGGGAAGAAAGACATACAAGTGTGGTATTTATTATTTATATATTTCCTGCGTTAAGAGAGGGTGAAGAAGTTTAGACTTTTAGACTGCTTTTTCCATCTTGCCCTTTAAATAAAAAAATAAAATGGAACGACTCTAGGTAATTTGCTCTCTGTTCTGTTGCAAGTACACCAAATAAGAGGCTTTTATAGGAGAGCGGGAAGGGTTGTTCCAGCCCTAAGAACATGAAAGGAATCATCCTGTCAGTCGGCTACTCCACTGCAATTGAGCACAGCTAAAGGAAGGAAGGAACAATGCTGTGCCATTAGGGCAACTCAGCCAAGCTTCCCACTCCTGCCCTGCTTTTCCCTGACCCCTCCCACACCCACAAACCCGCAGTGGCTTTGTCACCCGGTCTGTGTACATGTTCTCTCCAACACGGTAACATTAAAGGGTTAACTGGGCAAATAGAAACCACTTGTTCGTGGTGACTCATGTTCTTTCCATCAGCCTATGCTTCCTTTCCTCATGACAGGTTTTATCTTACCGACCAGAGGGAAGTGTAAAAACAATGCATGAGAATCAGAGTAGTATTTATTGTCTATGAAAACTGTGTTTAGGGGCGCCTGGGTGGCTCAGCGGGTTAAGCCGCTGCCTTCGGCTCAGGTCATAATCTCAGGGTCCTGGGATCGAGCCCCGCATCGGGCTCTCTGCTCAGTGGGGAGCCTGCTTCTTCCTCTCTCTCTGCCTGCCTCTCTGCCTACTTGTGATCTCTCTCTGTCAAATAAATACATAAAATCTTTAAAAAACAAAACAAAACACTGTGTTACCTGAAATGTGCCTTTATAACTAGTTACTGAATTTTTGTGCTTCCCAATACTACCTGTAATTTCTAGTCTTTGATCTCTTGAAAGGGATATAATTTTAAAGAGAAAAACCGCTATAATTGGAAAGCAATGGGAGAAAGCGAGGTCACTGTTAAGAATGAACAAATCAGGACGGATTCAGATAACTCACAGAATGCAATCTGTAGCACCACCGGGAAAGGAGCAATTATAGCTAAGATGGGATTATGAAGGGAGGGGTCTTTCCACAGAAAGGTGTCCAAACCCTGATTTTTGACTCCATTATGGCAGAGTGCACACTAAGCAAAAAGCCCCTGGGACAGAAGGCTGGATTCCTTCCCTCCTTAAAATGTGGCTGTTCTTCCAACCAAGAATGGGGTAATTATCGTTAAATCTCAGTTCCCTTTGTGTCCATCAGTAGCAAATGCTTAATACCAGACTGATTTAACTCAATTTTGACTCATCGTTTTTAGTCTCCTGGGTCAGTGATAAACATAGGCAGAAAGCTGACCACCTCCCACCCTCTGTCTCCACCGCTGACGCTCAGAATAGACGCTAGCACATGAAGCACAAAGACAAAAAGAGGTATCTACATTTTACTAAGCAGGTCAGTCAAGAAATATGGTAATAATAAGTAGACACGAATATATGTATGGTATTTTAAAATGGGATATAAGGGGCGCCTGGGTGGCTCGGTGGGTTAAAGCCTCTGCCTTCGGCTCAGGTCATGGTCCCAGGGTCCTGGGATCGAGCCCCACATCGGGCTCTCTGCTCAGCAGGGAGCCTGCTTCCTCCTTTCTCTCTCTGCCTGCCTCTCTGCCTACTTGTGATCTCTATCTGTAAAATAAATAAATAAAATCTTTAAAAATAAATAAATAAATAAAATGGGATATAAGTAAAAAAAAATATATTAGGTTCTCCCTTTACGCCTACATCATTAGAAAAACCGAAAATACTAAGTGACAATAAAAAGCCCCATAGACATTCTATCGGTTCCCACAGCAGAAAACTTTCCACCCCATCTGTTATTGGACAGTTCCATTTCAAATATGCAACTAGAATTTCAGAGGGCTAGCAACTAGCGCTCTTTTCCTAAATCTGGGCAACAATTAGCCCGTCTGAAAGTGAAAGTACAGAACTGAGAAGGAAATAATTCCCAAACAGGGCTCTGTGTATTATTAATGCTCAAAAACTTAATAAAACAAAATGAAAGCAAAGTACAAAGGGAAAATACAGGAAAGAGAAAAATTGTATCAAACTGAAAGAAATAATTCAAGAATCACAACTAAATAATGGAGAAAAGAGGCCCATAAGATTGGAGTAAGTCTTATTTTTCTTATTTGGATCGAAGTATAAATAAAATTATTTTTCATGGTGAAATATCACCGAGCAGGAGTTTGTCCAAGCTGGGACGGCCTCCCCACATGCCAGGCTGACAATGAGGGGTGTCTCCAATCACTCACCCCCGCAGAAGACACCACCTTCTCGAAGCAGATTCACGCCAGAAGCCCATCACTGTTAACATGACTCTGGGGGAATATCACAGCCTCTCCCTGGCCACTCTTTGGTTATCCTCATGCAAAATAATTTATTTGGGCTTTGTTACAATAAGAGGTATAATTAGCAGTCATTTTGTAGAATAAGGTATTGATGCCACAAGCCAATTTTCTGAAAGCGCGGTACTACAGCACCTGTACCGTTCATGTTTATAAATCAGGTAATTGTACATCAAGCCACTTCAGTGTGTATGTAATTAGTCTAATTTACATATGTAAATCAATTATCTTATACACAGTTTGCCAACTTCTTGCTTTCCTTTATTTTTCCCCTCATGTTGCAAGCTCAGATAGATCAGATTTCCAAAATACCATTTTAATAAACTATCAGTTTTTTTTTTCCTCAAGCCATTTAGGGATATTTCCAATTCATCCATCTGATAATAAAACACAAAGACAAAGTTCAAAGAAGCTATTAAGTCTCTGCTGATTCATTATATCAGGAAGCTGCTTTACTTGTACTGGATGTTCCAAACCCTTTTAATCAATCTTTTCTGCTCTCACAAAAGAACATTTCACTATGCTCAGATGTCTCCAACTCTCACCTAATTTCAAGTGACAATACTGAGAAATGACAATATAATTAGAATACAGATTTGACAGGCAAAAAAGACAATGACTGATCTCATTCAGTTTTTTTAAACTCTGGGCAAAGATCTATACATTTACCCTTGCCATTTAGGCCTACCTGACTCTCCATTGAAATGCTAGTCTACCAGTGATTCCACATTGGAAAAAAATTGAAGATGCATTACTGAAAATGTTTTGAAGGATATAAAGATACAGAATTTTATTCAAGACCACATTAAGGATCAGCACAGCATTAGATCTCAAATATGAACAAAAACATGAAATAAACTTCGAAAATTCTCCATTTATTTTAGAGAAAATGTTTTAAGTTCATAATGTACATTCTATTAGTTAAGTAAAGTTTAGATGACTACAAGTTTTGCTTCGTTTTAATATGTGACTTAACTACAACTCTAAAGTGATCTTAATGGAGAAAAACAAAGTAATTCTCAAATGATAATACACCGCCTATTTTTTAAAGAACAAAACCGGTTATTTAAAAAATTTTTAAATTTCCATAAAATAATGTAATACACAGTTTTAGATTCTGAAAGGGTACTTGAAAACACTTTCAGATTTCTGGAAGGAATTCTGAAAGGAATTAAAAGAATTAAAGGTGGTTGATGAAACATATAAATGTATTTCCTCTCACTCATTTATCTCTGTTAAAATGCTAGTAAGGGAATCAAAAAGTATAAACCACAAGAAAAAAGAGAACAGAAAAAGAGAGAGCAGTAGATAAAAGATTTCAACAAAACTTTTCAATATGGAAAGACTGAGTGGTGATGACTGATTTGGTAATGAGGGAAGCCACAAAATAAAGCACTGGGTGAGAACTATTTTGTGGTTACCTGTGCACATCAACCTAGGAGTTGGGAAGGGAGGGGCAGAAAACAAGGGATCCTTTGGAAGTGTCTACTCAAAAGACTTGACACCCTCTTATCTCACATACAAAATATCAACATCCAGGAGCCTGCCCCAGCACTCCTCACATACTTACACATTCAGGCAAGAGACTGGAGGTTTTATTCCCTAGAGAAACTGAAGGGACTCAAGATTTGGTGGCATCAGTACAATGGATAATGAGAAGAAGGTGTATGAAACAGGGAATTGAGCTTGGAAAAGGGAGGCCAAAGGATTCAGGGAACGGTGGGTTCCATGTAAGTGACCAGCAGAGACACCAGAGAGCTCGGTCTGATATGTGGCAGAACTCCACTGTGGAGCAGGATGACTTAGGATTCCAGAAGCATGAAAGCTAAAACTCAGAACACAGATTATAAAATGAAGGAGCAGAGAACCTCAGCCATGTATTTCCAGATACACTTCATAAGCACAGACCTGCTTAGGAGAAGGAGGCACCACTAACCGAATCGGCATTCCTACTGCTCTGTATTACAAGCCTTTTGGTTCTCCTTGCTTTTTGTTAACCAGGTGAATGTATTTATTTTGCAAAGAGTAAAAATGATTAAGTCTATCTGAAATTATGTTGAGTGAAAAAATAGGATAAGTTCATAAGTAATACCGCCAATCATTTTAAACATACCAAAAAAAAAAGATGAAGGAAATATGTTAAATGATGAGAGTGGTTCTTTTTATAGTTTCAAGCATTTTCTACAATGATCAGCTATTTAAAATCATTTAAAGAATTATTTAAAAGGCGTAATAGAAAAAATATAAATTATGAAAACCGTACAATTTATAAGTGTGTCACTGCAGAAAAACCAACAAAACTTTCTGAAAGAAATACAATAATCAAATGCTAATAAAATCATAATGAACATAATAAATATATATTATTACAGTGAACCAATGAAGGTTTTCCTAGTCCTGAGTTTGATAAAAGCAACTATTTAAAACACTTGTGAATTTTACCAGAATTAATGATTACCTCACTTTAATAATATTCAATGAAAATTAGAAAAACTACATTCTTTTAGGACAGTTACCTTACATAACAGGGCACCTTCCTGTATGTATTCTTGCATCAGAGAGAACCCACTCCTAGGAGACTACAGCTTCCCTTTGGGGACTTACTTAGTATTCAACACCATTTCTGATAATGGTTTTTTCCCCCCGTAAATGTAAATACCTGGTTCTATAGTTTATGACATTAGTATTCAATGAGGACAGAAAAAAAAAAATCACAGCTTTCCATTTTTGTCTAATGAAGCCTCACTTACATTAATTTTCTCTCGTACCCTAGCACCTGGCACAGAGCCTCTGTCACGTGTTAGCTGAGCAAAATACGGATGAATAAATCAATATTTTAATGAAGTCCCTTTCCAGCTTGTTCTTCTGCAAGGCAAAGAACCCCTGTTTCTTGAGTCTTTTATTGTGGAGATGTTTCCTCTTAGTTGTTAATAGTCTTTGTGGCTTTTCTTTAATTTCCTAATGTGTCCTAAAAGGACAAGGCCAGAACGGGGCACAACATTCTGCTAAGCCTGTGACCAGTTAGGAACAAATTAAAGGAAGGGTTTCCTGGTGTCCATGTTACATAAACATTCAGTCATCCCAAGGCTACACTGTAAATTTCCACACAGAGAATAATATTGAAACACTCACCTCAAGAACCAACCACAACTTGTCTCCATTTATTTTATCCTTCTTAAAGTACATCCCATAGAATCTGACCACATTGGGGTGGTCGGAAAGCGTCTTTAAGATGTTATACTCTGCTTCAATCTCTTCGTCAATGTCCTAGTTTCAAAAAGTCAAAGGAAGAAAACCATGAGAAAAACATGAATTACATCAAAGAGACACATTAGAGACCACCAAATAGAGAATTTAATTTTGTCAAAGCAAGGTTATAATAATGGCTTTTATTGTGCTCAATAGTACACATTAAAATTTCTCATGCCATTATGTAAGGGGAGAGATTGTGATTTTCCTGCTAATCAAATACATCTCTAATTATGTTAATTTCACTGAGTTAAAAAGGGACAAATAAAAGACTATTTTTGTATGCAATTAGGAAGAAACATACATGAAAAAGGATTCCAAAGGATATTCCTTTCTTTGCAGTGTTACCTTTGTTTCTGTGGCAAAGCCACTGATTTGGAATAAAAACTTTTAGGTGGTTCATTTGGTGCCTTTGAAATAGACAATATATAGAAGTTTTCAAAAAGTAGTCATACAAGCAATAAATGCCTATCTTTCTGAAAAAGTAAAATAAAGTTACACATAAGATGCCATTTCGCCTTCAGTTCGCTACAGGCTCAGTCGCCAGAAGCAGAACAGGTTGCTACCCTTGCCAACAAAGATGCAAGATAAACACTTAGTCATGTTTGTAGAAAACCACATCCCATGAAAGGACTCAAGAGTAGTAATAAGAGAAAGGCTTCGAACACTGTTTTTACAGCAACATTTAGTGTCCACATTGTTTTATGACAAAATCATGTAATCACAGAGCCGGAAAGAATTTTAGACCAGAGCTCTAATTTGAGAAAAAGAAGCTAAAGCTCAGAGAGGTTGGTCACAGAGCTGGTTAGTGTAAAATCAGGACTAGCTTGCAAGTCCCCTGCCTCCTTCTTTCTAATCCCATTAATTGTATCTCCTATCAAAAGTTATAATAGTAAGACTCTCTTACTTAAGAAAAAGCCACTCTATAAAATGCTTGGGATGCATTTAAACTTATTTCACGAAGATTATAATCTCTTGGTTATAAATCTTTTTTATTTGGCTTGTGACATTATGAAGGAAGAGGAAATAGATAATTCTGAGAAAAACATACATGTACTATAACAAGAATAAAAGCAGCAAAAGAGCCAATTTCATACCAGAGTTATAAAACCAATATATTTTATTAAAGCAATAGAACAAAACATGATTTTAAAGGTTCATAGGATATGAAACAGGAGTAAATTATAAAAGAACAATGTCCACGTGTATTCATAATCCATTTGTCCTTCTCCGTTAAGAAGTGGAGGAATGGGAGAGACACGCTGGTTATGGCACCAGACATGGGATCCGGCTGGAGCCCTTTTCTCTTGCCATCCTGAACCCCAACCTACACTTGCAAAGACCAGAGGAGATAGGTACAGTTACTCTGGTACAGCTTCGTTTGTATTTGTGTCTCTCGTCCTTCAGTTTAAATGGTAAGGACTGCCTGGGTGGCTCAATTGGTTAAGCATCTGCTTTTGGCTCAGGTCATGATCTTGGGGTCCTGTGATAGAACTCCATGTCAGACTCCCTGCTCAGGGGGGTGTTTCCTTCTCCCTTTGCCCCTCCCCCCACCCTTAATCCCACTCATGCTCGCTCTCTCTCTCTCTTTCAAATAAACAAATAAATAAAATCTTTTTAAAAATGGTGAGAACTTTCCAATAAGGGAATATGAAAACATTCAGCATCAGTTAAGTCTGGACATAGCTGTCTCTCTCTTTTTCTTCCCCCAGCGTATGTAATTTATTGCTTGAAAATAAACCCCTACTCTCCCTCTCCTCTGCTCAAAATAATATGAAACGCTGTAGTTATAATGGGTTTAGTAGGAATAAACAATCAAAAACAGAAAGTGCAATCCTGGAGACCTTTTGCAGAGTCCTACAGTTTGTTAGTGTAAGAGCTATGACAAGGACCAGGAGTCCCATGTCCTTCCCAAACACATCACGTCACCCCATCATGTGTGCAAGGGTCAGGTAACTGGAGAAACGGCTCTCAACAGAAGTTCAGGGATTATGGGATCACTGACCTCCTTCTGGCTCACCCAAGTGCTGCGGGGGAGCTACATATTTCCCAGGAGCTGAAAATGTTCCAAAACAGCCAGTTCTCATTCCCAGAAAAAAAAAAAAAAAAAAGAAAGAAAAGGGCGGGAGGGGAACTCATCAACTTCTTTACACTCTTCAAGGCCCCCCCCCCAAAAAAAGCCTAGAAGATTCCCTTATCACAACTATTCCAAAAAAAGCAAAAAGAGTACCCCTACTGGGGCATCACTTACAGAGGCCAAAAGACTACACATGAAATTTCAGTTCTTCACAAGGAAACTGACCCTGATTATAAGGGAATACCATTTCTGCTTTGGAAACATTTCAGCAAACCTGAAAATTAATTTCCTATCTCTGAGAGAAATATAATTTAACATAAAATATTTCTGGGTTAGCTTAAGAGATATTCTGCCTGAAGCCTCAATAAAGGCAGGAAGAAAAAGAGATCTGGCCAAGATGACATCTGAGAATGACTTCTAGACCCTTGAGTCTGTTCCTACAACCTTTTTGAAGTCTAAAATAACATTAAACCAACTGCCGAGCTATTAAGAGCTATATTTATTCATTTACTTATTTGTATTATATGTCTGATCAATTAAATATTTATTGGTCCCTACTGCATGTGTTAAGTGTATAAACAAGAAAAACCTAACAAACAGACTTTTTTTTTTTTTAACATTTTCTTCAACGGCAATTGACATTGTGACAAATCAATAAAGTTTCTGTAGACTTTTTAACTCTTTAGTACAAATAAAAACAAAGTTAATTCACGGGAAAAAGCTGAAAAATAATGTGACATACATGAATCGGGTCCAGAATTTTCACTGCTGCTTTTTGGCCATTTTTCTTATTCAACACTTTAAAAACTTTCCCGTAAGTTCCTTTGCCAATTGTTTCGGTGATTTCCCATGTATCAGAAGGATCAGGAAAGTTATCAAAGATGATTGTCTTTCCAGTTAATGGAAGCATCTCACAAGTCTAAATCCCTAGAGAGAAAAAGTACAGTTTCAGCTACATTTGATTGGGGATATTAAATCGCACACATAAACTCATGGGAAAATATCTAACATTTCACTGACATGATAGAAAATACACAGCAGTAACCAAATGTACTCAGAATTACAGAAAATTTTAATTTCAATTCTTTTTGCAAACAGATCAATATGAGTTTAATAATCCTTTGTAAACAGGGCTTTATTTCTATGTTTAATACAGTACCATATTAATTGCTCTTCATTCTTCTCATATTAAAATAAGAGGCACATATTTAAATCACTTTGATATACTGCTTATATTCAGATATTAATACAATGAATAAAAAAATTAAAATTAACCTTAGAGATGATAAAATTCAATTTTGTCAAGGCAAATCCTACACTTTGAAGTGATTGTGTCTTACACCACTCCTCTATGTAAAACCCAACAATAGGTCCCCTCATATTGCTTTTAGGAGTTGGTTTGGTTTTTTTTTTTTTTTTTTGATATTTTATTTATTTGACAGAGAGAAAGAGAGAGAGAGAGCACAAGCAGGGGGAGCAGCAGGCAGAGGGAGAGGCAGTCTCCCCGCCGAGCAGGGAAGCCAATGTGGGGCTCAATCCCAGGACTCTGGGATCATGACCTGAGCCAAAAGCAGATGCTTAACTGACTGAGCCACCCAGATTCTCATACTACTTTTAGGATGAAATTTAACACAACCTACCAGATCCTTTAAAGTATGGCCCTCGCTTAATGTCCTAGCTTCATGTCTCAACTCTTCTTTTCCCAGATACTACACACCAGCCACACGGGATCATTTAAATTCATTTCTTTCTTGCTTAAGGATCTTAGTAGACATGAATCCCTCCCACGTCTGCCTGTGGTTTCTTTACTAAATTCCAACACCTTCTTATCTTTTAGCTCTTAGCTTAGATGTCATTACCTCTGAATGCGACCACTCTCCATCCCATGTGGGTTGCATGTCCAACCCTGTATTCACGTAGCACTCTACCCATGTTTATCCGATCTTACAATATGCCCTACACCTGGCACAGTGCTGAGATAATTAGAATACAGCCAACGAGGTCAGGTGACTTTTAAAAGCAGATGTTATATGTGACCTGAAATAAGATCCCAGGTTTCTTGACTTCCCAGTAATGTTTTTAACCTTCTATGTTCTTCCTATATTATATTCAACAATTTATATAGAATTACCAAAACAAAAAACAAACAAAAAAAGTAACAGAAAGGGCTCCCACAACTTCTGGTGGCCCTTACATTTTTTCAATTATCTGTGTAAACGCTCACTATCTTTGGTGTTAAAAAGTTGTGTGCATGGGGCGCCTGGGTGGCTCAGTGGGTTAAGCCGCTGCCTTCGGCTCAGGTCATGATCTCAGGGTCCTGGGATCGAGTCCCGCATCGGGCTCTCTGCTCAGCAGGAAGCCTGCTTCCCTCTCTCTCTCTCTCTGCCTGCCTCTCCGTCTACTTGTGATCTCTCTCTGTCAAATAAATAAATAAAATCTTTAAAAAAAAAAAAAAAAAAAAAAGTTGTGTGCAGTTGTGCTTGTATGTGTACGCATACATGCAGAAATGTATCTTTTAATAAATAGGCATCATTGCTACATAATAATGTCAGCCCATGAAATTCATCAGTCTAACCACAATTTTGTATCTCTGCTACACCACTGATCCACTGAGTCCTCTCTTTATAGCCATCAACCTGTTCATTTTTCATTCCTTCTTCATTTGCTTCTTCCCAGCATAAATTCTATAGCTTGAATTATTATGATTTCCTTGCAAATACCCTTAACTCTCTTGTTCCTCTTTCTCTGCCATCAGTCTCCCAGAATAAAAAAAAAGCCAAGTCTGATTAAACCCTACATGTCCTCACACCCGTGACTATAGCTAGACAAAAACTACACAACCATATTGACTGGTTTCACTTCAAATTCAGAATAACAAACCTACAAGTAGACCCTGGACACTACCTAGAAGTCCTACTGTGTTTCCCTGGTTTGTCTATTCCTTTCTCATTATTTCACAGTGATCTCTGTTCTCACATTTTTCTGTCCTCAAATTGTTCTTCTTTATTCTCTATCCCCTTGCACAAAATTTCCTAATTGATGTCCGTACTTAGTAAGTAATTGAAAAGACAAAAGCAACAACAAACTCCTTAAAACTACAAACTTCTCATCCTGAAGACTACAAACCAATGTGCATCAAACATGAATTCATTCTCATTGATTCTATCATTGATTTTTGCTCTTTAGCCTCAACTAGTCTGTTTCTTCAGTTCCTTCACAGCCTGCAGATCCTGGCTAAAACATCACTTTCTTAGAAGGGCCTTTCTTGACCAACCTACATAAAGTTACAAAAGAGTATAGGCTTTATTTTTGCTACTGTAACTGCCATTCCCAGAATAACGCCTAGCAAAAAAATAAGGATTAGGCAGAGCAGAAAAGAATTTTGAAATTCTAAACAGAATAAGGATCATGTTCTGATTCATTATACTTAAGGGCACATCATCTCATAAATGGCTATGAATGGCTCTAAAAATTACATCACTACATAAAAACACCCTCATGAATAGTTCTCAGAACACTTAATCTTTCTGAAATTTGTGCCTTTGATCCAAAATGCAATGGAATAAGTAGGAGGTAATCAGTAATAATCATCTCCTTTAGTGATTTCACAATCAGTGACATGATAACTACTTCTTACATCTATGTACTTGAATCATGCAAATAAGCATTTATGCCATCCATATAATGTAAAGGTTAGACCAAAAGACCAAATTAAATCTTGTTAAATGCCTGAAATAAGCATTTTTACCCCAAGAGACATTCATTATATGGAATACTGCTTTTCAAGTGGTAGAGTTATTCAACATGATTTTAATTTCTGTGACATTAATTGTTAGGAATTAACTATTGGTATTTAAATACACAGACATAAAATGACTGAACACCTAATGTATGCAGAGTATGTTATAGTCTTGGGGATACAAAGATAGTCAACTCATGGATAGATATATGTAAGTAATATTATGAAAAGTGACAGATAATGGAAACAAGCTTAAAGTGCTATAGAAGCCCAAGTGAAGAAGCAATTAATTCTGGAGTGATCATAAAAAGATACAGAAAATAAGCAGGATTGGAGCTGGACATTAAACATGAATGGAAGTTTGTCCAAAACATAATTTCCTCTTTAACAATTCTCAGTAAGATAAACATTTAAAGCAGTGCATTGTTATATTATAAAAAATTATAAAACAATAATCACAGAATAACTAAAGAAAGCCCAGGTGTTTGGGAAACAGAATACACTTAGTCAAATGTCATTTAAAAGAAAAAAAACTCCCAAGAAGTAGATGAAATGAAGTCTAAAATGACATCCTCAAAATTAAACATTAAAGAATTCAAAACCTTGGAATAGAAACAAGTCTTCTGAATTTTATGCTGTACTTTTTCCAGTACTGATAGGTTATTATTAAGAATAAAATATCAGTTAGTAAACAACCAATTATTTAATGGTTATAGTAGGTTGTATCCTACATGGCAATGATTGTTCTTATTTTTTCTAGTCCTTTACCACTCATGGGATAAAAAATAATTCCCTAGCTCATAAAAATGAATAACTTCTTAATTATATGATCATATATGCTAAATATCTTTTTGGCATATATACAGTAAGTATATATTTTGTACACATGTATGTATATTATGTATTATATATTATATATGTATTTTGACATATGTATTTACCATAATTCAAAAAGGTACTTCCATTTTAAAAGCTACATTTAAAAAATGAAAAATCATCTTTTTGAATTGATTTATTATATATTGAACTGCTGAGGGTTTTTTTCCATGATTAAAAAAAGACCATATTACAATGAAAAAAGTATCTTACTTCAGGATCTTATCAGTCATATTAACACTTATTTTGACTGCTTTTGTAAACCTTTCTTCCATTCTTCTTTACTAAAATAACCAAACTGACTTCATGCTCATTCTAAAACACAGCAGGGCTGATCTCCCTTTGGGCTATGTTTTCCCTCTGCCTGGAATGCTCTTTCTCTAGATATCCATGTTGCTTACTTCCTCACTTTCTTTAATTCTTGCATCAGCCATCACATCCTCAGTAAGTCTTATCCTAACCACCCTGTTTAAAATGCCACCTTACCCCCCTCCACCCTATCCTATCTCCAAACTCCTGGTCCCTCTTTCCCCACTATATTTTCATAACATTTTTTATCTCCTTCATGCTACAACACTTCCGGTTTATTATGTTTTAATTATTGGTTGTCTATACTACTAGAATTTAAGCCCATGAGCACTGAAATTTTATCCAGGTTGTTCACTGATATATCCCAAAGACTCTAAACCCATGACAGGCACAGAAGAAGTACTCAATAAGTACTTGTTGAATACTGGATAGAAACGAATAGAACACAGTAACCAGAAAATTTTCAGGTGATTTTACCAATGAATTCAATAAAATGATTAAGAAAGAAAGAATGTCATCTGATGCAAGCTTTTTTCAGAGACTAGTGATAGAACACTTGAAAGTACCTACAAAGAGACAGAAGTTTTTTTTTTTTTTAAAGAACCAAACAGAAATTCCAGATATGAAAATTAAAATAATTGAATTGAAAAATTCCCTGGACGGGTTTAATAACAGACTTGCACAGGCAGAAGAAAACCAGCAAACTTAAGCCAAGTAATTTGAAATTATCAAGTCTGAGGGAAAAAAAGAAAAAGAAATGTAGAAAAATGAACAGAGCCTAAGGGACTTATGAGATCCCATCAAGAGGCCCAATATAAGCATTACGAGTAACAGAAGAAGAAGAAGAAAAAGAAACAGAA
This sequence comes from Lutra lutra, assembly GCF_902655055.1. Lineage (NCBI taxonomy): Eukaryota > Metazoa > Chordata > Mammalia > Carnivora > Mustelidae > Lutra > Lutra lutra. The sequence goes on along the minus strand of NC_062285.1, from coordinate 13,617,845 downwards.
TGAGACAAGGAGAATATTTGAAGAAATGATGGCTGAAAACATCATAAATTTAAGTAAAAGACATGGATATACAAATCCAAGTAGATGGATCTACAAACCTAAGAGGCCCCCAAAACTGCAAAGATAAATCCCAAGAAACCCACACTGAGATACATTATAATGAAGCTGTCGAAAGACAAAGACAAAGAAGGAATCTTGAAGGCAGCAAAAGAAAAGCAACTCACCATTTACAAGATTTCCCAGCAGAAATCTTGTAAGCCAGAAGGTAGTGGGACAACACAGTTAATGTGCTGAAAGAAAGACTTGTCAACTGAGAATTTTATATGCAGCAAAAGTGTCCTTCAAATACGAGAAAGAAATTAACACTTCCCCAAATAAATAACAGCTGAGGGAGTTTATTGCCACTAGATCTGTCCTACAAGAATTGCTAAAGAGAATCCTTCGGGTTGAAGTGAAGGATGCTACACATTACATAATGATAAAAGGATTAACTCACCAAGAAGATATAACAATTATAAATATATATGCACAAAACATCAAAGCTCCAAAATACATAAAATAAACATTGATGTAATTGAAGGAGAAATAAACAGCTCTACTATAATAGCAGGAAACTTCAATACGTTGCCTTCCATAACAGGTAAAACAAAGAGACAGAGGCCAGTAAGGAAATACAGCACTTGAACAACACTATGGCCCAACTGGATCTAAAAGACACATACAGAATGTCCATCTAACGATAGCAGAATACACATTTTTTTCAAGTGTAGATGGAACATTCTGCAAGATAAACCACATGTTTGGCCACAAAACAAGTCTTAATAAAATTTAAAAGGCTGAAAATATACAAAATACCTTTTTCAGTCAGAACATGATGGAACTAGAAATCAACAGCCAAAGGAAAACTGGAAAATTGATATATACATGGAAATTAAACAACACACTATTAAATTAATAAGTCCTCTAAGAAATCACAAGGAAAATTAGAAAATATCTTGAAGCAAATGAGACTACAACATAGCAAAACTTAAGGGATACAGCAAAAGCAGTGTGAAGAGGCAAATTTATGTTAAATTTAACATAATATTTATGTTAAACATAAATTTATGTTAAAAAAAGAAAAATCTCAAGTCCTAATTTTATACCCTAAAACTAGAATTAAAGGAAGAGGAACAAATTAAACCCAAAAGAAAAGGGAATAATAAATACTAGAGCAGTGATAAATAAACAGAAAAGACAAAAACAACAGAAAAAAATCAACAAAGCCAAGAGTTTGTTCTTCAAAAGATAAACAAAATCGACAAACCTTTAGTTAGAAAGAAAAAAAAAAGGAGAAGAAACAAATAAGCAAAACCAGAAATGGAAGAGGGGGCATTACTACTAATTTCATAAAAATAGAAAGGATTGAACTAGGAAAAATTACATGCCCACACAATGGATAAAATAGATGAAATGGACAAATTCCTAAAAACACACAAGCTACCAAGGCTGAATCATGAAAAAATTAAAAATCTGAATAGGCCTATAACTAGTGAGGAGATTGAATCAGTCATCAAAATTCTCAACAGCAGCATCGCTTCTCGGCCTTTTGGCTAAGATCAAGTGTAAAATTCTCAACAGCAAAAGAAGCTCAGGACCACGTAGATATACTGGTTAATTCTACCAAACACTGAGGATAAGTTAACACCTTAAACAAAATTTAACACCTTAAACTCTTAACAAGTGAGGACTAAGAATTCTTAAACTTCCAAAAAATTTAAGAGGAGTGAGCACTGCCTAACTTGTTCTATGAGTCCAGCTTTACCCTGATACCAAAGCCAGGCAAGGACACTGTAAGAATACCAATATCCCAATAAACACTGATACAAAAATCTTCAAATAAAATACCACCACTCTGACTTCAACAGCGTATTCAGAGGGTCTCAATAGCGTATTCAAAGGATCATACATGATGACCGAGTGGGATTTATTCCTGGAAGGCAGGAATGGTTCAATATATGAAAATCAATCAATGTAATACATGGTATTAACAAAATAAAGGGTAAAAAATGTTCATTTAAATTGATGCAAAAATGTGTTTGATAAAATTTAATATTTATTTAAGATTTAAAAAAAAAAACCACCTCAAACGAAGAATAGAAGAAAATTCCCTGGACATAATAAAGGCCATGTATGAAAAACCCATAGCAAACATCACACTCATTGGTGAAAGACTGACAGCCTTTCCTCTTAGAACAGGAACAGGTAAGGAGGCCTACTTTTGCCATTTCTATTCAACACAGTACCAGAAGTCCTTGCCAGAGCAAGTAGTCAAGAAAAAGAAAAGACATCCATAGATAAAGAAGGTGTGGTATATATATAAAATGAAATATTAGCCATCAAAAAAAAAAAAAAAAGAAATCTTGCCATTTGCAATGATGTAGATGGAACTAGAGGGTATCAGTCTAAGCAAAATAAGTCAGTCAGAGAAAGACAATTATCATATGATTGCACTCATATGCGGAGTTTAAGAAACAAAACAGACAAGCATAGAGGAAGAGAGGGAAAAATGAAACAAGACAAAATCAGAGAGGGAGACAAACCAAGAGACACTTAACTACAGGAAACAAACTGAGGGTTCTTGGAGGGGAAGGAAGTGGGGGGATGGGGTAACTGGGTGATGGGCATTAAGAAGGGCATGTGATATAATCGAGCACTGGGTATTATATAAGTCTGACGAATCACTGAACTTTACCTCTGAAACTAATAACACACTATATGTTAATTAATTGAATGTAAATAAAATTAAACTAAAAAAAAAGGAATAAAGCCTTCCTATAACAAAAGTAAAAAAAAATCCAAATTGGAAGGGACATTTAAAATTATCTCTATTTCTCTATTCACAGATGACTTGATCTTATATGCAGAAAACCCTAAAGAAGCCACAAAAAGACTGTAAGAACTAACCAATGAATTCAGAAAAGCTGTGAGATATTAAGTCAGTTTCATTTCTATACACTAACAATGAATCTGAGAAGGAAATCCAGAAAACAATTCTCTTTACAATAGCACCAAAAAGAATAGAATACTTAGGAATAAAGTTAAGCAAGGAGGCAAGAGACTTGTACAGTATAAACTATAAAGTACTGTTGAAAGAAATTAAACAAGACACAAAGAAATGTAGAGACAACCTGTGTTCACATATTGGAAGACTTGATATTGTTAAGATGTCAACACTACCCCAATCTACAGATGCATTCCCTATCAAAATCCCAAAAAGAAATAGAAAAAAGAAATCCATCTTAAAAATCATATGGAATCTGAAAGAATCTCAAATAACCCAAACAATCCTAAAAAGAAGGATAAAGTTGGAGGTCTCACACTTCCTGATTCCAAAACTTACTTCAAAGTTACAGTAATCAAAACAGTGTGATCCTGGCAGAAAGACAAATACATAGACCAAAAGAATAAATTAGAGAACCCAGAAATAAAACCTCATATATATGGTCAAATGATTTTCAACAAGACTGCCAAGATCATTAAATAGGGAAAGAACAATCTTTTTGACAACTGGTGTTAAGAGAACTGGATAACCATATGTAAAAGAATAAGCTGAATTCTTCTGTTATACCATATACAAAAAATTAATGCCCCCCCCATCAGGTTCTGGGATCAGCAGGGAGTCTGATTGGGAATCTCTCTCTCTCCTCCTCCTCTGCCCCTCCCCCCATGCATGCTTGCTCTCTCGCTCTTTCTCAAGTAAATAAAGCTTTAAAAATTAAGAAAGATCCAAAAAATTAACCCTAAATGTATCAAAGACTTAAACCTAAGAGGTAAAACTGTAGTACTTAGAAGAAAACATAGGGGAAAAGCTTCATAGCAGTGGATTTGGCAGTGATTTCTTGGATCTGACACTCAAACACAGGCAACAGAAAAAAACAGATAAACTGGATTTAATAAAAATTAAAAAACTCTTGTGCATCAAAGGATGCTATCAACAGAGTGAAAAGACAACCTACAGACAGAAGAAAATATTTGCAAGTCATATATTGTATAAAGGGTTAACAAGAATGTAAAAAGAACTCCTAAAGGTCAACAAAATAACCCAATTTAAAATATGGGCAAAGAACATGAATAGATACTTGTCCAAAAAGATACACAAATGGCCAATAAGCAAATGAAATGACGCTCATCGCTACTAATCATTAGGAAAATGCAAATCGAAACCATAATGAAATACCACTTCATACCCATGAGGATGGCTATTATAAAAAACACAGAAAACAAGTGTTGTTGAGGTTGGGAGAAATTGGAACTCTTGAACATTGCTGGTGGGAACGTAAACTAGTACATTTGCTGTGGAAAATGGGATAGTGGTTACTCAGAAAAACACAGAATTAACAACAATTCTACTTTGGTTATATATTTAAAAGAACAGAAAGACGGTTCTCAAAGAGATATATGCATATTCATGTTCATAGCTGTATTACTCTCAGTAGCTCAAAAGCAGGAGAAAGCCACATGTCCATCAATGGACGACATGCATTAATGCTGTATGGATCTACAATGAAATATTACTCAGCCTTAGAAAGGCAAGGACATTCTGACACATGCTGCAACATGGATTAGCCTAGAAGATCTTATGCTTTCCAGAAAAAGGCCTCCAAAGACTCTACCTCCCAACACCCTGGTGGTCAGGATTTCAACACAGGAATTTTGGAAGGACCCAAATATTCAGACCAGAACACCATCTGAAATTCCCTGTTGAAGTATCTGGTATTAACTGTTTTCCAGACTGACTCAGTCCAACACATCCAATCCATCTGAGGAGAGACTAGAGAGAATGGAGAAAAAGCCACAGGTAATGGCTGAGAGTTTTCCCAAATAGGTGAAAGGTGTGAACACCCAGAGTTAGGAAGCTCAAGTAGGGTAGATAAAAAGAAATCCACAGTTAGACACACACCACAGTAAAACCATGGAACACCAAAGACACAAGCTCTTAAAACCAACCAACTAGAAATGATATATTACGTGTAGAGGAAAACAATTAGAATGACTGCTGATATTTCTTTTTAGATTTATTTATTTGAGAGAGAGAGACAGACAGACAGACAGCTAGGGGAGGGGCAAAGGGAAAGGGAGGGAAAGCAGACTCCCTGCTGAGAGGGGAGCCCCACACAGGGTTCGATCCCAAGACCCTGAGATCATGACCTGAGCAGAAATCAAGAGTCAGACACTCAGCTGACAGCCTTCCAGGTGCCCCTTGATGGCTGATATTTCAGTAGAAAGCGGAAGTATGATATATTCAAAATATATATATACACATTCAAATGAAAGAAAATAATTGTTAATCTAAAAATAAACAAAAATATCCACAAAAGTATCTTGCAAGATAAATTCATTTTTCACCAAAAAAAATTTGTGTTTAACAATAACGACCCCTGAGAAAGAGCACGTGTATAGGATACCTTTCAAGAATAATAATGACCCACAAGAAAGGTCTGAATTGCCAAAAGCAGCAAAGAAACTGTTACGCATGTGTATAAATCTAAACCAGCACTGCCTGCAGGACACCATAATACATAATAATGAATGATAATAATAATGAATTGAATAATAATGAATAAAATGAATAATAATGACAAATAATGAAAAGTGCCAATAGGATTTCAATGTTCCTAAATTCCTTATATGGTTAAAGAGGCACTTAGAAATAATAACTTCAGACTTTTAAGATAGATATACATGCTAAATACCTACATTAAGCATGAGAACCTCAAAATACCATTCTATAAAGAAAGTAGCAGGTGGCTTTACTCAAAGCCAAGCAATATTGTAATACCTCGGTTCTTACTTTTAAAAAATACTCATCATATATATTTGCAGAACATTATTGAAGGATCCTTCCCTTCACGCACTCACTTCCACCAAGCTGTTTCAACTTCCCCACATAAAGTTTAAGTTAGATTCCAAAGGAACTCCTGCCTCTGACAGAAGAAACATACTGGAAGGTCAACAGGTCAGCTACCTAAGCTGTCCCTCTGCACAGGGCAGCCAGAATGATCTCAAAACAGAAAATCAAATCACATTATTTTCTTGCTCACAAGCCTTCAACATCCATATCCCTACTGCCTTCCCCAGACCCTGAACATCTGGCTCTTTCTGATACCCCTAAACTCACCCCAAGTTTTTCTTCACCACTCCCTGTGTCTTCCACCTTCTGACAGGTCTTAGGACACTGGAAAGTCTTGTCTGCCACAGGAGGTCCTGTTGTCTTGGCCTAGCTGCTTCCCCAAACCCTCTGCATGGCTGGCCTGACCTTCTCTGGTACATATACCATGAAGATCACATACAGTTACTACAGCCACAAATGAACTACCCCTGCTTTTATTGTCCTATTATCCTCTTGGCATGATTGTGAAAGTAATAAAGCCTCCCTGGTTAAAAGACGCCCACTAAAAAGTGTGCTTGCCATATAAAACAACTTCGCAGAACAGGCTGAATCACCACACAAATTTGGGGTATCTCCTCTTACAGAATTTTAAAACACACTCACAGAAATCTCTGGTCTAACTTAACTGTAGATCCGATGAACTAGACACATACCCCTTTCAGCTTTCCAATAACATAGGTAATAAAGTATAGCTTAAAACAGATCTTTGTCTAGTTATATATATGGTCTGTTTTGAATGAGTCATAATCCCATGTTGTGTTCCCTTCAATCTGCTTAAAGATGCTCTGTCGAGAGAGAAAACAAAGACTACTGATGTACTTCCATACATGTATTCTCTCTACCACCCCTTTCCTTAGTTTGTAATTATGGGGATAAAAGTACCCGCTTAAAATAAATGCTGAAACCAAAAGAAAGGCTATCATTTCCTAGCAAATTTCCCCATAGTTAAAAAGTGGCATTAGTAGGATGCCTGACTGGGTCAGTTGGTTAAGTGTCTGCCTTTGGCTCAGGTCATGATCCCAGGGTTCAGGGATCAAGTCCCACGTTAGGAATCCTTGCTCAGCAGGGAGTCTGCTTCTCCCTTTGCCTGCTGCTCCCCCACTTGTGCTCTCTCTCTCTCTCTGTCTCTCTGACAAATAAATAAAATCTAAAATAAAATAAAATGTGGCATTAGTAAAAACCTAAAACAACTTTAAGTCATCAGAACACTATCTTTAGTTTTCAAACAAACTTATAAGCTTCAATGTCCACAGCCATAAAATGCAATGAAAATGCGTGTCTGAACTATTTCTGAGTTGATTTAAGTATCAAATAAGGAAATGCTTTATAAATTGTAATACAGGACTACTGTACTCCTTTTTAAAGGAAGAAAGTTGGATTATGGTTTTGGCCACAGAATTACCCATTCAAATTAGTAAGGCATATTCTCTAAGTCCGAAATCACAACCTGAAATGTTTGAGATGTGAAATAAATGAGTGAAGCAGGTGGGAGGAAGTACAGACAGAGAGTGACCTTGTGAAACCTGGACGGTGTAGGCCCCCCATCCAAAATGGGCCAACCACCTGCTGGCTTCAGCAGCTAGCAGCTGTAAGCTCTACCTTGTAACTGTTTTTCAGGAAAAGCTAGAACTCTGGGAACTTATATAAAAAGTACTAATTTTAGGGGCGCCTGGGTGGCTCAGTGGGTTAAGCCGCTGCCTTCGGCTCAGGTCATGATCTCAGGGTCTTGGGATCGAGCCCCGCATCGGGCTCTCTGCTCAGCAGGGAGCCTGCTTCCTCCTCTCTCTCTGCCTGCCTCTCTGCCTACTTGTGATCTCTCTCTGTCAGATAAATAAATAAAATATTTATAAAAAAAAAAGTACTAATTTTAAAAATATTGGTAAATGAAGGGTGCCTGAGTGGCACTTAACTGAGTGCCTCAGTTAAGCGTTTGCCTTTGGTTCAGGTCATGATCCCATAATCCCAGGGGTCAAGTCCCCCACCCCACTGCATCCAGCTCCCTGCTCAGTGGGGAGTCTGCTTCTCCCTCTCTGCCCCTCCCCCAGCTTGTGCTTGCTCTCTCTCTCTCTCTCTCTCACTCATTCTCAAATAAATAAGCAAAATCTTTAAAAGAAAATTAAAATATTGGTAAATGATTTTAAAGTATTCAATTATTTTTAAGTGATGAGCTCACCCAAATCAACATATCTCAAGACCAAATTCAGCTTTTAAGCTATTGCCTTATGACTTCTACATGAGGTTTTCTTTTCTTTGCAAGAAATGGACAATGGACAAAAACCTAACCACATGGTGGAATCATCCTCAGAGCTCAGGAAAATGGAAACTAACAGCAGCTAGCATTTTTCTGACTGACTGCAATATGCCAGGTGCCTACTATGCTTATAACTTTATAAGCATTATGTCATTTAAGACTTAATGAGAGGCACCTGGGTGGCTCAGTCATTAAGTGTCTGCCTTCAGCTCAGGTCATGATCCCAGGGTCCTGGGATCAAGCCCCACATTGGGCTCCCTGCTCTGTGGGAGGCCTGCTTCTCCTTTTGGGGTGCCTGGGTGGCTCAGTGGGTTAAAGCCTCTGCCTTCGGCTCCGATCATGATCCCAGAGTCCTGGGATCCAGCCCCGAATCCGGCTCTCTGCTCAGCAGGGAGCCTGCTCCCTTTCCCCTCTCTCTGTCTGCCTCTCTGCCTACTTGTGATCTCTGTCAAATAAATAAAATCTTAAAAAAAAAAAAAAACTTAATGAGAAACATTCCAGAAAGGCATTACTGTAACCCACAACCTGGGATTAGACAGAGTTTTTAAGGTCAAAATGCTGGTGAATGGTGGAGTCAAGAAAAAGACCAGGTCAAAGCCCATGGTAGAAAGCTGCTGTTCAATGATGGATTATTTTAGTTCAGAAGAGTAATGTTCCCCAGGTAGAGGCTCCTGACTCCCTGTGTGTCCCCAAAATGGTAAAAGGTCTTCTGTGACTTATTTTGAAAGTCTATTGGAAATCTATTTACTCTCTAATGGATAACTGAGTTTGTTTCCTATTACCAAGGAAAGGGGGTTTGCTTCTTAGATACAGTCTTTCAAATTATAGCTCCAGGGGAAAGATTAATGAAGGGATCTTTGTTTAAAAAAAAAAAAAGGTGGAAATGAAAATGAAAAGTTTAGAGCACTGACATTACAGAAATTAAAATGATAAAAACATTGTTACATCAAAACTTTATATAATCTACATTCATATACTATAAAGTAGATTTGTACTTCCAAATACTTGTTCACAAAACTATTAGTAGCAACTAGTGGACCTTCAAATATTTTGGATTTGGCAGAAAAAAGTTATTTTTCAAACACTTGCTCAAAAAATTTTGGCCGTAAAGATACAGTTGAAAAAGGAAGGCAAGACAATGCTATCCCCTTTTGTGATGTGACCACAATCTCCACAAATTGATATACCAAGCTGGTATTAAAGACCATCAAGTTTAATCTTTCATTTTGGACTTTTTCCTCCCACCAACAATAATAAAAAAGGACTAAGACAAATGAGAGTAATTTTTCACACATGCTAGACCTCACATCAATATATTCATAAAAAACAAGTTATCGTTGAAATCTTACACATCTCTAAGTTCTCCCATTTGAAAACAATTATATTTTATAAGGTAATAAAAACCAATATGGCATGAATAACATGGACCCTCATATATTTGTCAAAACTTGGAACTTAGGCTCCAGCAAACCCAGAAAACTGGTCAACTTTATCACCTACCTTTAGAAAAGTCTGAAAGTAAAACATAATATTGCTCAGATACAAGACAACAAGTGTCCAGGTTGCAGCTGCGGTCCTGGGCCTGTGACACACAACAGCGAAGTCATGGTGTTACAGGGATAAGCATCCAGGATCTGGGGAAAATAATTAGAAGATGAACTTACAAACATGTAAGCACTATGGCAGGACTACAATTTTTTCCTCCGTTTTAGCATTTTTACACAATTAACACGGAGCACAAAGCACTTCATCTCCTATACCAGCATAAAACAAATCTAAAGTCACTGGATCAATGCGAATTACAAAAATAAAAATTAAAATTAAAAAATTAAGGCTTTAAGAGCAACTACAATCACCAAGAAAACTGCAGACACAATGAAACCCATGAGTATTCTTCGGATTTTCAAACTTTTTTTTTTTTTTTAAATTTTAGTGCCCTTACAAGCTATTTCAAGGCTTACGTCTAATCACCATCCTAGTACTAATAATCTCTTAAAATTTGTTTTAAATTTCTCTTAGGAAAATGTCAGCAAGGTGCAAAAAGTAGAAACTACTGGAAAACAGAACGGGACTGTTAGCAAGTTGAAAGGACATCGTTTCTGGGAGGATTCCCCTATTTCTCAACAAGGATCACAGTGCTCTGGTCTGCCCTTTCTCTCCCCTTAGAAAACTTTCCAGAGACGTTTGGAGTTGCAGGGACCCCAGCCCCACCGACCTGCTCCTACAGAAACCATCCCCGAGCAAGAGCTCCCTGGGTCCGACCTAGCGCGACGTGGCGCCACAGGTTCCCCCCGGGCCGCCGGGGCGAGGTGCGTCCTCCCCTCCGCTTCTCTCCGCACCGCCTTCACGCTCCCCCTCCGGGTCTCCCGGCCGGCGTGGGGACGCCCACCGGCACCCTGGCCTCGCACTCTCGGAGCCCGGGGAGCGCCCTCCACGCCCCCCCCCCACCCCCCGGGCCCCGAATGCGGCTCCGCCTCCTGCGCCGCGCAGGCCCCGCCCCCTCCCCGGGCTCCTCGCCAGACTGGCGCGGCCCTGACCCCTACCTGGGCCGGAAGTGGGTGCCCGCTTACTCCCTTCCCGGGGCGCGAGAACGTGCTTCCTCCCCGCCGCGCCCCCGCTGCACCCCACGCGCGCCGAGAGGGATGGCGGCGCCACCTGCGCCTCGGAACCTCGCAGGGCAGTGGGCTGGCTGCGGGGGCTGCGAGGGCCTTCCCGGACTCGACCCGCGCCTCCCTCGCCAGGCGCCCGGGACGCGGGGGAAGGGGAGTGCAGCGCCCACCTTGGGGCGCCCCGGATCCCTGGAATTTCCCGGACGGGCCCTTTGTCTCGGAACAAATTCACCTCGTTTTAATGCGCGGTGTCTCCCCTGTCCCCCCACCCCCACTCCGCCAAGCACTTCCCCTAATTTATGGGGTTCAAGCCAGCGGCAGGCTCCCGGCTGAAAATAAACATCGGTTTTTCGACCTGAGAAGGGAAAGTGACTAATGAAGTCGCCCCCAGATACCAATTCACTTTGGCGTTTTAAAGAGCCTGGGGTGAGGCTGAATGAAAGCTGGAAGCTCTTCTCCCGGAAGACTCCTGTCAATTACCAGTCCTCTAGCTAGTCCTGTGCCGGTCCTGTCCTCCCTGTCCTGACAGTTCTGAGCTCACCGAATGGATCCATGCTGACCACATTGTGCACATAGTTAGGCCTTCCTCCCTTCAACAGGTGCGAACCACAGTCAAAATGTCCTTTGATTCTGTTAATCATGTAAATGGGCCTGACATTGATGATGTTATCTAAGTGAGAATTCTAGAACAGAGGTCATCCAGTCCTACTCAATGCATCTGCCTTAAGAAAAAACATGATCATTTGAACAGATGCCAAAAAGGCATTCAGCATATTCAAGATCCTTCCTTAGAAAAGATCTTTGAAATCTAGAAATTGAACAATGAGTTTTTGTCAGAATATCGTGTATCTTATCTGATATCTGAGGTTATCTCAGAATATTGAGAATATCATATCAACTAACACATACACATACACATTGAGATATCATATCAACTAACACATACACAGACTCAAAATTTTAAGTTACTTCTTTAAAAACCAGCCTATCAAATATATTATTTAACATAATAAAAAAATAACCACTGCCCACATACAAAATAAAATAGGCCAACAATAACCAATTAAAATACAATGGGAAAATGGATCCCACTCACAATAGCAACAAAGAATATGAAATGACTAGGAATGATAAAAAAAAAATGAGAAATGTAGATTTAAAAAGAAAAATGCAGAACTATCCAGAAAGTATTTATAAAATATTTTATTAACTAGGGAGACAGAGGATATCCTTAAAAGATAAGGTTTTAAATACATTAAATTAAAACACAAAAATATTCTAGAATTCATCCGAGAAACTACATAAACTAGAAAAGCTAAGGCCAGTGGTTCTCAGACTGCAGCCTTGGGATGTTTGAGGTCATTCAAGGGTTTCACAAAATCAAAATTGCTTTCATGATAGTATTAAGATTTTTTTTTTCACTCCTTTTTGGTATCCATTCTTTCACAAGTATACAGTCGTGTTTTCCAGTGGCTACATCTTATGTGTTATCTCAAGAGATTGAATGCAGAATCAGATATATCTGCTCTCATGCCAAGCACGAAACAAATTTGCAAGAATATAAAGGAATGCCATTTCTTCCATTAAATTTCTTTTTTTTTAATAATTTTTTTTATTTTTTTATAAACATATAATGTATTATTAGCCCCAGGGGTACAGGTCTGTGACTCGCCAGATTTACACACTTCACAGCACTCACCATAGCGCATACCTTCCCCAATGTCCATAACCCCACCACCCTCTCCCTGCCCCCGCAACCCTCAGTTTGTTTTGTGAGATTAAGAGTCTCTTATGGTTTGTCTCCCTCCCGATCCCATCTTGTTTCATTTATTCTTTTCCTACTCCCCAAACCCCCCACATTACATCTCCACTTCCTCATATCGGGGAGATCATATGATAGTTGTCTTTCTCTGATGGACTTATTTCGCTAAGCATAATACCCTCTAGTTCCATCCATGTTGTCGCAAATGGCGAGATTTCATTTCTTTTGATGGCTGCATAAATTTCTTTTGTTTTAGAAATGGTAGTTATTTTTTATTAAAAAATGTTATCTATACTAACATGCAATGAATTTACTAGCGTTTTTAAATTAATTTTTAAATAAATATATTTTTTGATTTCTCAGTGTAATTTCTAATATAGTAAATATCAGTAGACATAACACATAAACAAAAGCTCATTGGTGTCCTCAAATAATTTTTAAAAAATATATAAAAGTATAAAAAGAGGGTCCTACCTAATCCTACCTAATCCTGCCTGCAGATTTTACTGAAGGTTTCATAGGGAGACAGAAGAGCTGGTTCTATACTCTATACTCTATAAAAGAGTATAAAAGAGGGTCCGAGACCAAAAAGTTTGAGAACTTTTTTTATAACAATGAAATAAAAACATATTAGTAAGCTATAATAATTAAGAGTATGGCATAACACTTAGCGAAATAAGTCAATCGGAGAAAGACAACTATCATATGATCTCCCTGATATGAGGGAGAGGAGATGCAACATGGGGGGTCGAGGGGGTAGGAGAACAGTAAATGAAACAAGATGGGATTGGGAGGGAGACAAACCATAAGTGACTCTTAATCTCACAAAACAAACTGAGGGTTGATGGGGGGAGGGGGTTGGGAGAGGGGGTGGGGTTATGGATATCGGGGAGGGTATGTGCTATGGTGAGTGTTGTGAAGTGTGTAAACCTGGCGATTCGCAGACCTGTACCCCTGGGGATAAAAATATATGTTTATAAAGCTGTAAAAAAAAAAAAAAAAAAAAGAAAGAAAGGATGAATCCCCAAGTTTTGTAGCAACATGGACGGGACTGGAAGAGATTATGCTGAGTGAAATAAGTCAAGCAGAGAGAGTCAATTATCATATGGTTTCACTTATTTGTGGATCATAACAAATAGCATGGAGGACAAGGGGAGATGGAGAGGAGAAGGGAGTTGAGGGAAATTGGAAGGGGAGGTGAACCATGAGAGACTATGGACTCTGAAAAACGATCTGAGAATTTTGAAGGGGTGGGGGGTGGGAGGTTGGGGGCACCAGGTGGTGGGTATTGTAGAGGGCACGGATTGCATGGAGCACTGGGTGTGGTGCAAAAATAATGAATACTGTTATGCTGAAAAAAATAAAAAAATTAAAAAAAAAAAAAAAAGAGTATGGCATAACACAAGAATAGAAAAGTATGCACAATCCAACCAGCCTAAGACCATCAAGGACAAAACCTGTGGTCCCACCGTCAAGTTTACGGACTCGTTGCAGCATGGAGACTGTCCACCACAAGGCAGAGTTTTGATAAACTCAAAGCCCAGCGGGGCTGGGAATGAAGGAGCCAACATGAGGGTTGGACTGCAAAACAAACCCAGGGTTTGCTTCCTTGGATAAACGTGGAATGTCATATTCAGAAACATCTCACATGAAGCTCTGCTCCTGGGTTGTAAAATCAAGGTCATTTCTCTGGATCAAAATGAGTTAGAACTTCCAAGCAAGAATGGGATGTTTCATTCTTACTGATATAATTTCTGAAATTAAAATCTCTGATCATCTAGGGTTTTAGAAAATACTATTTTCCAATGAGTAAGCAAGTAGTAGTTACTCAAAGAAGATGTCTGTTGTGGTACTTTAGAACTGCAGTGTACCTTGGAGGAAATATGGTTTCCTGTTCCTCTTGCAGCTGGCTGTCCCAGTCTGATAAATAGACAGGTCCACTGGACTTTTCCTTTCTCAGTCTGTCCTTTTTGTTTTTCAAAAGAAACTATTGAAATAGTTCCTGATAGATTTGGGTTAAATTTACCAGTTATTTTCCTTTATGGTCTGCTAATAGACACAAGATCTTAACATATGATCTGAAGCCATAAAAAGCAATGTTGGAGAAAAATTTTATTCAATAAATGACTGTAGGACTATTGGCTAGCTTTTAGGCAAATATGTAATTAGATCAGTGTGTCAAACCATGCACAAGAGAGCTACAATAAGGATTAAAAAGTTAGATTTAGAAAATCAAACTGGAAGTCTAGAAAAATTAAAATCAATATCTATCAAATTTCTGGATGGAAAAATATTTTACGATTAAAAGCAATCATATAGGAAAACAATTGACAAATTTAACTAAATAATGCCGTATGCCCCTTGAAAACATCAACCAAAACAAACAAAAAACAACAGAAATAAAAAGAGATATAGTACTCTGGGAGAAATAAAGGCAGCAGATCAAATAGGGTTTATATCTTTACTATATTTTTTTTTAAGATTTTATTTATTTATTTGAGAGAGAGACAGTGAGAGAGAGCATGAGCGAGGAGAAGGTCAGAGAGAGAAGCGGACTCCCCGCGGAGCCGGGAGCCGATGCGGGACTCGATCCCAGGACTCCAGGATCATGACCTGAGCCGAAGGCAGTCGTTCAACCAACTGAGCCACCCAGGCGTCCCTATATCTTTACTATATTTTAAAAAGTGCAATGAAATTGTTAAGAAAAGCGCCAGGATTTTAACAGATAAAGAATGCTCTATAGAGATGACAAATGCTCTCTTGAGAGGGAGGGCAGGAGGCTGTGGCAGCACAAAGGATTAAGTTGCTAATTCTATGTGGATCTGGGTTGAGAGGTAGGATACAGGCCAGGAGAAAAGGGTAGCAGTCAGGGAAGGCTTCTCAGAGGAGGTGTTTGGTTTGAGCCATAAGGCTGAGTAGGAGAAAGAAGGTCACATCAGACAGACAGAAAAACAGACCTGGAGGAAAACAAAATACTCCAATATGGCTGGAGAGGCATGGGAGATAAAGCTGTAAAATGAGTGAGTTTGGCCAAAAGGCCCACATGTCCAGCCAAAGAGATGTGTTTGACCATGAAAGTTATTAAAAAATATTTGGGGGCTCCTAACGATTTTTGATGGCCAGATTTGATAACTGAATGTGGGAAAAGGCAAAGGAGGTAAAAATCACTGAAATGTTGCCTTGGCTGTCATTACACAGAAAGGAACCCTATTCTGGTCAGCACCCTTCCTCCTGTCCCCTGCAAGAGATCTATTTTTGTCAGAGGAATAACTTGATGGGCACACATGAACACACACACTATCCTCCCTGCCCCCAACAAGGACCGTGCCTGATTTATAACAAATGGTTGCAGAACTGTCTTCCAGGAAAGTTGGATTCAGCCATCTGAGGGCTTTGTTCTGCTGAGTAGAACTGAAAAGTTTAGGAGAAGATTCTGGAAAAAGAATGAGGCCCGGGAGCCATTTGATTACGTTTTCCTGAAGCTTGAGGGATGGAACCAGCTCTTCTGTCTCCCCATGAAACCTTCAGTAAAATCTGCAGGCAGGATTAGGTAGATGTGGGATGGAAGCAAGGCGAAGTATGAAGTCTGGCCTCAAGATATCCCAGACAGACGTAAACGATTCTAGTTGTGCGAACTAGTTACAGAACTGTGGCCCCAGAAAACAGCAGGAGATGGGATTTGGGATGGAAATGATAAATTCTAAATTTTACATATTGACTTTGAAGTGTAAAGGATCCTTAGGCGTAAGAGACAGCTTTTGAGAATGCCCAAAGTCTGTCTCTTTTCGAAGAGATCCGTATCTGTGTATCATTCCAAGAAGAACGGGGTTTACTTTACTTTTGTCACTTTTTTCTGCTTTTAAGCTCGTTTTACTGAGTTAGTTCTCTGCCTTCTCACAGTATTTTTTCTATTGTTATTTTTTTCCCTTTTATCCAGGAGATGCTCATCCTCCCCATCAGAGGTTGATGGGACTAAATCACACACATATTCTGAATTATTTCTAACAAATCAGAAAAGAGCCACAAAGAGTTAAGGCTCAGGGTACAATGTCATCTTCATTACTGTTCGAACAGAATTGAAGAGAAAACCCAGGCCTCTTACCTCCTGTCCCATCCAGTGTCAGGCAGAGAGGCTCAGAGAAAGCAGACAGTTCAGTGGACTGACCAGAAGCAAGACCCCACCTTGGACGCTCACAGCACCTTGTGAATGAGCCCAGCTCAACAGCTGCAGAGATCCAGGAGAGCAGGCAAGGGAAGGAACAGTGCTCAGCCCTGCTTTCTGAACCTCAGAAACTCCACCGTGCCAGATCTGTCCAAGAACCTCGGTCCAATTAAATTTGTTCTCAAGTGTATCCTTGCACTGGTGTGGCCTTAATTCAGACGTCACCGTCCTAGCAGTTCCACTTTTCTCCTGATTTTTGCCTCTGTCTTGTGCTCTCAACTTTATAAAAAATTAAATTATTAGATGTATTCCTCAAACCCTTGGTAAGAAGTTTCCTTGCATTGATTTTGCACATCTATGTAGTGATCTTCTTGGTCAAGAAAATATAATATACAGTCTGCAGGTCTTACAACCAGGTCTCTCTTTTAAATGTGCAAGCTTTCTTCAAGTGCATTATCTCCTTTTTTGTGCACAATATTCCTCTCTCATGGAAAATTCCTGTAAGGAATAAGTGTCTGCATCTACTGACAAGGAAACAGAAGCAGGCACCCAATAAGGACTTCTCAAAGGCCACAATCTTAATAAAGTCATCACTTCGAGATAAGACATTCCAAAGGCTGCCACCTCTGTAAATGCTCAAAATAGAGTTTGATCTTCACAGAGGGATCGAGGATGAAAGCATGATGCTTCAAGTCATCTAAACCCCATTTACAGCTTTCCAGTGAAGGGCTAGACTTTGGCCAGATGAGTCTTCCCTGGGAACCTTTCTCTGGCTCCATTCAAACTGAGCCCCACTCTCCTCTCTGCTTACTGAACCATAAAAATCTCAGTCGTGATATACTTGATTGTTCTTTTCCTGTGACAAACCCTTTGCCAGAATCAGTATGATGGGTACAGTAGACCTTTTTTAAAAAGAATTTCGTCTCTTCATTCTTGATTCATCACTCCATAAATATTTACTCAGTGTTTCTATAGACTAGAGCTGTTCCAGGCATTGAATGTAAAACCCGTCTTTGCTATATATGCCTGTAGAACCTTTGCAGCATTTGCTATCTATACGAGCTGACATTCCAGAACTAAGCAGAAGACTACTAATATCGGATTACTCATATAAATGATACTCAAATAGTTGAGACTAACACATTCTTTCACCACTAACCTTATGTAAATCATTTAACTTGTCTGGATTCAAGACTCGTTCAAAAAGTTGGTCCAGGTGTTTTCTTAATATTTGTTCCGGGCCCTTTGGCTAGTGGTTACCCCCCTGCTATCAGTTTCTCAGCTCTAAGGACCCTTACACATTTACATATGCATTATTACGAGTGCAAGTATATCAAAACTATCATTTGTACTTCATCTATTCAGACAGAGTCCACATTTGACTTTTATATGTCCATAAAATATTTCACATTTTAAGATCTCATTGGGGTCACCAACTTGATTTTTCTTTATGAGTTTTGAACTTCTGCCATTGCTTTGTATTAGGTTGTGTGGGAAGGAGGAGCTGTGAAATACTGCTATGTAATTTGTAATTTGAAATGTTCACTGCTGTAAAGATTATACAAGCTGTTTCAAATAGCAGGCATTGCATAGGCTTTCTTTCCCTCTTGCTCCTTATGTGTCAGGCAGTAAAACAATGAATAAAAAGGAAGAACATGTCTTGTTTAGTTAATGATGATTTTTGTTGGTGGTTATTTTTTTTTTTTTACCTTGACCTAAATTCATTTAGTATCCCATACTTCCTCTGAAGCTCCTCAGTTGGCAAGATGATGTATCAGATAATCATTATCAAAATAAAAATATTTGTTTTGGATTCTTAACCAGACATAAAACCGTAATTTAAAAATAGTTTCATTTTAGGGGCACCTGGATGGTGCAGTCAGTTGGGTGACCAACTCTTGGTGGGGGATAAAGGAGAAGAATTGAGGGTATAAAGCGGGGTTTAAAATCTTTTCAGAAAGTAGGGGAAGGTATTTGACATCTTTCCTTCAGAATATTGGTGGCTAACATAGCTTTTTAAAAATTTGAAACGTGTTGCGAGATTTCTCGGTTTCATATTTGTCTTTGTTTTTTTAAGCTGTGTCTGGATTGTTACAGACTGTTTATAATTGTGCTTTTTTCCTTATGGAGGATTTTGGGTTGGAAGATGGACAGTCATGGTAGAGGGAATTTAAGGGAAATTTCAACATCTTGTACTTCAACCCCCTGTTTTATAGAGTAGGACACTGGGGGTTAGTTCACTTGCCTGAGATCACACATCAAGGAGGTAGCATCCCCAAGGGAAGAGCACTGACCTTCTTTGTTTTGGCCCACATTCTTGCCAGAACATTGCTCTCTCTGCCTGATTAATTTTGGGGTGGGTTTTGGGCTGCTGGGAACTTGGTTGGAAAGGTACCTGTGGTATACAAACAGATACAAATTATTATGATCTTTATTGTTAAGCTTATCCTTGTGGACCCCAGCACAGTTCCTATAGAAAACAGAGACCCTTAAATCTCCTTAGGTCAATGTTTTGGGTTTGGCCATCCTAATTGTAAAGGATCAAGATATAGAAGAGAATTAAGAAAATAAATTTTTAATTTCATTCATTAAAAAATATGGATCAAAAGCTTCCTGTATGCCAGGTGCATTCTCAATGTAGGTGATCTGACAATCCAAGAAATGGTCAAAATCCATGCTTGAACTACTAGAACAACTACTAGAACACAAGTAGTAGAGACTAAATAAATAGGTCAAGTATATTTCACTTCAGATGGTAACAAATATGAAAGAAATAGAGCAGGGAAAGGGAGATAAAAGGGTAGGGGGTAGAAGCTGTAAGAAGTAGTGTGGGGAGGGGTAAGGCCACCTGAGAAGGTGGCATTCAGGCCCTGTGGGAATGAGGATCCAAGAACTAACATGGTGGCCAGAGCCCATGAAACACGGAGGCTCTTTCGATCCCCTGGAGAAGGTCCTCCTGTGGGGCAGAGTTGTCTCTCCTGAAGCATCCAAATCTTCAGGGTGCCTTGTTTTCTCTCTGTTCAGTGGAGGTGAGGCCTCTGTGAGTTTACTTGCTGTCCAAAAGGATCCCAAGTGTTTAGTGATTTAAAATGTGATGAGCACTTGTCCTCAGGGAAGAGTACAGGAAGAAGGAACTAATTGCTGGGAGCTAACCCACAGTGCGTCGGAGATTGTGCAAAACAATTGACATCAGTTTCCAAACTGTTCTTTTTTTTTTTTTTCCAGCTCTACTGAGATATAACTGACATATAACATTGTGTAAGTTTTAAGGAGTCCAAGTATGGATTTCATACATTTATATATTACAAAATGATTACCACATAATATTGGTTATTACTTCTAGCTTGTCCATTTCATCTTTGTGGTGAGAATATTTAAGATTTACAATCTTAGTAACTTTCATGTATAGAATACAGTTTTAATTATTAGCTATCATCCCCATGCTATACATTATATCCCCAGAATCTATTCATCTTATAACTGAAAGTTTCTACCCTTTGACCAACATCTCCCTGTTTCCCCACTCTGTAGCCCCTGGCAACCACCATTTCTCTATTTCTAGGAATTTAGCTTTTTTAGATTCTGCTTTTGAGGGATATCATAGAGTATTTTTCATTCTCTGACACTTAGCATGATGCCCACAAAATTCATCCAAGTTGTCACAAATGGCAGGATTTCCTTCCTCTTCATGGTTGAATAACATTCCAGAGTGTGTGTGTGTGTGTGAGTGTGTGTGTGTGTGTGTGTGTGTGTGTTATCTTATCTACTCATCTGCTGACAGAATATTCCTAATTTAGCAGCATTATGCAGATTGTGACTACTCAGGAAACTTAATAGTGAGTCCAGTAATCCCATAAAGTGGTTGTCTGGAGAGTCCTGGGTAGATACACACACCACAATATTGTAGAGATGTATGGAGGTTCCAAGTAGAATCAATTTTGAAAGGAAATGACCTAAAAACATGGAATCGAGTTCCTGTTTTCCACTCAGTGACCAATGATTTTAGGAATCTTCTGCCCAACTTTAAAAATTATGGATTGGGAGGGAGACAAACCATAAGTGACTCTTAATCTCACAAAACAAACTGAGGGTTGATGGGGGGAGGGGGGTTGGGGGGGTGGGGTTATGGATATTGGGGAGGGTATGTGCTATGGTGAGTGCTGTGAAGTGTGTAAACCTGGCGATTCGCAGACCTGTACCCCTGGGGATAAAAAAAATATATATATATATATTTATAAAAAAAAAAAGAAGGGCCATCTGTACCCCAATTTTATAGCGGCAATGGCCACGGTCGCCAAACTGTGGAAAGAACCAAGACGCCCTTCAATGGACGCATGGATAAGGAAGATGTGGTCCATATACACTATGGAACTATGGAGTATTATGCCTCCATCAGAAAGGATGAATACCCAACTTTTGTAGCAACATGGACGGGACTGGAAGAGATTGTGCTGAGTGAAATAAGTCAAGGAGAGAGAATCAATTATCATATGGTTTCCCTTATTTGTGGAGCATAACAAATAGCATGGAGGACAAGGGGAGTTAGAGAGGAGAAGGGAGTTGGGGGAAATTGGAAGGGGAGGTGAACCATAAGAGACTATGGACTCTGAAAAACAATCTGAGCGGGGGGTGGGAGGTTGGGGGAATGAGGTGGTGGGTATTGGAGAGGGCACGGATTGCATGGAGCACTGGGTGTAGTGCAAAAACAAGGAATACTGTTATGCTGAAAAAAAAATAAAATTATGAACTAAAAAAAATTATGGAATTAACAAAGCATTCAGTCTTTTTGTATGATCAGATACTGGGATGTGAGGAATTTTCAGGTCAAAGTGCATGTGTGTTAATATCTCCTATTGACATTGTAATATTAGAGATAACCTGTGGGAGATCCTGAACATATTCAGGTAAAAGCAGGCCAAGAAACATTCAGGATGTTCCTAGTATAGAAAATTCTTGGGGTTAAATATGGCCAGGGAGTAGGTATAAGAGAGTAAACAGAAGGAAAAGATCCTAGAGTCATAAAAATGCTGCCAATGTATAAGAGTGTTTCAAAAATACTCTATTCTTTTTTTTTTTAAGTTTTATTTATTATGTTTTAGAGAAAGAGAGAGTAGGGGAAAGGGCAGTGGGAGAGAGAAACTTAAGAAGAATCCATGCTGGGCTCGATCTCATGACCCTGAGATCACGACCTGAGCCAAAACCAAGAGTCGGGTACTTACCAACAGAGCCACCCAGGCGCCCCCCACCAGATACTCTTGGTATGGTATTATACAATATATCCTACAATACCCAGCATGTTTTAGTTATCTAGACCCATCCAGACCATTACATTTCAGTAGAGTTTATTTCACTTACTTTGGTTTATTTTTTCCCACATGAAAGTCAACTCTTATTCTAGCTTAGCAGTAAAAAAGGAAATTAGGATTTATCATACACATTTAATTAATTTATTGTCAGCTGACCTCCTGGCTATGTACAATGTACAATATATATTTGCAATTTGTACATTATTTAAGATTTCTGTGTCTCAATTTACTTACCTAGAAAATGGTGAAAAATAAGAATGTTATTTACATCATAGAGCAATTTTGAGGATTAAATGAAGTTATCACTATAGGAACTCTGTACCTTAAATGGCATATAATGCATAATTAACATATAATAGCTTTAATTATTACTGTTGTCATCAGTATGATAATTATCATCTTCCTCTCATGGAAGGATTTCAGGGCTCCTATTACAAAATTCTTTTCTTTATATTCCATTATGCTAGCTATTCAAATCAAGAAACTCAAATAATTTCATAGAGAATGGTCTTTATAATCTCACAGAGAGAAAGTGACCTTTATTATCACTGAGATTCACTCTAGTACTAGCTGTGTGAATTTTATTCAATTCTTTTAATTTCTCCAAACATTATTTTTCTCTTTTATATGACAAAATATTTATTATTAACACCTTCACAGAGATATGTATAATCAAGTTCAGAGATGTTAAGGACTAAAAAGATAAATGTAAGTTCTGGTACTTTGTTGACTCATTAGATGATAACTACTGCTTTTAGTTATTATTTCCTTCAGGAAAACCTGGATTCTGAAACTATGTGTTTCTTCAAACAGAGGCAGGCAAAGTCAAGACTAATAGAGACTTCCCTCCAGAAGTACCTCTTAGGAATTGAATGTTTCCTGCTTCTTAACTGCCCAGTATTAAGTCTTCAGCAGAAATCTAAATAAAGAGGTGACCATGGCTTCCAAAAACCTACTGCTTTATGTTACTCATATTTCTTCACTGAATGAGGAGCCTGAAAAATGTAAACAAGCCCTATCTTCCTTTGGGTAGATGATCGAATGTACCAAAACAAGAAGACACACAGCAATTGCCCAGCCCCTTCGCAAGGCTAACTAACACACACAGGGGTCTGGTTCTGTCACTGAAGAGAGAACCTCATTTAAGTTCTCATAGAGGAGGACAGAGCACTGCCACTCACTGGCTTTTGGCAGTTCCTTTGACTGATCTGATCCAAACCGAAAGGAGGGCAGGAGCCTCAGAAGAACCGCCCCAGAGTTTAAGCCAGACCTACTCTTTCTACTAATTCTTTTTTTTTTTTTTTAAAGATTTTTTATTTATTTATTTGACAGAGAGATCACAAGTAGGCAGAGAGGCAGGCAGAGAGAGGAGGAAGCAGGCTCCCTGCCGAGCAGAGAGCCCGATGCGGGGCTTGATTCCAGGACCCTGAGATCATGACCCGAGCCGAAGGCAGCGGCTTAACCCACTGAGCCACCCAGGCGCCCCCAGACCTACTCTTTCTAATGAGGAATCCTATGGGCAATTACAGGTGAATCGTAGAACAAATGGAAGCAACCATTCTTAGGAGACAATTGCATTTTGTCCATGTTCCCGTGTTAGTTCATTGTTGCTGAAACGTCCTTCTTTGGCAGAGACTTTCCAAAAAGCACTGCACAACAGAAAGAGAAGAAAAGGAGGAGGGATGGAAAAGTCAACAGAAAAAAAATAAATTTTGCACATCCCACTCCAAAACAAGCCTCTCTCAACACAATGGGAAGGGCACAGAGGGACTAAGTAAGTCTCCTTTAACGACCATGAACTAGAGCTTTTAGGCAAACATGGTTCAGGGTAAACTTTTCCTGATTAACAATATAATTAGCCTTTGCTATGATTATAATAATTAACAGGCCAAGGATTCAGGACGTGGATGTTTTGTTCTCTTTGATTTAAGCAACACCAGTAAAAATCCCAATGCACATTCTCTTTGGAAAGTTCTTGAAGCTGAAATGAAGTCATAGCCTTAGCTTCTATAGGACAGATTTATCTCTGATTTCAAAATTTCAAAATTCTTTATCATGGTATGAATTCAAGTCCGAGAAGCATCAAATGATGGGGTGATGCAAGTTGTCCTGCTGGTGTTAAATTATACATTTGCTTAAAGCTGAGGTAAAGTAATCCCACGGTTTGTTAAAATATTTACATTGCTAATTAGTGTAATGGGAGCAGTAGATTCTATACAAGATAGCTCTGAAAAGCAGGAAAACCAGGAAAGCAAACATTAAAAAAAAAAAAAAAGAAGAAAAGAAAAGAAAACAAATGACAAGATCCACCTTTGGAAATAAATTTTCAAATGTTTTCAGATCCATGACATGTTTTCTCCTGAAGTCTACCAAATATGTGGTTTTTGCATCTCTGAGGGTGCAGGCTCTGATGCTTAAAATTATGTGCAGGGACATCTTTCCGGCACAACAGAGAGGAGCAAATCATTCTAACCCTTGCTGTGCGTGGCTCTCCCCATTGGTGCAGAACATGCATGAGCAGCGGAGCCGGAGGGGCGAGCGGTAAAAACTATTGCTTCTTGTGGTGCCAAAAAGAAATCGATGCTTAAATGTACATCTGATGCTACAAAGTTACAAAGTCCCCATTACCTTCCAGAAGAAGAATGAGATCACCGCCCTTCCTTCCATCCGTATCTTTGTTGACTGGGAGCCCTAGGGTATAATTAATTCTCATTTCAGCGAACTTATCAATACAAGGAAACATGTTGAGAACTGACTGTACCATATGCCAATGAGGCGGTTTGCTTCTATCATTTACTGCAACTCTCGCAAGACCCTGATTGGAAAGAAATGGGCATTTCCAGTTTATAGGAGAGTAAAGGAAGGCTAAGAGAGGTTGAGTAATTAACCCAAGGCCCTCCTGTTTATAAGTGGTGGCTTCCGGTACTGAGAAACAAGTTTATATGCAGTTGAGTTTTATAGAGTATGGGCTATGTAGCAGACTTTCTTATTTTAAAACTTGCTTAAAATAATAAATTCTAATGGTATATCTTTTTTATTTTTAAAAAATTTTAAACTCTTTGGAAGATTTTATTAATTTGTTAGAGAGAGAACGTGCACAGGGGAGAGAGAGAGAGAGACAGTGTGTACACAGGAGCGGGGACAGAGGGAGAAGCAGGCTCCCTGCTGAGCAGAAAGCCCTTTACCAGGCTTGATCCCAGGACCCTGGGATCAGGACCTGAGCTAAAGGCAGACTGTTAACTGACTGAGCCACCCAGGCACTCTCTTTGGTTTTTTTTAGACACTGTTTACAGACAATTGTTCAGATAAGAAATGGGGGACTTTGATTTTTGTTTGTTTTTTATGTTCAGTTAGCCACTGTATAGTATATCATTAGTTTTTGTTGAAGTGTTCAATGATTCATTAGTTAAGTATAACACCCAGTGCTCATCACAGCACGTGCCCTTCTCAATACCCATCACCCTGTTACTGCCACCCCCCACCCTTTCCCCTTCTGAGACCCCGATTGTTTCCTGGGGTCCATAGTCTCTCATGGTTCATCTTCCTCTCTGATGTCTCCCCCTTCAGATTTCCCTCCCTTCCCCTATGGTCCTCCATGCTCTTCCTTATGTTCCACAGAGGAATGAAACCATATGAAAATTGTATTTCTCTGCTTGGCTTACTACACTTAATATAATCCCCTCCACTTCCATCCATGTTGATACAAATGGTGAGTATTCAACCTTTCTGATGGCTGAGTAATATTCCATTGTGTGTATGGACCACATCTTCTTTATCCATTCATCTGTTGAAGAGCATCTCACCTCCTTCCACAGTTTGGCTATTGTGAACATTGCTACTATGAACATTGGGGTGCACATGCCCCTTCTTTGCACTACATCTGTATCTTTGGGGTAAATACCTAATAGTACAATTGCTGGGTCGTAGGGTAGCTCTATTCTTAACTTCTTGAGGAACCTCCATACTGTTTTCCAGAGTGGCTGCACCAGCTTGCATTCCCACCAACAGAGTAAGAGGGTTCCCCTTTCTCCACATACTTACCAACATTTGTTGTTTCCTGTTTTGTTAATTTTTGCCATTCTAACTGATGTAAGGTGGTATCTCATTTTGGTTTTGATTTGTAAAAAATGGGGGACTTTGATGTGCCAAATTGGTTGACTGCCTTTTAAAAAAATTCTGGCAAAATACACATAACATTTACCATTTTTTGTTATTTTTAAGTGTACATTTCAGTGGCATTAAGTACATTCACACTGTGGTGCAACTATCCCCACCAACCATCCACAAAACTCTTTTCATCTTGTAAACCTGAAATTTTGTCCTCATTAACAGTAACGAGCATTTTCCATTGCCCCTGGCCCTGACACCATGAGAAGCAATAATGCTCAGTGCTCACCCCTTCATTCTACTTTTTTTTTTTTAAGATTTTATTTATTTATTTATTTGACAGACAGAGATCACAAGTAGGCAGAGAGGCAGGCAGAGAGAGAGGAAGGGAAGCAGGCTCCCTGCTGAGCAGAGAGCCCAATGCGGGGTTCGATCCCAGGGCTCTGGGATCATGACCCAAGCTGAAGGCAGAGGCTTTAACCCACTGAGCCACCCAGGCGCCCCTGTTACGTTGTTTTTGATAGTAGCCACTTTCATGGGTGAGGGGTGAGGTCGATTGCCTTTTAAGCATAGGTTTGCTTCTGTATAGAAAGGTAGGAAACTTAACAGATATCCAAAATATCCTCTCTATTTCCTAACAACTGAATCTGGAATTCTTTACAATGTGTGAATCATTCAAAGTGCTCAACAAGATGGATATTAGCTATTAATGATTAATAGCATTTGTAAAATTGATTTCACATATGTTTAATCCTTACAACATTTCTGTGAGGTCAGTGTTAATATCCCCATGTTACACATGATGAAACTGAGGTCTGAACTGTTCCAGAGCTCAGAGACTCAAATTCAGATCCTTTGGCTCCAAATCCTGGATAGTCCAACACTGCTGGAGGCTGGAGGCAGTTGGGAAAGGTGTTAAAAGGGGAAATTGTTATCACTGGTTAAAACTTTTTGGATTAGTGGGGCACCTGTGTGACACAGTCAGTTAAGCCTCTGACTCCTGATTTTGGCTTCTGTTGTGATCTCAGGATCCTGGGATTGAGCCCTGCATCAGGCTCTGCACTCAGCAGGGAGTCTGCCTGAGGATTCTTTCCCTCTCCCTCTGTTCCTACCCGCACCCCCCCACATTCTCTTTCTCTGTAAAATAAAATAAATAAATCTTAAAAAACAAACAAACAAAAACATTGGGTTGATGAGTAGAGAGCAGGACCTGAGGGAGTATGGAATTTGGCACTCCTAAATTGGGGTTGAAGTGAAACTAAATTCAAATGAAGGATTCCACGCTCTGAAGAAGTGGCAGAGTTTTCAGAGGAGAAGAATGTTGGAGTGAAAATTGAGAAAACTTAACCTAACCATAACCTGTTTTTTATTCTTTTGCAAAGGGAGGCCTTTGCCTTCTTGCAGATTTGCTACTGACACACATCGAAACACTGGGCAAAATTGTTTCTATCCTGCTCAATTTTCAACCTGAAAAACAGAGATTACTCTGTTTTTCACTCTCCCTCACAGGAAAAGCCAAAGCATTTGAATCTGTATCATTTTCTAAGCCTCTTTTTTTTTTTTTTTTAAGCTTCTTGGAGAAAAATGCTTACTGTATTTTATTTACTTGATTTTACTCTGGAAAGTGACAAAGATAATTAAACATTCTTTCTGTGTTTAACACAAACTTGAATATTTAGAATGAAACCCTGTGTATGGAAGGGTTAAACTCCATTTCAGAAATTGTTATATTATAGCTCCAAAATTACCAGGGACACCATTCATTTAAAAAAAATAAACCTTTAGTAATGTTTGACACTCTAATAATGCAGTTTTAAAAAATCCCTTCAAGATGAGTATCTTATGATAAGTTGGACAGTAAGAAATAAAAAGAGCAGACATTAGGACCCCATTCACTTGCTCATTATCTAATCAACTGACACTAAGAACTTTAGAGTATAGATAACCATTTAATAACCTACTGACTTTATTACTTAAATTATTTGGAAGAATGGAACAGTAATATGTTGAACTCAGAAATGATACAAAATTAGAAACATGAATAAACAGGAAAAATATAAGGAAGGAGTAAGGGGAATAAGCTTCAGAATGGTATAATACAACCAGGTATCCCTAATAAAAATCATTTTCTAATAGTACTTTACCCATTTCATAGTATTTCCTAGTTGCACTGAAGTGTGCCAGAGGTGCCCATAATTGGGACATTCACCATGACCTCTAAGTATAAGTTTAAAACTAAACCAACTTCCAGAATCATGCTCTATCTCCAAGGCTGCACATCACCAGTGACATTATATGCATTTCTTCTAAAAAAGATTGTGAATTAGGCCCCATAAAATATCAAGAATGGAGCTTTACTTAAAGTCTTGAGATAAAAACAGAGACCCTACCTATATCTCTTGCTGAATGTGATATGGAAGATTATTTCCATGGCTCATTATAGTTACCTGGCCACATGCCTCCTCAGCAAATGTTACCCAACTGACTGACTCATGGAGAGAGATCTAATTTCTAGAACAGTCTTGGAAATTAGGATATAAAGTTTGATCATTCTCCAAAGGATAGACTCTGATTAATGGTGATTTTGGACAGTTTGACATCTTTAAAAGTTATCCTAAAAGAACAAATTGTGATTAAACTACTTCTACAAAGCAGGTCAAGAAAAACCCCAGAATACCAACCAGACCAGGTAGACCAGAATACCCATCCTCACCAACTATCTCTAAAATGGTACACACATACACACAAATAGAGACAGTCTCGAAGGTTTTGTCTATCAAATGAATTTCATTATGTGTGTATATGTAAACATACATACATATCCGGGATGATTCTTATTTCACTCAAGATCACAAATATTTTTAAAATAAATGGGTAGCAAAGAAGAAAAATTATCCAGGGGAGATCCTCTTAAGAAGTCTGAGGATAAGGGAAAGAAAGAGAGCAGTGTAGGAAAGCCTCTTTTTTTTTAGGTTAGTGGAGATGGGAGCAAGAAAAAGGAGCCAACAGAAAAGGAACATCTGAAGATCCCATACCAATCTATCTCGGAAAAGAAAAGAGATAGCATATGTTAAGCACATGTGTCATGCCCTGGGCAAATGGCTTGCCATTAGTTTTCTCAGATAGCTCTGAAGTGCGGACCTTCTTTTCTCCCCCCTGCAGTAACATTAAAACAGTGCTGATCCCATTATATTAAATTTTTGTTTATGCGTCTCCTTGGAGGCAGAGACAATCCTTTATCCATTTTTGTGTCCTCAGTGCTTGGCACAGGATGGAAGTTCTGTTTGGCAAATTGAATAAGTGGCTGGATGTGGCGACAAGAGAAAAGAGGCAGAAGCAAGGAGTGAATCCAGGAGAGTGTCGACAGGGCAGGCTCACGAACACACAGGCACTACTAGCCATGGAAAGGTAATTAATGTTAGTCTTCAGGAATGTAGGTAAAAGACCTAGAGAGCAAATACGTGTAAAGAATTTGAAATAGAAAGATGAAACATAAAGGGAAGGTGGGCCAGTGCCTTACAATGCTATTTGGTAGAGTATGTGGGTATATAGTTAGAGTATGAATGTGTGCATGTGTGTGGGTTGAGGCCGGGTCTCCTAGACAGGAGAAGGATTTGGTAGCAGAGAACTATAAGGAGAACGTGAAGACATTGCTGGGTACTCAAGAGGAAGGGTGATGGGGAAGTATTTGAAGTCAATTCAATACAGGAGCTAGAAGTCTTATCTCTCACAATGGTTGGCAGTTAAAGAAGGGGGACTAGCAAGGTGAATGGTGCAGAAAGTCAAGGAAGGAAGCCATTACAGGATGGCAACAAGTATATTAGAAATCTAGTCTGGAAGGATGCAGGACAGAATGTCACTCAATGAGGCCCCAGTCTGTCTGATTCATTCATTTTTTCTGGATAAGCCAAGGCTAGAAACTTCCAGTTTTGCACCCTTCTCTAAAAGTAGCCAGAGCCTCCTCAAAAATTAGGCTGATTAATTTTCAGAGGGTGTTTTAGTCCAACGAGTCAGCTTTGATTACAGAAACTGGTATCCTCAGTCCAAACCACAAGCTACACAGAGACAGAACAAATCTAACTGCGAGAGGGAGGCTGACTCGCGAAAAAGAAACGTGTGTGGCCAAACGATACGGCCACCATCAAATCATCGTCACCTCACTTTGATTGATCTAGGATCTCCAGGTTTCCTTTGGTGTCCGTTAGGAAAAGCTTATGGTCAGGAAATTTCCTGCCTCTCCTGTGGGGTGAATTACCCAGGAAAATATAGCAAAACATTAAAGTTCAACTAACACTGCTCAGCTAAATTTATTATTGCTCCCATTAAAGAATGTCCACTGCCTGTTGACATCATCGATGCTTCCACGGAGAGGGCCCTGCAGGTCACAATGGTCCAACATGAGCGCTTCACATATATTAACATTAATCGGCAATACATGTTTATCCAGGTGATACATTATCTTTCTCTGTGATTCCAAACTCTTTCTGATTCTTAAACACTTCCCACAGTTCATATCTGATCGTCTGAGTCTTTCTGAGAGTAAATACAAGAAACAACTACACTTGACACTTTGACTCCAGGACCCCTTTTCTCAAAATCATTTTTGTGCCAGCAGCTACCCAACTTGAAGATGCTGGATATCATCGCTGCTAGTGAATAAGCATCTGAGAAATGCAAAATGAATCTGATCAGGAACCAGACATTCTCCATTAAGAACCCACCCTCCTTCACCCTCAATCTCTCATTTCTTTTTTCTTCTTCTTTAACTTATACTCATGTCTTTCTTTAAGAAGTTTTGTTATCTTATTAATACTATGATTGCTCTCAGTGACCAAATGTTTATTTCCTCCTTACTAAAACAGGGATACCTGGGTGGCTCAGTGGATTAAGTGTCTGCCTTCAGCTCAGGTCATGACCTTGGGGTCCTAGGATCGAATCCCACATTGGGCTGTCTGCTCAGTGAGGAGTCAACTTCTCTCTCTCTTCTCCTTTTGTCCCTCTTCCTGCTTATGTTCTCTCGCTCACTCTCTCTCTCAAATAAATAAATAAATGAAAATCTTTTAAAAAATTAAAAAAATAAATCACCCATCTGTGTAGTACTGTGTCATGTCCCCTCATTGAACAGAAAGGTCAATGAAATGGCTCCTGCCTTCAAATAGTTAATAGTTATATGTGTCTCATTGTACATTTTTCTATATGGTTGTGTTTTTTCCCTCTGGATTTTCCACAATTCCTTGTATGTTCTCAATATAATACACATTGTGACACAATTCTGCCAGAAGTCTGTTCATGTCCTTTGCCATTTTGCTGCATGTCTTCCTTGTCATCTTATTGTTTTATAACAATTCTTTATATATTTTGGATATAAACCTGATGTCAGTTACACGTGTTGAAATTTCTTCTTCCAGATTGTGTTTTTTTTTTCTACTTTCTTTATAAAGTCTTTAGGAAATTATAATTGTAATTTTTCCTATAGTGAGTTACTATTTTTGTATTTTGTTTAAGAAGTCCTTCTCCAAGGGCTCTTGGGTGGTTCAGTCGGTTAAGTGGCTTCCTTTGGCTCAGGTCATGACCCTGGGGTCCTGGGTTGGAGTCCAGCGTCGGGCTCCCCACCCAGCAAGAAGCCTGATTCTCCCTCTGCCTGCCACTCCTCCTGCCTGCACTTTTTCTCTCTCTGTCAAATAAATAAATAAAATCTTACAAAAGAAGAAGAAGAAGAAGAAGAAGTCCTTCTCCATATCAGTCATAAGGATATTCACCTACATGTTCTACATTTTATAATTTTGTAATTTACATTTGGGACTAATTATTATATATGATTTGGAAAGACTCCAATTTTTTTTTTTTTCATATTGTTGAAAATTTGCCCAGGGAAACTTCTGTAAATAGTTCATTTTTTTCCCCTACTGATTTGAAATGTCATAAATGAAGTTTCTTCTTTTTTTTTTTTTAAGATTTTATGTATTTATTTGACAGAGAGAGATCACAAGTAGGCAGAGAAGCAGGCAGAGAGAGGGGGTGGGAAGCAGGCTCCCTGCTGAGCAGAGAGCCCATTGCGGGACTCAATCCCAGGACCATAAGATCCCAGGACCCTAAGATCCCAGGACCCTAAGATCATGACCTGAGCTGAAGGCAGAGGCTTAACCCACTGAGCCACCCAGGCGCCCATAAATGAAGTTTCTTAATAAATGGAATTTTCCCCCCTAGGTTACTTTAGTCTACCTCCATTGGTTTACTCTTCACTTACGTGCCAATGCTACTGCACAACTTTGAAGGAGCCTACTTGGATATAAATCCTGGTTTTCCTATTTACTGTTGATTTGGCCTTTGGGTACTTAACCACAGTTATTGCTTTACTTAGCTCATCTATAAAACTGTAATAAGGTCCCACTTCACCTTGACTACCAGGGCACCCCTTGGGTTCTATTGTCATGTTGTCTCTCCTGATCCTGAGGTCTGGGGAAATTCTGATTAGTTGTCAAATAGCCATTGCTATTCTGGGACCCCACTACCTTCTTAATATCTATCTAGGATAAGGGGATATAAGTCAGCCTGGGTCCCCAGATCTATGTGGGATTTCTGTTCCCACCCTCATCTGTCTGGTCCCTCATGTTTTCTCTTTACATCAAGGAGCATTGAACACCTTAGCAAATGTCTTAGGGAAATAGCACCAGGTAGAGAGGGAGAGGAGGGGGAGAGGCAGAGAGAGAATCTTAAGTGGGTCCCATGCCGAGTGGGGAGCCTGACTCAGGGCTCCATCTCACAACCCAGAGATCATGACCTGAGCCGAAATCAAGTGTGACATTGAACTAACTGAGCCACCCAGGCACCTCATAGTCTACATTTAAATACAAGTAGACAAAACGATTTATTTTGCAACTGTTTTGAAGAAATGGGAATCTCTATACTTCTCAATTTGACTATTACATAAAAACACAGTTTTCAAAAGTCCCTATAAGAGCACTATCCACAGGGCGGTTGGGTGGCTCAATTGGTTAAGCAGCTCCCTTAGGCTCAGGTCATGATTTCAGGGGCCTGGGATGGAGCCCTGCTTTGGGCTCCCTGCTCATGGGGAGCCTGTTTCCCTGTCCCTTCGCTGCTCACCCTGATGGTGCTCTCTCTAAAATAAATAAATAAAATATTTTAAAAATAAGTGCTATACAGGTATTCGCTTACCAAATTTGGCCTTTTTATTTATTTATTTATTTATTTATTTATTTATTTATTTTTAAAGATTTTATTTATTTATTTGACAGAGAGAGATCACAAGTAGGCAGAGAGGCAGGCAGAGAGAGAGGGGGAAGCAGGCTCCCCACCGAGCCGAGAGCCCAAAGCAGAACTCGATCCCAGGACCCCGAGATCATGACCTGAGCTGAAGGCAGAGGCTTTAACCCACTGAGCCACACAGGCGCCCCCCAAATTCGGCCTTTATTTTTTATTTTTTATTTTTTTGCTGTAAATTTTTTTATTTTTTATTTTTTTCAGCATAACAGTATTCATTATTTTTGCACCACACCCAGTGCTCCATGCAATCCGTGCCCTCTACAATACCCACCACCTGGTGCCCCCAACCTCCCACCCCCCACCCCTTCAAAATTCTCAGATCGTTTTTCAGAGTCCATAGTCTCTCATGGTTCACCTCCCCTTCCAATTTCCCTCAACTCCCTTCTCCTCTCCATCTCCCCTTGTCCTCCATGCTATTTGTTATGATCCACAAATAAGTGAAACCATATGATAATTGACTCTCTCTGTTTGACTTATTTCACTCAGCATAATCTCTTCCAGTCCCGTCCATGTTGCTACAAAACTTGGGGATTCATCCTTTCTTTCTTTCTTTTTTTTTTTTTTTACAGCTTTATAAACATATATTTTTATCCCCAGGGGTACAGGTCTGCGAATCGCCAGGTTTACACACTTCACAACACTCACCATAGCACATACCCTCCCTGATATCCATAACCCCACCCCCTCTCTCAACCCCCTCCCCCCATCAACCCTCAGTTTGTTTTGTGAGATTAAGAGTCACTTATGGTTTGTCTCCCTCCCAATCCCATCTTGTTTCATTTACTCTTCTCCTACCCCCTCAACCCCCCATGTTGCATCTCCTCTCCCTCATATCAGGGAGATCATATGATAGTTGTCTTTCTCCGATTGACTTATTTCGCTAAGCATGATACCCTCTAGTTCCATCCACGTCGTTGCAAATGGCAAGATTTCATTTCTTTTGATGGCTGCATAGTATTCCATTGTGTATATATACCACATCTTCTTTATCCATTCGTCTGTAGATGGACATCTAGGTTCTTTACATAGTTTGGCTATTGTAGACATTGCTGCTATAAACATTCGGGTGCATGTGCCCCTTCGGATCACTATGTTTGTATCTTTAGGGTAAATACCCAGCAGTGCAATTGCAGGGTCATAGGGTAGTTCTATTTTCAACATTTTGAGGAACCTCCATGCTGTTTTCCAGAGTGGTTGCACCAGCTTGCATTCCCACCAACAGTGTAGGAGGGTTCCCCTTTCTCCGCATCCTCGCCAGCATCTGTCATTTCCTGACTTGTTAATTTTAGCCATTCTGACTGGTGTGAGGTGATATCTCATGGTGGTTTTGATTTGTGTTTCCCTGATGCCGAGTGATATGGAGCACTTTTTCATGTGTCTGTTGGCCATCTGGATGTCTTCTTTGCAGAAATGTCTGTTCATGTCCTCTGCCCATTTCTTGATTGGATTATTTGTTCTTTGGGTGTTGAGTTTGCTAAGTTCTTTATAGATTTTGGACACTAGCCCTTTATCTGATATGTCATTTGCAAATATCTTCTCCCATTCTGTCAGTTGTCTTTTGGTTTTTTTAACTGTTTCCTTTGCTGTGCAAAAGCTTTTGATCTTGATAAAATCCCAAAAGTTCATTTTTGCCCTTGCTTCCCTTGCATTTGGCGATGTTCCTAGGAAGATGTTGCTGCGGCTGACGTCGAAGAGGTTGCTGCCTGTGTTCTCCTCGAGGATTTGGATGGATTCCTTTCTCACATTGAGATCCTTCATCCATTTTGAGTCTATTTTCGTGTGTGGTGTAAGGAAATGATCCAATTTCATTTTTCTGCATGTGGCTGTCCAATTTTCCCAACACCATTTATTGAAGAGGCTGTCTTTTTTCCACTGGACATTCTTTCCTGCTTTGTCGAAGATGAGTTGACCATAGAGTTGAGGGTCCATTTCTTGGCTCTCTATTCTGTTCCATTGATCTATGTGTCTGTTTTTGTGCCAGTACCATGCTGTCTTGATGATGACAGCTTTGTAATAGAGCTTGAAGTCCGGAATTGTGATGCCACCAACTTTGGCTTTCTTTTTCAATATTCCTTTGGCTATTCGAGGTCTTTTCTGGTTCCATATAAATTTTAGGATCATTTGTTCCATTTCTTTGAAAAAAATGGATGGTACTTTGATAGGAATTGCATTAAATGTGTAGATTGCTTTAGGTAGCATAGACATTTTCACAATATTTATTCTTCCAATCCAGGAGCATGGAACATTTTTCCATTTCTTTGTGTCTTCCTCAATTTCTTTCATGAGTACTTTATAGTTTTCTGAGTATAGATTCTTAGTCTCTTTGGTTAGGTTTATTCCTAGGTATCTTATCGTTTTGGGTGCAATTGTAAATGGGATGGACTCCTTAATTGCTCTTTCTTCTGTCTTGTTGTTGGTGTAGAGAAATGCAACTGATTTCTGTGCATTGATTTTATATCCTGACACTTTACTGAATTCCTGTACAAGTTCTAGCAGTTTTGGAGTGGAGTCTTTTGGGTTTTCCACATAGAGTATCATATCATCTGCGAAGAGTGATAGTTTGACTTCTTCTTTGCCGATTTGGATGCCTTTAATTTCCTTTTGTTGTCTGATTGCTGAGGCTAGGACTTCTAGTACTATGTTGAATAGCAGTGGTGATAACGGACATCCCTGCCGTGTTCCTGACCTTAGGGGAAAAGCTTTCAGTTTTTCTCCATTGAGAATGATATTTGCGGTGGGTTTTTCATAGATGGCTTTGATAATATTGAGGTATGTGCCGTCTATCCCTACACTTTGAAGAGTTTTGATCAGGAAGGGATGCTGTACTTTGTCAAATGCTTTTTCAGCATCTATGGAGAGTATCATATGGTTCTTGTTCTTTCTTTTATTAATGTCTTGTATCACATTGATTGATTTGCGGATGTTGAACCAGCCTTGCAGCCCTGGAATAAATCCCACTTGGTCGTGGTGAATAATCCTTTTAACGTACTGTTGAATCCTATTGGCTAGTATTTTGGCGAGAATTTTTGCATCTGTGTTCATCAAGGATATTGGTCTGTAGTTCTCTTTTTTGTTGGGATCCTTGTCTGGTTTTGGGATCAAGGTGATGCTGGCCTCATAAAATGAGTTTGGAAGTTTTCCTTCTATTGCTATTTTTTGGAACAGTTTCAGGAGAATAGGAATTAGTTCTTCTTTAAATGTTTGGTAGAATTCCCCCGGGAAGCCGTCTGGCCCTGGGCTTTTGTTTGTTTGGAGATTTTTGATGACTGTTTCAATCTCCTTACTGGTTATGGGTCTGTTCAGGCTTTCTATTTCTTCCTGGTTCAGTTGTGGTAGTTTATATGTCTCTAGGAATGCATCCATTTCTTCCAGATTGTCAAATTTGTTGGCGTAGAGTTGCTCATAGTATGTTCTTATAATTGTCTGTATTTCTTTGGTGTTCGTTGTGATCTCTCCTCTTTCATTCATGATTTTATTTATTTGGGTCCTCTCTCTTTTCTTTTTGATAAGTCTGGCCAGGGGTTTATCAATCTTATTAATTCTTTCAAAGAACCAGCTCCTAGTTTCGTTGATTTGTTCTATTGTTTTTTTGGTTTCTATTTCATTGATTTCTGCTCTGATCTTTATGATTTCTCTTCTCCTGCTGGGTTTAGGGTTTCTTTCTTGTTCTTTCTCCAGCTCCTTTAGGTGTAGGGTTAGGTTGTGTACCTGAGACCTTTCTTGTTTCTTGAGAAAGGCTTGTACCGCTATATATTTTCCTCTCAGGACTGCCTTTGTTGTGTCCCACAGATTCTGAACCGTTGTGTTTTCATTATCATTTGTTTCCATAAATTTTTTCAATTCTTCTTTGATTTCCTGTTTGACCCATTCATTCTTTAGAAGGATGCTGTTTAGTCTCCATGTATTTGGGTTCTTTCCAAATTTCCTCTTGTTATTGAGTTCTAGCTTTAGAGCATTGTGGTCTGAAAATATGCAGGGAATGATCCCAATCTTTTGATACCGGTTGAGACTTGATTTAGGACCAAGAATGTGATCTATTCTGGAGAACGTTCCATGTGCACTAGAGAAGAATGTGTATTCTGTTGCTTTGGGATGAAATGTTCTGAATATATCTGTGATGTCCATCTGGTCCAGTGTGTCATTTAAGGCCTTGATTTCCTTGTTGATCTTTTGCTTGGATGATCTGTCCATTTCAGTGAGGGGAGTGTTAAAATCCCCTACTATTATTGTATTCTTGTCGATGTGTTTCTTTGATTTTGTTATTAATTGGTTTATATAGTTGGCTGCTCCCACGTTAGGGGCATAGATATTTAAAATTGTTAGATCTTCTTGTTGGACAGTTCCTTTGAGTATGATATAGTGTCCTTCCTCATCTCTTATTATAATCTTTGGCTTAAAATCTAATTGATCTGATATAAGGATTGCCACTCCTGCTTTCTTCTGATGTCCATTAGCATGGTAAATTCTTTTCCACCCCCTCACTTTAAACCTGGAGGTGTCTTCGGGTGTAAGATGAGTTTCTTGTAGGCAACATATAGATGGTTTTTGTTTTTTTTATCCATTCTGATACCCTGTGTCTTTTGATTGGGGCATTTAGCCCATTAACATTCAGGGTAAGTATTGAGAGATATGAATTTAGTGCCATTGTATTGCCTGTAAGGTGACTGTTATTGTATATTGTCTCTGTTTCTTTCTGATCTACTACTTTGAGGGTCTCTCTTTGCTTAGAGGACCCCTTTCAATATTTCCTGTAGAGCTGGTTTGGTATTTGCAAATTCTTTCAGTTTTTGTTTGTCCTGGAAGCTTTTAATCTCTCCTTCTATTTTCAATGATAGCCTAGCTGGATATAGTATTCTTGGCTGCATGTTTTTCTCATTTAGTACTCTGAATATATCATGCCAGCTCTTTCTGGTCTGCCAGGTCTCTGTGGATAAGTCTGCTGCCAATCTAATATTTTTACCATTGTACGTTACAGACTTCTTTTCCCGGGCTGCTTTCAGGATCTTTTCTTTGTCACTAAGACTTGTCAATTTTACTATTAGGTGACGGGGTGTAGACCTATTCTTATTGATTTTGAGGGGGGTTCTCTGAACCTCCTGGATTTTGATGCTTGTTCCCTTTGCCATATTGGGGAAATTCTCTCCAATAATTCTCTCCAACATACCTCTGCTCCCCTCTCTGTTTCCTCTTCTTCTGGAATCCCAATTATTCTAATGTTGTTTCGTCTTATGGTGTCACTTATCTCTCGAATTCTCCCCTCGTGGTCCAGTAGCTGTTTGTCCCTCTTTTGCTCAGCTTCTTTATTCTCTGTCATTTGGTCTTCTATCTCGCTAATTCTTTCTTCTGCCTCATTTATCCTAGCAGTGAGAGCCTCCATTTTTGATTGCACCTCATTAATAGCTTTTTTGATTTCAACTTGGTTAGATTTTAGTTCTTTTATTTCTCCAGAAAGGGCTTTTATATCTCCCGAGAGGGTTGCTTTAATATCTTCCATGCCTTTTTCAAGCCCGGCTAGAACCTTGAGAATCATCATTCTGAACTCTATATCTGACATATTACCAATGTCTGTATTGATTAGGTCCCTAGCCTTTGGTATTGCCTCTTGTTCTTTTTTTTGTTGTGAATTTTTCCGCCTTGTCATTTTGTCCAGATAAGAGTTTATGAAGGAGCAAGTAAAATACTAAAAGGGTGGCAACAACCCCAGGAAAATATGCTTTAGCCAAATCAGAAGAGATCCTGAATTGTGAGGGGGGAGAAAGGGGATAAAAAGGGGTTCAGAAAGAAAGAAAAAAAAAACTATTAAAAAAAAGAAAGCCGATAAAGAAAAAATATAAAAAGAGGAAAAAATATATATATATATTAGATAAACTATTTAAAAAACGTTAAAAAAAGAAAACGGTAAAAGTTAAAAAAAATTTAGCAGAAGAAGAGAAAAAGAAAAAAAAATTGAAAAAGAAAAAAAAATTAAATTAACTGCAAGGCTAAAAAATCATGGGGAGAAAGCCATGAGTTCCGTGCTTTGCTTTCTTCTCTGGAATTCCGCCGTTCTCCTTGGTAGGTGAACTTGGTCCTGGCTGGGTTTCCCGTAGATCTTCTGGTGGAGGGGCCTGTTGTAGTGATTCTCAAGCGTCTTTGCCCCAGGCGGAGTTGCACCGCCCTTACCCGGGGCCGCGCTGAGTCATCCGTTCCGGTTCGCTTTTGGGAGCTTTTGTTCCCTGAGCTCTTTCCGTAGAGTCCGGAGGACGGGAATAAAGATGGCGGCCTCCCGGTCTCCGGCCCGGAGGAGCCGAGAGCCCGGGGCCCCACTCCTCAGTGCGCCCTCAGAGAACAGCGCCCAATGACTACCGTCACCCTGGCCTCCGGCCGCGCTCCGAGCTGACCGAGCCTGCGACCGGTTCACGGCAACCCTGAGCTGAGAGTCACTCCTCGGCTCTGTCTCTGCAACCGGCCTCCCCGTTCTAATACCGGTAAGCTCTGCGACACTGAGACACCCCCGATCCTTCTGCGACCCTGCGGGACCTGAGGCCGCGCTTACCCCGCCTGGGCTTCACCCCAGTTAAGCCTCTGGAGCGATGTCCCTCCGCGGAACAGACTTTTAAAAGTCCTGATTTTGTTCCGTTGCTCCGCCGCTCGCTGGGAGCTGGCCCCTCCCCCCGCGGTCTATCTTCCCGTCGCTTTGGATTCACTTCTCCGCCAGTCCTACCTTGCAGAAAGTGGTTGATTTTCTGTTTCTGGAATTGCTGTTCTTCTTCTCTTCAATCTCCCGTTGGATTTGTAGGTGTTTGCAATCTTTAGATAAGCTATTTAGCTGATCTCCCGCTACCCGAAGTAGTCTCAGCCTGCTACTTCTCCGCCATCTTGACTCCTCCCCCTCGGCCTTTTTTTAAAAAAAAGTTTTTATTTATTTATTTGAAAGAGAGAGACACGGCGAGAGAGGGAACATAATAAGCAGGGTAAGTGGGAGAGAAGAAGGCTTCCCTCTGAGCAGGGAGCCTGATGCCAGGCTTGATCCCAGGACCCTGGGACCATGACCTGAATGGAAGGCAGACACTTAATGACTGAGCCACTCAGGTGCCCCAAACTTGGCTTTTAAACAAAAGTTAACTTGAACTTTTAAATGAAAGGAGAATTATTATTTTTAGGTAAAAGTTTTTCATCTGAAAAGACAAAGTTGGATGATTCTATCTAAATTATTCATTGCTGTAGCTAGTTAATGAATATATAGAGCACTTAGATATTTTCTCAGGCAAAGATTGTAACTTCATTTGATAGATACTAATTTCTGAGAAGTTCTTATTTATTGAGGCTTATTAAATTGTACATAACAAAAGATACTCCCTGAGAAGAGATGAATCTATGCCTCTTCCATAGCTTTAAGGAAAAATTGTCTTCTCTTTTTTTCCTCTAGTGGTTTCACCACCTTTTGGTTCTGAGGTATGATAGATACTCATTTTGGACCCCAGTACTAAGAATTTTGTGTAATTGTTGATAGAGTCAGTCTAAATTTGATTTCACGTTCGCAGACCCTTTCTTTGCTAACTATAAATTGTAGAATGGCTTTTAATGCTTACAAGGTTGACAAATTACTTCTTTTCAAGAATCTCAACTATTTGAGAAGTACCTATTTAGGTACTATTTAGCTATCAAGCTTTCTTAACTACAGTCAGAACACCTCCTTTATGGGCACTAGATTTTCTTCTCCGGTAGTTTGAGTCCTTATAATTATGCTGTTTTTGGCCATGATAATAATGTAAGTATACATGTTTGTGGGTATTAATGGAGTTAGGGTCCATCTATAATCTCTGTCTCTTGTTTTCTGGGTGGTAGTTCCAACATTAGTTTGGTTTTCACCTTTGTTGTGCTGGTTGGATCTACCTGATAAATACCACTTTGGATTTAATCCAGGATTTGGCTAGTGGTTTATATCATAGTTCAGTTTTTTTTTTTAAAGATATTTTTTATTTATTTGACAGAGAGAGAGAGAGGTCACAAGTAGGCAGAGAGGCAGGCAGAGAGAGAGGAGGAAGCAGACTCCCTGCTGAGCAGAGAGCCCGATTCGGGCTTGATCCCAGGACCCTGGGATCATGACCTGAGCCAAAGGCAGAGGCTTTAACCCACTGAGCCACCCAGGTGCCCCCATAGTTCAGTTCTTAAAACTCGTGTTATACTCCTGGGGGTATGTTCAGAACATGCTCAGCTCGGTAATAAGTCCAGAACTTATTCATAACATGTTCATAACATGAATAGGAGATCACCTTCTCTAGCACTGTTAACTCTGGGGTAACCTACACGTTGTCTGGCTCCAGGATCCCCTTTCCCCTCTTCCTCAGGACAACGTGAGGTTTTCTCTCTTCTCTCTGGGTTTTAAATGTCAAAAGTTGCTGCCACAGCAAAGGAGTTCCCCAAGCCAGGGTTGGCCTCAGGACAGGGCTGGAGGGCAAAAGGGTTAGGAAAAAGGAAAACCACTGGGGATTTCTGCCACACTCTGGCACTTAGAGGGCCCTTCTCCTGGTCTACTGACTAGAACTAGGGAGTTTCTCTCTGAGTTTTGGCAGCACATTTCTGCCAATGGGCTCGCCCACAGGTCAAGACTGGGCTGCAAAGGAATGAAAAGCAAACAGGGATTCTCACCCATGCAGCAGATCATTATTTAGGTTTTAGCAGCAGCCCCAATAAGTGGGCTTATGTGATCGAGGCTGACACCAGATGTTCTGGATCTTTAAGAGCACACATGGAGACTGACCACATGGACTAGGGAATTGAACCAAGGCTCAGCTATGTACACCCAGTGCAGCTGCTCTGGTAATGGGCGCCTTCTCAATGATGCTAATTACATTAAAATTGAAAAGGCACATGAAAGGAAATAAGAAATCACTGCAGGCAGAACCGTGTATAGTCTGTTCAGTTCTATCTTAAGGGAAGCTCTGAGGAGGAATCTGGGACAGATTTATGACATAGGCAAAGATGGAGGCCCTGAGGGAAAGAATTTGAGAGAGCTTCTAGGGACCTCTGGGTGTCACCTGACCCAGTGGCCTTTGGATCAAGGTCAGTGTGAGCAACATAACAGAGGTATGTATATTTATGAATATTTATACATATATTCATATGTATGAATACATATATATGAATATACATCCTGTTCCGTTTGTCAGCATAACTGTGAGAAAGAGGCTGAGCTGGGAGAAGATGGCCGCCCACCTTCTGCTGCCCTGGGTGGTTTGCCTTGGAGCTAAGCCCCAGGCAAGGTGCCGCTTATATCTGCTTCTTGCCCTCAGGGCGGGGCCTTTTACAGAGGGGATTGGAACAGAAATTTGCTATCAATTATAGTTTAAGCCTGATTATATCTAAAATCGGCCTTTAAATTTTTTTTATTTTTATGTTTTGGGATAAAATTCCAATTACAGTCTTATTTACAGTCTTACAGTCTTGTTTATTGGTTGGTACCTTGCTTTTATCCTTTACCATGAAGTTTTGGTCCTCGTTTCTAAGTGAATTAAACATGAAAGTTTATTTATTTATTTATTTTTTTTTGGCCGTACCTGTTATCCTCAATTAGGGTCTTCGATGATTACCATGTGCCAAGCACTGTCCCGGGTGGTTTTGCATAAATTACCTCCTTTACATCTCAGAGCAATATACAGAGCTCAGAGAGATTTTGCAATCTGCAAAAGAGCCAAGTTGAGATTCCAACCCGGAAATATTGTTTAACTCTCGTGCTCCCTTTCAACGTCATGGGTAATAGACAGTTGTTCCCTTGTACTTTATTTGTCTTCTACAACCTCTGGTGTCCAAACACATGTACATTTGTTATCACTAGTTTTTGTTATTAAAAAAAACTGAGCAACTTGTTTTTGGAAATGCTTGGCAAGTGTTTGGAATATCAAGAACCTTGGCCACTGCCAGACCTTAATTCCATAGGCAACCCAAGAGGGTTTGCTTTTATAAGGCACTGCCACTGATCCCTATCACCTCAAAGGGTCACCATGACCTTTGACATCTGGTTCATAGCCTGGACATTGAGCTCCTAACCGGGCTGGATACCTAGCTCAGGGCCTGGCTGTGCAGCCTTCCCAGGAAAGGAGAGTGGGGTCACCTCTTTCACTAAGGCCAGTTCCTCTACTGGGAAAAATCTCATGGGTAGTATCAGAACAGTGACTCTCCTTTGGGGCTGCCCAGAAGTCACGGCAGAGCAGCCTATGATGGAAAGACATGATAGCTAGAAATGTTGTGATCCTGGTCCCATCTAAGATGGGAGAGATGATGTGGACGAGGATATAGAACACTTAAAATTTAAATGAAGCACTAATTGACATAGACTAGTGAAAATTCAGTGTACAGTAGTGCCCCCTTATCTGCAGGGGGTCCGTTCAAGACACCCAGCGGGTGCTTGAAACTGCAGCAAGTACCAAACCATAGAGATACTGTGTTTTTTCTTCTACGTATACACCTGTGATAAAACTTAATTTATAGTGGCACCTGGGTGGCTCAGTGGGTTAAGCCTCTG